>NC_062223.1:11460230-12079004 GCF_902686445.1 Sciurus carolinensis
CGACCAGGCTGCTCTGGCCTCTTCCGCTGCCTCAGGCTGGAGGAGAGGAGGGGCTGGTCCCTGGGCTGCCTCTCCTCTCCCTCCCACACCCCATGTTTCTGGCCACGTGGCACCTCTGCACCCCAGGCCCTGGGGAGGATAATTCCCAAAGTGGGAACTCGGGGCACCAGGGAAAGATGGGTGGGATCTGGGGTATTGCTGTGACCCAGTCCTGTGGCACGGCGGCACCCCATAGCCCCAGGGCGGAAGGGAGGGGGTGCTGTCTCTTTAAGAGCCTTCAGGCTGCTGGGAGCAGATGGCCAGGCCGGCCAGGGCCCCTTGTCCTTTGTGTGCCTTCGCACAAAAGAGGGGGCCATCTGGGGAGGGGGCGGCTGCAGCAGGTGGGGAGGGCTGGGCCTCTTCCTCCCCTTTCTAACCCCGCTGGGCGCCCTTGCCCCTTGGGGGGAGGTTGCTCACTGGGATGCACCTCCTCCCTGGACACTGTGGCCCCCACAGCGGCCCCCAACTCCTACCATGCCCCTCTTGTGTCATGTCTTATCTCTTTGAAACCTCACTTCACAGGGCCTGGGGACCCGACCCCCACCCCAAGGAATAAACCTTTCTTCCCTGCCCCCACCTCCAGAGCAGGGTCTTCCTTTGGCCCTAAGAGAAGTGAAAACAGAATTCGGTCCTCCAGGTCAGGGCGGTCTGAGTCTGGAGGGCAGTCAGTGGCTGGGGATCCCTGCAGACGGAGGCCAACCTTGGGCATCCCTGGAGGGGGTGGAAGGAATAAGCTAGATGCTGAGGCCTACGGTGGGGCTGGGGGTGCTGGGCCCAGGACCCTGGTCTGAGTTCTCAGAGGCAGGGAGGGAGATGGGGGAGCCAACTGAGGCCCTGCCTAATGGGACCCGGCGGGCAGGAAGAAAGATGCCTTGGTAGGAGAGGGTGGTGCACACCATGGTTGCCTGCCAGGCAGAACGGGACAAAGTGACAGCCTCCCTAAAGGGTGGAGGTGCTGCGGGCAGGGATGGCACCCTGCCACTCAGGAGGGTCAGTGTGGAAAGACTTTTCATCTTGGAGCGGGCCTCTGAGCTCCGACCAGTCTTTGGTCCATTCATTCTCCTCCTTTGTCCAGACCTCCCCACCCTGAGGCTTGGTGCCCAATCCATGATTTAAGAGGAGGAAAAAGGCCCCATGGCCCTGGCCCGAGGTGTGGCGGGCAACGTGGCTGCTGGCTGGGTGGCCCCAGGTGCCCCGACAGCGGATAGCGCAGCAGCCGGGTGGGGTCGCGCCTGACTTCGCAAGGAGCCCCTTAGAACAGGCGGCCCCAGCCAGGTCGTGGCCCTACCGCAGGACCCAGGCCGGTCGGCCACAGGCAGCGGGTGGGGGCAGGGATCCCTGGCCGAGCCCTGGGCTACTTCTAAATTTAGGAATCTGATTACAGAGTGGCCGACGAAGGGAAGGGAGAGGAGGGCGCGAGTGCAGGCTCGACTCGGTCTGGGCACACCGGGGTGTGACCGGGTGAAGGCGTGTCCAGGAGTCCCAGGCTCCGGGTGGGAGGGGCGGCGGGCGGGGGCTTCGGCCTGTGTGCGCTGCAGCACGTGCCCTGGGCGGCGGGGACGGGCTCGGGCGCAGCTCGCAGTCTCGGAGCCGCCGCCGGTGTGTGTGCTGGCTCTTTGTGTGCCTGGCAGGGTGGCTGGGTCTGGCTTTGAAAGTCTCTGCCCACCCCCTCCCCCATCTCCGTCTGTGCCTCCCTACCCGCTTCCCTGTCTGTCACTCTGCCCGTGCTTGTCCGGGGGGAGGGGGATGCTGCTTCCAGCTGGGGTGACAGTGAACCCAGTGGGGAGGAGACCCACCCCTCTCTCCCCCAGGAGTCCAAATCGTCCCCTTGGCCTCCCATTCCTATCCCTCAGCCCTTGATGCCACCGTCTTGGGGTGCAGACTGCAGTAGTTAAAGGGAATTGGGGTTACCCCTGGGGACCCGCAGATCCACCAGAAGTCAGGCTCTGGCCCAGTAGCTCCAGGAGGAATTTATTCCTCGCCTGTCCGGCCTCCCATCCGCTCTGGCCCCCAAGGGCGCATGAAGGGGGGTCCCCCCTGCGGAAGGGGGGGCGGGGAGTTCCTTGGCAGGAAGGGAAATGGAAGGAAAAGCTGGGCTCCACCCGGGCGGGCAGGCGGCCTCTGGGCCCCCGGGGCAGGCGGCAGTAACCCGAGCCCACTGGTGTGTGGGGCCGGTGAGCGCGTGGGTGGGGCTGACCCCCGGCTACTCCTGGGGGGCAGTGGGATCTCCCCCAGGAGCGAGTCCGGGGGCCCAGGGAGAGGAGAGGGCCCCAACGAGGGACTCGCTCCCCACCCTGGTCTGACCCCACCCCCGGAGGTCTAGCCCCGGCCCCCAGGCCCCGCCCCCGGGCCCTCCCTCCCACCCCAGGGCCAGATGTTCAGCTGGCGGAGGCATCGGCTGGGGGAGGGGTGCTGAGGCCGCAGCCGGCACTACTTCCCTGCCAGCAGCTTCATTGTGTGCGCGAGGAGCGAGCGGCGGCGGAGAGCGGGCGAGAGAGCAGCAGCGCGAGCGCGGCGGGGAGAGCGAGCGCGCCGGGGAGGGTGCGAGGCGGCGCCCGCGGCTGCGCTCCGCCCGCCTCCCGGCAACTCTGCCCCAGCGCCGCGCGCCGTGCGCGCCGTCCCGCCACCGCCGCGGCCCCGCCGGCTGCCGTCGCGGGCTGGGGTTCTGGTCGGGGCAGGGGTCCCAACCCCGGGACTGGGGCATCCCTGGCGCAGCCGAGAGGCGCGGAGCCCGCGGGGGACGTAAATTACGCTGCAGCACTCGCCGGGTGAACGGCGTGGGCAGGCGGGCGGCTGGGCTGCGGGCGCCCCGAGGGCAGGGCTCCCCGACTTCTCCGGGGGAGCCTCAACCCCGAGGGGCGCGCAGAGCAAGCGTGCCTCAGCCGCGCCGGACCTTGCGCTCGTCCCCCGCGTACCCCACTTCTGCACAAACTTTTCTGACGCCCTCGCCCGCGGGGGTCGCGGGGAGCGCTGGGGCTGCCTCTTGGGCTCCCGACCCGCCGGACCCTGGCCACGCTGACCTCCTGCCTCTTGTAGCCTCAGTGGCGACCTCTCCAGGCCGGGCCGGGCACGGCACTCGAGGCGAGCGCGGTAACCACCGTCTCTCTCCGAAGGCTCCCGCGCCCCCCGGGGCAGCCGTGCGGGGTAATGCCCTCGGTGATGGAGAAGCCGAGTGCGGGCTCCGGGATCCTGTCCCGCAGCCGGGCCAAGACGGCACCCAACGGCGGACAGCCGCACTCAGAGGATGACAGCAGCGAGGAGGAGCACTCGCACGGTGAGCCCGGCGGCCTGGGGTTAAAGGCGCACTGGCCCAGGGGCTGCGAAGTGGGGGAGGGAGAAGAGTCGCAGGCCAAGGAGTCTGTTACGGTGATGGTTCCTGACCTCCTGGGTTGGAGCCTCTGCCTTGCTTCTCCCTCAAGCCTGGGGCTGCCGGCACAGGGAATCTGGAGGCTGGGCCCCTCACTGCCATGGAGGTAGTCCTGTCCGCCCAGCCCCGCCCTCACGCACAGAGGGACCTAGGCGTGCCTCCCTTCCATAGATTGGGTCCCTCATCCCTTGCCACCTTGCAGGGGACTGAGGTCTGGCTGGGGCAAGGGCCGGAAAGACACCTCCACAGGGAGCTGTGCGGCTCATGTGGTGGGGAGGAGCCTTGGGTTTCTTGCAGGGCTTCGGTCCAGGTCTAGGGTCTGCCCTCCAAGCCCCCACCCCCTGCCGGAACAAAGCACTCTGCTTGGCCCGGGCTGGGGAACTCCTTGCACCCTCCCCACCCCACACGGCCATGACTAGGCAGGGTCTCTTTCCCAGTCCTCTCTCTGGCTGAGGTCAACTCGGGGGAGATCAGGGAAAAGTGAGCGTCCCGGAAGGTGGGGGCCCTGGGTGGTCAGGAAGGAGAACTCCAGCCCAGCCACCTCCCCCGCCACATCCTCCTGCCCGCCCTCCCTCCCTGGAGTCCTCACTGCCTCCCCTGGCTCCACAGACAGCATGATCCGAGTTGGAACCAATTACCAGGCCGTAATTCCCGAGTGCAAGCCTGGTGAGTGGCAGGACAGGCGGCGGAGGGAGGGGCCTGCAGCCCCACCTGGGAAGCCCTGGGCTGGCTCAGGACAGGCGGGTGGGCGGGGGTGGGTGGCCCCATGGCATGGTTAGTTTTCCTGCTCTGCTTTCCTGTCTGGGTCTCTGCTCCTCCTTCCCTTCTGGGCCTCACCTCTCAGGCCCCACTCTCCTGCTGCCCCCTGGCCTTGGGTCCAGGCTCGAGCCACTAGGCTGACCTGAGTGTCTTCCCTCTTGGCCCTTTCAGAGAGCCCAGCTCGCTACAGCAACAAGGAGCTGAAGGGCATGTTGGTGTGGTCACCCAACCACTGCGTGTCAGATGCCAAGCGTGAGTAGGGCAGGCCCCTGGCCAGCCTCAGCCCTGGGAGGGGGCGGCTTGGATTGAGGCAGAGAGCCAGGTGCTGTGGCCTGTGCCCGCAGTCCCACCTGCTTGAGAAGCTGAGGCAGGAAGGTGGCTGAAGCCCCAGGAGCTTGAGGCCAGCCTGGGCAACGTAGGGAGACCCCAATCCCAAAAAACAAGGAAGAAGCGAACTAGAGGCTGAACTGAGGGTGCTGCCCCTGCCCTGGGGCTCAACTTCAGGTCCTCGCTCCAGAGTGGGGTACCCCTCCCCTCTCTGGACAGGCCTGGGTTAGGAACTGTGCCCCCCCTTGCAGTTGACAAGTACATCGCCATGGCCAAGGAGAAGCACGGCTACAACATCGAGCAGGTGAGCTGGCCCCTGTGGAGTGGGGGCAGGGTGGGACAGTGCTGGGCGGTGCAGCCTGAGTCGCCCCTTGTCCTGGGCCAGGCACTGGGCATGCTCCTGTGGCATAAACATGATGTGGAGAAGTCACTGGCCGACCTGGCCAACTTCACCCCGTTCCCTGACGAGTGGACGGTGGAGGATAAGGTGCTGTTTGAGCAGGCCTTCGGCTTCCATGGCAAGTGCTTCCAGCGGATCCAGCAGATGGTAAGGCCTCCCCTGCCCACAGCGCTGCCCAGCCCTCCACTCCCACCAGCTCTCCTGGGGCCCGGAGCCTCAGGTGGGCGCTCACCTCTGGCCTTGCCCCACAGCTGCCTGACAAGCTAATTCCCAGCCTGGTGAAGTATTACTATTCTTGGAAGAAGACCCGCAGCCGAACCAGTGTGATGGACAGACAGGCACGGCGGCTGGGTGGCCGGAAGGACAAAGAAGACAGGTGGGACCTGGGTCAACACAGGGTGGGGCAGACGGACTTCCTGGGCCCCTGCCTCATTCCCTGCCTGTCTCCTGTGTCCCCAGTGATGAGCTTGAGGAGGGACGAGGCGCTGTGAGTGAGGGAGAGCCAGATGCTGGAGACCCCAAGAGAGAGGTGAGGTCCCCAGCCGCTGTGGCCCCACCTGCCCCCTGCCTCCCCTCCGGCTCTGCACCGCCTGCCCTCTCTCCTCTATGCAGCCTCTGCCCTCTCGGCCCCTGAATACGCGCCCAGGCCCTGGCAAGAAGGAGGTCCAGGTGTCTCAGTACCGCCACCACCCGCTTCGGACCCGGCGACGCCCCCCCAAGGGCATGTACCTGAGTCCTGAGGGCCTGACTGCGGTGTCGGGTAGCCCAGACCTTGCCAGCCTCACGCTCCGGGGTCTTGACTCCCAGCTCATCTCCCTTAAGCGCCAGGTGGGGACTGGAGGAGAGGGGCCAGCCTCTCCTGGGAACTAGGTTTTGGGGTTAGCGGAGATGTAGGTGGGACGGTGCGGCTGTCGGACCTGTCTTGGCCCCATCCTCTGGGATGCGGGATAACTGGGTGTTCTTTTCTGGGTCTTTAAAAAGTGGTTTGCAAACTGGAGAGTCAGCATCGGCCCTGCTGAGTGGTTCTGGTGGGCTGGACTGGACAGCGGTGGCCGAGCTCTTTGTGGGGGGAAGTGGGACTGACTGCAGAGTAGGGCCCAGGTGAGTCAGGGATGGGGACCTCCCTGGGACAGAGGGCTAGATGTCCCTCCCTCCTGGCCTCTCAGGTGCAGAGCATGAAGCAGGCCAACAGCAGCCTCCGCCAAGCCCTGGAGGGTGGCATCGACCCGCTCCGCCCCCCTGAGGTGAGGCTACTCCTCAAGATTGGATGGGAAAGGGGGTTCTCTCTGGAGGCAGAACAGAAAGGGGTGTTGACAAGGCGTGCAGGACTTCTGTTTTCCTTATTTATTTTTTTAATGATTTCAGTGTTAGATGGACACAGCACATTATTTATTTATTTATTTATTTTTGCGGTGCTGAGGATTGAACCCAGTGCCTCATCCTTGTGAGGCAAGTGCTGTACCACTCAGCTACAACTCCAGCCTGTTTCCATATTTTTTTACTTTCTAAAGATTATATTCCTCGGGGCTGTAAGTTGAAGCTCCGTGGTAGAGCACGTGCATAGCAAGTGTGAGGCACTGGGTTTGATCCTCGGCACCACGTAGAAGTAAATAAATAAAGGCATAAAAAATACAGTAACATTTAAAAACAAGATTATGCTCTTTGCTGGACTTGGTGGCGCATGCCTGAAATCCCAGTGACTCAGGAGGCTGAGGCAGGAGGATCACAAGTTCGAGGCCAGCCTCAGCAGCTTAGCAAGAGCCTTGTCTCAAAATAAAAGAATGGGGGACATGGTTCAGTGGTTAAGCACCCCTCGGCTCAATCTCTGGTACCAAAAAAAGTGGGTAGGGGCTGGGGATGTCGAGCAGTGGCAAAGCGCCCCTGGATTAAAGCCCCGGTACCAAAAAAAAAAAAAAAAAAAAAAAATCATATTCCTTGTTCTCTAGGCCAATACCAAGTTCAACTCCCGATGGACCACAGATGAGCAGCTGTTGGCCGTGCAAGGTGGGTTAGACGGTGGGGGAGAACAGAGGACCTCAGGAGCCCACCTCTCACCTTCCAGAGCTGAGGGTAGAGGGGAAGGGGCAGGGAAGTAGCGAGCTCTGAGGGACAGTGACACTTCTGCTGCCCTCTCAACCCTTGCAGCCATCCGTAGATATGGCAAAGACTTTGGGGCTATTGCCGAGGTGATTGGGAACAAGACTTTGACCCAGGTGAAGACCTTCTTTGTGAGCTATCGGCGCCGCTTCAATCTGGAGGAGGTGCTGCAGGAGTGGGAGGCCGAGCAGGACGGGGCCCCTGGAGCCCCGGTGCCCGCGGAGCAGGCTGGGAGAGGGGCTCCCTTGCCAGCCCCAGCCCTGGAGGAGGATGATGAGGTGAGAGGGGAGCCGAGCCCTCAGGAGAGGAAAGGTGCCCCGTGCCGAGGTGGCCTGGGGCAAGCGCCCTCGCCCCTCTCATTTCCTCTTCCCTCAGGTCCAGATCACATCTGTCTCGACATCGGTGCCCCGATCGGTGCCCCCTGCACCGCCACCTCCCCCGCTGCCCTCCTCGCTGTCCCAGCCTCCCCCGCTGCTGAGGCCACCGCTGCCCACTGCTCCCACTCTGCTTCGCCAGCCACCCCCACTGCAGCAGGGCCGCTTCCTGCAGCCCCGGCTGGCTCCCAATCAGCCCCCGCCACCTCTCATCCGCCCAGCCTTGCCTGCCTCCCGCCACAGTGCCCGCCCCGGCCCTCAGCCCCCACCCACCCTGATTGGAGCCCCTCTGGAACCTCCAGCACCCTCACTCTGAGCCTTGAGGTCCTCGACCACCCTCGGGCTCCTGAACCCCTGGCTGGCATCTCCGGCATCACTGAGGACAGAAGGGACTAGAGCTCTCACCAGATCTTTCAAAGACCCAGAGCTGCCAGTTGGCACGGCCCAGACCTGTGGGTTCTGCGTGTGTCCTGGCAGCCCAGGCGCAGGCTGGGGCTGAGGGGCCTTCAGAGCCGGTCTGCGGACTCTGCTTCCTGGCTGGGACTGGGACGGCTGCCTCTTCCTCTGTGAGGACTTGGCCTGTGAGCCTGCCTGTTGTGTCGGGTAGTGACCTTAGCGGGGGGCGGGCAGGGTAGGACAGTTTGGGGTGTTGGCTGTCCTCGTTCCCCTCTCCCTCCTTTTAGCAATAAGTCTGGGGTGAGGTGGGAGGGGTGGGGGGAGGTGGGCAGGGAAGTTCCCGCAGCGGCGGAGGCAGAGGCCTGAAGGAGTCCCTTTCTGAGGGGCCAGGTGGGAATGCCCTGAGGGTGCCCACGTCACCCATCCTCCCTAGGGCTTGGGGAAAGGGGGCTGGGAACTTATGGAGACATGGGTTTATTTTTGAATGTTTTTTAAAAAATAAATAAATACAGTCTTATAAGTTGGCCAGGCCTTTTTCCTCCGTGCCCCAAGGGTGGGAGGGAGCTGGCCCACCCAGCACTGGCCTCTCCCCGGCCCAGATGGGAATCAGTTCTCCTGTAAGGCGGGCAGGCAGGCAGGCTTGGGCCACATCTTGCCCCTGGGGACTGGGTCCCTGCCCAGCTGGGGGAAGAAACAGGAGGAGGCAGCTCAGATTCCAAACATTCTCTTTATTACGTGTTTGATCCAGAGGAGAAACTAAGTGCAGGGCTGGGTGGGAGGAAGGGGCTAGGTGGGAAGGGGCCACCTTGCCTGGGTGCCCCTGGCCCCCACCCCCTTTGGGAGCCAAGCCATGCCCTCCCGGCCCCCTTGGAGCACCCGGGCTGTTCCGTAGGGCAGGAGGGAGGGAGGGGGAGCCCTTGGTCTGAGCGGGAGCCGCAGTCGGAGCATGGGGCCGGAGGGCTGAGGTTGGCGAGGCCCCTTCCTGGGACTCAAGGGCTCTGACATGTTGCTGAGCCTGGCCTGGGAGTGGGGGTGATGAACAGGGGTGGAGTCATCATAAATCAAAATAATAATAATAATAAAATAATAAAATAAAAAATAAAACCCATCACAAAAAATGTACAACTCAGGTGAGGGCAGGGGCGGCCTGTCCGACTCCCTCCCCCCTTTTCTCAAGAACTGAAACAGCAGAGAAATAAATTAAGGGATGCAGTGGCCACCACCAGCCAAGCGCCCACTGCCACCCACTCCCACACTGGCCGAGGAGGTTAGCAAGCGGGGGTCGCTTCGCCCGTCTGTCCCCACCCCACGGAGGGCAGACGCTCCCAGCCCTGCCGCCCAATCCAGCCTTCCGCCAGGCGGCCATGGGGCCCTGGGCAGTCTCCTGAGAGGAGGGGCGACAGTGTCAGGAAGAAGAAGGCAAGGCCGAGATGAGAGTGGTGCGGGGACTCACTGCTATGGAGCGAGCTGGTGCCCAGATTAATGCCAACGACGGGGACGCGGTGGGGAGGGGGGATGGCGAGGGGCTGTGCTTTCAGACAAAGGCTCTCCCAGAACGGAGAAGCCCGGCGTCCCTGTCAGGGAGATGAGCAGCCCAAGCGGCCCCCTGGGGGCCCAGGTGCCCATCTGCCCTGCAGTCCCCTCCCCTCTCCCAGCCCTGGGTCAGCCCTCCTTCTACCGGGAGGGGTGGGAGAAGATGGCACAGACTTTTGAGGAGGGGAACAAACGTCCCCACAGCAGCTTGTGGAAGGAATGCCCAGCTCTGGGGAGGGGCAGAGGATACAGTGTGGAGGGGGGCTTGGGCCACCGCCGCCCGCCACGGCCCTGCCCTCTCCGGGGCTGTGCAGCACCCCCGCCCAGCCCCCAGCGGCCCAGGCCTGCAGCCCGGGGGCCTGAGGGCAGGGGAAGGCCACCTCTGGTGGTTCGCTTGGAGGGTAAGGAGGGGAGGAGAGGGGAGAAGCCCAAAGTGGGCCTGGCGGAGGGCCTGCCAGGGAACTCCACCACTCTTGCCTGAGAGTGTTCCAGCCCTGGGCCACCCTCCCGGGAAACCCCACAGATCCAGTCTCAACTGTCCCAATGGGGCAGGGAGGAAAGGTGGCTGCTGGGATTTTTTTTTTTTTTTTCTTTTTTCTTTTTGGTAATAAAAAATTTCTTGGTTTAGGCGAAATACTCTGTGCAACCGCAGTACCGAGGGGGAGCCCTGCCCCCCCGCCCCTCCCCCTCCCTTGCCTCCTGAGGGGGGAGAGGGGAAGGAGGGATCTCTGGGCAGGGCGAATGTGGGACGGGAAGAAACGCCTCCCATCCCCCACAAACGTGGAAGAAAAAACCAAGAAGGGCCAGGGAGGGGACAAGTGCCAGCAGGGGAGACACGCCAATCCATTGCTGCAGTCTCGCCCAGGTGGGGCCCAGGGCAGGCCCCAGCAGCCCAGTCCGGCTGGCCAGCCTCTGCTGCCCCCCTCCTGGCAGCCTGTTAAAGCTTCAGCTCGTTGGCTATTTTGGAGGCAATGTTTTTGAAGGCCATGGAGGTGCCTGATATCCGCTTAAACCGGACGCCGTTGAGAGAGAGCCGCGGCAGTTTGCACACCTCCATCTCCCACTGCACGAAGTCCTCGTGGCCGGGCGTGCCGTGCATGCACAGCAGCATGTACTTCTCGTGCAGCTCGCTCTGGCAGCTGTTGGCGTCCAGCACCTTGCGGATCTCCCGCATCATCTCGTTGGGCTCCATGGAGCTCGTGGTCTTCATGCTCCACGTGAAGCGCAGTGAGCGAGGCTTCGCCTCCCGAAACTCCTCCTTCTCTTTGTCATTGCCTCCGCTGCCTACCACGTGGGGTCTGCGGAGAGGGCAGAGGGGCATCAGCTGCGCCCGAGGCACCCCACCCACAGGAGCGCCCCTGGCAGACAGGCCGAGACCAGGGAGGAGAGCGGGAGGGAGCACAGAGCAGCGAGCTGAAGGTCCAGGGGCAGCCCAGGGTGAGAGGCAGGGGCAGCCCGGGAGAGAGCTGGGGCAGTCCTCTGGCCCTGGGTCTCTCAGGGTAGAGGGTAGGGGTGAGAGAAGCCAGGCGGGTGGGGTGGGTGACGGTTCCATGCGGTTACGGTCTTTTTCCCTGAAGAGGGGCGGGCTACACAAGGAGTGAGTGCGTTCAGTGGCACGTGGCACAGACCATCCCTCCAGAGAGGCCGAGGCAGCAGCGAAGGCAGTCAAGGGGCAGGACCTACAGCCCCAACCGCCCGACCCAAGGCTCTGACTTCCGGAACATACTAGGATCTGAGAAGGACCCACAACCATTGCAGTGGGCCTGGGAAAGGGAACGTCTGTGAGGAAAGGGAGGCCCCACGAGGGTGCGGACAGGGCAGAACCACCGGAGAAAGGGCCAAGAGGCGGAAGGAAGAGGAGCAGGCGGCTTGTGGCAAGCCCGGTGGCCTGGGCAGGGCCAGTGCTGGCTCCGGCCCTCTCACCTGAGCGTCTCCACCCGGTCTTTGCTTTCAGGTTCATTCAGGTTCCTCAAAAAACAGAGCGAGGGAGAGTTTAGTGCTGGGATCTCTCGCTCCTTCCGCCGCTGCAGACCCAGGTGAGGGTGGGTCTGGGGAAGTGCCACCAGTGGGTGGGCAGGACCAAGCCCAAAGGCCACTTGCCCGTCACTTGCAGGCCAACGTGGCTCTGCAGCACCTCACACTGGCAGCTCAACTGACCCTTTCCAACAGGGAGCCCAGCACATGGGCCGGCCCCTCCCCACACTCCCAGAGAGGTAGGTGTGCGGGGAGGAGCCTCTGCTGGGGGTGGCGGGCGAGGCTGTGCAGGCCCAGGTGCGCCTGGCCAGCAGGAAGGGCTAGCCCTGGCCACTGCCTGGCTCATGCTCTACCGGGGAGGGGCTGGGAGCGGGCCCTTCATCCCAATTTACCAGGTCTCAGAACAAAGTCTTCCTGGAGGAAGGGGCTGGGGGTATGCGGAAGCCTCTTCCAGAGGCTCAAAGTGCCAAGACCAAACTATGTGGCAGGTGCTGCGGCCAACTGGAGAGGCCGCAGCTCCCTGGACTTGAAAGTCCCTACGGTTGGCCTGCCAGGCTGGCTGCTCATACAGGAGGGGGCTCGAGGCCAGGCAGACACCTCGGGAGGTGTTGGGAGGTGGGGAAAATGTCTGGCCCCGCTGAGCGGCTTCTCCAGCTCCTGCCTGAAAGGTGGGTGCCTGGAGCTGGGAGACTGGGGAGAGGAGGCAGGAAGGAGGAAGAGCTGGGGAGGGAGCGAGCGGCAGCAGCACACGTAGAAGGGACACGAAGACACAGACACCAGAGGCCAACCGCGCACTGTGGCAGAAGGAGCCCTAGCTGCTCACCACAGGCTCCTGCAGAGCGGGCCCAGCCAGCCATGCAGGGAGCTGGGTGGGGAGGAACAGGGAATGGGGAAGGCCTGAGGACCCCGTCTGGTCCGTTTCTCCCTCGGCTAGGGTACCAATGTGGCTACCAGGTGACCCAGTGTCCCAACCTGGTCTTTGGTCTGCAGCTTGGTATCTGGCTCACCCAGGGCCGCAGAGGAGGTTAAGGCCAGGACTCAAAGAGCCAGGATCCTGGCCCCAAGTGAGGGTGGCTCTCCTGATGTCCCGTCAGGGATTGGAGGCGGAATGGCCCCTGTCCGAGATTATCAGCTCCTGGCTCTTTGGCAGGCACAGGACACGTGTGGAGGAAGCAGCCCGGAGGAGAGAAGGCTTGAGTCAGCGGACGCTGCGGGAGGCAGTGTGCCCGGCAGGGTGGGCCAGGCTGGTTCTGCAGGAGCTGCCAGAAGGGGGTGCTGCGCCCCATTCGTGAGGCAAAGGCTCCCTGGGTCTGGCAGAGTCAGACTTGAGTCTAGGGACCCAGTGTCCCTATAGTACCTCAAAAGTCTTGCCATCAGGTAGGCCAGGGGGAAGAGGTCACACAGCCCTCAAGTTCAGCAAGTCCAAGAGACCCCAAAGGAGATGCCATCCCAGATGCGTTTGCACCCCAGTGGAGCCTCCTCATAGCGCATGCATACGACAGGGGAAGGGCCAGAGAAGGAACCCAATGCTTGGGACCAAAACCTGGGGTAGGCAGGGAGACAATCTTAAAGGGAGAATCCCTGGAAAGGTCTCCTCTTGCTTGAGGAAAGGTATACCTGTGTGGCCCAAGGAAGGCCCCTTACTTTCAAGACCATTTGCCCTGGGGGTCCAAAGAGGCCTCAGAGGGGCCCTGTGTCCTAAGCCCTGCCTGTCTGAAGGGGGCAGGGAGGGTGGCCTGGGGCTGAGGCCTCGTCAGAGCAGTCTTCATCCCTTTAAGATGGCAGAGAGGAGGGCCACACAGAGCAGGTCACAGATGGAGAGGAGAGAAGGGGGGCTTGGTGATGGAGGCAGGACAGACACAGGACACACACACACACGCACACACAGTGGGCTCAACGCCTACCTTCTGGCAAACCTGAAAGACAGATTTCTAAAAAAACAAACAAAAAAAGACAAAATAAAAAAAGAAATAAAAAAAAAAAAAAAACCAACAAGACGGTATGTGGATAAGCGGGGGGAGTGGGCTTCCCAGGTGCAAGGGTCACCCCAGTTTCGGAAGAGCCGCTCAGCGAGACTAGAATCCTAGACATCAGGTCTGCTCCCACCCTCTGCAGTCCTTCCACTTGCACCCCGCGGCTTGGGCAGGGCAGGAGCTTCGGCTGCTCCAGCCCAGTGGAGTGAGTGACGCAGGTGGCAGGGCAGGCAGGCCACCTCTCCCAAAGTCCCTGCTGCTTCCTGAGCTGTAGCCCCAAAGTGGGGGAGGGGGATGGGACAGAACACCCCAAGAGGCTGGATGCCCCTCGAGCTGCCCCTGAGATGGTCGGGGGCTCAGGTGTGAGCTGGGCCCACCACAGGCAGGTGTCGGGGCCAGGGCTGCAGAGGAGGCCACTGCAGGCCCTTGCCAGCTATTGCACTGTGGGCTTCACTCTGGGAACCCCCAGAGGAACATGGCAGCAGCCAGACACCACCAATGTGTGGGGGAAAGGAGGTCGAAGGGGCAAGTTGAGAGACCAGGAAAAATTTCCTTGTCAGCTCAGCCTGGCTCACGCCTCATGACTTTGCAGCTGCGTCACCAAATATAAGTTTCCATGGGAACCCAGGAGAGAAGAGGGGGGCTTTTATTTTAGCATCTGAGTTCACACTCCCCTAGAGAGGAGGCGGCATTGCCCATCTGCTTGGGGCCACAGAATGAGGGGTGCCTGAGAGGAACGGGGGGAGGCCTAAGAGGACGGGTCTGGGTACATAAAGTATTGACAATGACCCAATTTTTGAGGCTTCCCGAGGCCTCTTCTAACCCGAGGACCCAATCCCAGTTCTGGTTATTTGCACCCCCATCCCAGGGCAAGGCCTGGCCCCAGCCTCTTTGCCACACTAAGCTCCCTGCTCACCTGCGGACGAACTTGGAGGTGAACTTGCTGAAGATGCTCCCGGAGGCCCCCCGCCGGCCCTGGCTATGGCCAGAGGGAGAGGCTGGGGTCACACCGTAGGGCAAATTCTGCTGGTCCCGCACCTGTCGGAGCTGTCCAGCATGGAAGGTGCTTCGACTGGACACACCCCGGGGGAAATTAGTTCGGTCTGGGGCTCCACCACTGCTGCTGATGTTGTGAGCGGAGGGGGAGGCGACAGGGACACGCTGGGGGGCTGTGCTGTAGGAAAAGAGGTGGGGCCGAGGAAACATGTCAGGTACAAAGAAGTCACACACCAGGAAGCACCTGGAAGGCCCTGCAGTGGGGACAGGGAGGGAGAATGCTAGGGCAGAGGCAGCCATCACGGAGGACACAGAAGGAAGGGTGTGACCACTGAGGACAGCGGTGAGGAGTCTTGTGGAGGCGGAGATGATTCGGGAATGAAGGAAGGGAGACAAGGAAGGACCTAAGTGTGAGAACAATACAGGATGGACACAACTGGCTCCTTGGACCCTCCAGGGGACTATGGGAACCGACTCTCAAGGACTGAGGATCCCTAAGGAAATCCAGGAAGGTTCAGAACAGAAAAGGCTTCCCTTTGGAGTTTCAGACAGCTTCCTGCATACCTGTTCTGAGAGGGAGCACTGGAGGAAAAGAGGGACATTAATGGTATTGTTTTGTGCCCTTCGCTTCCTGGTTACAGGGGACAGAGCCATTTCTTGTGGTTAAGATGACAAGAACAGAGCAGGCCCCCCAGGTGGGAAGAAGAGATGGCTGGGGTTACGGGGTAGGGAGGCTGAGGGCAGCAGGTGCACCAGCCGCCCCAGCACACTTGCCTGGGCCGCGGCACCTCACAGTTATTCTCCGTGGGGGGCAGCCCAGAGGCCTTGTTGGGGTGCACGGAGGCCGACATGGATTTCTGGTGCTGGCGGGGCCGGGCCGCAGAGACTGCGGCAGAAGCAGAAGCCGTGGAGGCCCGGGACCCTGGCATGGTTAGGCTAGGAGACAAAAGCAGCGGAGAGGCCCGGGTTAGGGGGTGGGTGAGGTAGGAGCCTGGTTAGGAAGCGAGGGCAGGGCCAGAGCTGGGAGCATCAGCAGGATGCAGTTCAGGCCTGGGAGCAGCAACCAGAGGCAAGTGAGAGCTGAGGGTGAGAGGATGGGAAGTGGAGGCAGGGTGAGAAGCAGCAAGGGAGGCCAGAGCCTGGGAAGGGGGAGTAAGGGAGGCCACCGCCTCTGGCCTAGGAACTTTAAGAACGAGGCTGTTCCTTCTACAGAAGAGCAGGTGTTCTAAGGGGAGAACTTCGTCACTCTTAGAAGGGGGGAGCCAGGACCCCAAGACACTGCGGAAAGCTATCGGTCAAGGCGGGGAGCTCTGCTCTCAGGGCACAGCTGGAGGCCCCCTCGAGGCAGACACCCTCAGATGGGCATCTCCTGGTCTGTCCTGTGTTGGGGCCCTGAGACAAAGCCTTGGGTACCTAGAGGAGGGCAGCTCCAGGCCTGGCCACAGTCAAGAAGCAAGAAAGCCACTGTGATGACCATGGAATCTGACCCTTGCAGGACGACAGGAGCAGTCAGAGGAGGACAGGGTGGTGGCGTGGAGCAGGAGGGGAAGGCGGAGGCCAGACAGAACAGAGCCAGGACGAGACTCCAGGGAGCAGGGAGCGCTCTGGGGCTCAGGCGGTGGTGCCACTGACAGGCACCGCGCGCCGGCCACCTCTCACGGTGGCTCCCGGGAGTGCGGCAGGCCGATGGCCACTCACCTGTCTTTGCCATTCTGGATGGAGGCCTGGCCGAGGCTGGCCCTCTCCAAAAGTGGGGAGTTCCTGCTTCGGTTTGTGCTGGTGGAGAGGACGCTATTCTGTGGGAAATGAAGGGCAAGAGCGGTCTCACAGGAAGCCGTGTTCTCTACCAGGCTCTCCCCAGGGGACAGGCAGGCTTCCCCTCCTCCTCTGCGCAGGTGTGAAAAGGGTTCTGCACTTGTGGGGTAAGGGGCAGGCAGGGGAGAGGGCAGGAAGGGGGC
Organism: Sciurus carolinensis; assembly: GCF_902686445.1. Taxonomy (NCBI): domain Eukaryota; kingdom Metazoa; phylum Chordata; class Mammalia; order Rodentia; family Sciuridae; genus Sciurus; species Sciurus carolinensis. The sequence goes on from NC_062223.1 coordinate 11,476,424, forward strand.
CTGGGGCTGGGGGGACCCACGGCTCACCGTGGAGGGGGTGGGGGTGGTCTTCTTCCTCTCCAGTCCTGGCAGGGGGCTGGCAGGCACTTTGGCGGTGCTGCTGGCCTTCCGCCCTGCCTCCCGGTCCTCTTCAGGTCGCTTATTTTCCGCGTTGTTACTCTGCGTCTTCTTGTAGGAATTAGAGGTGGGAATGGCAGGACCGGCTGGGGGCCAGAGTGTGATGGATGAGGTTAGGGCCCTGCCCGCCGAAGACCCACCCCAAGCAGGGCACTCTCCTACCGGGGAATCCCGGTTTCACAGAGGGGGAGGACAGCCAGTGACCTGCCCGTGGCTGTGCTGCCCCGAAGTGGCTGAACCAGGACTGAAACTCAACTACCGCCCGAAGCCTTTGCAACCTGTAATGGCTGTGGAGAGGGGTGGTCCCCACCTGGGACTCTCAAAGGCACATACCCTGGTCACTGAAGCGCCGCTGCTTGGGGTTGGCTGAGACACTGCGCTGTACCTTGTGGGACGGGGAGGGGGCACTGCTATTGGTCAGATCAGCTGAAGGCCGCGGTTTCAAGGTGATGGTGTCACCTTCCAGCTGTAAGAACAAAACGTGGCATTAAGGAGGGCAGGAGTCACGCAGAGATCCCTCTCACATACCCTTCTGCCCTGCCAGACACCCACTGCAGACTCGCCAGAGACCTCACCCCAGGAAACTAACACGCATCTAAAAGTATTCTCTACCCTGGAGACAGACACGCCCTGATACAGACGAGGACACACAAAGCCAAAGACACTCCATAGAAGACACCCGTCTTCGGGGAGGGATACACATGGCCACACACCCAGAGACACGAACACTCACAAAAACGCACACTGAGGCTCAGATACCAGCCCCCTGCCCACCCAGCCAGAAAGCAACCTAGGTCCGCAGCAAGTGTCCCCAGACACCACTTAAGAAGGTTAAAGTGAGAACCGAGAGGGGGCCACCAGCCCCCAGGGAAAGCAGAGTGGGAAGCTCAGAGAGCATGTGGGCACTCAAAGATGATGACCCAACCCCAGTGGGCAGTACCAATCATAAGGCCTCCAGATTCACAGTCAGGAGGACAGACACACATGCACATGGAAACACATGTCCAGATGCAAACGCCAGGAAGAGGCAACACACAGACTAAAGCTTCCATTAGACAGAGACACACACACACACACGGAGAGACACAAAGAGGTCTGGCTCAACACAGAACTGCCAGTCAAGATGACCGAGGCTCATTTTGATCAATGCAGAGTAGCCAGCTCAACTCATCCCTAGGGAGCCCAGCCCTGAGCCCAGGCTGCTCAGCTTCCTTCCTGCTTCCTGCTCTGGGAGGTCAGTGAAAGGCCTGAGCAGCCAAGGCTTCAGGCCAGTCAGCAGAGGGCCTGCCTGCTGGACACAGGCTTCTGCTACAGATGCGTGTTCGAGGCAGAGGAGCAAGGGTGGCCAGGACAGGGAGCGGGGCGGGGAACACGCACCTCAGAGCTCTTATAGCCCAGGAGCAGGTAGGTGGCCATCACCTCGTTGTACCTCTGGCCCACAAGAGAGTCCTGGATCTCTTCCCGCGTGTAACCCATGGACACCATCAACTCTGCATGGGGAACAGCAGTTAAGGCTGGCCTTGACCCTAGGCAGCTCCGACCTCCTGGGCCAACAGCAGCCTCACCTGTGCGCCGGGGGTCCTTGTAGTCGGGGAGCGGCTCCACGTAAGGCTTCAGCTCATCATCTTCATGCCCCACATTCATCCATCGATCTTTCATGATTTGCTGTGGAGCAAAGGGAAGGGACAAGGGCAGAGGGGCAGAAGCTCAGTCAACCTCTGAGGTGAACATGGGGACCCCAGGACTTGCGGCCAGTCAGTGCTGAAGGCTGCTCACCTCTAAAGTGCCTCTCTTGCTGGGGTTAAGAATGAGAAATTTCTTAAGCAGGTTTTCACAGTCCGTGGACATGTAGAACGGAATACGGTATTTTCCCCTCAGCACCCGCTCCCGTAGCTCCTGTGGTTAGAAAACGTAAATCACCCCAAGAACAAGGGAAGAAACTAATATCCAGGACCCTGAGAGCTGAACACCGGCTAGGCAGACATCACTGAAACCTGGCAGAAAGCCTGGGCCGAGGCACCTCGCCAGAGAGGCAATGAGGCCAAGCACCCTTGTGCCCACTGCACTGCCAGTCCAAGGCCTGCCATTCAGATGCTCTGGGGGGCGAACACACACAATATTCCCATCTCTTGAGATGGAATCAAGGCTCCTGATTCCTATGTGTGGAAGACCTTTGAACTGTGGCTACCTTAGAGGGCCCTTCTCTGAAGTTCTGGCTTGGGGGAAATGTAGGTAGGTGGAAAAGGCGAGAGATGAGGGATAAGACCAGAGGCTGAGAGAAAATGAAAAGTGACAAAAGTGATCTACGCCTGTACATCACTCCACCTTGAGGTTCTGTCCATCAAAAGGCAGAGATCCGCTGACCAGTGTGTAGAGGATGACGCCCAGGCTCCACACATCCACCTCGGGTCCATCATATTTTTTGCCCTGGAAGAGTTCTGGGGCAGCATAAGGGGGACTGCCACAGAAGGTATCCAGTTTGTTCCCAAAGGTGAATTCGTTGCTGAAGCCAAAGTCTGCAATCTTGATGTTCATATCTGCATCCAAGAGCAGGTTTTCTGCCTGGGAGGTGAGATGGAAAATGTCAGGACACGAAGCAGACCACACTGAGGACTGCGCAGCAGGAGCTGAGGGGAAGGGAGAAGCAGCGGAAGTCATCTCCACTCTCAGGACTTTCTTCACCAACTCCAGGGCAGGCCTGCAGACAGCACCAGCAGGAGGAAGGCATGCAGGCCACCCCTCACATGGGCAGCCAAGACAGAGCTGGGAGCCACAGGCCTTGAGACCCTGGGAGCAGCACAAAACTTCAGGGTCGGCCAGGCCTAGAATTCACAGTCAGGTCATGTTTGTGAGGACTCAGCGGCCGGGGGGATCAAGGTAGTCTCAAACTCAGGTACCCTGGTAACAGATGGTGCGCGTGTGTGCATGCCTGCCAAGCAGCTGTGACAGGGCTGTGGAACACTTGCTTTCCCTCGGGCAGCTGCCAGCCGCCTCAAGGACCAGGAGCGCCCGCAGTGCTGCTGTCATGCCTGGAAGCTCAGAAGGACAGAGCCCCTGCTGCCGCTGCAAAGTGGAGCTGAGTCCAGCACAAGGCCTCTGTCAGAGGCAGTCCTGGGGGCTTCTCTCAGTGTCCTGAATACGCAGGACCTGATGCACTGACAGTGATTGCAGCGAAGAAAGAGGGGAGCACCCAGCCCTACTCCAAGGCACAGGAGAGGGGAACGTGCCTCACCTTTAGGTCTCTGTGAACAATGAACTTCTGGTGACAGTACTGCACAGCAGACACTATCTGAAAGGAAGGAAGACGCGTCAATCCAGGGGTGACTGAGGGTGGGCCCAAGGGGCTGGTGGAGGCCACTTACAGCTGGCAGTGGTGGGTCCACACCCCTGGGGAGAGGCACACCCACCTGGCGGAATTTGGCTCGAGCCTCTTTCTCTTTCATCCTGCCATGAGCCACTAGGTAGTCAAACACCTCTCCTGAAAGAGATGGGCGGGAGCACAGTGAGAGCCAACAGGGGCTGGGAGAGGCGGGGCGCAACAGGAAGGGGCAGTTCCACACCTACCGCCGCTGGCGTACTCCATAACCAGGTAGAGCGTCTTCTCGGTCTCGATCACTTCAAATAACTTAACTATAAGAGAGAAGGTCAAGTCTGGGATCAGACAGGGAGCAGAGGCACATGCTAAGCCTGGCACGTCCAGGGCATCCTAGGGGTAGACGTCCCCACTCTCAATCCCCCTCCTTGGGACGAGCTCCTCATACCAGCCAAGCCACTAAGACCAGCCGGATGTGCCAGGGGTAAAGCTGGGTTTTAAGCTGAGCCTCCCAGAGGTTCCCCTGACAACCTGGAGGCCTGAAGGCAATGCTGCTGGGGAAGAACTATGGTGCCAGGGGAGACTTGCTAAGGAGGAAGAAAAGCCTGAGAGCCGCTTCTCACCTATGTTGGGATGATTCAAAACCTTCATTATTCTCACTTCCCGGAAGAGCTAGAAAAGAAAGCCAGGGGGTCATGCTTGCTCGCTTGCTCCCCTCAGATCCCTCCAAACAGAGCCCATGCTAGGAATTTCCCCCAGAAACAAACAAAAAACCCCCAATAACAACAACAAAAATAAAACCAAAGCCAGGCAAAGGAGAAAGAAACAGGGCAGTGGTCACAATGATGTGGCCCTCCCACAGCTAGGAGGCAGGGGTGGACGAAGGCTGGGCTCTGCTAACCTGCCCCTGTAGGTTGCCTCCGAATCAGAGGAGCCAGTTCTGCATCTGCCGAAACCCAGCCTCAGGAGAGCAGCTGGGTCTGGCTGGGTGCCTCTGCAGGGGACTGTGAGCCAGTGCAAGTGAATACTCAGCACAGCGCTCCTTCCCCAGTTCAGTGACCACACACGCCCCAGCAGGCCCAGTGACGGGGCGGAGCGCTGAGGGGCCCGTCATCTTCTGGCTTGCAGAAGTCAGAGGACCTGCTCTGGGGGATAGGCCTTTCTCTCCTGGGCCTCTGGGGTGGTGACAGAAGAAGCCACTCCTATATATAGCTGATGCCAATTTTAATCAAATCCACCTCCACACACTCACGCTCTCTTTGTGAAACAAAATCAGGGGCTCCAAACCATACATTTCCATGAAGAAAGATGACAGAAATGAACTCCTTCCTCCCTGCGGGGGCCAGAGAATTGGAGGTGGGGTTTCTGGTAACTTCTAGGCTTCACCACTTGCACAAAGAACAGAACCGGTTGTTTTTTGTTTTACAATTTGGGGTAGGGGTTGTCTGGAGCCCTAACCCATGATACAATTTACAGAATAAAGTGAACATTAACTAGAAAGGAAAAAAAGCAACTGCCTTTTTCTAGTCTTTAGGAACCTGAACCTTACCAGCTCTCTCTTGGTTAGGGTCCAGGTTTTTCTTGCTTCCTTCTCAGGTCCAACAGTTATTACAAATGAAGAAGAAAAGAATCCTAGACTTCCCTCAGGGGCAGTAACGGGGAGCAGCACTGTAATGGGGCCCCGAGCCAGCAGCCAGGATTCTTCCCCTGAGGGCACCCTCTTGGCCTGGAAGTGGCAATCTCCTGGGAGAGACTGGAGTTTCCTGGGCTTGCTCAGAACCCTGAGGAGCTACCTTCTTTGATGTTCATCCTTAGAGAGCACTGCTAAGATGAAATTTAAAGGATGATTTGGGAGCTGGGCGGTGGCGAACGCTTGTAGTCCCAGTTACTCCCGAGGCTGAGGCAGGAGGATGGCAAGTTTAAAGCCAGTCTCAGCAACTTGGTGAGGCCCTACGCAACTTAGTGAGACCCTGTCTCAAACACAACCAAAATCAAAACCAAAACCAAACAAAACCAAAAACAATGATTTGGGAACTGGGGACGGTGGTGCACACCTATAATCCCAGTGACCTGGGAGACTGACATGCAGAAGGGTTCCAAGTTTGAAGTCAGCCTCAGCTATATGGTGAGACTGTGTCTCCAAACAAAACAAAACAAAACAAAAAAAATAGGGCTAGGGATGTGGCTCAGGGGTGAAGGGCCCTTGGCTTCAATCTCCAGTGCCCAATAAAACAAACAAACAGCTGTCCTCCTCCTTCCCTTCCCTCCACAACAAGCAGGGAAGCCCTGGAGAGGACAGCAGTGTTTCCTCCGAGCCAAACCCTTCAGGGGACCCAGGGGAACACCGTGACTCCAGCTGTCAGCTTGTGGGGAACTCGCGCCATCCCCACAGTGCCAGAAGCCTGCCCTCCAAAACCGTCGCGGCCCCAGTCCTGAGCCTCCCCGTACTCTTCTCGTGGCGGCGTCCTCCTGCACGACTCAACTACCACAATGTGCTCGTGAAAGGAAAACGCCACTGGCCACAGATGAAAAGAACCAGGTCTTGGTCAGAAAAACCGAGTCAGGGTCAGCTACAGAGGGCCCAAGGGAGGCTTCACAGATCTAAATAGGGACAGCTTCTATGGAGCCAGAGAGGAGCCTCCTCCTCCAAACTGCTGGAACCCAGGAAAGGGAGAGGCAGTTCCAGCTCTATAGCAACCAGTCACTGGCAAGCTGTCCCCCTCTGCAAATGAAAGTCTCCCTTTCTTTTCTTCTACCACACTTCTAAAGTTTCCTGGGTAGAGGGTTTGTGTTCTTGCCCCGGGGGTGGGGCGGAGGGGGGATTCCCCATCACCTATGACTTCAGTTTCCCACCATTAAATGAGAAAGAACAGTTCAACCTTCTCTAGCAAAAACCATGTGCAAATCACCAATGAGCCTAGAAGCGAGAAGGAAAATTGGTCAGAGACTCAGAACTGAAGTTCAACTTCTAAAACCTCTAGGCTTCCATATTCACTATCTGAAATGGAGCTGGCAGAGAACGCAGTGCCGGGTTCTCTGCCTCTTCATCCTGTCCTTCTAGAGCCAGTGCCCGGGATTACTCCAGGTCTTGGAGTAGCTTGCATGTGTTTCTAGTAATGCTATAAACATGTGTTTCTGCATAGGACTGGCCATAGGCCAGAAGATAACAAGATGTAGGAAGTAGGTCAGACAGGTAGACCCAGTGGCTGGAGAGAGGCAAGGAGACTTCAAAAGAGCCAGTGCCTGAAGTCAGGAGGCCCACCCAGGAGATCCAAGCAAAGCCCTAAAGAGAGCAGAGCCACATGGAGTGGATGGGCACAGAGGAATGGCCAGAGAATTTAAAGTAGAAATCCAAATGGAGTCAGTAGATGACTGAGGCCTGAGAGAAGCCTGCAAAGGGACAGGAGGAGCTGGGTGCTTACTTTTTGGAGGCTGGAGGAATTCAATTGAGTCTTGTCAATGATCTTCACAGCTACCTGAATGTGAGACAAAAAAGTCCAAGATCACTTCTTCAACCAGGCTAAACCCAGGACTTGGTTTTACTTCCTCCTTTGTATTTCCTGCTCCTTTTTATCCCACAGTTCTTAGCACCCCAGTCAGGCCTCATTTCAGCCTGATAAACAAGATGCTGACTGCCACTGCAGTCCCCCCACTACCTGTGGAGTGTTCCCAGGAGCTGCTGCCACACCCTAGCCCAGCGCTCACCTAGCCCAGCGCTCACCTCTTTCCCAGTCAGAATGTGCCGAGCCAACTTCACTTTGGCGAAGTTACCCTTGCCAATGGTCTTGAGGAGCCTGTAGTTACCAATATGGGGCTGCTCATCAGCAGAGGTGGCTGAGTTGCGGCCCCGCAGCATGTTGGACTTACTGCTGGGCTTGGAATCAAGGTGTCCCAAGGTGGGCTGCAGGTAGAAACAGACATACCTTTACACACTGCTCTTCCGGTTCCCTAGACCCCTGCCCCCAGTTCTCTGCAAGAGATTGAAGAGGTTGGGGTGCAGGGGCAGGCTCCAAGGGCTGACAGGCATGCAAAGAATCATAAGGTGGGGAGAAAGGGAGGAGGGGTGGACATGACAGCCAGCCTTCACCCCAGAAGGGCACAGCACAAGGTGCAGCACCAAGATCCCACAGGCTCCACCGCCTCTCGGGGCCTTGAGGCCCCAGGAGTAGCCCAGCAGTCGCCCTGCCTCAGGAGGATCTGGCCTCCAACTGTCCTGCTCACACGGGAAGATGCTGCATCTCAGAGTCACAAGTCCCGCACCGTCAGAACTGCTTCAAAGCCCTACTGCCACCCACACCTTTACGGTGCCCTTCACTGTTACCACTTTGCATTGATTTTTTGTGGCTCCTGGTGAGAATGGGAACCCACGAGGGCCAGCAGATATCCTTTCCTCACTGATAGATCCCAGCACCCAGACGGACCGGACTATGGTTGATGCTCAATGAATCCTCGCACAACAAAGGCACAGAATGACTGGGTCGAAGCATGGTGACAGAAGTTACAACTGGCTCTGGACACATTTATGACATAATACAATACTATAATATAATATAAAACAGCTCATGGTCCAGCCAGACACCGTGGTGCACGCCTGTAGTCCCAGCGACTCAGGAGGCTGAGGCAGGAAGATGGTAAGTTGAGGCCAGTCTCAGCAACTTACTGAGGCCCTAAGCAACTTAGGGAGCCCCTGTCTCAAAATAAAAAGGGCTGGGAATGTGGATACTCAGTGGTTAAGCACCTCTGGGTTCAATCCTCCAAAAATAAATAAATAAAAGGAAAAAAGAAAGAGTCTGGCCTAATTCCTGCTTTGAGCCCTGATTCACCTGGTGCCAGAGCCTCATTTCAGAACCATTTGGAACTACCTTAGAAACTTCAAAGAGACTGAGGGTAATGGGGTTATCAGAGAAGTATGAGTCAAGGTTCTTCCTTTCATGGCCCCTCCTGGTTCCAAGTGAAGCCCTTAAAACCACAGAAAAAAAAATATGACTTGCTGTAACCCAGGGAACTGCAGGAAACTTGCTGGCTCTAGAGATGTTTCTCAGGCAGAAAAAGGACAAGTACCCTGATTCTGACTCTCCCTGCTTGCCAGTCTGTCAATAGAGGGCCTCTGCATACTAGATGTGGGGTGCTCTTCCCCAGCCCTTGGGATCCCCCTGCTTCAGTCTTCCCAGTTGCTGGGATTATGAGCCTGCACCACCGCACACAGCATGTGGGCTATTTTTTTGAGCTGTTTGACCAGATCCCAGAAGCTCCTTGGAGGAAAAAAGACCCTATACACATGGCAGACTGTGAAGCAGGGGCTCTTGACATTCCAGAAGAGTCCCTTTAGGCCTCCATGGCCCTTCAGCGCATGTCCTCTCTGCTACAAGTTCCCCCTGAAGCCCACCTAGTCCTTTCTGTCTGGCTGTCCAGTTGCAGACTTCTCTGGTCTACTGTTCTCCCCATAACCTAAGTCTTGACTCTGGCCCTCAGACAACTTTTGTTGGATAACCAGGTTTTCAAATACCTGCTTTTCTCCCTTACTAAGGAACTCTAGGGCACATACGCCTTGGAGAGAAGGGTAGCTCTAGGCCCTGCTGGTCTCAAGTGGGGTGTTTCCTTTGATGGGCTCTCAGCGCATCCAGCAGGTCTGAAGGCCTGGGTCTCCAGGGCCTACCATTTCTCAGCCCCATCCTCCTTGACAAGCTGCTGGACTTTCAGGGTCGCCCTGTCTCTCGCTCCCACCCCTGCCCCACCCCCGGCTGGGAGTCATCAACAGGGAAAATCTTCCTTCTGCTCCAGCTCTCACGAGAGGAAGATGGGTGGGAAAGCTTCCTTGGCAGCTTCCAATGCACCTTCTGGGTTTCTGGTTACACTGTTTTTGAGGGCACAGCCAAAGGCAGCAGGAGTCTGACAGCCTCCAAGCCGGAATCCGAAATAGGGACTTAGCATCTTCTAGGGGATGGTGCAACCCTGGGAATACAACACCCATCCTGGGCTCTGCCCTGTCCATCCCTCTTGGTGGTTCTAGCTCCGGAGCTGGACTTTGTGGCACAGCAGGACAGCAATCCCCCCAGGTTTGGCTGCACACTGAACTTCAAGGATCACCAACAACCGTAAGTGGTACTCACCATCCACCCTCTTCCTTACTGGTTAGGGTTAAGGGTGTAGACACCAGAAATAATCTGCCAGCGTTCAAATCCCAACCGCCACTTTACAGGGCGGCCCCCTTAACATGGGGCCCCTGCCATGTGTCTTTTATGCAGAAAAACATCATTTTTAGGAGGAAGGTGAGGGCCCAAGGGGTGGGGATTGGGGTGCCACCCAAAAGATAACCTAGGGGTGTTTCCACACATCCGTGAGGTAGTCTGCTGGGTGCTGAGGAGTTCCACAGACTAACAGAACCAGGTTGAAGTCCTGGTTCCCTCACTTACTAGCTTTAGTTTTCTTATGTTATAAAAAAGTAATAAAACATGCCTTATTTCTCATAGGTAGATGAGAAAATTGGATAAAATGCTTTATCCAATGCCTAATAAAGGCAACCAGTGTTACTGCCCACTAAGCCAATGTCTGGCTGTCAACAAACATCTACGTCTAAGCTGAGTACTGGTAAGCTGGCTGCAGGCCATGGGAACCTCTACCTGGGAGCGGGGTCCAGGCTGAGCACGTGCTGCCCTCCATCCCAGCCCATGTGGCCTTCATAAGACAGGAGGGAACCAGGCACTCACATGGGGTGGCTTTGAAGGGCTAGCAAGCTGGGTACCCAGCTCGGTGAGAGAAGAGGTTCCACTTGTTCAGGACCACAGGAAGCAGCACGCCCTGGGGTCTGCTTTGACTCCCTGTTCCACAGTTACTAACTCCCTTTTTGGGCCTGAGCCTCCTAACTGTTGGGATGCAAAATGCTCAGTTCTTCTCTTACCACCCCCGGCCCCCGCCATGTGTCTTTTATGCAGCAAGGTGTTTCCTATGGCAGGGATGTAGGAAGAGTCCACCAGGAGGAAGTAGAAAAAGGAGAAGATGGGAATACAGAAAGGAGTTTCCCACTGATGAGCTTCTTGCTTGGGCCAAGGCCCCAGGCGAGGCAACTTCCTTCCCTCCACTGTTGCTCTGAAGGTGAAGAGGAGGCAAAGCTGCAGGTGGCTACCATGGAGTTTCCCTTCTATGATTCAGACCAGCCCATTCATCTTGGCCCTCGGTCTCAACAACAGGGTGGCAGGCTGAGGCCTATTTGCACTTCTAGGGCAAAGAAACAGGATCTGGCTAAAGCCCTGGTCTCCCCTTCACCACCAAACTCCCTGCTCACAGTAGGATGTGCAACACCAGACATCCCAAAGCTCTGGCCTATACCTACATCATACCAAGGTGGGCCCCCAAGACTCCCAAGACTCCAGAACTAAGAGGTTCTCCCTGCAATCAGTCTGTGGAACCAAGGCAGATCCTAATCCTGCAGAAGTGAAGCCAAAACAACTTTGGGGCCTGTGATCAACAGGAGGATAGAAGGCAGGGCACTAAGGGTAAGAGAAGAGTCAGATCCACTGGGTTTGCCAGAGCCCTTCAGCTTGGGAGCTGAGAACCTGGCCTAGGCGTGTTGCCAGGCTTGCCCGGAAGAGCCTCCACCCTGAGAGGCACTGACTCAGGTAGGCAGGGCCCCCTGCGCTAATGCTAGAAGCTCCAACCAACAGTTCTCCCCTCCAGAAACCATGCTCTGGGGCTGGGCCTCAAATGTCCTGAGGTTTCCCAGGGCTGGGAAGGGGCCAGGTTGGGGGTGGGGGTGATATGCAGGTGCCCCCTAGCCAGAGGCAGACTAAGGCCAGGCACAGTGAAGAAAAGTGTCCCTTGGGCACTGGCCCGAGATCCCAGCTGGCCCTCCCTGTAGCTCGAGTGCCTCTCCGTTGCAGCTCACCTTCCTGGCCTTCATCTGCCCCAGCAGATAAAAACTCAGGGGAGATTCCTTTCCTTCCCTAGTCAAATGTCTCCTTGATGCTGGGACACCCTTCCCATGAACCTTGCCACTCACTCCATTCTAGTGCCTGCTTCCACTGGGCAATTCCTGAAACTGAAAGATCCTTATTTCCGGTAGGAGGGAGGAAAGAGGAGAGGAGAGTCTCAGAGGTAAAAAGGGGAAAACATACCCGGTTGGAGAAAGGGACAAAGAATACCAGCGACTTCCATTCAGCACAGCCCACAGCAGAACCTGTCAGGCAGCGAGGGCAAAGTACAGAGGCCGGGAAGAGCCAGGCCCAGGGCGGGGGCTGCCTGCTCAGCCAGCCACCCTTACTCAGCTGGAGCAGGCGACACCTTCCACCACCTCCTCAGTGAAAGGAGCAAAGCAGCCAGGCCGAGCGGCTCCTGCCTGGGAACCTGGACTGTGTTGCAACCGAAACCACCACTAGCAAAGAGAGAGTGGTTTGGCAAGGAGAGCAACGGGGACAAAGCCTGGGGCTTCTGGAAGACGAGGGCCTGGTGGTCGGGAAGGGTGTGCAGGTCTGGGACAGTGCTCCAGGATCCAGGTGGGAGCAGAGGGGCAGGAGGGACCGGGCAGGAAAGGAGGCAGAGAAAGGGGCGGGTTCAGATCCACTTCCTTCTCCCCTCCCCCTTCCTCCCTCCCCGGAAGTGGGCTGCCCCACCCTCCCCAAGGTGCTCTGCTGGGTAACAGCTGGAGAGGGTGAGGAGGAGACTCCCTTCAGCCAGGGCAGTCGTAAAGCCCTTATCTCACCTGCAGCAGGTGGGACCTGGGTAGGGGCAGAGCATTTTAACAAGGCCTCAAACATGGCGGGGAAGACTGTGTGACTCATATGTGCTGGCCCAGAGAGGCAGCCCTGGCTAAGGCCAGCAAACCTCGCTCAGGGTTGCAGCAGGGAGGGTGCAAACAGGAATCAGCAAGCCCCCAGGGGCAGATGGCCCTCCCACTTCCAAAAAAAACAAAAAACAAAACAAAACAAACAAACAAACAAACAAAAACCAGCACTTAACCTCAGAAAATGCTGAAGACAATTTTAGGGGTTTGAAGACCCTGTGAAGCCCCTGAAGGTCTAGGTTCAGAAGGCTTTTCCACTAACTGAGAATGACAGGTTTAATCCTAGATTATGCCCAAAGGCTGGGAACGATCCGAATGTTCTCCTAAGTCCCTTCCAACCCAGCTTCTGCAATTCTATCCTTAGGTTTCTGCTCATCTCCAAGTCTCCTCTGCCTCACCCCCCAAAAAAAAATCCTCTCCTTAGAAACCCTGAGCTTCTTCACACCTTCTGCCTGCAAAGACCCCAAGGCCAGGGCACCTGGTGAGCTCAGGGCAAGCTGGCGCTCTCTCCCCAAGAGAAGGTTCGACTTCAGACCGCTGCTCACGGTTCTTTCTGGCTATGGGATCTATCTCCTGCTCTCCCAGCACTCTAGGCTAGAGTCTTTCCCACTAAGCAGTTCCATATAATGACCTCCTGCTCCCTGGCCATAAATGGATCTGGGAAGGGCCAAATCTCCACTGGGGCTCGTGGTACCTGAGCACGCGGGGAGACCACGTCACTCAGGGGCAACCCAGAAATGCCTGCACTAAACAGGAGCCTTGATCAACAGAGTCAACCTTTCTGTCACTACCATGTACCCAGCACTTACAATTCTTGCTTTTTTTTTTCCATAAACAAACCCACAGGGTAGGTAGTGTTCCCATTTTCCATCAAGAAACTGACCCTCAGAGGTTACAAGATGTGCCCCGCGTCTCACAGAGCTGAGGCTAGAACAAAGGACTTTTGTTATCCTGTGGGCACCTGCTATTCCTTAATCGCCTTCACTAGTTTCTCCTCAACTCTTCTTGATGTTTAATTTGCTCTTTTTTACCCCCCCCCCTCCCAAAAGGTAAGACTGGCTCCTCCAGACTACCTGGAGAGGAAGACAGGAGGCTCAAGAAAGGTGCCTGGGGCAACAGGGAAAAAAAGGGTTCCACTGAGACCAGGAAGGAGTCTGGCTTTAGGGAACTCATTCAGATGGTCCCACAGCAAATCTTCCTCCTCCTACCCGTCCCCAGCAGAACCTGATCTCAGGGGAAGTCAAGGTTTGCACTGGATCCCCAATTCAGGTTGGCCTGGGACCACCTGGCCCTTCACTAACTGGCAAACTCAGAAGCCAGAGAAGGACCACACAACTTGGTTTTTTCAGTACACAGGGTTTTGCAATATGACAGAAGGATTGTTTCCTCAGTCCTATATGTGGAAGACAGTAAGGGGTTTTGTGAACTTGAGGAAGTACCGAACATTGGCTTAAAGAGAGGCTATGGAGAGGGAGGGCAGTTCCGATGAAAAGGTAATGGCTGTGGCAAACCCGTGGCTTTTCAAAGCTCCCTCACTCCTTCACTGCATCCAGGAGCCTTCCTTGCATCCTCCGATCCTGAGCAACTGTCACTCTCTATTGACAAGACTCAATGAACCAAAGCAGCAGGGTACAGTGGCACACACCTGGAATCTCAGTGACTCAGGAGGCTGAGACTGGAGGATGGCAAGTTCAAGGCCAGCCTCAGCAACTTAGTGAAACCCTGTTTCAAAATTAAAAATAAGGAGGATTGGAGATGTAGTTAAGTGGTAAAGCACACCTGGGTTCAATTCCTAGCACCAAAAAAAAAAAAAAAAAAAAAATTGGCCTCCCAAATTAACTGGGAACACCCACATTCCCTTAATATCCCACTGTAGCAGTAAGCTGGAACTATGCAAAGCTTCAAAGGAATGCTCTCTTTTCCAGGCAGGATGGAGGCCACCAGGTAAGGGACAGCAGCAGAGTCTGCAACGTAAGCCAATGATGAGGTTGCAGTTGATCCTTTTGCCCTCTTAGCCACAACCCTCACCTCCAGGTAAGGAGACCAGTGAAAGAGCAAGCCTCGCAGCCCCACAGAAGCCAGAGGCTACCTGGGAAAAGCAGGCCGGAACTGCCAAGGAATCAGAAAACAGAACTCCAGTTCATTCCCTTCATGCTGGGAAGCCACAGTGCAACTGCCCTCCTCAGTCTTGGATCTTCAGAGCCATGGAAAATGCTGGGCTCCTTTCAAAACAGCAAATCTACCGCGCACCCAGGGCGCCAGAAGATTCCAGCACCACTTCATCCCTGAGAATGTGCTCACTGCAGTCTGGTCTCTGTCTCTCCCCACGACTTCGCTCCAGCAAGACTCTGTTGAGCATCTATTTCTGCAGACAGGGGTCAGCTGCAAAGCTGAGTAGATCTGGTGCCTGCCTCTGGAACTCAGCAGAGGGGAACCACAGAGAGGACACCTGCAATCTCTACCTGCTGCTGGAGGGGAGGTGGGTTGGCAGGCAGGCGGACAGCCTGATAGGGGGCACTGCCTGGCTACTTAGTAGCCGGTTGTACCTGAGCAAGATTACTTTGTTCCTTTTATTTGGAACATGAAGATACTAGCTGTACCCATTTCCCAGGACCAAAGTCAAGGTTAAATGAGAACATCTATGTGTTTACCCACAGTGAGTGGTGCTCAGGAATGTCTCGATGTTGCCTACTACCTCAGTTCACTTCCGTTCCACATCTCAAAGGCTTCTCTGGACCCTGGGAAGAGCTGTAATCTCTAAGAACTTGTAGTGACTACAAGTACCAGTGCCACTAAGCTGATTCGCAACTGCCATGGTATTCCTCCTAGAACAAGGAAAAGTCAAATTCCTTCCATGGCTGGGCTCTCGGGCAAAGAGGACCCTTTTTCCTAACATGAAGCCCTCCTGCCAAGAGGCGAGTATGAATGAGCAGGTGCCACAATACTACACTGTTTTGTCCGAGGAGGATGAAGCTGTCCTGCCAGATCCCACCTGGGTTCTTCTTTTCCTTGGTAGTTCCTTAACTTCTTCCTCTCAAAAAAGGTCCAAGAAACAGCCGACATACCAGTACCACATGGTGCCAAGGGCTGGGGGAAGCTCATATTGCCAGCCTTGCACTTCATTCGGCTCCTCCCATACCAGTGGGTTATGGTAACCATGGAGACCAGCTAGTTCCTCCATATCACAGGAGAGCCAGCCTGCCAGCAGCCCAGGGCTCTGGGGGATGGGGGTGGTGGGGGGAGGCAGAAGGCAGCCTGCAGCCTATGGTCTGGCTCACTTCACAGGGACTGTGGGGAGTGTGTGGATTCTAACCCGTGCACCTGAGGTGCCTGGGCCTCCTGGTAACCTAACTGAGCAGGGCATATTCTCTGCACTCGGGGCTTCCACCTCCCCCCTCCCACTGCTGTGCACTGGGCAGCATATGGCACAGCAGGGGTCACTGTGAAGCTAGATGGGTAGTGGGATGCCAGTTCCATTCGCTCTGGCTGCCATGTAGGTGCACTTTCACAGGGCAGAAGTGTACTGTCTAGTACATAATGCCTTATTTTAGGTGATCCAGTTAAGCAAACCTTCTCCTTTGTTCATTCCAAATTCACATATTTTCTAGGGGTATGACTGTGTTCTCTGGACTCTCACAGCACACTACCTTTACTGTCCCCACAACTTAACTCCCTCCATCTGAAGGGTCAGAGCCAGTGTCTCACTTACCTTCATATGCCCTTAGTGCCCAACACTGCCCACACCTAGCTGGCCCAGGTTAACATACTCCCAGGCTAAACTTTTTAATCCCTAAAGTTGCTTTCTCCTGACCCCCGGGAGAAAAAGGCAAGGAAAGAAGATCAAGTTGCCACGAAGGGGCTGGGGTTGTGGCTCAGTGGTAGAGGGCTTGCTTAGCATGTGTGAGGCACTGGGTTCGATTCTCAGCACCACATATAAATAAATAAAAATGAAGGTCCACTGACAACTGAAAAAAATGTTTAAAAAATTCTTGCCATGACACCAACTCCCCTTCTTTCAAGGCACTTGTTCCTTCGAGTTGGTTGGTTACTGTCAAAGAGAGGGGAACCTTTGTCTGTCTTGTGGCCCAGAACAAATCCTAGTGCAGTATTTAATCATGTACTGATCAAATAAATGTGCATGGATGAATGAATAATAAAACATGTTAGGGTGTCTTCGTGATGGTCTCTGGAACCCACAACTGATAACCCAATCAGTGTACTTAGAGGACATTCAAGTGGACAGTGAGTCCTGTAATCCCCTTGACTAAAGATGGATGAAAGGCAGTCACTAAAGGGAACTGAGGAAAGACTCGGAATGCTGGCATAGTCGGGGATCAGCAGGGCCCACCCTACCTGCCTCCTGACTCCCCCTCAATCAAACAGGTCTTTTAGGTGCGGTGGTGCAACCTGTAATCCCAGAGATTTGGGAGGAGGTTGATGCAGTCACAAGTTCAAGGCCAGCCTCAGCAAGCTTAGTGAGACCCTGTCTCAAAATAAAAAATGAAAAGGACTGGGGATGTAGTTCAGCACTAGAGCACCCCAGGTTTCAATCTGAAACAAGATCAAGGGCCCCTCCTCATCTCACAGGGGGAACCCTCTCCTCCCATGACAACCACTGGCCTTCCCAGTTAAGATAGTTTTTCTCTCTGCCTCTCTACTTTCAGCCCCTCCACTGCTTCGCTATCAAAACCACTGTGTGTTGTTTCTAGAATGCAATGCAACTTGAACCATTCCAAAAGTTACTGATCAGGTAAGCAATCATGACAGGTAAGCGATCATGACTCGTATGAAGCTGGCTGGAGACATTTAGTTAGTCTGCCTCACGGACAGCTCTGCTTTAATGATTCCCTCTTGAACCAGTGTGCTGACTGTAAGGCCCTGTCAACCCTAAAAGGCCAAAATACTCACCAATACACACCTGCCTCCTGTCCTGCTGCACTAAACAGCATTTCTACCCTGCCCCCACCTTCCCAAACTGCCTCCAGTTACAGCAAAGAGAAGGAACTAAAAACGGCAGCTGGGGAGCTCAGTTGACTCACCCAGCATAATCATCTCCTCCCAGAATCTCCCATCTTCTCCTGGGGTTTTTGCCAACACGAAAGTAAAAAAGAAGCACGAGATCTTTAAAAAAAAAAAAAAAAAAAAACTCAGCATTTATGCAACAGTCTTTCTACCTGGCTGTATTAACCCTTTGTTCCTGTCCCGCAGATGTAGTTTCCTTATGATGCCTTTATGCTGAGGAGTGGAGCCAGTCCCAAGCTGGGAAGCAGGCCTTGCTGCTCCTGTCCACTTCCAGTGACCACTGGAAGGTGCTGAACAAGACATGTGCCTCTTTCTACTGCATCTTCCCTTGGAAGAGGAAAAAACTACTGCCTCCTACTTCTCCGAGTTCAAAAAAGTTGAAGAAAGAAGAATGCACGTCAGAAAGAACACTGGGACAAAGTTTGCTGCCCCAAAAGTCATCATGGCCAGAGGTCAGAGCACAAGTAAGAGAAAAAGCAACAGAAACCAAGGCTGTTTCCCACCACCCTGGCCTCACAACTGTCCCTGTCGGGCCAGGCTTTCAGCAGTGTGACTGCTCCACTGAGGGACCATGAAATGTCCAACTGGCTGCTCTGTCCAGGAGCAAAGCCCCACTGGGCGGCGCCCACTGGTGGGCAGAAGTGCTGTCTGCCTCCTGCAGCAGATCATGATCAACTCGTGAAGGACAGGGCCCTGCGCTGCAGGAGGAGGCTACAGGACTGTGGTTGTCAGCCGAAAGGCCATCACCAGGGAGGGCAGCCCCCAGCAACTGTCCTGGGTAGATGTCATTCGGCAGCTAACACAACTCTCTTGTGTGCTAGGTGGTGTCAGGACTACGGAGTAGAGAACACCTCCACAAGCAAATGCAAATCTGCTGCCATGCCCCCAACTTACCAGAGGTTCCCTTCTAGGGTACAGCTCAGCAGTAGAGCATCTGCCTAGCATGCACAGGCACCAGGGAAAAAAGAAAAAAGTTTCCTTCTGAAAGAACTATTTTTTCATAGAAACATCTTATCCCATGGTGTCTGTGTTTTCAGGTCAGCCCAAGACAGTCCACCATTGAATCTGAAGTGGTATGTGAATTGTACTTAAAAGTTAAGTGATACAGTAAAGGAAACAATCAAGAACGTAACCAGAGTGCCTACAGAATGGGAGAAGAATCTTTGCTACCTGTACCTCATACTGTTAATCTCCAGAATATATAAGGAACTCAAAAAATGTAATACCAAAAAAACCAAATAACCCAATTAATAAATGGGCAAAGGAACTGAACAGACACTTCACAGAAAAAGAAATACAATCGGTCAGCAAACACATGAAAAAATGTTCAACATTCCCAGAAATTAGAGAAATGCAAATTAAAACTACACTGAGATCTCATCTCACTCCAGTCAGAATGGCAATTATCAAGAATGCACGTAACAATAAATGTTGGCAAAGATGTGGTACACTCATACACTGCTGGTGGAATGCAAATTGGTGCTCTGAAAAGCAGTATGGAGATTCCTCAGAGCACTTGGGATGGAATCATCATTTGATCCAGTTATCCCTCTCCTTGGCATATACTCAAAGGATTTTAAATCAGCATACTATAATGATGTGGCCACATCAATGTTTATAGCAGCTCAATTCACAATAACTAAGCTATGGAACCAACGTAGGTGCTCTTCAACAGATGAATGGATAGAGAAAATGTGGTGTACACATATACAATGGAATACTGCTCAGTCATAAAGAATGAAATTATGATATTTGCCAGTAAATGGATGGAACTGGAGACTAAAAATATTAAGTGAAATAAGTCAATCCCCAAAAAACCAAAGTTTGCATGTTCTCTCTGACATGTAGATGCTGACTCACAATAGGAGTTTGTGTATGTGTGGAAGTTCACCAGATTGAAAGGGGGCAGTGGGGAGTGGAGGGAAGGGAGGAGGGATGGGAATAGGAAAGACAACAGAATGAAATGGACATGACTTTCTTATGTTCATATTTGAATACACGACCAGTGTAACTCCACAACATGTACAACCATAATAATGGGAAGTTATTCTCCATGTATGTATAATATGCCCAAATACATTCTACCACCATGTATAACTAAAAAGAACAAATATAGGGAAAAAAAAAAAAAAAAGCTAAGTGATAGTCCAACTTGGAACTATGGAAAATGGCTTTGTTCTCTAAGCACCCAGGGCAGCAGACACTGAGCTCCCTAACCTCCCAGCTCTGGGTGAGGACCTGAACAAGAGGGCTTCAAAGCACGTGGGTCGCTGGAGCTTGTAGTTAAGAAGGAGAGTGGCTGAGGAGGCATGAATCCAGACGCAGGTGAAGAGTGAGACTGAAGGAGAGACAGTCTAAGTGGGCACTGCCTTCCAGGAGAGAGAGGGGAGTCTGCCCTGGTGTCCCAACACATCAGGGACCAACACTTTACACAACAGGCTTGCGACAGCCTAGTGAAGCAGGGGATATGCCTCTGATCTCCGTTCCCAGTCGCCACCACTGCAGTTCAATGCTGGGCTGAGGGCAGAGGTTGCTGGATTCTGTTACTAAGTGGTCATAGCCTGGACAGGTACCTTGGTTTGCTCGTCCCATAAATGGAAGAGGGTTCATCTGTCAGCAGTGAGGCAGACTGGAAAGCCCAAGCTTTTCAGTGAGATCCAGTGCATGCCAGCTTATGGCTCTAGGCCTAGGGTGCCCCTGGAAGCCAAACACTGCTGTTCAATTAATGGCAGCAATGACAGTTTTGCTTCAGGGGCCCTAGCTCTTTGTACTTTAAGTCTAGGAGCAGAGTATAACAAACCAGATGACAGCCATCTTCTGTGTCAACTTTCTTCTTAAAAAAAATTTTTTTTTTGGTCCTGGGGATTTAACCCAGGGATGCCCCTAAGCAACACTTCCGGTCCTTTTTTGTTCTTATTTTGAGGCAGGGTTCTACTACGTTGCAGAGGCTGACTTCAATCTCACAAACCCCTTGCCTCAGTCTCCTTGGCTGTGCCACCAAACCCAGTTTAAAAGCACGTTTTCATGTTAATGCATCTTTTCAAAGTCCGCAGGAAGACAGTATGAATACACTAGTTTCCAAGAGGAGAGAATGGTTTAGAGAGGGCCAGCTCACCCCGGCCAGGGCAGCTGGCAGACTGGGTTCTGGGCTTTCTGACCTCTGTGACAGGAACATGACAACAGCACTCTTTGGTACAGATTAGCTCTGGTGCTGGTGGAAGCCCTTAGGAACTGGAACTGCTCATTTAGGTGGTGCTGGGAGGAGGGGGGCCTTACAAGAGAATGCTGGTTATTCTGAAGGAGGCCAACAGCCAAGTCTGCAGCTCCCCACCTCTGAATTCATTCCCCAAGGGCAGAGAAGAGAGGAGGGCTACAGGAAGAATGCACGTTTTGCCCATTCCCACCAAACAAAAGGGCAGCTCTAACTGGCAATAGGCCCGATGGCTTAAGTACAGCAATGGAGGGAAAACCCACCAGAACACCTCCCATCAGACCTGGGCTGGGCAGCAGGAGGCCACTGGTTCTCATTCTGTGGTCCATTTCACCAAGGACAAAGAACCCCACAGGAATAAGGGGGTCTCTACCAAGTATTGAAAACAGAAGTAAAATTTAAAAATTAGCAAATATCCAATACCACCCAAAGCACTTAGGAACAATGTGTGCGTGTACCAACTGTTCATGACATGCCGACTATTATGATGGTAATTCCATATGCTTTCCTTAATCTGTAGGTTTCCAGAAGATACAGCCTGGAAGGCTTTATCCAACACTTACCACAAATGCTCTGCATTTCTAAAAAGAGATGCATCTTCTCAAACTGGCCCAAGAGAGTTCTCTAGTCAAAGGCCAAGTTCTAGTCATCTCCTAGCATGGCTCAGACATGGGCTTGAGTTTCTTACAGAGCCAGAAAAGGTTCCAGCAGCTCAACTGTTTTATCCCTTCCATAAAAGGCCACTTCGCTTGCCCCAGATTAAAAGCACTTTAAACGTACACATCCCACCCCAGGAAAAGACAGCACACCTTGGCGCCCGAGGTACCGAGTGTTAGCAATCCTGCCAGGACTTTCTAGATAATAAGGACCTGGAAGCTTTGCACATCAGCAGTCACAGTAGGAAATGTGCTTCAGACACAGGAACGTGCAGTGGACCAGAACAAGTGCACCTCACATACTCAAGCTCAGGCTGCCACCTCAGCTGTGGAAGGAGGGGCCTGTGTGCTTGTGGGGAGCGCGGGGGTCGGGGAGCGATGGGGGTGGTGAAAACAACCTGGGGAGCTGCCTGCTGTCCTTCACACCACAGAACAGGGGCACTGCTTGGGGAAGATGGGATCTGGGGTGCTGGGTTTTGTACCCCATGAACTAGCAGGCCTCTGTCTCGAGGCAGTTTCTCGAGACAGCTGTGTGTCCTAGGCCCCTTAGATAGGATCTAAGAACAGGAGAAAGAAAAATGAGATGCCCAAACTAAGATTCAGGGGAAATAAAACCTGGAAGGAACAAAACCCTCATCTTCCCACAGCTTAAAGTCCTCCTCCGTGGTCCTCACTAGTCACACCCTCCCATTTCCACTCCTTGGCAGACCCAGGCTTGCCTGGCCATCTCTGCCTTTAACCTGAGAGCTCTACTCTGTCCAGCGGCGTTGGTATTTAACGTGGAGAGATAACCAGTCATATGAACGCGGCGACACGTTCTGCTGCACTTGTTTATAGGCAAGAGGATTAAACAACCTGTCAGGGGAGGGGAGGGGCAAACCTTGTGCACAGGACAAGCACTGGGAACACAGCATAGAGGCCTCCCGCCAAGAAATCTTTTGCTCAAATATAAAGCAGAAATCACTCACCAAATGCCAAACCATCTCCCTATGCCAAATACCACTTATGGTCAAGTGACCTTGAGGCACTCTTAATTTTTCCAATGTTCTTTGTATGAAAGGTTAACGTTTGGGGAGTTGGGGGTAGAGGAAGACTAGGGAAATGGGCAACAGAGGGATCCTAAAGAGTCCCAAATTCAATGAATAACAAAGCAAAGTCTTTCTGGTCTATCAAGACCTATATTACAGGGCTTAAAAAAGAGAGGATGTTTTGTCTTTTTAGTGGTGCTGGGGATGGAACCCAGGGCTTCACATGTGCTAAACATGTGCTCGACCACTAGCTTTAGCCCCAGAGGGAATGTTCTTTTTTTTTTTTTTGGTACCAGGGATTGAACCCAAGGGTGCTCTACCACTGAGCCACATCCCCAGCCCTTTTCATTTTTTTTTATTTTGACACCAGCGTCTCACTAACTTACTTAGGGCCTAAGTTGCCGAGGTTGGCTTTGAACTTGCGATTCTCCTGCCTCAGCCTCCCAAGTTGCTGGGAATATTCCAATGGTTATGTTTGGATAGAGAAAGAGTTCAGTTTTCAGATATCTAAACTCCTGACCAACAATGAAACTACCAACAGTGTTTTCTGTGACCATTTCTTGCCTGAGCAAACATCAGAACTGGCTTTGTGTTTTGTTTTTTGTCTCTTTTTTCAGTGCTAGGGATGGAACCAGGGCCTTCAGCATGCTAGGCAAGTGCTCTTCCTCTGAGCCACAGCCTCCCTCCCATGTCAGAACTGTGGGGGGAAACTGCCTTTAGGTCCACCACCAAGGCAGAGGGATTAAGCAGTAGGTCGACCTGACAATGACAGTCACCAGCCACAAGACACAGGAAGGAAGTAAAAGGCCCCAGCACCTGAACCTTGGCTCTAAGCAGCTGAGGCTACAGAAGCTGGCCCTTGGCTCTGTGAAATCAGTCTTTCTCCCCTGCTCCTCTGTAAAACCATTTGTCACAGCCGCTAAGTAACCAACCTTCCCACTTAGCAAGTGCCTTAGGCACCCCAGCCTTGGAGCAAGAGGAAGTTCCCTTGGCCAGCCAAACGGCTGAAGGCTAGGGTGGTGTCTCTCCTCTGACCAGTCCAAAGGGAATCTGTGCTCCCTCTCCAGTATCCCCTCTCCAGCCAAGAAGCAGTTACTGATTTTCTAACCTTCTACCCACAGTCCTGTTAAGGGAAGATGAACCCATGCTAAAGAAACTGATGGTGGAAAGTCAGGAATGAAAGTTCCCAGCTTAGGAACTAAAGCACCTGGCTTTGATGGGGGGGGGGGGGGGGGGCGAGCCGCAAAGAATTCCAAGAATAAACTTTCCATACCACCCACCCACCCACCCAGCTCTTCTAAGGCCCAGGGGCATGCAGAAACTCGTCCACTTCTCAGCACATTAGAGAAGAGGGTGGCCTTGGGCAGACCTGTCAGACACCTGGCTGTGTCACCATGTCCCCTAAGGACCCCTGTTCTCCACTAATACCAAAAGGAGTCCACACCTGCACACAGGGCCAGAGCTGGTCATGCACTCCGGTGGCCACCTACCCACACTCCATTAACCCTCCTCCAGATCGCTGTTGTCTGCGGCAGCAGTGAGGCAGGTTAAGTCCCACTCAGAGCTGGTCACTCCAGTTTGCTGGCAGCATGGGGGTAAAGGAGGAGAGGAAGGAGATTATGATTCTCACTTTCAAGCCCCGCCTCTAAAGCCCAGGAGGGAAGCAGCTGGATCCGCTGCAGGAGCTCCAATCTCTGGCACTACAGAGCCAACCAGCTGCGGAGGAGAACTCTGGGGAATGTGCACATCAAACAAGCCGGCTGGGGTAGAAGTGGTTGGTCTCCTGCCCCCAAGAACACTGAAGGCACTCCTATCATAACTGGAGCAGGACGGAAGGGCAGGTGTATGGTCTCCGGGAGAGGCAAAGGGAAAAACAGTGAAAAACCAGACTAGTATGGAACCACACTCATCCCTGGTGGGAGAGGGACAGTCCATGCAGTCAGAGGTGAAATGCCATCCTGTGAAGCCTCTCCCAGGCGGACAGTCACACTCCAACCTTGGGTCATTTCACAGGCTTGCTGCTGTGCCCTGGCCCTGCAGCGTGGAGCACCGTCATTTCAATGATCCTAGCAGTTAAGGTCTGTTATTTGGAGCACTTGTGCCACTGACTGCCAATGACAAGAAGGCAGGGGGACTCTCTCTGGCTTTGTGTTGTGCAGTTCAGTCTGTGGCCAGGGGCAGAGCAGAAGCCGCAGACGATGGCGTCCCACAGGGAGGGGAGGGTGCCTCCCTCGCCTGCACAGAGCCCACGGCTGCCACAGAGAGGTGCTGTTTAGCGATACAAGTGTTTGTCGGGAGTGGCGGCCACGAAGTACTTCCTCTTTCTCACCAACTGCTACCACGGGCCTCCTCCACGGGCTGCCCAAGAAGTTTGTAGCCGGTGGCAGCAAAGGTCTGAGTCACTCCCCCGTGAGAAAAGGGAAAGCAGTTCTGACCCCTGGGCTTGACACAGCCCGTGTCCCAGGCCAGCCCTGCTCTGAAGCCAAAGCCACACAGTCCCCTACCAGGACTGATGCCCCATCTAGCCTACTTCCCACATACACCTATACACAGAAAAATCTGTCCCTCTTACTCTACAACATGGCACACTGCAGTGGAGGAAGCACCAAGCCTCCTCTCAACAGGGCACTGGGGACAGGAAGCGGCGGTTTTATATTCAAAGCATGTCTTTACAAAAAGCATGTCTCCACAGGCACAATTGATTTATATGTCTACCTATGTGTGGATATAAAGATACACATACATGTAAAACTGATCGTACTCTAAACCCACAAGTTTCCTGGATTGTTTCTACACAGTTGCATTGTGACGGGGCTACTCTTCTTCCTGTTTGCAGCTGGGCAGCAGCCATTTGTTTTCAAATGTAGAATGTTCTCACAGACCTCCAGGTCTTGCTGCAGCCTCCCACCTCTTGGGACCATCCGCTCCCTTTCTTCTTCCTGGTGAGCCTCTACTCAGATCTCACTTTCTCCAGGAAGCTCTCCTGGCTCCATTCATCCATCCAGCGCAGTTCATGGGTCTCTGGTGTGCTCCTGCAAGTGATCTCCCACTCACCCAGGACTCCGCTGCTGCTCAGTGGCCTTCCTGACACTTGGTGGCTAGCAGGCTCACTGTTCAACAAGACTGACCACAACATCCGGGAAATTTTCACAACTCAATTATTTCTATGTCACTGTGCTTAGGTACAGTGCCTGGCACTTCAGTCTCTACAGAAATGCTTCTCCAAGTCATGCTGGAAGGTCAGAGGGTCAGGGTTTTCCTGCTCTGTTCAGACTGGCTTCTCAACCCGTAGTTCCTGATACAACCCTGCTCCATGTGACCCCTTCACTGTGGGCTAGGGCTACAATGCTGGGTGTCCTCTGTTCTAAGTCCATCCCCTAGGGCTTTCTGAGGCCTCAATGGATGCAATCTCTGGCAGAACTTCGAGCTCATCTCTGGTGTGTGCGGCTGGGGCCTGCTGCCCTTCCAGCTGTCCCTTCCCAGTTTGCCTCCTGTCATGAGGCCTACAGGTAGCCCCTCACAGGCCTTCTAAGCACCTCAACTGCCTCTGAAGTGGGGACAATGGGGGCGTAGAGCCAAGGGTCCCAAGGAAGGTCTATTCTAGACCCAGCTGTGTCCAAAACGAGTCATGCAAACCTTGAACAAGTCATCCACCCTCTTGGGACCTGTTTCTACACTGAGAATGTGGGGACTGAGACAAGCTCTAAGGGTCTGTCCTGTGTGGATGGGAGAGCTCTCAGTGCCTCTGGGCTCACAAGCCTTCCAGTCCTGTCCCCAAGACCACAGCAGGAAGTGAGCATGGGCTGCAAGTCCTGAAAACCACTTCCTGACCTTGGCTTACGTCAAGTCGACCTGCCCAGAAGTCTGGCTACGTAAGTAAACACCACCTAACATGCCTTGGATGACAGGCTCCCATACTGGAAACCCTCTTCTGGGATGAAACAGTAAAGACTAACCTCCAGAATCAAGTACTACACAGCAGCACCACCTCACGAGCACACAACTCTGAACCTCGGGTGTCCTGGGGAAGAGCCCCCGCCGGCCTCTGGTACCCCATTCACTACCTCCTCACCCTTCCCGCCTCTCTGAACAGGGACGCGACACAAGGCGCAGGGAAAGGCAGAGCAGTCTGGCTCCCGCAGGCCCCAGGGCTCTGCAGCCTTCTCAGGAGCAGCCGAGTAGGCGCAGCCCCTGGTGGATGAGCGGCACACTGGCACTGCCCCCACCCGCACGGTTCCCATAGCAGCTCGGCAACTCTGGGCTCCCGGTGGGGAGCTACCTGCCTGCCCTGGCTGCCACCAGTAGATAATCCACGAGGAGAAACTGATTTGGCAAAGCCTAGCGAGCAGCAGTTTCAGTCTCCTTGCCCGTGGGGGAGGGGAGGCAGCCAAGCAGACCAGTCTAACAGGTCCTTCTTGCAAGCAGCCTCCCGTTGGTGCCTTCTTCACGGGTTCAAAACCAGAGATGGAGAAGTCAGATGGAGCTTTCAGACAAAGACCAGGACTAAAGAAGAGGAGAAATGGTCATCTTTCTCACTCCAGCCCTACCCACAATGGTCCTGGAAAACACGGTCCCCGACCTCCTCATTTTTCCCCCCTTTCTTTTAAAAATTTTTATTTATTCATTTATTTAATGTTTTAGACAGGGTCTCACTAAATTGCCGAGGCTGGCCTCGATCTTGCAATCCTCCTGCCTCAGCCTCCTGAGTCGCTGGGGTTACAGGTGTGCACCATGGCACCCAACTCCTCACAGGTCTTGGTCCATTCAGAAAAGGAACAGTCTACGTCCACAGCACTCTGAACGTGCCTGATCTCACGTGATCTGAAGCTAAGCAGGGTTGGTCCCTGACTGGTACTTGAAAGGGAGAAAACCAACTGATATCCAGAGACACTCAAAGAAAAATCTGGGTACTTGCCACCACCAGCGCCGAGGCTAGTGTGAAATCAGTTCTTCCTGTGCCATGCTCCCAAGCCTTTCCCCGTATAAATAACTGCAGCCTTCTGACACAGAGCGCATGATCTCTCCGACTTTGGACAAATGCTCAACACTCCAAGTATCTGTTGTTCACCCACCAGAGAGGGAAGGATGAAGCTGGTTACTCAGAAGCCCCAGCATATGTGGCCTGAGCATCAGCAGCAAGAATAGAACTCAGGCAAACCAAGGGTTTGGCTTTCTGCTTTGGTCCCTATTTCAGGGAAGTCAGGCAGGGATTCCTTAGCACAGGATTTTCTCCCTATGGTTTCCTCGCTTGACTCTTACTCCAGCAATAGTGTAAACTTCCCCCTCATCCTCAGAAAGTTGTGGGTCTTTTGTTGTTTGTTTTGTTTTTCTGGTGCTGGCGTGGGTCTTGTGCAAGATAAGCCAAGTGCTCCACCATCAAGCTACAACCCCACTCCAAAAAGGAGTTATTTTTAGTAATTATTGCACCTAAGATACTGATTAAGACTTGTGACTTAATAGCCAAAGAACTGGGTAGAGACAGATGTATGGATTACAAACCAGTGTATACACATTTTCCTGAGGATTGATATAATGGAAGACACCCATATTACAATTTATTTTTTTGTGGTACTAGGGATCAAACAGCTTGCATTCTACCACCAAGTTACATCCCCAGCCCATTTCTTATTTTTTATTTCTCCAATAATTCACTGAGAGATGACCGTGTGCAGAGCGCCCTGATAGAAGGAGTACCTGAGGAATGAAGCACAGCCCAGGCTCCAAAGGGGCTGCCAATCCAACAGTAGAGAGAAGCACAAGGCACACAACGCAGCACAGACCAACGCGAGAAGTTAGGGTTGGCCTAATTACCCAAATTTACTAACGGTCTGTGGTCTTTGTTCTTTTTCAGAGGAACGATGGGCTAGGAGGGACTGGAGTAGAAGATGCCAGGTTTCACCCCAGTGAGGACCATCGGTGCTGCCAGGATCTGGCCATCTGTCAATGAATGAGGACACCCATACCGAGTGGACCAATGTAAGAGTTGCAGTGCCCAGTGAAGAGAAGGACAACTCAGGGGACTCCCTGAGGCATCACCTAGCCTTCCTTGTCTTTCATCACCATCTGGAAGCTACAGTCAAGCCTAATGTACAAGCAAAGATGATGTGAGGGGCTGGGGTTGTGGCTCAGAAGTGGAGCCTCGCCTGGCATGTGTGAGGCCCTGGGTGCAACCCTCAGCACCACATACAAATAAATAAAGGTCCACCAACAACTAAAGACGACGACAACAACAACAAAAAGATGATATGAGAACTTAAACAATACAAAAAAGTTGCTCAGGGCTGGGGCTATGGCTTAGTGGTGGAGCGCTTGCCCAGCATGTGTGAGGCACTGGCTTCAATCCTCAGCACCACATATAAATAAATATAATAAAGGTCCATCAACAACTACAACTAAAAATACTTAAAAAAAAAAAAAAAAAAAAAAGGTTTCTCACGAATCCTCATCACAGAAATGAAGTCAGAAAAGCCCCTAGCAACATAAACTGAAGCCACTTATCCTGGCAAAGATTTGAAAGGGATTCCTGAAGTTCTGAACCAGAACCCCTATTCTCAACCCTGGCCATAAGTAGGGAGGTGCGTTTATAAATCCTGCCTTTACTTCCCAGGTGCTGATCCCTAGAGTTGAGTTCACACTGACACTAGTTTTAAAACATTACCCCTATCCCTCAGCCTTCCAGCAGTTTTCAGAGCTCTTCAGGAAGAAACAATACTCGTTCCTGAAGGTAACTGGAAAGAAAGAAAATTCCCTAGAAAAACAGAAGACTTTCTGCCATCTCAAAAAAGAAAAGTCAGTTAACTCAGGGCTTGGGGATAAACATTAAGACCAACTTCTCTGTGGGAGGAAAGACAATTCTAAGCGAGCTCTTCTCCTACCTTAAGAATAGGAAAAGCTGGGGCTGGGGTTGTAGCTCAGTGGTAGAGCACTTGCCTAGCACATCTGAGGCACTGGGTTCCATCCCCAGCACCACATAAAAATAAGTAAGTAAAATAAAGGTATTGCATCTATCTACAACTAAGAAAATACTTTTTAAAAATTGGAAAAAGCTGGTGAAAGGATGGGTCCAAATCATTGCAAAAAAATCACTTCCTGGAATTGAAAAAAACAAAAAACAAACAAAAAAAAAAAAACCCATAGGCGAGGGTGAATGGGTTTGTTTGAAACCTTGCCTCAGAGAGCAGATTAGCAGCACAAGACTCCTGTGGAGTGGTTTACCACCAAGAATTTACAGTGCGCGCATGCTGAAGGAGAGAAGCTGGGAGTGCAGCATCTAAACATTATTCAGAAAAATCCTCACACCACAATCATAATGAGGTTTAACATCAGTGTTTTGACATTTTGTCATTAAGGATTGGTTTTTAACAGTCTAGATTTGGCAGCCTGCCCTATAGGCGGTTTCACAAGCCGTTTCTGTGGTTTCAAGAAGGCAGGGTGTTTGCTTTTCAAACAGTATCTTAAAAATATATTTCAGAATAGGGTTCAACCATTCCAAGACAGAAGGAAGGAATGAAAACCAAACCAAATAAAGGAATCTGGTGCTGCCAAACAGAAAGGGGGCACACCAGAGGGAGAGCAGGGTAGGAAGAGATATTACTCACCACCTGCTCCAAAACAGAAGCAGGCCGACTCGGGACTTCTTACTATCAAGTGAGAAAATGATGGGGCTGGGGACACGGCTCAGAGTGACACAGGTGCTTAGCAGATGCAAGGTCCTGTGTTCCATCCCTGGAACCACATTAAAAAAGAAGGAAAGGACACAGAAGTGGCACTAACGACATGAGACTAATAAAGAGAAGCCCTACACAGATCTTTAGCTCTCCAAAGTCATTTACCTGGCCCAAATCTACTGACGCTTACTTGAAAACACAAAACCAAACAAAACTATCCCAATAGTGCCATTGACAGTACAAAGGACTGTCACCTAATCAATAGCAGCCACACCTCTCTGCCAGCATGCCGCTGGTAATTAAGGCAGAGCTCGTTCTCCCTGGGAAAGCAGTACAGAAGGGCAGAGCCCCTGTGGACTAACCCAACAGGCCAGCCTTTTCATTAGCGAGGAAACCATGCCAGGCGCTCCCCAAGGAAGCCGGGACTGCCTCACTGAAGGGCACCTGCGTGTGAACAGCAGCTACCTCTGCTGAGAGAGAAAAACTGTTGGAGATGGGATGTGGGGAGGGGACGACCACTCATCAGAAAGTCCGCAGGCTGAGTGTTCCTCAAAGTCACTCATGTGGACCTTGGCTTTTCCACCCTAACAAAAAGAGATGGGTTCTAAAGTAATTTAGATATAACAGCCATAATTTTGGAGAAGCACATCAGCTTCGAGCACAAGCAACCATATAATCAAACTCCCTCTCTTCCTCCACGAGGGCACCAAGAGGCACACAAGTGGCAAATTGTTGCTTGAATCAAGGCCCACAGCTCATACCTTCACCCTCACCCCAGGCTGGCATCTCCAAAGGCACCTTTGCCAAGGTTAGACAAGAAAGTAAATCACATCATACACTCTAGTTTAACTAAAATTCTGTAGAGGGACATCCAACATCCACTCCTGGTCTAGGAGGGCCACATGCATAAGTATGGGGGTCAGCTTCAGGAGAGGTCAACCAAAAGAGAGACCAAGCAAATGCAAATCGGAAGCAGTGGCATGTTACACAAGCCACGGGCTAAAGGGGACACAGCAGGATGGGCCAGAGTTCAACTTCCAGGATTGAAACAGCAAGTCCCAATGCACACAGATGTCCGCACTACCAGCTACGGTGCTCTGCATTCCTGACAGTCCAGGTTAAGAGGACGTAGCACACAGAGGGTTGTAAAGAGAGAACTTGAGTTCGTTCATAGAACAAACTGCATACATAAAGATTCACACAAAAAAACTTCTTACTTTTTCTTTGTGGAGAGACAACGGGGGTTTAAAAAACCAAAGAGTTCTAAAGAGTTCCATCATTTCATGGGGGCCACTGAGCAGGGCAGCCAATCTAGAAATCCAAACTGTACTTCCTGTGAGGCTCCAACTTGTTGGTTACCAATTTGGGCTCTCAGAACTTTAGTTTATTGAAGAGGTTCTTGAAATTCAGAAGCTGGGAAAGATAAAGCAGCAAAGCAGAAGCTATGTTTGTGGTTTCCCACGGTCTTCAGGGTGTGCGGGGCAGGTGAGCCCAGAGCTGCAGCCATGGCATCACACCCCTGTCACCACTTGTGTAATGGGTCAGAGGGCAGAGGAAACCACGGAGGGCAGAGGGGACTGAATCCAATCTGTGAGCTGGGCATGGTGCTGCCACCTGTAATCCCAGGACTCAGGAGATTGAGGCAAGAGGACCCTAAATTTGAGGCCAGATTCAGCAACTTAACGAGACCCAGTATCAAAGTTAACAACAATAATAAAGGGTTGGGGATGCAGTCCGGCAGGCGAACACCCCTAGAAACAAACCCCATTACCCCTCAAAAATCCATCTGTGAGACAGTTCTTTTGCCTCACACTGATAGAAGTTAATCCTAAGGAACTATAGTTCGATACCCTTATCTGCGAGGCTTGACCAAGTGTTTTGGATGTGTGTGCAACGCGTGTGTATGAAGAAAGAAAGAGAGATAGAGGAGAGAGAGAGAGAGAGAGAGAGAGAGAGAGAGAGAGAGAGAGAGAGAGAGAGAGGTGTCTTGGAGTTGGGACCAAAGTCTACGCATGAAACTCATCTATATTTCATGTATATCTTATACATACAGCCTAAAGGTAATTTTATAGAAATTTTTAGTTAGCCTGTGCTTTGACTGCAACTGGTGACAAAGTCATCTATGGAGTTTTCCATTTGTACAGTCATGCTGGCATTCAAAAAAGTTTCAGTTTCTGGATGATTCAGATTTCTGAATTAGGGATGCTCAACTTGTACCTTCTACTGTGAGGACAAAAGTGAAGCCAGGGGCCTTAAATCAGTGACTCGACATTTCATAACCTTGTGTTTCCTCATCTGCAAAGTGAGGAAAATAATAAGACCTATTATCTCACAAAAAGTAAATGAGTTAATGGATATAAATCAGTTAAGTAAGAGCCTAGGACAGAGAAAGTGTTCAATAAATAAATGGTGGCATTTCATGTGTAGCTAAAGAAAGGTAGTGTCAGAGGCAAACCAAGCCACATGCCTGAGAATGGGTGGGGCACTATCTATTCTTCAAGTACGCAGTCCATTCCTTTAAGACCAAGTTTCCCAACCACTTGCAACAGAGTAGTAACTTCTGGAGTAGGGCCTTCCAGGAGACAGCATTACTGCGCCTTAGCTAAGAGGAGTGAACACATTTTTGAAAGTAGAAGCCTTTATCTTCTATACAGACCAGTAGCCAGAGAGAAAATAACATATCAAGTCCAATTCTGGAATCAAAATGAAAGCCACTGGTGAATCTGAAAAGAAGTATGCTTTGTGTGAAGAAGAGAGGATTGTGGGACTTGCTGAGTGATGGGAAATGGAGCCATAACCCTGGAAGTTTGTATGTAGACTCAAACTAAGAGGAGTTAAGCACTTGATTAAACGGTTGTTTTTTAAAACTTATTCCAATGTGATTCTGAGCAAATGATTTGCTTAAAGCTGGTGTACGTGACTACTAGAGAAGGCCCATGATTGACTATTTGTGGCAGTACTTTGGTTTTTTTGGGGGGTGCCAAGGATTGAACTCAGGGGTACTCAACCACTGAGCCACATTCCCAGTCCTTTTTTGTATTTTATTTAGAGTTGCTTAGTGCCTCGCTGTTGCTGAGGCTGGCTTTGAATCTGCGATCCTCCTGCCTCAGCCTCCCAAGCTGCTAGGATTACATGTGTGCACACCCAGCCCATCTCTGGTAGCAGCTTTTTAAAAGTCAGAGGTGCTACGGAAATTGGAGAATGAATATGTCAAAAGAACAAAGTTGAGAATTATAGTTTAGAAAATACATACTACTACATTTTTAGCTGTCTCTCAAGATTCATCAAGCAAAGACAAAGTTCACACCCTGTTACAAACACACCGAATAAGCTTACCTGAGTAAATACAGAGTACGTGCCTCAGCGTGGGATTTGGCAGGTATGTTCCATTAGGAAGCAGAGGTTAAGAAAGTAAAGTACGAAAGAAGAAGGAACAAAGTATGGAGGCCCTACAGCCACCCAAGGAACAGGCTGATGGCTATTCCAGCCTCAATGACTACAGTCCAGCAGCCTCCAGTTATTGCAGGTACCAAGGTTCTTCAAGGATAGAAGTTATGCAAGCTTTGCAGTTTTCAAATTTGGAACTGACCAATAGCCAATATACAAACTAAAAAAAAAGAAAAAGAAAAAAAAAAATACTTACTGTTATAATGAAATTCAAGTAAGCCAAATGATGTTCTTAATGGAATATTAAAAAAAAAAAAAAAAAAAGTCCAAAGCTATGAATTCAGAGGAGGAAATGAGCCAACTTTGGTCAAAGTCCCCTGGGTCACTGAGAACCAGCTTCCTCAGCTGGAATGACTGCAAACCAGGGCAGCAAGTGCCTTCCAGAGGCTGGGCCAGAACTCTGGAAATGGCAAAACACTAGTTCATTTATGAGGTCATAGCAAGTCACCAACCAATCATGGGTAGTGCTCAGCCTGATATTTACCTACAGAAGTAGCTCTCACACTTCTGTTTGCAAACTATTTTTGTGGCAATGGGTATCAAACCCAGGGTCTGGTGCTTGTTAGGCAAGCACTCTGACATTGAGATACATCCCCAGCCCTTTTTATTTTATTTTATTATGGGACAGGCTCTTGTTAAGTTGCCCAGACAGACCTCAAACTTGAGATCCTCCTGCTTCAGCCTCCTGAGTAGATGGTATTTACAGGTGTGCACCTCCACGCTGTGTTTAAAACTAATTGGACAGGGAATCCTAGAACATGAAAAATACAATAGTGGAAAACTGATGAAATCTGAGTAAATTCTGTATTTTGGTCAACAGTATCATACCATCATACATTCTTAGTTTTGATACCTGTTCTATGGTTACATAAAATGTTAACCTAAGGGGAAGTTGGGTAAAGAGCGCATGGAAACTCTTTGGAGTATTTTTGCAACTCTTCTCAAGTTTAAAATTATCTCAAAGTTTTAGAAAATAAAAATCAGAGCCTGGGAGTACAGCTCAGTAGTAGAACATGTGCTTTGTATGTGTAAGGACCTAGGTTCAATCCCCAAGACCTAAAAACAAACAATTGTTTCTTTAACAAACTCACAAGGCCAATGTTATATATTTAAAGGAGGAATAAGTCAACTTTGATCAGGGACACTCGGATCACTCGGACTAGCTTCCTCAGTTATAAGGACTGCAATCCAAAGCAGCAAATGCCTTCCACAAGTACAGCCAAGACTGAAGAAGGGCCCAGAATTGCAAAATAACATTTCTTACATTACAGAGAAGTCAACCAATAAACCAGGAAAATAAGTCCAATTTTGTCTACAATCATGATTCTTACATGTTTTAGTTTTAGGAAACACTTTGCATTCTTAAAAATAAGTGAGTTTCCGAGAAGTTTTTGTTTACATGGATTATATCTATCAGAATTTAATATATTAGAAATTTAAAAAGTTTTAACTATGTATCAAATCATTTAAAAGACATTAATACACTTATTATATATATACATGAATGAGTTATTTTAATTTATTAACACTGTATGTTTCAAACCACAACTAAATATATACCAAAAGAAATCTGTGAACTGATCTTATATGCAATCAAAACACAATGGAGCCAGTTGGTGGTGCACGCCTATAAACCCAGCAGCTCAGGAGACTGAGGCAGGGGGATCGCAGGTTCAAAGCCAGCCTCAGCAACAGTGAGGTGCTAAGCAACTCAGACACCCCCTACCTCTAAAAAAATACAAAACAGGGCTGGGGATGTGGCTCAGTGGTTGAGCACCCATGAGTTCAATCCCTGGTGTCCTCCTCCCAAAAAAAAAAAAAAAAAAAAAAAAAAAAAACCCACAAGGGGTTGGGGGTAGCTGAGTGGTAGAATAGTTGCCTGGAATGCTCAAGGTCCTGGGCTCCATCCTTAACACCACACACACAAAAAAGAAAACACAATGGCATAGGAGACAGGAGGAGATGGGGAGAGACTGGTTATAAAGGGTAAAAGACAGCTAGATAGGAGAACTAAGTTCTGGTATACCATAACACAGAAGAGTGATTATAGTTAATAATACTGTATTGTATAAATCAAAACGTCTAGAAGGATTCTGAATGTTCTTACCACAAGAAATGTATTATTTCTTTGTGAACGCAGGGGTTTTTACAATTTTTTTAGTTTTCTTTTTTAGTTGTTGATAGACCTTTATTTTTATGTGGTGCTAAGGATGGAACACAGTGCCTCACACATGCTAGGTAAGCGCTCTACCATTGAGCTATAGCCCCAGACCCAACATAGGGTCTTTCTTTGTGAAAATTTCTCTGATCAGACAGTAGAAAACCTAATATCCTGAATTGATCATTTTATATATAATTGAAAGATAATGTGTTTATGGGGCACAGTATAATATATGTGTCACACACATATATGCTGAAATATCATACTGTGCCCCATAAACACTTACATTATCTTTCAATTAAAAATATTTTTAAAAACCATAATGGCAGACATACACACACAAAGTAAACAGCCAAGAAGAAGTACTAACAAATTAATGGGGAAAAAAAAAAGAAAAAAAGATGAGTATAAATGAGTATAAAAAATGAAAAATAGTGGGCTGGGGAGATAGCTCAGTTGGTAGAGTGCTTGCCTTGCAAGCACAAGGCCCTGGGCTCAATCCCCATCACCGCAAAAAAAAAAAAAGGGGGGCGGGGGAGGAAAATTAATCAGCTAAGTTTGGCCAAAGTTCCACACTTCACAGAGAACCAGCTTATGGAGCTGAAGAACTGAGTTTTCTTGAAACCCAACAGGGATTACAGAGGATCTGGGAGCTACAAAACAAGGGCTCAACACTAGGATGATGTACTCAAGCTGTCTTTTCTTTTCTCTTTTTTTTTTTTTTTTTGGTACTGGGAATTGAACCCAGGGGTGCTTAGGGCTACATCCCCTGCCCTTTTTTAATTTTGAGACAGGTTCTCACTAAGATGCTGAGGGCCCCACTAAATTGCTGAGGTTGGCCTTGAACTTGCAATCCTCCTGCCTCAGCCTCCCAAGTAGCTGGGACTACAGGTGTGAGCCACCATGCCTGGCAACAAAATGAAATTTGATGAAAGAGGTACGTGTTCCTTTTTTTTTTGATGGTACTAGAGATTGAACCAGGGCACTTTACCCCTGAGCTACATTCCAGTTCTTTTGAGACAGGGTCTCTCCAATTTTTGACAGATACAAATTTTCCAAAATTCTAATTTTTGCTTGACAACTTAAATTTTATCACTGGCAACAATGAAAGGTTCACTTTATTCATTCCCAAGAAAATGTCCCAAGCTGCCTATAGTACCAGCACTCAGGAAACCAAGACAAGAAGAGCCCTGAGTCCAGGAGTTCAATATCCACCTGGATAAGATAGTGAGAACCCCATCTCAAAACAGGGGGAAAAATCTACTAGATTTTCAAATATGAATAACTATAGATTGTCTACTGGTTAACAGTCCATGCAGCTGCTTCAGTTCTGCCACCCAGGTGCTTTTCCCGCAGCAAAGTTTCATAGACAGTTTACATTTCCCATCCAGAATATTAAAGGAACCTTTATTAGAGTTGGTTGGTATTTAATGAAAATCAAGGTTTAGTCCTTGTCCATGATATACTTAAGTGCAAATGGCTTTTCCCATCAACTGCAAGTGTGTAAAAGACCATGACTACAATGACCTGTGGTCTGGTGCCACTGCCATGATTTATGTGATGGCACCAGTCATTTTCTGTACCATTGCTTTGCACCAACAGTGCAACCATTTTCCATAATGAAGTTGTTGCAGGGTAAACTCTAAGATTCAAAAAAAGTCACTGGAGGAGTTGGGTCTAATGGCCCATGCCTGTAATCCCAGTCACTCAAGAGACTCAGGCAGAACAACTGCAAGTTCAAGACCAGCCTCAGCAACTTAGTGAGACTGTCTCAAAATAAAAAATAAAAAGGACTGGGGATGTAGCTCAGCAACAGAGCACCCCTGGGTTTCATCCCTAGGACTGACAAAAATAAATAAAAATTTAAAAAGGCCAGGCAGGGTGGCACAATCCTACAACCCCAGTTGCTCGGGAGGCTGAGGCAGGAGGATTGCAAATTGAAGATCAGCATTGGCAACTTAGCGAGGCTCTAAGCAACTTAGCAAGACCCTGTCTCAAAATTTTAAAAATGCTTGGGATATGTCTCAATGGGTAATGTGCCCCTGGGTTCAATCCCATGTGCCAAAAAAAAAAAAGGCTTTCAACACTTTGAATATTTATCACTACTTGTGTCTGAGCAGTCACATAAAAGAAATAATTCTTCGAAGTGTAGTGGGTGCTAAAGAAGCAAGTTGAGCCCTGCTGATCTGCTCCTGCTAGGTGAGAGTAAAATTCTGTAAACAAGGTATTAACCTGGTCTTCGTGTTTGCAGTCGTTTCTTCACCAGGCGCCACTGCTTTTCATCCAGTGGGCATTCAGGAATGTCGGCTAAGACTTCATTAGTCTCTCAGCTACTGTGTGGGTGTCTCCAGCCAAAACAAGGTGAGAGCACACAGTACGGAGCTTCAGGGACTTTTTCATCTCTAGTTTGAAAAGTTGGAAGAAATTCTCGCTTTTTAAGTGTTCACAGAGTTGGGCATGGTGGCACACATTAAAATTCCAGCAGCTGGGGATGCTGAGACAGGAGGATCACAAGTTCAAAGTCAGCCTCAGCAAGTTACTGAGGCCCTGACTCAAAATTAAAAATGAAAAAGGCTGAGGATGTGGTTCAGTGGTAAAGTACCCCTGGGCAAATCCCCAGTACCAAAAATAAAATTAAAAGTGCTCACAGTATGTATTCTTAATATAATTCCTTTTTTCTTTAAACTTGGAATGAATTGGGTGCAGTGGCCAATGTCTGTAATTCAGAGTGGTACTGGCGGCCGAGGCAGGAGGATAGCAAGTTCAAAGCCAGTTTTGTCAACAAAACGAAGCAGTCAGCAACTTAGGAGACCCTGTCTCAAAATAAAACAATATAAAGGACTGAGGATGTGACTCAGCGATTGATTGCCCATGGCATGGATTCAATCCTTGGTATCAAAAAAAATCCAATCTGGCTGGGGTTGTGGCTCAGAGGTAGAGCACTTGCCTGGCATGTATGAGGCCCTGGGTTCAATCCTCCTCAGCACCACATAAAAATAAATATATAAAATAAAGGTATTGTGTTCATCTACAATTAAAAAAGAAAAAAAAAATCCAATCTGAATAATGATCTTGCAATAATGCTGCAAATTAACTGGCACCATAATATTATACAAAAACATGTTGCACGTTTATTATGACACAATAATGCATATTATTAGCATCTAGAAAGGTGAAGACAGTGTTTGTTATTATTTGAATTCTTTTTTTTTTTTTTTGACATTGGGGATTGAACTTGTGGCGAAGTGAGCACTTTACCACTGAGTTACATTCCCAGTTCTTTCTGTTTTTATTTTGAGACAGTTCTCACCAAATTGCTGAGGCCAGCCTCCAACTTCCAATCCTCCTGCCCCAGCCTCCAGAGTCAATGGGATTACAGGGGTGTACCACCCTATTCGGCCTTTTTTTCTGTGGAGTCAGGCACAGTGGTGCACACCTGTAATCCCAGCAGCTCAAGAGGCTGAGGAAGGAGGATCTTGAGTTCAAAGTCAGCCTCAGTAACAGCAAGGTGCTAAGCAACTCAGTGAGACCCTGTCTCTAAATAAATACAGAATAGGGCTGGGATATGGCTCAGTGGGCGAGTGCCCCTGAATTCAATCCCTGGTTAAAAAAAAAAAAAAAATCTTATCCGCGGGCTGGGGTTGTGGCTCAGTGGTAGAGCACTTGCCTAGCATGTGTGAGGCACAGGGTTCCATCCTCAGCACCACATAAAAATAAATAAATAAATAAATAAATAAATAAAAAAAATAAAAGTCCACTGACAACTAAAAAATGTATTTAAAAAAATCCTTATCTGCAGTTTTGCCCAATTTCTCTGGAGTACGGCCCTCCCTTAACACTTGTTTGTATGTCTCCTTCTGTACCTTTAAACAAAAACTGTAGCTTATGGGTTAAAAATACATGTCTTCTAGGGCTGCGGCTGTGGCTCAGTGGTAGAGCACTTGCCTGGCATGTGTGAAGCCCTGGGTTCAATACTCAACACCACATAAAAGTAAAATAAAATAAAAAGAATAAAAAGATCCATTGACAACTAAAAAAAAATTTTTTTTGGGGGGGTGCTGGGGATCGAACCCAGGGCCTTGTGTTTACAAGGCAAGCACTCTACCGACTGAGCTATCTCCCCAGCCCCTAAAAAAATTTTTTTAATTTTAAAAAAATTTAAAAAAAGAAAATACATGTCTTCTAATTTCCCTTTTTAAAGTTAACAATCCATCCTTAAATATAAGAAAAACATAAATTTTCTTCTATTTCAGAATCAAGTAGAATTCCTCAGTGTGGCGGCACACTCCTGTGATCCCAGCAACTTGGGAGGCTGAGGCAGGAGGACTGAAAAGTCAAGGACAACCTCAGCAACTTAATGAGGGTTTAAGTAACTTAGTGAGACCCCGTCTCAAAATAAAAAAAAAGACCTGGGAATGTATGAAGTGCCCCTGGTTTGTTAAAGCCCAAGTACCGAAAAACAAAAAACAAAATGACAAAGTAGAATTAAATGCTAAGTTAGAAATATTTTTTTAAATCCAAAGTTTTCAAAAAGTCTTATAACCTGGGCACTGTGGTACATGCCTGTAATAATCCCAGCAGTTTGGGAGGCTGAGGCAAGAAGATTATGAGTTCAAAGCCAGACTCAGCAAAAGCAAGGCACTAAGCAACTCAGTGAGACCCTGTCTCTAAATAAAATACAAAATAGGGTTGGGGATGTGGCTCAGTGGTCAAGTGCCCCTGAGTTCAATCCCCAGTACCAAAAAAAATTTTTTTTACAAATTTCACAAGGTATACTTACTTCTTGCTGTTTCCATAAAGATGCCATGAAAATATTGAGATTTCAATAATGATTTATCAGACAACAATGAGTTTCATAGAGAAATTATAGCAGGAATAACCAAAGAGAGCCAGTGTATGTCTCAGGGTAGAGTGCTTGTCTAGCATGTTCCAAGCTCCAGGTTCTATCCCAACCACCACAAAAAAACAAAAACAAAGAAAGCTAGTAAGAGTACAAGGACCAAGAACAAACTAGTTCATCACTAAAAACTTCATATTTATACCTGAAAATACTATCTTAAAAATGCTAGAAAATAGCCGGTGTGGAGGAAGCGGCCTATAATCCCAGCAGCCTGGGAGACTGAGACAGGAGGACTTGGAGTTCAAAGCCAGCCTCAGTAACTCAGAGAGGCCTTAAGCAACTCAGCAAGACCCTGTCTCTAAATAAAATATAAAAAGGGCGGAGGATGTGGCTCAGTGGTTAAGAACCCCTTGATTCTGGCTGAGGATATAGCTCAGTTGGTAGAGTGCTTGCCTCACAAGCACTTGGCCCTCTGTTCAATCCCCAGCACCACCAAAAAAAAAAAAAAAAAAAAAAAAAAAAACACTTTGATTTAATTCCTGGTACTAAAAAAAAAAAAAAAAAAATCTAGAAAATACAATACAGGTCTGATTCTCAGCACCACATAAAATTAAATAAATTTAGTTGTAGATGAACATAATCAGACCTGGTGGCTCACACATGCTAGGCAAGCATCCTACTAGTGAACTATATCCCCAGCCCCAAGAATACAGAATTATGTAGAATTGTATATTTTGTTAGCCATTAGTGATAACGTCATCACACATCATTTAACATTTGGAAAACAAAAGCAAATACTATGTTCATGTTATAATGAAAGTAATTCTGACTTCATGTGCCACCTGAAAGGGTCTAAGTGTTCCCCAGGACCCCCAAATTCAAAACTGTGCCATCCAAAATTACCCAGCAACTTCCCAGATCTCTTAAGGCAGGGGATGGACTTCTGGCATTCCTGATGGGTCAGAGAAAATAGCCCAGAACTGGCTTAGACTATCACCAGGGAAACCAGGATGCCAGGATCCTGTCCCTAATAAGTTGTCAGGTTGACAAGCCTGACTTTACTGAGGAAGGTGGCTCCAGAGACATTAAAAAGAACGTTATTTCCCAAAGCAGCAAATCCTTAATTTTACAGAAATCAGAGGAATGAAAAAGAGAAAGGAGTGGGTAGCGCTGGGATCGCATTACGAATGGAGGAGTTCTCAGACTCCCAATCCCTCTCGGGAGCCAAG
Source organism: Sciurus carolinensis (assembly GCF_902686445.1). Taxonomy (NCBI): domain Eukaryota; kingdom Metazoa; phylum Chordata; class Mammalia; order Rodentia; family Sciuridae; genus Sciurus; species Sciurus carolinensis. The sequence continues at coordinate 11,517,891 of NC_062223.1, forward strand.
ACGCAAACAGCATGAAAACAGGTAAAGGAGGGCAGTACAAGCGGATGAAGATCTGAGATGAACTGGAACCCAAAAGGGATAATGGAAGAAGGGAGCCCAGGGATGCCAAATGGGGGAAAAGGAGGAAGTGCAACAAGGGGGCAGAGGGGCCCAAAGACCCCAAAATTTCCTGATGAACTCTGAATTGATGCCGTTACTTTTGTCCCTGGCCACAGCTGCAGTGAGAAAAAACCAAGCACCTTAATCGCTGCTCTGACAAGGCAATCCTGCTCCAGAGACGGGAGGAGACAAAGATAAACAAGGAAGCAGCAAGACCACCATCTCAGACCGAGATCCAGAGTCCACAAACTCACAGAGCATCCTTCTGAACTCTGAAACTGGAGGTAAGGAGATCCTGCCCTTGAAGGCCCGCTCTGCTAGGGAAAGAGGAACCTACAATTGTGGGCTGACAAGTCCCATGTGGTCTCTCAGAGAAACAAGGAGGCTTATCCTGGGGCCAAAGGATGGACACTGTGTGCATGAAGAAACAGATGTGATGAAAGAAATCTGTGTACTCGGTGGGGCCTTGCAGACAGGAGCCTGAGGGCTCCCTCTTAACACCTGGAGCCCAACTCAGACAAAATCTATGCTCTGGTGACTTTGGATTTGGCCTCCTGGCCATGGAGGAGGTTACACATGCACTGCCATCAACTTTCATGACACAAAAATACAAATAGGCAGCAGGTGGTTTTTAATTTAATCAAAACCACCTAATAGTAGAGGCCTTTTTTTTTTTTTTTTTAAATGAGCTACCTAACTTTTTAAAAGAATCACCCTCCAAAGTACACAAAGTTCTCCAATTGCATTCTTTCTTTCAGATAACTTACTGGTTAAAAATAAATAAGCTGGGCATGGTAGCATATGACTGAAATCTCGGGTATTTGAGGCAGGAGGATCTCAAGTTTGAGGCCAGCCTGGACAACTTAGACTCTGTCCTCAAAATAAAAAATAAAAAGGGCTGGGGATGTAGCTCAGTGGTAAAGCACCCCTGGGCCAACTCTCAGTAGTGCAAAAATTAAATAATCAAGTAAGTAAAACTGGTGGGGTGGGGGTGCACACATCTATAATACCAGCTACTTGGGAGGCTACAGTAGGAGGATGGCTTGAGCTCAGGATTTTGTGGCAACACAGCAAGACCACTTTTTTTTTTTTTTTTAGTTGTAGATGGACACAATATCTTTATATTATTTATTTATTTTTACGTGGTACTGAGAATCAAACTCATACATGCTAGGCAAGCACTCTACCACTGACCTACAACCCCAGCCCCAAGACCCGATCTTGAAAGATAAAATAAAATAAATAACTAAAACAAACAAATAAACAAAACAGAACTGGTAGAAAAAACATCCATGGGACCCTAACAACTGGAATAAGTTGGGGAGAATAAAACTCTTTCCTCCAATGACAGAAATTCCAACATGCATCCCATATACTGATCAGGAGCTATGGGACATTCAGGGAAAACTAAGTTGTTCAACTGCAACAATAAGGACAATAATTATTACTTTGTGCCAGGTACTACTCTAAGAGTTGCACATACTCATTAGCTCTTTTTATATTTACCTGTAAGACAGATATTATTATTATTCCCATTTCACAGTTGAGTAAATAGGCACAGAGGGATCATGGAACCTAAGAGCAGCACAGAGGCTGACCAGGAGTTCAAGGCCAGGAGTCTAGCTGCAAAACCAGCTCTTAACCTCAGGGGAACCATTTAACTAGACAGAAGTCAGAAAGTGGTGGGATCTCTTCTCAATTCTGCCAGAAGCTCAACCAGTATGCTGTGCTAGACCAAGCTAGCCAATGGGGCCCACTTCCTGTGACTGAAGAACTAGTCATTCAAACTCTGAAGGAGGGTTAGGGGTGTAGCTCAGTGCTGTGTGCTTGCCTGTCAAGCATAGAGACCCTGGGTTCCATCCCCAGCAACAAGGATGAGGGGCAGGGGAAACTACCAAACATGCATGAGCAAAGAGAGAAAACAACCCCCAAGTGCCTCCAAAGACCCTACATATATACAAAGTCGGTAAATAGTGGCCATCTGTGGAGAGGAGGTAGGAAGCAATGGCATAAGCAAAGGTCTAAAGGTGGAGGAAAAGGGGAGTCACGCCCTGCATATGAGATATCAGTAATCAAACCAAACTTGCAGCGAAATGGTACTTCAAGGAAGCAACGAGTGGGTCATTGTAGCAGTTGACAGGAGCTGCCAGCCCCCAAAGACATGGGCACCACCTGCAGCTCCATCTACAAGTGGCTTCACTCAGGAATTACCAAACTTTCATACTTGGGAATTTTTCTACTTAGCAAGGAGCCTGGGAAACCAATCCTGCTCCAGCCCTGATGGCTGCACAAATTCCCAAATCCGGCTCAGTCCTACTCCCTGAGAAACGCTTCCTACTGCTGTTTAGGGGGCACAGCACCAGACAACTGATAGCTCCTACCTTTCACCTCAGGTTGGGGAGAGAGGACAACCTGTCTCCTGTGGCTTAAGTTTCTGAGAGCTGCCAAAGACCAAAAACTATTCTCTCTCGCTCTTCCCCAGCAGGCCTAGAGATGGTCCCACTGCACAGACCCCAAAGGTCTGGGGTCTCACTGAATTTCACAGCCAGATCACAGCAGCCCAGGAATCAGGAGTCCTGATTCCCTTCCAGACCCACAAACGGGTAGCCAACAGCAGACCCTTTCTCCTGGCCAGGCTGAGGGCCCTCTGCCAAGCTGTGCATTGGAAAAATGAGCTCCAATAAAGAAGCTGTGCCTCAGAGCTTCTGGTGAAGGTGCACAAGATACACCAGAGGCTTTGATGGTCAGCATTGGGTGCGAAGAAGTCCCTCACAGGAGGGGAAAACCAGTTCCAGGATCGACTGGGTATTTGGGGGGTGTTGTTTACAGACATCTTCCGAACTCATGCCTCAATGAGCACAGCCCCAGAAGAGGCAGACCTCTGCACTGTGAACTTCCCAGAGAGCTCAGAGGAAAATAGGCCAAGGCTGCTCAAAACCAGCTCGACTGGTTCTACAGAGAAGCCCCTGATCTGCTCCACCTTCCTTATGTTTAAAAGAAAAGCCAAAAGGTGGCTTGGAACCAGTCCAGCCCCTGCTCCCAACTTGGGGAACTGAACCCAAGGGGGGGTTTACCACCAAGCTATATCCTCAGACCTTTATACTTTTTATTTCAAGGCGGGTCTCACTAAGTTGCCCAGGCTGACCTCCTGAGTAGCTGGGATCACCAGGCCTGCACCACTGCGCCCAGCTGCAGCCTGTCACATGCTACTCTTTCTCCTCAGCCCCAATCCAGTTGTCCTTGGGGACCACCCCAGGTACCAATATCAGTGTCCATCTCACATTCTTTTCTACCAAATATTGTGATTGTATAGCTTTATAAGTCTAAAATTAATGATTTGGTGTATAATGGGAATTTCATTTATTTGGCTCACCTTTCCATTTTCAAACGAGAAAGGGAAGGAATAATCGGAAATAGGGGAAATGAGTGCTATTCTGAAGACAAGCCATCCATGGAAAGAACTCCCCACAGAAACCAAGAAACTTCACTCTAGACAAAAACAGACCTGCAGATCAAGGGATCCAGCAGATCTACATCCCAAAGGAGGAGCTGCTCTAGTGGGCAGTGAAGGAACAGGCATGCCTCCTGAGAGACCTGCAAACCAAGGGCCAGGTTCTCTCTTGGTGTCATTTCAGAATAGGCTGTGCCACCTGTCCAAAGGAAAGGATGAGTGATGACATTCAATGACCTACGCCAAAAGGCAGCAGTGGGTCAATGACACTGGACTGGGAGAGTTAGAACTTTCAGGGTTAACCTGGGGATAGCCTGCCTCTTTCCATGCCAGCAGCAGAAGAGGGTGATTTCCTCCCCCACAAGGTTTGTAAAGGCTTACTCTTCCCTGCGCTGAGACAGAAGGGGAGAAATGCACAGCTAACACTTCAGTGACTCACTCGTGTTTGATGAAGGCTGGGAGAAAGCCTGGAGAACCCAAGCTTCAAGTGCAAAATGTACAAATACTGGAATCTCCCATCAAGAGAAGGAAACTCGGCCACCTTTCCAGTTTATCATTTTGTTGAGCTTCTAAGGAAAAGGAACAGCTAGGTTTAAACTCCATCGTCTCCCTTTCCACATCCCTCTCAGTTGCTGCTGATAGGAAATTGGTGAGCCTGGCAGCACCACCACAGCTAAAAGGGAACACCTCCTGCTCATAGCTTAACCAAGCAGAGGGCACTGGGGCTGCTCCTGGGCACCGCAGGAAGCCTCATCAGGCAGTCTCAGGGATGGAAGACCACCACCCTCCTGGCCCTTTCCACTCACTGAGATTACTTCATGCCAATCCACTAATGGGCTGCAAAGTGCTGCTGGGGGAGTCCATTTAGCAGAGACACTATCAGGGGGCCGAACGTGGCGCCCAGCCCCCACCCCACTAGTCGATAATGGGCCACAAAGTCTGAGGTCTGGCTGCATTCTAGGCATAAAATATTCATTCAAGTCGACATAATACATATGTAGGAACGTCATGGAAGCTCCTGGGAGAAGGGAAATGCCAGCCAGGTGGCTAAGTGCTCAATGGCAAAGAGTCCATGAAGGCCTGGGTCAGTCCTGGTCAAATGCCCACTGAGAATTGGGTTGCTCTTTCAAAGGGGAAACAGGCTAGCCTGAGAGTCCTGACTCCCAAGAGATCTCACCATGCAAATCTCTCAAGCAAACAAATTTTCCATCTTTTCCCACCTCATAGGCATCAGCTCTGCTTAAGACATTTATGCTGAAAAATATCTCCAGCCCAATCTTTGGTTACAATCTGAAAAGTTCAGCTAACCAGGTACAAGCTTGAATTGGCCTAAAGCAAGCCAATTCTCAACAACTGCCTTGCATCCATCTGTTCAGCTACTTCCCGAAGTCCACAGACTGGACAGAAATTATTATAATTGACCAGTTAGGCAGTTTCATCAGGGTCAAAGGGTATGACATGGCAAATCCATAGGCTCTACAGTCCTTGCTCTAAATAACACCACATCACAATTTCCAGGGCCCAGGTTAGGTTCAGTGGTCAGACATTCGCCCGCATCCTTGAGCACAAGGCAGGAGCCCCTGTCAGAGTCGAAGTCCAGAATCAAGCACCAGCACCCAGAGCAAGGTGCTACACAGCTTGCAAAGCAGGGACTGGGATGCTAGCTAACCCACCCAGCTGACCTGGAGATCAAAAACAAAACGTTCAGTGCTACCCTGGCCAGAATCAACACTAGGGTCTGATGAAGGTGTGTGCAGTGGCTCAGCTGTTCTTCACAGGACCCTACAACTTAGCTTTGCCTTCTTTCATCAAGGCTTCTGAACTCCTCTTTCTCAAACTCTGAAGGATACACAATACCACGCACACCTGGAAGAGTGGTAAGAGTGCCTTCCCTTGACACTGCAGCAGAAGCCCACTGGGCAGCAAAAGGCTCCCGTTTCTCTCGGGACCCTGTCTCAGCTCTTGAGCCCCAGAGGAGGGTAGGTTCAAAGCCATGTGGCCCTTCCCCCAGGGGTTACCAAATGCTCCAGCTGGCGGCAGGTGAACTCTGGAAGTTGGACCCTTCTCCACACTTGCCTGTTACTGCTGTGCTGGCTGGAAGACAAACAGTCATCTTGCTGATTGCTTTCAAGACTGCCAAGCCTCCAGGCCAGCAGAGCCATTTGGAAAAGAAGTGAACAGAAAGCTCAGTTCACAGACTAAGAAACCCCAAAACTACCTCAGGTCAGCATCCTTCTGCAAAAACTATGGCTGTAAAAAACACATCTAGAATTAGGTGTCACAAAAATCATCTTAAAGACAGGACTTGACTTTCTTTTATCTCCTACTTTCACTGTTAGAAGAAGAACTGACAGCAAACAGGCAATCTCCCTGCAACATAAGGTTTATTTTTATGCTTCAACATTTTTCTGTGTATGTTTCAGATGTGATCAAAGAGCTCCTAGAAACAGCTTCTCATCAGCCACATTTTTAAAGAATAGGGGAGAAAAAGCAAGTAAATAGATTAGAGACATCATTGGTGTTTGTTTACCTATATTCTAAGGAAACAAGTTTAAATAATTTAAATTAGGTGATAGTGGACCTTTGCAGGGGAGCAAATTACACAACCAAATCCCTTGCTTATTTCCTAACATTAACGTTACTGCGATGACTGAGCTCCCGAGACTACTTAAGCTAAAATTACAATAGGACCAAGAAAAGGGTTCTTACTTTCACTTGGTGCATGATCTATTATTCTAAAGGAGGCCAATGTTTCTGACATCCCTGTCCTTGTGACTGGAGAAGCTGCTGTTTCTCTTTTCTTGCTTTAAAGAATACAGCGACTGGGGGTGTAGTTCAGTGATAAAAGCACGTTCCAACCATGCAAGAGGCCCTAGGTTCCATCCTCACCAAAACAAACAAACAGAATTACAGGCACCTGCCTAGGAGAAGAGATGCAGCCCAGATTTTCCAAAGTCTGGGCTTTCAATGGGAAGAGACTTAACATGTTATCAACAGTGTGACTGGCTATCCTGAGAACTACAGGAGAACTTAAGTCCATAAAGAGTAGAGGCAGGATGAGTAATTCATAATTTGGAACAGGATAATGTATGCAGCCACAGCTCTGGATAAAGTTATCACCAAGCAGCTTACATTCCAAAATGGTCAACCATGACTGCTGTCATGAAATCAGTGGACACGCACCAAGTCCCCACCACATGCTCAGCAGTATGCTGCTAGACATGTAAAGAAGACAGGAAATCAGTGCACACATCACAAGAAAAAGACCATGGCAATAATGCACTTGCCATTTAATAAACAGCACCAAGAACCACACAGAGGCAGTCTCTTCCTCTCTGCTGCACACAATGCCCCCACAGCCTCACTGAGAGTAGGCACTCCAGCCACTCCCCAAATGCCTGAAGGTGCCAGTCACTTGGCCTCCTCCTACCAGCTCATTATCAACAGTCTGAAAAAGTTCTCCAGTTTAGCAGGATCTATCTGCTAAAACAAAGGTGGTGAGAAGAAAAAGGATGGGACAAGCAACCTCAGAAGGCCTGGAGAAAGTGGTTTCTGGTAAGAGGGAACCAGCTGGCAAGCGAGGGACTATGGGATACAGACCCAACTCCTTGGTTTCCAAAGACCACTGTGCTGTGAAAAACAGCTTCCAGATCCAGTGATGAAACAAATCAACCATCCCTCCCTCTCAACCCTACTTCACCCCAGAAGCAAATAGTCCATTAACAAAAGGGTCAATGACTACAGAGAAAAGCTCTGTCCAGACTTCTCTTAAGTTCCTAACTGTCCAGGTGACAGAGAGCAAAAGGGTAAAAAGAAAAAAAGCACTGCCAAAAAAAAGGATAAGTTTGGCAGAGGAGGTTAATATGCAAGAGACTGCGACAACGGCTCTACCATATTAGATACAAAGAGAAAAGGGAACAAGAGAGAACAAAGGATATAATAAAGGAAAAGAATGCAAAAAGCACTGCAGCCTCAGGGTAGAAGGGTTCCTTTTTCAGGACAAGTTTTTTGGTCTAGTAAAGTTTACCAAGAAAGGCCTGCCAGGCAGGGAACTCTTCACAGACCAGGTAGAAAGGGACACTGGAGATGGTGAGAGAAAGTGGACGCCTCTTGGCTCAGGTGAGATGAGAACACAAAAAAGCAAGGCTTGGGTGACAGTTATTACCAGGATAAGGGGAAGTGTGTAGGGTCATGATGACCTACAGCATAAGAGACTCGCATGCAAAATTTGTGAACTTCCTGGGAATTACAAAGACTAGCCAACAGAAAAGGAATGCACAGGAGCCCAAGGGGTTGAGGAGTAAATTTGCTATGAAGAGGGCAGGAGACTCACATGGACCAGAAAGGCACAGTAAGGAAGATGGGGCGAGGATGAGCAACAGGAAGCAACAAGCAGGAGGAAGACACTGTGAGAACTGACGGTCACCGGTCACCAAGTGGAGAGACAGAAAGCATCCCGGTTTTCACCTCAGGGTAAGAGGGCAGAAAAGCAAGGACTGTGTCCCAAAGAGCAACAGGTTATGTTACAACAGCAGGGCTGCAAGAGCGAGTTTCTTTCCCACGAGAAGGTGAGGGAGAAAGCTGGAAGAACATTCACGGTGAGAAACAGGAAGCCCAGGGACTTAAAAGCCAAACCTCAGAGAGAAGAGAACCGGAGGGATCCAGACTCTGAAGGGAGTGGTGATAGGAACTCCAAAGACAACCTGTGGGAAAACTATGCACATGACAGCAGTATGGGAAACACGGAAGCAACACATGCAGGGCCAGGAACCAGGGAGCTCCTGGCGAAAAGAAGGGAAAGTGATGAGCAAAGAGTAGGCGAACCATTTGGAAAGGTGATGAGGGTGGAGCTGGTGGGTTGCAAGTAACAGGGAGAGCACAAATTGGAACGGGAAGAAGCAGGGTAGAAAAAGCTGGGGAAGTGAAAGGGGACAAGGACCTAGAACACACTCCCAGGCAAGGACCCTGAGGGCAATAACCAGGGACTGGGACTGGGAAAACCGGTGCGGGTGGAGGGGAAGCAAGGCCAGACAGACGCTGAAAGAGGCGGACAACAATCCGTGGCAGATCGCGGGGTGTTATTCGAGGAGCGGGAGAGTGGCTGCTTTAAGCGTGGGTGGAGGAAGACCAGAAAGGCCCCTGAGAGAAAAAGGGAAGAGAAGGGGAAGCTGGGGAGGTAACACGGAAGAGCGCAGGAGGGCGGTGAGGGGAGAGGGGTTGGCAGAAAGACAAGTGTGCGGCTCCGAGTCAGGACAAGGTGGGTCCCAGGTCAGGACTCGGAAGGGGGACGTGGGGGCCGGATCCCGGAGCCAGATGACAGGACAGCCGAGGCTTGCGGTATGGCAGCAGGAGCACGAGAACAGCAGAGCAGGGAGGAGGCTCCGCAAGGTGCAGGGGCCCAGCCAGAGAATTTGGGGAGCCCTCAGGGCTCCTTACCTGCTCCGTGTCCCTCTCGTTCAGCGTGGGTAGGGGGGTCCGGGCGCTGGACATGGCGCCGGTATCTCAGGGGAGGGAACCGAGAAGCTTGGAGGAAGGGAGGGAAGGGAAGGCGCGGAGCCCGGTCGGGCGGGGCTTCTCACAGTAGGAGCACCCGCCGCATGGGCCCCGGCCGGGGGTGCGGGGAGGCCGGGCAGACGCTCACGCTAGCCCGGGGATGCGCCGCTCGGGCTAGGCCGCGCCGGCTCCGAGCGGCTCCGGACCGCACCCCCCCGACCCCCGGCTGGGCTGTGCCGCCTTTCGGCCGGGCCGCGCCGCTCCGCCTACTCTCTGCCGCCGCAGCCGGCCGCCTGCCTCGCTCCTCCCCTGCCCTCAGCGGCACTGCTCCGCGCCCGGCACACAGGCAGCCGCCGCCGGACCTGCTGCTCCCAACATGGCCGCCACCACCGCCGGCCCTCGGCTCTTTCCGCCTGCTGCAGCCGGAAACATCCGAAGCGTCTAGGAACGGGAGGGGGACGCGCCTTCTCCTCTCAGCCACCGACTAAGGGTAAATTCCGGAAACAACCGAAGAAGGTAACCCCCGAGAACACGCGCGCCTCTTCGATTCCGAAAACCGAACTTCGGTTCTGTTTACGGAAACCCACGAAGTGACTCCGGGCATTCCTGAACCGCCCGCCACGCCCACCGGCCTTTCCCCGCCCACTTCGAGTTGGCTTTCGGCAGTTTCCGGAAACATCCGAAGCGACTCCGCGTGCTGAGCGGGTCACGCCCCCATCCCGCAGCTTGGCCGAGGGCGACCGTCGGCCATTTCCGGCAACACCCGAAGGCCCGCCGAGCCCCGGGTCATTTCCCTGTGTAGTACCAGGGTCTTACTCTTCGTTTCTTTCCGTCAGTTTTCGGTTATTTTCAAATCTTGAACAGGAAGTGTGGGTCACCTGTGCGTGCTATTTGACCGAATAGAAAATAAAGCTATTAGCCGAATCCGCCATTGGCATACTTTTGTCTGTCTGTCGGTCACCTTATAAAATCCATCTTCCGTTTATCATCCAAACTTTCTATCAACATGTGTGTCACCTACCAAATGCAATGTCAGTCTATTACCTGTCAACCTACCACCCACCTGCCATTGTCTATGTTGGCTTCTTTTTATTTGACATCTCCTCAGTCTGCAGGGCTTTGCAAGGTCCGAGACCAGTGTTCTCATCCAGAGGCAGGAGTGTCTAGGACCCTGCGCTTCAGCTCCAGCTCTACCAAATGAAAATGCTGTGTGATCTTGGAAAATCCCATAACATCTCTGAGGTTAGGCTCCTCTTCCCTTTATTGAAAGGATCCATTCCTTTGTTCCAGCGTTGACATTTGAAATAACATCTTTGAATTCTAATTACCTTTTTAAATGTCCTACAAGGTTAAGTCAGGAGAGATATTCTCATCTTAATTCACATTTCAGTTATCCTTCTGAGACAAAGGAACTCATGGAAAAGAAAAAAGGAACTCGTTGAAAATAGAAATTCCTGGGGGTGTACCTCAGTGGTAGAGCATGTGCTTAGCATGCACAAGGCCCTGGGTTCACTCCCCAGTACTAAAAGAAAAAAACAAACAAAAAAGATTCCTCAGGATAGCACAAAGAATAGACCCCCTGAGAAATTCCTCTTCTTTCCTTCTTTGGGCCTCATTCTCCTTATCAGTAATGTGAGTTTATTGGATTTATGCACTCTGATGTCCTCCTCAGCTTTGGAAGCTCTTGATTCTAACAGGAAGTCCATGTAGCAACCTGGATCATTCCTCACTTTCCCCTGACTCTCCCACCAAGAAGAGGAGGTAGCCTAAACAGATTTCTCCAACTCCAACCTGTCCCCACACATCCTATCCTGGACACATTGGAATTGGCCCTTCCTCCCAGGTTTCAACAGCAGTTTACGGTGGGCAGAAGCCAGAGTTCCCATAGGAGCTGGAGAGCAGACCAGAAGTCCCCAAAGATACCAGAGCAGAGAGACCTCAGGGGTCATGGGGGGAAATGCTTGTTGGACCTCCCACAGCTGACTTCCAACTCCCAGCTGCTGCTTCTTTGGTTGAGTCCTTGATCACCTCAATGAGAGAAACAGCATACAAGAGGCAATGTGAAGAGTAAGAACTTCCTAAGCTAACAGGTACCACCTACGGTTCTTAGTAAACCCACAGGACTCGAGGACACCTCCCATGCTCCACCCCAGCTCCATTCAGGCACCCAACCACTGGGAAAGAACTTGGAGAAGGCATACCCAAAAAGACGGAAAAAAGAAATGAAAAGGACAATCAATGCACGTTCCACTCCCCCACCCCAAATTCCACCTGAAAATCCATGAGAATGATCTGCCCTCTGGTGGTCAAAGGGAGACACATTGCTGATTTCTGTGGGATATCACCTTTAAGCCTGAGGTTAGGAGACTGGAGAGAGAGAAGGTGTTCAAGGGCAGATGCAGGTGCATTCAGCTGTCTTTCTCTGGCCCATGCTTCATCTGCACAGATTCTGCTTCCTCTGGGCTTCTCACCCAAGCCCTAATCCTGGGCTCACCCCCACATCTCCTCTCCCTCTTCCTTCCAGCTCTGCGCAAGGCTGCCAGCCGGTCTCCCTGCCCAGACTCCCTCCTATCCAGCCACTGGACATGCCAGAATAGTCTTCCCAAAGCTGAGCTCCAATTACATCTGTGCTCTGCTAGAACACTATTGCCAGCTCCCCGTGGGCTGCAGGCAAGGCTGGCTGTTGTCATGGGCTTTTGACCTGTGCAGTCAAATGTACATCTGTACTCAGAAGAGCCGTGAGCTTGGTTTAATGCCCCACTGTCACTGTCTTAATTTTTTTCCTACCCAGGGGGCCCTCATTTTCATTTTGCACTGTGCCCCACAAATTATGTAGCCAGTCTTGATTGTAGAAGCCTTTAGCCCCATTCAAAACCTTACTCAATCTGACCTCAAATTACCTTGCTAATATCCACTCCAACTAAATGTCATTGGTGGACACTTCTCCCAACTCTTGCCCCACCACCAAACACTCTTACCTCTGTGCCTTTGTTTACCCTGATCAGTTCCAGTCACCTATCTCCACATGTACTTCCAGACCCAGTTCAGATGTCACCTCCTCAAATCCCTGAAGCCACCTAGTTCTCACACACATTTACCCTGTTCTAAATTTGCAAATTCATTCAACAAATCTGTTAGGCACCGGCTATGTGCAAGGCCCTGTATCAGTGAACAAACGAAACAAAGAATTTTCTTCTTTTTGGTACCAAGGATTGAACCCAAGGATTAACCACTGAGCCACATCCCCAGTCCTTTTATTTTTTATTTTGAGACGGGGTCTCACTAAATTGCTCAGGGCCTCGCTCAGTTGCTGAGGCTGCTCTGGAACATGTGACTGTCCAGGGTCAGTCCCCCAGGTCACTAGGATAACAGGCCTGTGTCACCATGCCCAGCTGGGGAGAACTTTTCAATTAGGGGAAGACAAATAACAAACATTGTAGTAACTATAAGTAGTAAAGACAAGTTAAAGTGGATCAGGATTGTAGAAGCAAAGTGGGGTAGAAAACAAGTGAGTTTAGGGTTTTCTTATGTTTGGATCAGACCCCGGGCCTGGAGCTTGCTAAGCATGTGCTCTACCACTAGCTGCATCCTCAGCCCAAGTTGGAGTCTGGAGGTGGTCAGTGTAGGCCTCACAAAGAGGGTGGCCCTCGAGCAGAGAGATCATGAGCTCCTCGGATATCTGGGGAAAGTCGACAGAAAGGGCCCTGAGGTGGGAGCTCACGCACACAGCCTGTTTGAAGATCAGGGAAGCCAAGAGTGAGTGAGGGGGATGGGAGGAGCAGGCAGAGAGGGGCAGCGAGCCAGGCCTGGGGGGCGCTGCTTTGGCTTTCCCTCAGACTGAAAGGAATGATGCTGAGAGGCATGATCCAGCTGGCTGGGGGCTTCAGAATGGTGAAGGGGCCTGGCAGGCGCAGAAACCCAGAGCCCAGGAAGGAGGCCTTCACACTCAGTCAAGTGAGAGATGGCAGTGGCTTGGGACTGGGCAGCAGCAGTGGGAACAGTGGAGAGGAGGAGTTAAGGATGATCCCAAGCTTTCCCACCCGAAAAACCCAAAACAAAACACAGTGAAAGCAGCCACCATGGGCCCCAGACCAGGTAGAAACCAACCAATAGGAGCAGTCCTCCGGGTCACCTGTACTCCTACGGGAACAGGGAAAGGATAGGGCAATGGGATTTCTACCTCTGGCCGGCACAAAGGACCTGGGGCAACCCTGCCCCAGCACAAGCAGGCAGTGAGGCAAGAAGCCTAGGGCAGGCAAAGATGCTGGAGTAGAGACATCCTTGTTCTCTGCGCTGAAACTTTGCGACTCTTTCTCCTCCTAACCAGTTCAGGCCACTGGAAGGCAGGGAAGGGGAACAGAATTCTCCTCTGATCAAAATCAGATGGGGCTGGGTGCAGCGGCGCAAGCCTGTAATCCTAGTACCTGGGAAGGCTGAGGCAGGAGGATCACGAGTTGAGTTCAAAGCCAGCCTCAGCAACACTGAGACTCTAAGCAACTCAGTGAGACCCTATCTCTAAATAAAATACAAAATAGGGCTGGGGATGTGACTCAGTGGTCCCAGTACCCCTGAGTTCAATCCCTGGTACCCCACCCCCCAACACACACAAAAAAAGTCAGATGGGGCTGGAAGGGGTGACTCGGGCCTGTTGTCCCAGTGGCTCAGGAGACTTGAGACAGGAGGATCTTAAATTTGAGGCCAGCCTCAAGAACTTAGCAAAGCTCTAAGCAAGTAAGTGAGATCCTGTCTTAAAATAAAAAAATAAAAAGGTCTGGGGATGTAGCTCGGTGGCAAAGTGCCTCTGGGTTCAATCCCCAGTATCCCAATAAATAAATAAATATTAAAACAAAAGAGATGACTGGGGCAAAGCAAGATCTCCTCCTGCCCTCTGACCTGGCAGACACCCTTCCATCTTACAGAGCCTTTCCCTACTTGTCTCACATCTCTGAATTTCTGTCAAGCACTTTATTCCCACTGACACATGTCACACTGGACTTAGGACATATCAGAGATGTCAGAACATGAAACACCACGCCTCTTAGTATTGGTGGTAGGTCTTCCCCCACCCCAGCCATGGCTCACCACCAGGGTGGGAACCTCTGCTCTTCTCCTTTATTGGTTTTGGCTAAGAACTTGAGAGCTGGCATATTGTACGGGCATTATTACATCTAATTCTCAAACAATGAGCAGAGAGGCATTGTCAGCTTACTAATTAGGAAATAGAAGCTCAGAGATGCTTGGTCCCTTGCTAAGGGCCCCTGGGTTCAATCCCCAGTACAAAAAATAAAAAAAATAATGAGCTAATATATGAAACATGCTTAGGCCGAGCCTGGGACCTGGCCATCATTTTGTGGGGGCTGCTTCGATTTTGAGGTGAATGCTGGCCAGTCTCTGGGGGTCTTCTTTCACATTTCTCTGCTATTCCCTCCCCACTTCCCAGAAAAGCAACACTGGATGAGAAATAAGTGAGTCCATGCTGATGGCTTAAGTAGCTCCCTTCCTCTGTTGGGACCTTAGCTTCCTTTTCTGTACAAAGAAAGGGAGGTATATTCTGCTCTATATGGAGTCTTCCAGCTGCAAGACTCCAACTCCGTGAAGACATCCACCTCCCGCTTCCTTGCCTATGACCCCTGGCATCACTCCTGTGATGGAGGAGGCCATGCCCCTGACAACCTTGCTCAGACCACGCCTGCAATGCTAAGGAAAGTCCAACAGACCACTGAGGCCACTGGTGACCAATCTGGGGAGATGGGATGAGAAGGGCGTCAGACGGGGCCTGCGCCCTTCTGAGTCTGTCCATCTTTTGTTCTTTTTGTGCTGCTGGGGATTAAACCGAGGTCCTGGAACATGCTAGGCCAGCGCTGTACCACTGAGCCAGCCATGCAGTGGCTGCTGGAACAGGCAGTCGGGGGTGTCCAGCAGGAACACTCCAGCTGTCCTCACTGATCTCCCCAGGAAAGACACTCCTGAGGTCCACAGCCCCAAAGAGGACAGGGGCCTGTTCCGGTTCATGGTGGTTCCCTACTCCGATGCCCTCAAACAGTGCCTAGCAAATGCTAGTTGTCTGTGACTCCTCAGGGAAAAGGGCTTTGGCACTTGTCCCTCTGCCCAGAAGGCTCTGTCCCTCTTTAACTACATGCCTCTTTCCTTCACTTCATTGAGTTATCCGTTTAACTGCTTCCTGAAAAAGCTCTTCTAGCCCCCTTCTCAAAATTGCCCCTGTGGGACTGGGAGTGTCACTCAGTGGTGGAGCACTGAGTTCCATCCCCAAAACCACAGAAAAGAAAGAAAGAAAAAGGATGGCCTTTGTGGATGGATGGATGAACTTGCTAAACAAGGTCATGGGCATGCATGCAATCAACCAGGTCCAGAATGGAGAAAGCCTGTCTACAGAGCAAACCACTGTGTGCATAAGAAAGGAAGGATGAAAAGAGGAATGAAAAGCTCTAACAGGTTGAACCAGCCAAGCACAGCAGCATTTGCCTGTAATCCCAGCCACTCTGGACGTTGAGGCAGGAGGACAGCAAGTTCAAGGCCAGCCTCGGCAATTTAGTGAGACTCAACAACTTGGTGAGAGTCTGTCTCAAAGTAAAGAAATTAAAGACTGAGGCAGGAGGATCACAGGTTCGAAGCTGTCCTTAGCAACTTAGTGAGGCCCTAAGCAACTTAGAGAGAACCTGTCTCAAAAGAAAGGGCTTGGGGGAGGGGGGGGTGTAGCTTAGTAGTAAAAGCCCCTAGGTTCAATGCCTGGTACCAATAAATAAATAAATAAATACATAAATACATAAATTTAATAATAATAAAAAAGACTGGGGAGATGTGGCTCAGTGGTAGAGTGCCCCTGGGTTCAATTCCCAGTGCCCCCTTCCCAAAAAAAGGAAAAAGTGTCAGGGGCACAGCACTAGTCCAGTATTGTGAGAGCCCTGGGCTTCATCCCCAGAACAGCAAAAACAATTTAGTGTTTCCTAATATCTAATATTCAGTCTGTGTGCACATTCCCCAATTAGTCAATGAATATCTTCTTATTAAAAAAATAATAATAAATAAAAATCAGCACCCCTCCATCATTCTCTGTTTTTCTTCCTGGCACTTATTCCTGGGTGAACATGGAGAATCTGTGTTTTGCATCAGTCTCCCCTGGAATGGGCGCATCATGGAGTGGCTTTGTCTACCATGCTCCTGGCTGCATTCTCAGTGCCTGACACAGAGGCCACGAGGACAAGGGTGTCACTCCAGAGCGTCTGGGGAGCACTTGCATCTCAAGCTGCTCACAGACAGAACCCAGGTCTGCTTGGCTTTTGGGTGTGAGTCGTGGCCACTGCCCATATATAGTCATTCTTTTTTTTTTTTTTTTTTTTTTTTTTTTTTGGGTGCTGGGGATCGAACTCAGGGCCTTGTGCTTACAAGGCAAGCACTCTACCAACTGAGCTATCTCCCCAGCCCCTATAGTCATTCTTATTTGACCACAAATCTGACCTCAGTGGGAGGGGCGTGGGCAAACTCCTCACTCAGGAAGACATGGGTGCTGTAGTGGGCAAATGGAAATCTTGTTCCAGGTGAGTGAGAGGGTGCCCAGGGGACAGGACAGGATCTGAGACTGCGATGGCAAAACCAGACCTGGTTGTGAAATGAAATGACAGAAATGTTATGGAAAGCGTCCAGGGCCTGGGGAGGGGTCAGTCCCCTCCCCTCTCGCAGCCTTTCTCCAGGAAGCCTCCTTAACCAGGTCCCTACCTTCTGCAGGGTCAGTGACAGCCCTGGGAGTCTGACTCCTCCCTCCTGAAACCTAATGGACGCTGTGGAAAGAGCCGCTCCTCCTTATCTGTTCTGTGGGCAGCTCTGTGTTAGAGACCTGCACCGGCCTTCAGCCGCGCAGATTAGGAAAACCCCAAGGATAGGACGGGCCTAAGATGACGTCAGATAACCTATACGATTGTGAGAAACTGTAGATCAGGGCTTGAATTTGGAGTTTTGGTTTTCCTCTGAGCCCACCAGCATAAAATAAAGTTCCCCTCCTCTCAGCTGCTTGCTGCTTCTGGACCAGTCTGTCTCCCACCAGGATTAGAAACCCCATCCCCCATGCCCTGGCCCCTATAGTGGCCCCAGCTTGTATGGGTATGACTATACAAGTCACTGCTTTTGTACCTTCCAAACATTGAGACCCAGCCTGAGTCAGGGCTGGAGGCCAGGGCTGGAGGCCAGCCAGGGTCTATCCGCTTCATGGAGAAAGGGGCAGGTGAGAAGCAGGATATCCTCCACCCTCAAAGCCCTAGGCTTGGATTTCTGTCACAGTCTCATGGTCCTGATAAAATGAGCACCCTTCCACATTGGTGAGTCCCTCCAATCAGCACTGCCAGGCACAGAGCAGGATCCCAGCAGGTGCCAGGACCAGGTGCCAGGACATGTTGTACAGTAGATAGTGGGGCTCTGGAACCAGAGAAACCTGGCTCAGGCTGGCTTTCCTCCTTTACTTGAAGAATGAAGTCACCATGTTCAACTCCCTATGCCTCAATTTTCTCACCCATAGGGTGGGCACATGTGGAATGACCCACTGAGATGGGAATTTGGGAAAAAAGGAGAGATACTGAGTCTCAATGGAAGTACCCTTGAGCTGTTGAAATGTGGGAAACACCCAAGAACCACTGCAGTGCAGAAAGCGCCTAGGAATGGATGCAACTCCTGAGAGAAGAGCCTGGGCCCTTGCCTACAAAAGTACCAGGAGGGCACTGGGCAGGCTCAGGGGAAATGGGGCACCATCGTGGGGCTCCACCCTGGTGCCATCTCTAAGCCAGTCTCTAGCAAATGTCCCTCCGTAAATATGCCAACAGGTTGCTGTTTCTCCCTCCTTGATTATGTAGCTACTTCTCTAAAGAAACCTGTTTATGCATTTGGCAGGTGGCAGGTGTGCCAAGCACCCCCTGGTCCTAAGTTCCCCCTTCTCTCCAGGAACTCTTCAGATTCTACTTCAGAGATAGCTCTTCTCCTGTGACACCCTGAGGAAACTAGGGCAGGTGTCTGGTGCTCCGAAGCTCCTAGCATCGTGCCTGTCCATGGGGTCCTTCACTAACATTTGTGGAATGGTCATCTCGAGGGGTCATCACCCCTCCCCCACTGCTCCTACTTCCTCTGCCCCCTAGATGTGGGAGCCTGGAGATCTGACGCTTTAGCTGCTGTTGGAAAAGCCAAAAATTCTTCCTGGGAGGGCTGGCACATCTGACCCTAGAACGGGGCAGAAAGGGATCGTCCAGATTCGGAAGTGTCCAGGTCCTGGACTGGGGCACCTGACCCTGGGAAGGTGGGAAGGCAGACACGGAGTACAGCAGAGCCACTGAGCCCCAGTCCCCCTTGTGTGAACTCTGGTCACAGGCTGCAAGCCATCCCAGCCTCCCAGGCTCGCACACCTCAAGGGTAGGCAGGACTTGAGTTTACAAACGGCCCCCAATGCATCACGTCTCATTTGAGCCCAGCTCCGCGTGCGTGCGTGTGTGTGTGCGCGCGTGTTCCATGTGACCACACCACTCAACGTAGAGGAACGGGAACCAGGGGCTGGAGGACGTCCATCGGTTCAGGGGCCGAAAAGAAGAGCCTGGACCCGAGAGTCACACCGTTGCGGTGCTCGCGGTCCCTAGACACGCCCCCGTCCTAGCCTCGCCCACCCTGGCCACGCCCCTTCTTGGTCACGCCCCACGGGCTCCAATTTCCCTTCAGCGAGGGAAGGCGCTTCTTCCTCCCGGTCTCCGGATTCTGCCCTGGGCAGAAAAACGGTTAGCGGTATTGTGATATAAAAAGAAAATCTATTTGATCTTTGTCCTGGCTCGCTGCAAAGAGGTCCTGAACCCCTTGGAATAACAAAAGCCTCCGTTGTTATGCATGATGAGTCCCTTCCCGCCACACCTGAGTTCAAGCTCAGGTGACTCGGAGGATGGGACTGGTAGCTAGAGGAACCAAATACGTGATCAGAGGATTGGAACTTTCGGTCCCACCCTCTGACCTCGGGAGGGAGGAGGGACTGGAAAATGGCCAATGATTTAATCAGGTATGCCTAATGAGGCCTCTGTGAACACCCTCAAAGCTTCCAGTTCAGCGGGGAGGCCAGCACACCCGAGTCCTCTAGGACCGCGCCTCCTGTGCTCAGGACCTTTGCATACCAAGCCCTATGTATCTTTGTCATACGGTTGTTGATCTCTATCCTTTGTAACATTATTTATTTATTGGTACTGAGGATTGAACCCAGGGGCGCTTAACTACGGAGCCACATCCCCAATCCCCTTTTATTTTTTAATTTGAGACAGGGTCTCACCAAGTTGCTTAGGGACTCGTTAAATTGCTGAGCCTGGCCTCGAACTCATGATCTTCCTGCCTCCGCAGTTACAGGCGAGCACCACTGCACCTGGTTCCTGACATACTTTATAATAAACCAGTAAAACTAAATGTTGCCCTGAGCTCTGAGGAGGGGGTTGGGGGAAATCTATTTTGGGGCTGGTTGTTAGTACAAGTGACAACTTGGGACTTGCAGTTGGTGTTGAGGAACTGAACCCTTAACCTGTAGGGTCCAACTCCGGGTACTTACTGCATAATTAGTTAGGCATCCAGTTGGTGTCAGAGGGTTGGAGAACCTGTCTGTGTGATTCCCACTCCCCGCCCCGCCCCCTGTCTGATATCTGAAGTGTTGTGAGTGTAGAAAAAATTGTTCTTTTTTAGGTATCCCAAAGGCTCTCGTCACAATCCCAAGGAAGGCAGTGGCAGAGCCAGGGCAGGTGGCTGATTAGGAAGCAAAGGAGTACTGAGGAGGTTGGGGACGTGGTTCAGGAGTTAGGGCAGCAGCATCCTCTTCCCCACCTCATTCCCCAAGCTGGTGGTTGGGGCCTCACTTGAGGAAAGATGCCACCACTAGCGCTGGGGTGTATGTGGAGGGTCACTGATATTTGTGCAAGGCATTTGCCTTGTTTTGCACCAGGATAACAAGGCTGGAGGTGGAGGGACTCTCAAGCACGGATGGAGAGCAAGGGAGTTCTGAGAGTTGTCACTATCACCCAGTTGTCCTCCCCACCCTAGACTGGGGTCATGTCACTTCCATCCAGGTGTCCTCCCCACTCTAGGGTGGAGTCATGCCCTCAGCCCCACTCTCCATTTCTCCCTGGAAGCTCAGAGGTGTCCACAGACAGCTCCTGATCCTACAGTCCCTAGGGTCCTGGCCAAGGCTGGAAAGACCCCTGCTGGCTGGAATGTGGAGCTTGTCATGGAACCATCAGGTCAGCCAGTCATAATGGCAAGGTCCCTGTGCAGAGAACCACACCCTAGGGACCAGCATGCAAAAATGTCACACAGGAATGCACACCAAGAAGGCACTTGACAAAACATTTATTGAGCACCTACTATGTGCCAGACCCAATGCAGGGCACTAGGAAAACAAAGTCAACGCAACTTGGTTCCTGCCCAGAAGGAGCTCACAGTCTAGGGGGCCACGAGTCATATAACAGAAGCAAAGGTGCACTGGCATCACAATTTTACAACAAACTTTATATATGCTTGTTCAAGTGTAAACACTCAGTGACACTCAGCCATGTTGTCTTAAAAGCACATTGGTATAAATGTAAACACAGCCAACCATGGACGGACAGAAATCACCTGTGATGAACACTTGTGCTTTCAAAGGCAAACTTTTAGCATTATTTTATTCCTCCTGTTAGGTAGGACACAAGTTTTCTCCACCTGCAGAAACAAGGGTGGAGAGTTCTGTGGCCCTCCTGCCATTCGCGAAGTACCCTGAATCCTTGACTGCTGCCTTTTCTCCACACCTGTCTTCTAGCCTCCTCTGGACAAGGACCCTGTACATTCTTGGGCTCCTTCTCCCAAGTTTATCAAGTCAGGTGAAAGGACCACATCCCACAGGTGATGCCAGCTCATGCTAGCACACAGCCTGTACTGCTGATGGCCAGGCCCTTCCTGATGGAGATGAGCTTTCTGGTCCGTGTCCTATGGGGATGCCCTCCAAGCCTTGTTCCCCACCTCTCCTAAAGTACACCTCACTTTGCAGGAGCGCTGGGAATTCAGTTCTACTCACCATGCTGGTGGGCTCTCCACAGGACAGTGCAGTTTGGGCTTGGAGACAGAGCTGTCTGTGAGCTCTATCTCACTAGAAATGGCAAGACCACACAGATTCTGCCTGAGATGAATTTGTTCAGGACTTACAGAATCTGAGGAGACCTGAAATGGGTCATCTTGTGGTCCAGGCAGTGGGGGAACCAGGTCAGGACTCAGGTCCAGTGAAGCCCGGGATGAAGCCGTTCGGCAGAGGGTAGACCTACATGGCTGGAGGGGAGGCTGTCAGGACTCACCCATCACAGGGTGACCCAGAGGCATCTCTTTACCTGCAGGCAGACTGGGATCACTTCACTTCAGAAAGGTCATTGCCCTCAGCTCCTTGGGTGTGAGCACCCCTGGACCTCCCAGTGGCCTTGCTTGGATAGAGGCCTGCCAGGCATCAGAAGATATCATGTTAAAATGTGCTTCTGACCCATTTCCAGAGTCGGGGGTAAGATGCCGACACCAGGTCAGGCCTGCTCCACAGGCCCAGGCAAAGCCCTGCCCTGGTGCTTGCTACTCCCTCCTTGGGACAGGTGGCCTCTGGCTCCCACCCCTGACTACCTTCCAGCCCTCCTGCCCCCATGCTTGTTCTAGGAGGCCCCTTCCCCCAATGATGGCCCACACGGAACTCTCTTAATAAAAAAAAATAATTTATTGTCAACAAAGGTGATATATACAACAGGAAAAGAGGTGAAAGGGAGAGTGGGGGTGAATGGAGCCCCTCTGCAGGGATGGAGCGGGAAGAGGTAATGGAGGCCTCCTGGTGCAGAAGCCTGAACAAGTGGGGGAGGAGAGGTGTCCCCCGAGGTAGTGGGACTCAGTTCAAACCCCCTCATGACCACCTCTGTGTAAGGCACTGTGCCAGGGGAGAATGGTGGGGAGCCAAGAGAGGGCAGGAGGGGGTGTGGGGGACAGAGGTGTGGGTCAGTAAAGGACTGGGGTAGGTGTTCTCCACTGGCCCAATGCCCTACCACACGACAGCCTCGGCCACCCTCTACCTCGGTCGGGCCTCAGACCCAGCCAGGGGCAGGCACCCTCCAGCGCTCTGAAGCAACAGTGGATGGGCGCTGCCCCACCCCTCCATCCTGCCCTGGCACCTGGTTTTAAAACTCTGGGTGGCTGAGCCAGGCAGCTCTGAGCTATAAGCCAAAGGGGGACAATGCCTACTCCCTCCTGCCCTCTCCCTCCCTCCCTCCCCAGGAAACCAACAATTTACACCCCACTTCCTGCCTCCGGCTGCCCCCCCACAGTACTGCTGGATTCTGACAGAACTGTGGGCCAGTCTGGGGCATCACCTGCTCCCACCCCCTTGGTGCCCTGGGGGTGCTTGGACCAGTCTTGCAAGAGGCTGACTGCTGGGGGCTCCTCCATCCGCACACGGATAACCTGGAGATCCAGTGTCCCACGAAGCCCCGGAGGGGGAGCTGGGCAGGGATGGGAGCAGAGAGCAGAGTCAGGGCCTTCCAGAGCCTGCGGTGGTAGTGAAAGCTCTGCTAACCAAACCCACATGTGGCAGGCCCTCCTCATCTTCATTCACAGCCGACCCTTGGTGACTCCAGCACTGCCAGCTTCAGAGCCCGCTTGACATCTCTGGGAAACTGCTCGGAAGCCTCCCTCCCTCATGGACTAAGGCAGAGGGGACTCAGTACCTACAATGTCTCTCCCCCAAATCTTACCTCCAGCTGACTCCTTTCACATGACCCACTGGGCACCCAAGAGGCTCTGCCTGCACAGGGCAGGGGTAAGGGGGGTGGAGAGCACCCCAAACCAGCCAGACCTTGCACTGCCCACCCCAGAGCTGGGAGTGAATATGTATAACAGAGAAGAGTGCTGGGCTAGCATCCCACTCTGCTCCGCAACTTCACCAGCTGTGATCTCCCGGGTCAAGACTCTGCTACAAGGATCAGGTGCCCATCTTAGCAGTGTGGAGCAACTACTCAGAACAGCAAAGCTGGGTCTCAAGATAGGGGACGGTGCACTACTATGGCCACTGCACAGCCATGGAAACGATTCTTTGTGGTTTTCTTTCCTGATTTTTAGAGACAGTTATTCAAATGTGACAGCGAGGACAGGTACCATTTTGTCGTACAGTTCACTGTAGTTTTAAATGACTTACCAGGAAGGGGGAAAGGGATCAGGGTAGAAGGGTGGTTGGATATGACCAACGCACAATGTATGCGAGTATGGCAAACAGTGAACCCCATTAATTTGTAGAATTGATGTGCTAATGATTACAGTAAAACCAAAATGACTTACCAGCTACTACTTAGTTGTACAATTTAGCAATTTTTTTTTCTTTTGAATGGTACTGGGGATGGACACAGGGTCTCCCACATCCTAGGCAAGCACTCTACCACTGAGTTACATCCTCAGTTCCTTTTTTTATTTTGAGACAGGATCTTGTAAGTTGCTGAGGCTGGCCTTGATCGTGAGATTCTCCTGCCTCAGCTTCCTGAGTAGCTGGAATTACAGGTGTGCATCACCACACCCGGCCTCAAATTTTGTGTTGACACAAGGCAGTTTGTATTCTGGGTAACTATCGGCTTCTTGAGGGAAGACTGAACTCCCGCTCATTTGCTTATGAATTCGACAATAACTTCTTGAGCAACTATGATGCGCTCAAGGCTGTTCTAGCTGGACACAGCTAGCGACACAGCACTGCATGAAGCGGATCATGTTGCCCTCTTAGAATTTACAATCTAGTGGCGAGAGTCAATAAAAAGGACAATCAAATAAAAGCTGCAGTATATCATCTGTGAGTAGATACAGCTGCAACACACCAGGCAGGTGACATGCAGGATGTCAAGGGTCAGCTAAGAAGCTGATGGGGCAACAGTATTTTGGGCAGAGGGAAGGGCAAGTGCAGAGGCTGGGAAGGCTGCCAGTTGCTGTCTGTGCGAGAGAGGGGCGTGGCGGGAGAGGTCAGGAGCCTGGAGGAAGTAGGACCAGCCCTGTGAGGACTCTGCTCAGATGAGTGACCAGATCTAACCCGAGTTTTTGGCAGGTAGGTGGGGTGCTGGCGAGAGCAGAGCACAGTGGGCAAAGCTCAGAGGCCAGAGCCCAGTTAGAGGTTGTTGCCAGAACCAGGTGAGCATAGTGGCAGCGGAGGCAGTGACAGGATGTTCAATGATCTGCTGGTGGACTGATGTGGGGTTGGAGGGGAACAGAAGAGGATTCCAATGGTTGGGAAAGAACAAGGGCAAAGATAGGTCTGCCAGTTTACCAGGACAGGGTTGGCTCATGCAGGGTGGCAGTGGGCGAGACCTGGGGAGGAGACCGGAGGTTCACTTTGGAAATATCAAGTTTAAGAAGTCCTCAGCTGTGGCTCAGTGCCCTTGCCTGGCCCTGGGTTCAATCCTCAGCACCACATATACAAAAATAAAAGATCCACTGACAACTACAAAAAAAAGAAAAAAGTCTTTTGAATCAACCAAGTAGAGATATCACCGGGGCAGCTGGGAGACAGGTTGGAACCAAGGGGAGATGGAGGTTAAAGGTGGGGTTCAAGCACACAAATGGCAGAACAGTGGACCTGCACAGAGCTGCCAGGGAGCGGGATTGAATGCACCACACATATAAAAAGCGCCTCTTCCGGGCCAGGGGCTGTTCTGGCCACCAGGGACATCACGGTGCATGAAACAACCTGATCTGAAGAAGTCCACATTCAACAAAGGGCAAGATAGGCAATGTGCTACGTTTCCAGGTCTGAGGGCCAAGGCGACCAAGCAAGAGAAACAGAAGGAACAGTCAGTGAGGCGGCAGCAAGGCAGGCAAGCATCTGCCAGGGAACCAAGGAAGAAAGCCATTACCAGGAAGGTGGGGGAGATGGGTCGACTGCTACCCTCAGATCAAGAAGGGGAAGGACCAAGGATTCCACTAAACTTCATTTTATGGAAGTCAAGGGCAACCTTGCCAAAAAGCAATTTCAGCATGGAGTATTGAGAATGCACATTCTACTCAAGCAGATTCCAGAAAAAGAGAGGCAGTTTAGAAAAGGTCCTTAGCTTTGGAGACAAATTGAAGAGGGACTAGAGGGATGAGGGGTCAAGGGAGAAATAACAGCTTTGTATGGGCTGATGGGGAAGACTGAGAAGGGATGGGGTGACAGAGAGGATAGCACCCATGGGCTTTGTTTTATTTTTCCTTCTCTAGGGCTGGGGACTGAACCCGGGGCCTCACACATGCAAGGCAAGGACTCTACACTGAGCTACCCCAACTCCACCCTTATTTGGGCAGGGGTCTTGTGATATTGCTCCAGTTGACCTTGAACTCCTAGGCTCAAGCATCGTCCTCCTGACTCAGCCTCATGTATCTGAGACTAGAGGCCTGAGCCACCACATCCAGCTGACTCCTCTTGTATAAAATGGAAATTTTAACACTCTCCATAATGCTTTTCATTCATGAACTAGCAGCGGATCAGGAAAGTTTAATACATAGTAAGAGTTCAAATAAGCTAGGGACTTCTAAAGCCACCAGAATTGCACCAGTGCTTCCTGGTTGCAAGGAGGGCAGAGACGTGGTTGGGTAGGGAAGGGAGGTCAGGAGAATAAGGCCTGAGATGTGGAAATGATCCAGAGCTCCAGCGCTACAAAAAGCAAGCTGGGGCACAGTGGCGCACGTGTGTAACCCCAGCACCTTAAGATGCTAAGGCAGGAGAATCACAAGTTCAAGGGCAATCTTAGCAACTTAGCAAGACCCTGTCTCAAAATAAAAAAAACAAGGGGCTGGGGTTGTGGGTAAAGTGATTGCCTGGCATGTGTGAGGCCCTGGGTTTGATCCTAGCACCACATAAAAATAAAGGTACTGTGTCCACCTACAACTAAAAAATATATTAAAAAAATGTAATAAGAAATAAAGAAATAGGGCTGGGGTTGTGGATCAGTGGTAGAATGCTCTCCTAGCATGAGTGAGGCCCTGGGTTTGATCCTCAGCACCACAAAGAAACTAGGAGTTTCTTTTCCAGTCCTCTCTTCCTGTCCTGCCCCAATTTCTCTGCTTCCCCTTTCCCCCTTCTCTCTCCAATTCCACCCCGTTCCCCCTTCTCTCTCCAATTTGTGAGTAGGTGCTTACATGCGTTCCACAGACACCCATTTCTCCTGCAGAGGCTGGGACCCATTCCCCTTGTTTCTCACTAAGGCCAATCTCTGGAAGGGGACTCTGGAAATGTCACCACCTGAATGACAAGTGCAGGCAATCATCCAACTTTTCTTTCTTGCAGTACTGGGAATTGAACCCAGAACCTCATGCATGCCAGGTAAGCACTCTACCAATGGGCCACACCCCTGACTCCTTTTCAGTTGGAGACAGTCTTGCTAACTTGCCCTGGCTGGCCTAAAGAGAAAAGCAAACTTGCCTCCTGAGTAGGTGGGATTAAAGGCAGGCACTGCTGTGCCCAGCTCAACTTTCCAATCGATTTTCACTAAGGGCTTTGTGCCAGGCACTGTTCTAGGTGCTGAGGACTCAGGAGGGAACAAACACTCGTGCTCTCTCACTATGCTTCCTCCATGGTCCAGTCTGGAAACACCCTCTGTCTGGCCAAGGTTTCCTACCCAAATGTCAGGGTCCTGCTCAAATCAAACACCAGCAAGAAAAAGAACCTTTTTCCCCCCTGTGACTTGTGAGTGGGTCCTCCCAGCTCACCTTCTCTGCTAGCCTGCACAATACCCCACCCTCTTTCAGCAAGGTCCTTGGAAAATTCTAGAAAACCTTCCCAAACTGTGTACACTTCTTATCTGTTAGCTCAGCTAATGTGACCACAGTGACCTTTTCCAATTCCTAGACCTATGATTTTGAATTTTCTTTTTTTAACAGTGGCAGGATCTTAATTCAAATAGCTCTGGGTTCTTTTGTGTTTGTGTGTGTGTGTGTGTGTGTTGAGAGAGAGAGAGAGAGAGAAGAGAGAGAGAGAGAGAGAGAGAGAGAGAGAGAGAGAGAGAGAGATACTGGGGACTGAACCCAGGGTCTGCAGTGTGCTCGGAAGTGCTCTACCCCAGAGCGCCATCCCTAGCTCTGGGTGTTCTGAAGAAGCTTAAAACCTCAAGCCAGAGCACGTGATCTGCCTGGAAGCACCATCGTGCCCACCAGTCCTGAAAACCTCCCTGACTCCAACAGTGTCCCAGGACAGCCTGGGGACAAAGGCTGCCTCACTCACGTGATTTCTCAAGAGTGCTTCCTGGGGCTGGGCTCCAGGGACACTTGGTGCTTTATCACTCAGTGTCTCCCATGGTTCCTGGGCCATTTGCAACCTCCGTACACTCTGTGACTGCTGAGAACATGCTGCCATCTCTATCACTGATTGGTCGTGGAGCCCTACCCTCTCTTTGCCCACTCACACCAAAAGATCCTAAAATCTCAGGGATTCTCTTCTCTTCTACTCACCCAGACCAGTGGCGTTTCTACACAAGGCATTCTAGGACTAGAAACGAAGACTCCCTTTGAGTGTAAAACCGGAAGACCTGCTGGGTGCCGTGGTGTACACTTAATAAACGAAGGTACTTGAAAGGTTGAGGTAGAAGGGCCTGGGATGCTGTGAGCTGTGCTTGGCAAAGAGGTGAAGATGGGAAGCAGGTTGGGCCTCTGCCCATAGAATGCATTCCAGTCTCAATTCTGTCACTGCTTGGGGGTGGAATCATGGCTACCGCAGATGTCCATGTCCAAATCTCCAGAAGCTGGGAATGTTTTATTCCACAGTAAGGGGGAATTAAGGATGCCAGCTAAAAAACCAGACAGGGCTGGGGATGTAGCTCAGTGGTAGAGTACCTGCCAAGCATGTGCCAGACCCTGGGTTCTGTCCCCAGTACCAAAAAACAAAACAAACACCCAACACCCCAGAGGCTCAGGAGGCTGAGGCAGGAGGATCACAAGTTTAAAGTCAGTCTTAGCAAAAGCGAGGAGCTAAGCAACTCAGTAAGATTCTGTCTCTAAATAAAATACAAAATAGGACTGGAATGGAACCACCATTGGACCCAGC
Source organism: Sciurus carolinensis (assembly GCF_902686445.1). Classification (NCBI taxonomy): domain Eukaryota; kingdom Metazoa; phylum Chordata; class Mammalia; order Rodentia; family Sciuridae; genus Sciurus; species Sciurus carolinensis. The sequence continues at coordinate 11,545,991 of NC_062223.1, forward strand.
TATCCCACTCCTTGATCTATACTCAAAGGACTTAAAATCAGCATACTACAAAGATACAGCCACAACAATGTTCATAGCTGCTCAATTCACAATAGCCAGACTGTGGAACCAACCTAGATGTCCTTCAATTGATGAATGGATAAAGAAACTGTGGTGTATACACACACACACACACACACACACACACATATATAATGGAATATTACTCAGCTATAAAGAATAATAAAATTATGGCATTTGCAGGCAAATGGATGAAATTGGAGATCATGCTAAGTGAGATAAGCCAATCTCAAAAAACCAAAGGACGAATGATCTCGCTGATAAGCGGATGATGACACATAATGGTGGGTGGGAGTGGGACAAGAATGGAGGAAGGAGGGACTGTATAGAGGGAAAAGAGGGGTAGGAGGGAAAAATAACAGAATGAATCAAACATCATTACCATATGTAAATGTATGATTACGCAAATGGTATGCTGTTACTCCATGTACAAACAGAAACAACATGTATCCCATTTGTTTACAATAAAAAAAATTAAAAAAAAAAAAAGACTAGAGATACGATTCAGTGGTTGAGTGCCCCCAAGTTCAATTCGCAGTACCCTCCCACCCCATGCCCCCAGCAAAAAAAGATTGTTCTGGATGACTTCGGGGTAGGGCCTACATAATCATAAGGGTCCTTAAACAGGGAAGAGAGGCAGATGATTCAGAACCAAGACCTCTGCTGGGAGCCTCTATGGACTACTGCTAGCTTTGAGGATGTTTTGAGGCCAAAAGCCAAGCAATGTTTGTGAGCAGCTTTCAGAAGCCATGCGAGGATTTCCCCTAGGGCTTCTGGAAAAGAACACAGCCCTGCCAACACCTTGAATTTAGCTCAGGGAGACCCATTTGGGACCTCTGACTTCTAGAACTGTAAAATAATAAACCACGTCGTTTGTGGCAATTTGTTACAGGAGCAAATAGGAAATTCATATAAGGACTGAGAAGAAGGAATCATCTCTTTGAGACTCAGTTTCTTCATCTGAAAAAGGGGATGGGCACCTGCCCTTTAACTATGACATATTTTTGTAAGCTTTAATGAACTGCATAAAGTTTTTTTTTTTCCCTTTTTTTTTTTTCTGGTACTGGCAATTGAACCAAGGGGTGATCTATCACTAAGGTATAGCCCCAGCCATTTAATTTTGTATTTTATTTTTATTTTTTTGGTACCAGGGAGTAAACTCAGGGGTACTCGGCCACTAAGCCAATCCCAGCCCTATTTTGTAATTCATTTAGAGGCAGGGTCTCACTGAGTTGCTTATTAGCACCTTGCTTTTGCTGAGGCTGGCTTTGAACTTGAAATCTTCCTATCTCAGCCTCCCTAGCTGCTAGGATTACAGCACCACCACAGGCATATGCAACACCACGCCCAAGCAGCTTTTATTTTAAGACAAGGCCTTGCTAAATTGTCTAGCCTGGCCTTGAACTTATCATCAGCCTGCCTCAGGCTCCCAAGTAGCTGGGATTATTGGTGTGTACCACCACGCCCGGCTATAAGTTTCTTAAGATCAGTGGGACATAATACAAACATGAGCACTTGCTCACTTGCTGCCATTATCAAGAATTTACTGAGCTGGTGTCCCCATGGAGGTGTCTCTGTTCGCGGCTCATCGCCTGCCTATTCTCTTGACCCCTGTTCGAACTGCTGATAGCCCCCATTTGGGGTCCTCCTGTCAGGGAAAGGTGGGTACCTCAGGCTCCAGCTCAAGTCAGTTTCGTGTGGAGATGGGTGAGGTTTTTGGAGAACACTGGCGTAGCCCAACCTGATGACCAACTCCGGGAATTTCCTAAGGAGCACTCGGGAGTGCTCAGCTTTCTGGCAGGTCTCCCTGGTCGTTCAAATCCTGTTGCCCTTATCCTGTCTCCTGGGCACCTGAGCACCAGCCTCTTTTCTGGGCTCCAGGGCTGCACAGCCTCAGAGACCAGATGACCAACTTCCCCGTCCCTCCCTCAGGAGGGCTCACCTGGAGTGGGGCTTTCTGGCTGGAGAAGGCCTTCTGCTGCTTTGCCCTCCTTGGGCGAGTCCTTACTGTCGGTGGCCCTGAGCTGGGTATGGGAGAAGAGCTGGAGGACGAAGCCAGGGGGAAAGCTGCCATCGGTGAAGTGTCGGACTTCAGCTGGTGCTGCAAAGGTCTCTGTGGGCGAGTCAGGGGATGGCGGGTCTGGAGGGAGGACAGGAAGGAGCTCTGAGCAGGAACTTTCAACTGGAAAGGCCTGAGCCCAGCCTGCACTCACCGACCTCGATTTCCTGTTACAGCACTGCACCCAGGGCCTGTGCCCTCCTCTCCCTGGCCTCCCCTCACCTGGGTCAGGGTCCAAGTTTTTGGTCATAGGTCTGCCTCTCTTCTTCCTGACAGGCTCTTCCCCAGGGGGCTCCTTCCATCTCTGACCACGGAGCTTCTTACTTCCAGGTTCTGGGGCAGGGGGAACTGTAAAAAAAAGACCCTACATCTTTTTAAGAGGCCACCACACCTGCAACCTGCCATCCCTGGGCTCCTGAGGACGCCTGCTCAGCAGCAGCCCAGCACGCAGGCCTGTCCTTCGCCCGGACCCCCGCTCCACCTTACCAGTTCCCCTGCTGACTGACCAGGCAGCTCGAGGGGGCGGAGTCCCCTGGGCCGGCTCCTTTTCGGGAGGGACGCGTTGTCCTCAGAGTCCAGGAGGACCACAATCTCTGCTGGCATCCCAGCAGAGTCTGCATTGGCGTTGGGGTCTGGTTTGGCATCCCGGCTTGATTCTGAAAGGGGCAAAAACCCCGTGAGCTCCCAGGACTTCAGTAGACCCTCCTTCTGCCCCAGGGCTGCCCCCGCTACCTGAGCTGGGTGGAGATGGTTGCTCAGCATGAACATCTTGCAAAAGGGCCACCCCTTCACTCCAGGCCTCCAGGATGTTGCTCTTCTCAGAGGGGCTCAGGTCCAGGGTATGGGGATGCTGTTCCAGGATGTGCGTTCGAGCTGTCTCGGCTGATGGGGAGCGGATCTCGGCCCCACACACCATGCACAGGGCCCGCCCGCTGCCTCCCGGGCTATTCCCCACCAGGAACTCCTGCTCCCAAGACACTTGCTGCTTGGGCTCCTCGCAGCCATCACCTCCTGCCTCCAGTAGGCTGGGCGGAGGTGGTGGGGTCTTCTCCTGTTGGGTCACTGTGGAGTGAGAGGGAGGGTGCTATCAGGAAAGGCACCCATGAGCGACAATGCTCATAACAAACCTGTGGGGCAGACGGGAGCATTTCATCACGTTCTGAGTTGCCCTGGACGCTGCCTGCAGGTTGTGCCCAGGGTCGCACTACTTTCGCCTCGAGCACACCTTCTCTCATCTAGTCCCAGGCCTTAGTGCCACATTTCCCAAAGGCTATGTTCCAAAGCTCCCCAGCCTCTGCAACGCTGCTCTTCTGGGTGATGTCATCCCTGTGAGCCCGCCCCCACGTTTTCTGCAGGGGTACCCGACTCCAGGTCGTAGCACCCTTGAGGGCAAAGATGCTATATTTCATCACATTTTATATTTACACCTTGTCTCCACAGGATTGATGGTAAGTGGCACAACTGCCTGTTCCTTGCCTGTTGAGGCCCCTTCAAAAGCCTACCAGTCCTTCACTGTTAGACTTCCCTTTCACTGTGCTTCCAGACCACTTGCAGCAACGGCCTTGCTCACGCTGCTGGAAGTGACGTATGCACGTGGCCAATAAGCTCTGATAGGGCAGGGATTCTCTTCAGCTCAACACAGGCAGCCTCTGACCCAGGTGAGCCTGGCAGCTCAGCACCTCTGCGAAATGTCTGCGATCCTCTGTGCCTTTACCTCTCACCTTTCTCCCACCATTCAGAGGATGGGACAAAATACAAACATGGGAGGCCCTAGCACCTGAGGGCTGTGTGGAAGAGGTGGAAAGGTGGCATTTGGAATGGATACAAGCCTTGGCTCAGACAGAGACAACTCAGGCCCCAGCTGGGTTATACGAATCTCCTGTGTGACTGTGGACAAGAATCTTGACCTCTCAGTTTAACAGGTTTTCTTCCCCACACTCCCCCGAACCAGCTCTTGTGAAGGTTGCCAATGGTAAACCAGAAGGCAGTTCAGCTTTATGTGTTGATCGGTGTCTCCATCTTGACTTTCATCACTGAGTAGCCAGGGCACCACCTTCCCTTACTGCCCCGATGCTCTTTCTCATCACCTGTGCTGATTCCACATCTCCTTCATCGTGTCTTCTGGGGCACTTGGGCAGCTGCCTTACTTCCTCCAGGTCACTGCTGAAGGCATCCAGGCAAGGTCTGTGCTGTAGCCCAGGAAGCCCCCTCCCCTCCCTAAGCACCTGGCCCTGTTGGCTGCACTGCACTGAGTCCCCTCCACACTGAGGCTTCGACAACAGTACTTTTTATTCCCCCTGCGGTGCGGGCAGCTGGACCAGGGCTTTGTGCCCACTATGGGAGTGCCCTACCACTGAGCTACATCCCTGGCCCAATAGGAAGATTTCTGATGGTTTGTGCTTAAGTCCAATATCCAGAAGAGTCTGGCAACTAGTGGCACTCAGGATTACCTGGTGATGGACTGACTGGACTTCCAACCTGTAAACACTGGAGTAGTCCAGGATTTAGTTCTTGGACTCCTCTGTTGGTTTCTTTCCTCTGGTCTCACCCATTTCCTGACCTCCAGCAGGACTCTCCCATGAAATCTAGACTCAGGTATCCAAACTAATCAGATTTCCCCACTTGGACCTGTAAGACATCTGGAACTTATGTTCTAACCTTAACTTCTAATATCGCATAAACCTACACCCAGTCTCCTCCATCTCAGTAACAGATTGTCCTTCCACTTGCCTCAAAAACTTTTAAATTCACACTCTTTCCTCCCATACCCAAATTGTTTCAGAAGTTTGTGTCTCAGGACCTTTGCACTTGCTTTTCTCTGTCTGCAATGCTCTTCCTGCAGCTATCTCCATGGCGGGTTTCCTTAACTTTCTTCAGGTCTGTGCTCAAAATTCACCTCATTAGAGAAGACTTTCCTAATCACTCTATGTACCAACTAAAACTCCTACCTCCTACTGCCTTTCTCCTTATACTACTTTAGTGTAACCACTTACTGCCACCTGACATACCATACTTATTTACCTGTCTGCTACTGGGATACATGTTCCACAAGGACAGGTTTCATCTGCCTTGTTCAGCACTGTTACCATCCCCACACTAAAACAGTGCCTGGATATAGTAGGTGCCCAATAAATATTGGTTGAATGAATGAACCTCCAGACTTCTAACAGAGGGGAGGCTACCCATGAAGGAGGTTGAGGATTAACCGAGAAAGTCTTTGACAATAAGAGCAAGCACTCCATAAATATTAGCGCAAGCAGGAAAATAACCTGTGTTGGATGGCATGCTCTGAGAAGGACGCGGCCTTCATTTCCCTCATTTTATAACCCTCTGATCCAAAAAGGATGAGAGGCAGTACAAGAATATATCAATATGTTTAAGCGGAAATACAATGAATAACTTTGCTCTCAATCCCCTTTGGGTACTGTCCTCCTCAGGCAAGAAGATACTGGAAAATGAAGAAATATTCTCATTTTCAAGAACATGAAGTATTTCCACAAAGATGGCTCTTGTTTTCTTAGGATTTGCAAGCTCCTGAGGACTAAAGAAATTGGTGAAGGGGGAGGGGAGGATGAGTGTTCCCAGGTTGCTCCTGGAATCCCCTCCCCTGGCTAATCTCCTTTTAGATGGCTTCTTTTAGGGCCCCCCTGGCAAGAACTGCTTTTCCCAAACTAGGTGCTGTGCGCAGTTCCATTCATCGCCCGTGTTCGCTCTAGAATCTGACACCTGTGGCTTATGCAAGTGGGAGGCCTGGAAACAGGGCTGGGGGAGGGAAAGATTTAGACTTGAAGGGTTCTTAAAATTCCCCTCTTGGAGGTTAGCTGGGGCTCATGCCTCCACCCTCCAAATCGCTCTGGACACCTCGCTCCTATGCCTGGCCTCGGGCCTAGAGGCCGAGCCGCCCCTCGGCCTAGGACAGAGGCTGGCCGGGCAGGAGGCTGCAAGCCGCGGACACCCGGCGCCTCGGGGGCCCGGGCCTCCCGCGCTGGGCCCGGGCGAGGGGGCGCTCGGGCACCGGAAGATCCGGAGCGCGCGGGGCGTGGATCGAAGCCTCCAGACCCTGGGCGGGGGTAGGGGAGGAGGGGGAATCCGGGAGGCCTGGATTCGAACGCCGCCGGGGGAGGAGCGAGAGCGCGCCCCGGCCCAGACCCGGGCGGGGAAGGGCTGCCAGGCCCGGACCCCGGCGGGGGCGGGGCGGCCTGAGCCCCCGGCTCGGGCCGCGACGCGGAAGTCGGTCCCCTCCCATGCTCACCTCTGAGCATCGGCTCCGGCCGCGGGATTACCGCCACCACCACGGCCTCATCGTCGTCTTCCCCTTCCTCGCACTTGAGCGTCACCTCGAAGCAGTCCAGCGCGGCGCCCTCGGCCTTCAGAGCCATGGTGCGGCCGGGGGCGATTGCGGTGACCGGACGCCGGAGGACGGGCGCGCAGGCCTCGGCGCGCCACCCGCGGCCGCCTCCGCCCGGGCCCGCGCGGGGCCCGCGGCCCGCCCCGCGCACCCGCCGGCGCAGCCCCCTCCCCGCCGCCCGGGGCTCGCCCGCCCCGCCTGCGACACACCTCAGCGCGAGGGGAGCCCGGGCGGGCAGGTCTCAATCCGGGGCCCCAGACCCCGCCGATCCCTTTTATGGAGGCTCATTGTCGGCGGCGCCCGCCGGCCCGCCCCCGGCCCCCGCGCAGCCAATCGCGAGCGGCCCCGCCCAGGCCCCGCCCCGGGCACGCGGCCCCGTTAGAACCCCGGACCGCTGGGCGGCGGGAAGGGCTCTGCGGCCGGCGGTGACCTGCGGTGACTCCCCAGGCTGGGGTCGCCAGGAGCTGGCCCGCCGGCCGAGATCGCACTCCACTGCGGTCGCTGTTTGCTCGCAAAGAAGAAGAATGCTACCAGGTCCCCAGGTTTCAATCGGGGTCACTTTTGCCTTTACGCGGACCAGCCACCAGGTTTTCCCGGGGCGGGAAGACCTTGGGGGAGTAAGAAGAGCCTGGGCTTGGAAGGGTGGAGACCGAATTCCTTCAGACTTCCCAGCCCTGTGACCTTGGCCGCGTTAGGTTTCCTTGGACTAGCTCAGCCTTTCTTTCAACAAAGGCTTTGGACCCTTCTGGACAAGGGAATGAGAGAATGAAGAGGAACCGAGTGGAGCGTGGGTGCATGTAAACCGCCTCCCGCCATGGTTATGATTCCCACTTATTAAACGCGAATCCAGAGTTTGTGTGGCCCTATCCAAGGACACACAGCAATCCCTTGGGAGCCCCAAGACCAGAACCCAGTTGCCATGACACTGCTGCATCCAAGTCATTCTCTGGGTCAGCTTTTACCTGGGCAACATAGAATGGCCACCGTCTCTTTTGCAAAAACCCTCATAAGAGATTTCATTTGAGAAAATGCAAAATGTCCCATCCTGAAAATCCATCTCAAAACGCTCCGATGCCAGACAACGCATAGTAGTAATTCAGAATAATCTAGACGTATAGGGGAGAGGACAGGAGGTGTGAACTAGTCTACATGGATCTCATATTTTTTTATGGGAAAGTTTTGTTAATTTCAAGTGTATACAGTACCTCCAAAGATTTTGCAAATAAAGGTGTTACCAATCCTGTTTAACTTTTACTTAATGGTCCTTTGCCATTTGGCACAGGTCAGTCAGGTCCTTTGTGTATCTGCTCTGCTCTGTATTGCAGTGAGCTGAACCCTGAAAGGGGCAGTTTCTGTCTTCAAAGGCAGGGGGCTACCGACTGGGTCTGGCTAATGGGAGAGATTGGCAGAAGAAAGGCTGGAGGAAGGAAGAAACCAGGAACCAGGGCATGTGTTTTGTTTTGTGGCACCCCCCACCTCAGCAAATGAGGCCCCCTGTGTCTCCAGCTCCCACTTGGTCCCAACATCTGTCAGGTGATTCATGGCTCTGGGCTCCATTAATCCTCCATTCTCCTTCTGTCTCTCCAGTTCAGTAGCAGAGGGCAACTTTTTGTTTTTGTTAATCCCTGGGTTGCCTCACTGTCCCCTGCTGGGCTTCTTAGCACTTCCATCACCTGACACTTATGTCACCAGTATCCTGCATTTACTTTTCTCTGTGGTTCCTGTTTTCCTGGTTGAACCCTGAGTGATACTCCTGGTTTTGTATCAGGCACTTAGTAGTCATTATTTCTTGGTCCTCATAGTCTTTTGCAGTAGATCACATTGTTCATGTTTTATAAAGCAGGAAGTTGAGGCTTAAGGAGTTAAATTACTTGCCCAATGTAGGAGAGCAAGAGTACTCTTTAATTAAATCTAGAATGAACCCCCCCCCATTTTAATATCCCTGAAATAGATTGTTTTTTCTTTTTCTTTTTCTGCAGTACTGAGGATGGAGCCCACAGCCTCACTTGTGCTAGGCAAGTGCCCTATGCTGAGCTACATCCTATTTCTTGGGATGCTTTCTATACATCAACATTAGTTTGAAGATTTAGGGAAATATAGAAAGTGAGAGATGACCTTTCTAATGATACCGAGACCATGCTGTGACAAGCAGAATATAGAGCACATTTAGAATGAGACAGACATGGCCACTTCACAACCACAAAAATGGCATTACTTGTCTCTGAGTGATTATAGACTGTTTTCTGAAAATGACTCTAGCCCAGCCTTAATCCTCCAGCCTCACAGATAAATATAAAGATACACAGTCTCTGAACTGCTGTTTCCTTTTGCATGGTGCTGGGGATGGAACCCAGGGCCCTTTGCATGCTACCTTCAAACTACATCCCCAGCCCTGCCTTATTTCTATTTTTTAATTAATTTATTTATTTTTAATGTAAAGAAATGGGATACATCTTGTTTCCGTGTTTGTACATGAAGTAGAGGCATACCATTTGTGTAATCATACATTTACATAGGGTAATGGTGTTTGATTCATTCTGTTATTTTTTCCTTCCCTCCCACCTCCACCCCTCTTTTCCCTCTATACAGTTCCTCCCTCCATTCTTGCCCCGCTCCCACCCCCCATTATGTGTCATCATCCGCCTATCAGGGAGATCATTCTTCCTTTGGTTTTTTGAGATTGGCTTATCTCACTTAGCATGATATTCTCCAGTTTCATCCATTTGCCTGCAAATGCCATAATTTTATTATTCTTTATGACTGAGTAATATTCCATTGTGTGTGTGTGTGTGTGTGTGTGTGTGTGTGTGTATCACAGTTTCTTTATCCATTCATCAATTGAAGGGCATCTAGGTTGGTTCCACAATCCAGCTATTGTGAATTGAGCAGCTATGAACATTGATGTGGCTGCATCTCTGTAGTATGCTGATTTTAAGTCCTTTGGGTATAGGTCAAGGAGTGGGATAGCTGGGTCAAATGGTGGTTCCACTCCAAGTTTTCTAAGGAATTTCCACACTGCTTTCCAGAGTGGCTGCACTAATTTGCAGCCCCACTAGCAATGTATGAGTGTACCTTTTCCCCACATCCTTGCCAACACCTATTGTTGCTGCTGCCTTATTTCTTGACAGCATTGAGTCCAGAATGGGTCCCACTTCCCTAATCCCTCACAGAACTATAAGAGGAAGCCAAAATTTAAGGGAAAGGGAAGTTTAAGAGATTTAAGGGTAACCCCGAGGGCACTCTGAAGGTTCCCTAGGATGCATTCTCTTTTTTACTGCAGTAAGCTAAATCTAACTTTTTTTGGATACAGGTGGTTTTTGCTCAGAGTGTTTTGACAACTTTAACCACTTTATTTTATAAGCATTTTCATTTTTATGTATATGAAGTGATATGTAATAAAAACATGTCAAACCATAGGCTAATCTAAAAGAACTTTTTAATCATCATAAAATGAAATTCCAAGTGACAAGAAATCATTGTGTCATAGTTTGACAGTGTTTTTTTCTTGAGTGTCCCTGAAGTTCATCTTACAACTCATGATATCCTAGATTTAATGTAGTAGCGTTAGCAGTAAAGGCGGACTCATCCAGTTCTGTCTGTCCTGCTCAGAACACTAAACTACCCTGCTCCTTCCTAGGAGAGTTAGATAGTTGTTCAATGAGTGAAAGAAGTTATATACTATTTGCTCCAATATATACACGAAGAAACAATCAAACAATGTGCAATCAGATGTGATCTCTGTCTGACTTTGGTGGTGCTGGGGATTGAACCCAGGGCCTTGTGCTTGCGAGGCAGGCACTCTACCAACTGAGCTATGCCCCCAGCCCCTGTACCTTGACTTTTGATTCAATGAATTTGGTATTGGAATTTGAGATTCCTAAAACAGGGGCAGATAGAGGAGGGGAGAGATGGAAAGGACTTTTTTTTGGCATAGCTTTTATTGTTGATGACATTTTAGGTTCCTGGTGACAAGACAGGATAGTAGGGGGAGACAAAGCTCTAAATGAGCAGAGAACTCCTCAGCAGGCCAAGTAAGGGGGTGCAGGGCTTCACTCCTAACCGGTGTGGCATTTTGCAGGGGTCTTCAGCAAAAGCTGTAATAAGCTTGGCACATGCCTGTAGTCCCACTTACTCCAGAGGCTGAGACAGGAGGATCGCTTGAGCTCAGAAGTTCAAGGCCAGACTCGGTAACATAACAAGACTATCTCAAAAAAAGGAGGGAAAGAAAGTCATAATATATAGTCATATCTTTTTTCTTTTTTTCCAGTCCTGGAAATTGAACACAGGGGCGCTCTACCACTGAGCTACATCCCCAGCCCTTTTTATTTCATTTTGAGACAGTCTTACTAAATTGGCTGGCTCAAACTTCCTTTCCTCCTGCCTCAATCTCCCGAGTCTCTTGGATTCCAGGTATGTGCCCAACTATATCCATATTCTTTGGCTCAGTAATCCTATTATCAAGAGTTATCCAAAAGAAGAAAAGTAATGACCTAATAATGATGTGGACAGCAGTTCACTGCTTGAATTATTCAGTCCCTAAAATGTGCCTGTAGGGTGGAGGTATAAAGGTGCTTGCCTAGCATTTGAAAGTCCCTGGGTTCCACCTCAGCACCATGAAAAACAACAACAAAAACTTATTGAACTGTCATTCCAAGGTGAAATTTTTTTCGGTTTATGTATGTCATTAGAAATCCCCCTCCGCCCCCCACGTCTGTAAAGCCAGTAGCTTGGGAGGCTGAGGCAGGAGGATTGCGAGTTCAAAGCCAGCCTCAGCAAAAATGAGGTGCTAAGCAACTCAGGGAGCCCCTATCTCTAAATAAAATACAAAATAGGGTTGGGGATGTGGCTCAGTGGTTGAGCACCCCTGAGTTCAATCTTCAGTACCCCAACCCAAAAAAAAAAAGAGAGAGAGAGAGAGAGAGAGAAGAAAGAAACCCCCTTCCACGGCTCCTGGCTGGGCTGGCACACTGTCTGTAACTATCTGTTTGCCTCGTCTACTCCCTCATCACCTGGGGCTCCTTAGAAGGCAGTTCCATTTCTTGTCCACCTTCACGGTTCCAGCATCGTTTGAGAACCTGTGGTGTTGACATCAGCTCAGGGTCTGCACTTCAGGGTTCATGCTGCAAAAATCTCAACTCAAATTAGCCTAAACAAAACGGGGGACTTATTGACCCAAGGAATGCAGGGAAGGGCTGAATGGCAAAGGAGTGAAGGCCGGGGATACAGGAAGACTTTAGAGATAGATGGACCCAGGACATGAGTGCCACTCGGACATTTTTTCCGTCGTGGGTGTCTGCCTTTTTCTGAGCATCAGGCTTACTCTCTCCTTGCAGATTTTTCTTTTTTTTCTTTTTTTTTACATAGTAGACGTGGCCACTATTTCCTACAGTCTACCTTCCAGCTTTGCGTGTTTCAAATCTTGTTTCTCCTGCACTGTGCATGCGTGCTTCAGTGCTGGGCACCATAAAACGTGCTCGTATCACTGGATGGTTTTGGCCCTGCACCGTGATGTCACAAAATGAGGTGGGTCAGCTTGATGGACAATAATAGAATTTCTGAAAACCATCCTTACTTGGGGATGGCCATCAACTGTATAGGTAGTGACCACAAACTCTATGAATATGTACTAGTAAACTACTGCTGGTCAGAAGCTGGAAAATGCCAATGGCCATTCCACCTCCACTTGACGTGAAGGGAAAGATGGTGGAAAAGAAGGCAGGGCGGTGGTGCGCGCCTGTAATCCCAGGACTCAGGAGGCTGAGGCAGGAGGATCTCAGGCTCAAGACCAGACTCACCAACTTAGCAAGGCCCTAAGAAGCTTAGTGAGACCCTGCCTCAAAATGAAAAAATAAGGACCGGGAATGTAGCTCAGTGGTAAAGCACCCCTGCATTCAATCTGCAGTACCAAAAAATTAAAAAAAAAAAAAAAAAAGGAGGAAAATCTCAGGTGGAAAATCTCAGGTAGCCAATTGAGTGTATCCCAAATTTCTGAAATGAATGAAAATAACAGTTAAAAACACTAGAAATAGGGGCTGGGGTTGTAGCTCAGTGGTAGAGCACTCACCGCGCACTAGTGAGGCCCTAGGTTCTGTCCTCAACATCACATAAAATAAAGGTATGGTGTCCACGTACAACTAAAAAAAAAAAAAAAAAAAAAAGGAAATGGATATATATATATATTCCATATAAACCCACTAGATATAACCAAAATATCCAAAAATAGAAACTGGCCAATTAAATTATGCTGTGTTAGCATCAATGTTCATAGTTGCTCAATTCACAATAGCTGGATTGTGGAACCAACCTAGATGTCCTTCAATTGATGAATGGATAAAGAAACTGTGGTATATATATACAATGGAATATTACTCAGCTATAAAGAATAATAAAATTATGGCATTTGCAGGCAAATGGATGAAATTGGAGATCATGCTAAGTGAGATAAGCCAATCTCAAAAAACCAAAGGACGAATGATCTCGCTGATAGGCAGATGATGACACATAATGGGGGGTGGGAGGGGGGCAAGAATGGAGGAAGGAGGGACTGTATAGAGGGAAAAGAGGGGTGGGAGGGGTGGGGGGGAAGGAAAAAATAACAGAATGATTCAAACATCATTACCCTATGTAAATGTATGATTATGCAAATGGTATGCTGTTACTCCATGTACAAACAGAAACAACATGTATCCCATTTGTTTACAATAAAAGTCAATTAAAATAAAAAATAAATAAATTATGCTGTGTTAAGCAATGCAAAAAAGAATGAATATATAGATTATAACAACACAAAAAAGCATTTATGAAAAATCTCAAGTGTGAAATTTATACAACCATGATAAGCTGAAACAAAATTCTATATATCGATCCAGATTGGAAGTAACATGAGAAATTGAAATACATCTATTATTTTGTCAGAATTTTTTTTTGGCTTTATTTTATCTGTTTATTTTTATGTGGCGTTGAGAATTGATCCCAGTACCTCACACATGCTCGGCAAGTGCTCTACAACACCAGTGAGTCACAACCCCAGTCCAGGATGTCAGAATTATTGGTGAAAAAGATTATAGATTCAAAATGTAGGAAGTATCATAAAATTCATACAAACTTTAAAAATAATGATGATCTATATTTGTGTATAGAAAGGTATTGATGGAAAAAAAAAAAAGTATTTTTCTTGGTACTGGGGATTAAACCCAGGGGGACACTACCTGCTAAACTATATCCCCAGCCCTTAATTTGAGACAATCTTGCTAAATTGTGTAGGGCCTTCCTAAATCGCTAAGACTGGACTAAAATTGCAAGTCCTTCTGCCTCAGGCTGCTGAGTTGATGGGATTATAGGTGTGTGCCCTACCAGCCACCCCCTACATCAGTGGATTGATGAAATTTTTGTGTGTGTAGTGCTGAGGATGGAACGCAAGGCCTCGTGCGAGCTAGGCGAACACTCTACCACTGAGCCACATCCCCAGCCTGGGATTGATGAAATTTTAATTGACAACAGAAATTGCAAAATAGTATATATGTCATGATCCTGATTATGTTAAAAACAGCATCAGCATGATTATATATGTGTAAGAAATTGAGTAATAATGAACACCAAGGTATTAATATTGATTAACTCTGAATGGTAGGATTTGGGTAATTTTTACATTAAAAATTTTCTGTACTGATATTTTTACTGTCCCCCAAACCTTAGGATTGAATCCACAGAGGCTTTACTACTGATCTACATTTACAGCCCTTTAGATTTTTTTTTTTTTTTTTTTAATTTTGAGACATGTTCTCACTGAGTTGGACAGGCTGACCTTGAACTTGCAATCCTTCTGCCTTAACCTCCTGAGCATTTGGGAGTACAGGTATGCACAACTGCACCTGGGCTGGTATTTTTACTTTCACAATAAGATCAATTTTTAAATATTTTTCTTTTATACAGAGCTAGGGATCCAACCCAGGGACTCACACGTGGTAGGCAAGTGCTGTACCACTGGGCTACACCCTTGAACTTTAATCAGATTTTAAAACATCATTTCCATTAAAAAAAAAAAAAAGTTTGTAATGTAGCAGACATTAGACAAAGTAGATCAGTCTTTCTTGACCTGTGCCCCAAATGTCTCATAGAACAGGAATGACAACTATTTGGCCCATGGCTAAGGGGAGGTTGGCTTATTATTCCCACTATTCTACCCACTTCTGTGATTAGATTACACGTCCAGTCCCATTACCTTGAGCCTTCTCAGGGCCTTTCAGGCAGTGAATGCTTTCCCATCCCCTGGACGCAGAGCCTGGCCACGTGACTTGCCTTGACCAATGGCAAGCGAGCGCAAGGAAAAGCAAAGTCCCTGTTAAGGGTCTGCAGTGTGCGCGGGGGTTCAGACTCTTCTATCCTCCACCCGAAGAGCGTGTCCCGCAGGGAAGCCGCTTCTTCAGCCGCTCCTGGAACGAGGGCTTCCCTCCGACTCACCCGCCTGGAGGGAAGTCCCGTCGAGCCTGCCTGGCCCAGTGGAGCCACAGGTGATCCAGACCTGTGAGCAAGAAATAAACGTTTGCTGTTGTGTCCTCTCCCCAGTTGCCCGGTCTTTTTCATCTCATTTCATTCTTTAATTTTATGAGGCTAACACGTGGCATGGGGTAGAGGACCACCTCTCCTGTTTTGTGCAGGATTTGAGAGACTTGAGACTTTCAGGTGTTTCAAAATAGCTTTATTGATTGCAAGTACAGAGTCCTGGGTTCGATCCCCAGCACCGCAAAAAAAAAAAAAAAAAAAAGTAAAAATAGCTTTATTGAGATGCAATTTACATTGCATTTAAATCGTTCAAAGTTCCGGGAGTGAGGTAAGAGAAGAGTGGAGGGAGGATGGATTGTGTAGAGGGAAATGAGGGGTGGGGGGCGGAAGGAGGTAATAGATGAGACCGTCATCATTACCTGGGTACAGGTATGAATACGCAAATGGGGTGACTCCTTTGTGTACAATCAGAGAAACGATAGTTGTACCCCACTTGTGTACAATGAATCAAAATTTTAAGAATGACCAAGAAAAACCATATTTCTGTGTACAAAAAAAAAAATAAATCATTCAATGTTCACTTTCCTTATTTTAGTATACGCACAGGGTGGCACAATCCTCACTACGGTCTCATCATAGAACATTTTCATCCGTCCTAAAAGAAAGCCCCATACCCCATTGGCAGTCACTACCAGCCACTCTTCTCCCCGGTCCCCAGTCCCTAAGCAACATTAATCCACTTTCTGTCTGCATAAATTTGTACATTCTGGACATGTCATTAAATGGGATCACACAGTATGCGGCCTTTTGTAGACTTATTTCTTTTAAGTAGCACAATACTTTCTAGGTTCATTCATGTTTTAACATGTATCAGTCCTTCATTTCTTTATCACTGGATAATATTCAATAGTATGTGTGTAAGATTTTTTTTGGTGTGTATGGTCCTGGGGATTGAAACCAGGGGTGCTAAACCACTGAGCTACATCCCCAGCCCTTTTTATTTTTTATCTTGACACAGGATCTTGCTAAGTTGCTGAAGCTGGCCTCCAACTTGGGATCCTCGTGCCTCAACCTCCCAGGTTGCTAGGGCTATGGACATGTGACATTTTAATTCTCTTCATCAGCAATGGACATCTGCATTTCTTGTACCTTTGGGCTTTTGTGAATAGAGCTGCTGTGAACATTTTTGGGCCAGCTTTTGTTTGAACATCTGTTTTCCATTCTTTTGGGTACATGCCTGGGAGTGGAATTGCTGGGTGATATGGTAATTCTGCTTAGTGGGAAACTGCCAAGTGGTTTTCCACAGCTGCTGTGTGATACGTGCCCACTGGCACCGTAAGAGGGATCCAATTTCTCCACATCCTTGCCAACACTTGTTATTGTCCATCTTTTACATTACAGCCACCCCAGTGGGTGCATGAAGGTATGTTGTGTGGTTTTGATTTACATTTCCCTAGTAACTAATGACATTGAACAACTTTTCATGTGATTTTTGCAACCTGTTTATCTTTGGAGACATTTCAATTAAAATATTTTGCTCACTTAAAAAAAAATCAGGTTATGCCAGGCATGGTGGTCCACACCTGTAATCCCTAGGGGCTTGGGAGGCTGAGGAAGGAGGATCACAGGATCAAAGTCAGCCTCAGCAACTTAGTGAGGCCTTAAGCAAATGGGCCATTGGTTCAGTGGTTAAGAGCCCCTGGGTTCAATCCCTGGTACCAAAAAAACAAAAACAAACAAACAAACAAAAAGTTATTGGTGTTTGGATTACTGGGTGGTAATAGTTCTTCATATATTAGCAGGAGACCCTGTCTCAAAATAAAATCTTTTTTTTTAATTTTTTTTTTTTTTTTTAGTTGTCAATGGACCTTTATTTTATTTATTTATATGCGGTGCTGAGAATCCAACCCAGTGCCTCCTCACACATGCCAGGCAAGCGCTGTACCACTGAGCTACAGCCCCAGCCCTCAAAATAAAATCTTTAAAGTGGGCTGGGGCAGAGCACTTGCTCAGCACACATGTGGGATCCCTGCCCAGTCAGTGTTTTTGTGTGTTTGGTGCTGGGAACCAATGGGCCTGGTGCCTGCGAGGCAAGGACTCCACCATCGGAGCTGCGTCCAGAGCCCCTTTTCCAGTTTTTATACAGTCTAGTTTACCTGTTTTTTGTTTTGTTTTGTTGGTTTGGTTTTGGTGGCTTGTGCTTGTGTTCTCTCTCCCAACCTCCTGTGCACAGCGGGTATCTCCAATCACTTATGGCGCTCCTTCTCCTTGAACCTCTGGCCACCGACCTTGAAATTCCCTCCACTGTGCTGTGCTTTAGCCTTTGGCGTGATCAAAAAGCCAAGCTCTGGAGACAAACGGGGTGGATTCAGTCCCCACTAGGCTGGGCCTGGTGGCGCCTGCCCCCGCTCCCACCTTCTTCTGGTTTTGCTCCGGCTTCCACACACCAGAGGAAACATTTCAGCCCTTGGTTTTGAGTCTGGCTTGTTTCACCTAGCGTGATTTTCTCCATTTCCGTCCATTTACAGGCAAATGCCATTATTTCATTCTTCATAACTGAGTAAATACACTAAATTTTCTTAATCTGTTCATCTATCAACAGACATCTGGGTTGATTCCAAAATTTGGATATTGTGAATTATGCTGTTAGGAACATTGAAGTGGCTGTATCACTATAGTATGCTGATTTTTTAAAAATGTATTTTATTTGGTACCAGGGATGGAACCCAGGGGCACTTAGCCACCGAGCCACATCTCCAGTCATTTTTGTTTTTTTATTTTGAGACAGGATCTCACTAAGTTGCCTAGGGCCTTGTTAAGTTGCGAGGCTGGTCTGGAACTTTCCATCCTCCTACCTCAGCCTCCCGAGTCACTGGGAGTACAGGTATGCACCACCAATCAGTGTTGCTGATTTTAGACTCTTGGATCTGCTGAGGAGTGGGATAGCTGCTCATATGGTGGTTTTATTCCTAGTTTTTTGAGGAATCTTCACACTGTTTTCCACAGTGGTTTTACTAAGCTGCAGTCCCCCCACATCCCTGCCAGGATTTATTATTCACATTCTTAATTATTGCCTCTCTGACTAGAGTAAGATGAAATCTTAGTGTAGCTTTGATTTTCATTTCCATAATTGCTAGAGATGCTGAACATTTTTTCATACCTTTTTGGCAATTTGTGTTTCTTCTTTTGAGAAATTTCTATTTAGTTCTTTTGCCCATTTATTGATTGGGCTATTTGGGGTTTTTTGGCATTGAATTTTTTTTCAGTTCTTTATATATTCTGGATATTAATCTCCTGTCAGAAGAATAGCTGGCAAAATTTTAAAATATTTGCCCCATTCCATTCCGTAGGTTCTGTAGGTTCTGTATCTTTCTTTCTTTCTGCTTTTTTTTTTTTTTTTTTTTTTTTTTTTCCTTTGGGACCTCTAAGTTGCTGAGGCTGGCTTTGAACCCCTGATCCTCCTGCCTCAGCCTCCTAACCCGCTGGGATCACAGGTGTGCACCACTGCACCTGGCCCCTCTTCACTCTCTTAATTGCTTCCTTTGCTGGGCAGAAGCTTTTTCATTTGATAGCATGCCACTTATTGATTGTTTGTGTCATTTCTTGAGCTTTAGGGGTCCTGTTAGGGAAATCCGTGCCAGGACCAATGTGACTGTTGACCCTGTATTTTCTCCTAGCAGTTGCAAACCGTACCTCTTTTCCAAGTCATGGCTGTCACCACTCATATGCCACTTTGCCAACTTTGCACAGGTACAATCTGAATGTACCTGGCCCACACCTTGTACTTCTTTCTTCCTGTCCTAGGGCTTCTTTGACCCTCAACATGGGACTCTTGTGCGACCTTTACAGCACTGACACAGGTACATTCTGGAAGTGGGTGGAATCACTTCCTATGGGGTCATCATTGACCAGTGGGGATGGGCACTGATGAATAAATGCTTCTGTATGCTGCCCCCACTTTGCTTCTTCAAAGGCTACCAATAGAGGGGATGGAGGATGCTGAAGAGTTGTAAACAACTACCTGCTTTTCAAAATCAGAATCTATACAACTTGAGGAAACTTTTTTAAAAAATTTCTTTAAAATATTTATTTAGTTGGGCATGGTGGCACATACCTGTAATCCCTGCAACTTGGGAGGCTAAGGCAGGAGGATTGCAAATTCGAGGCCAGCCTCAGAAATTTAGTAAGACTGTAAGCAACTTAGCAAGACCCTGTCTCAAAATAAAAAATAAAAAGGGCTGGGGATGTGGCTCAGTGGTAAAGCACCCCTGGTTCAATCCCTAGTACCCAAAACCAACCAACCAACCAAACAAACAACAAACAAAAATAAATAAATAAATAAAATATTTGTTTGTTTTGCTGTGCAGGGGATTGAATCCAGGACCTATTGCATGCTAGCCAAGTACTCTACCACTGAGTGACACCTTCAGCTACCCGTCTCCGCCTTTTTAATTTTGAGACAGGGTCTTGCTACATTGCCCAGGCTGGTCTTGAACTCCAGGGCTCAAAAGATCCTCCTACTTCAGCCTCCTGAGTACTGGGACTACAGGCACACAATGCCAAGCCTGGCTCAGTTGTGTAGTTGTAACCAGTCCTACAGGTGACTCCTGTGCACACCGATGTTTGCAAATACTGCATTAGAAAAATCTTCAGAAGGAACTTACAATCATAAAAGGAGCAGGAATTTCAATTCTGGCTCACCTGGACATTGTAGCCCACAAAAAAGCAGAATATGACCTGGTTTTCCCAAAGATGGCATCTTCGTGGCTCCTCCTCCTCTTCTGCTCCTCAGGTTCACCCAGAGAGTGGACATGAACTTCCTCCTTCGTCTCTAAGGAAGACAGCTTCTCTTTTCCTAAGGAAGACTCCGCCTGTTTGCACGGGAGGAGGCTTTGCCTCTGGGTTCCTTCCTGCATCCTGTCGTCCAGAGCTGGGTCCTGGGCTTCCACCGGAAGGGCACTGATGTTCACTTGCTAATGGCCCAGCCAGCTCTGGATGACTGGCACCTAGGACCAGGGAAAAGTGTGGTGGACCCTTCTTCCACCTTGGTTGGCAGCACGAAGGCTGCGGGCCTGCTGGTTCCCCTACTAGGCGACTTCTCAAGTCAGCACACCTTTGGGAAGAGATCTGCAGAAGTTTCTGGAAGCAATAGATATAGACGTGTGCCTAAGAAAGACATTCCTTCCATTTTCATGCTCCGAACTTTCCTTTTCAGGGAGCATCTCTTCCTGCCCTGCCTGGTTCCTAGGGGCATCATAAACCCCTGCCTGCTTTCAAAGTCTGGGTGGTCTATTTCCCAGGCAGTGGTACCCGCATACATTCAATTTCCTGTTTTATTTCGTTTTGCCGTGCTGGGCATCAAACCCAAGGCCTCACACTCTAGTCAGGTGCTACCACGAGTTACATCCTCTGCCCCATGAAGCAATTTGACTTAGAGTCTCCCTTTGATGAAGTCGTGGTGGAGTTGGAGAGAGTGTGAAGAGCAACAGGCAGGAGAATGGCCTCTAGTCTATCCAAAAGGCTGTCCAGAGGGATGACCCTCGATTTCTACAATAGGCACAAGTTTCATATGTCTGGTTATGTGTTTACCCTGCTTAAAACACATTCATGGCTCCTATCGCGTTCCCTCTGCCCGCAGAGAGAGACACGACACACTGGTTGTTCGTCAGAGCTCTTTATTGTTCTTCTCGTTCTTCTTTCTCCTCCTCCTTACAAGGAAGTCATGGTTATTATATATGAATCATGAGCCAATCAGGTTACAGAGCATGTGGGGAGAGCATGATTACAATATAATACAATAGGGGTATCAAGAGAGCACGCAGCGAGCACGAGTCACCTCATCCAATCAGAACCATTTCCTTAAGCAGTGTCAGCTGTTTGTTGCAAACCAGGCCGCCCGGCTCAGTGCCAGGTGCCACACTGAAGTCCTTGATGTTGCAAACCAGGGGCCCCGGCTCAGTGCCAGGTGCCATACTGAAGTCCTTGATGTTGCAAACCAGGGGCCCCAGCTCAGTGCCAGGTTAGGGTGGGGTCTGCAGTACCCCGACAGGCTCCCATTTAACCCAGGATAAAGTCCAAACTAATTACCTTCAATGACCTGGCCCATGCTGGTCTCCTGTATTATTTAGGACTTTTTATTTGTGGATCATAGAAACCAAATGCAAACTGAGTAGAGGGAAAAAGAGTAGCCGGATATGGTGGTGCACACTTACAATCCAAGCGACTCCAGAGGCCGAGGCCGGTGGATGGCAAGTTTAAGGCCAGTTCGGACAACTTAGTAAGACCCTGATCAAAATAAAAAATAAAAAGCCTGGGGGTGTAGCTCAGTGGTGGAGTGCTTCTAGGTTCAATCCTCGGCAACAAATAAATAATAAAAAATAAAAAGATAGGGAAAGAGAAAACATTGGCCCATGTCTCTGAAAAGCCCTGGGTTAGCCTGGCTTCAGGCACAGATGGATCCAGGAATACACATGATATTACTCAGAAGGTCATTTCTCTCTACCTCTTAGCTGTCTTTCTGCATTGGCTTCTTTTTCGGGCAGAATCCATTATGTGGTCACCAAGATGAACACCATAGTGACTTCAGGTTTATAATGTGGCAGTTCATCAAGTGTGACAGGAAGGTATCTTGTGCTGTCAATTGCAGAAAAATTCAGAAGATGCACATTATTTGTTGAGCCAGGTCACCTGCCCATCCTGAACCTTTGCCGTGACTCTGCCCACTCTTGAGGCTTGGATGGGTGTGGTTATCCCACTTTAATTATTTTTTCGGAGATAAATGGGAGTTTCCAAAGGGTATTTGGGAGGATAGAAGAAGGACATGACTTGTACTATCACCTGTCAAACAGCTATGCCCCTTTTCTTTCTTGTTAGTAGAGTTCCAATTTTGTTCAATAGTGATATGCTAAGGAAGAAAGAAGTCCTGTTCACCCCAGGAAATGGAGGGTAACCGGTCTAACCCAAGCTCTAGAACGCTGTTCCTTTTATAATGTTTGGTTTATGGGTCTATATGCTCTCCAAGGGGAAGTCCGCTGGGAAGCTTCCTGGGAAATATTTTCCTTCCTGAGAAAATAAGTGAAACCATCAAAGACAAACCTCTGCCCACTTCTTTCCATCATTGAATATTGTCACTCAAGGATGAGAAGTTTAAAGCCGTGGCCGCCATCTTGAAGCCATAAGGGAAAACCAAGAAGTTCACAAAGAAGTCAACCTACCAACCTGCCCTCCCTGAGCAGCTGAATCATCCAAGTTTATTGCCTTCTTTTATGACTTAAAAAATAATTATGCTAGGGTCTGGGGTGTAGTTCAGTAATAGGCTGCGTGTTTAGCATGCCTGAAGCTCTGGGTTCAATCCCCAGCACCCTCCAAAAATTATGTTGAAAATACACGTGACAGTTGAGCGTGGTGGCCCATGCCTAGAACCCCAGCAACATGGGAGGCTGAAGCAGGAGTGTCACAGGTTAGCCAGGCCCTCAGTGACTTAGCAAGACCCTGTCTCAAAACAAAATATAATAATAAAAAAGGGCTGGGGACGTAGCTCAGAGTTAAAGGACCCTTGAGTTCAAACCCCAGTACCCGCCCTCAAAAAATACACATACCATTCAATCTACCATTTTAACCATTTCAAAGTGTGGAGTTCAGGGGCATTTAGTACATTCACGATGCTGTGAAACCAGCACCTCATCTACTTCCAGAATGTTTTCCCAACCCATCAAGCATTCACAGTCCCTAGCAACTTCTGATCTGCTTTTCCCGTGGAAGGACCTACTCTAAATATTTCATATAGATGGGAGCATACACTGTGTAGGCTTTTGTGTCTGAGTTCTTCCATTTAATATCATATTTTCTTTTCTTTTTTTTTTTTTTGGGGGTGCTGGGGATCTTAATATCATATTTTCAATGTTCATCCATGTTGAACTATATATCAGTACCTCATTTTTATGACTGAATAATATTCCACTCTAGAGATGTATCACATTTTCTTCTCCGTTTATCAGTTTATGGGCATTTGGGTGGTTTCTATCACTGGGTTATTTTAAATAGTGCTGCAACAAAATGTGTGAGTTTTTGTTTGAACACCTGCTGGTAGTTATTTGGGGTATATACTTGAGAGCAGAATTGCTAAGTGCTATGATAATTCTATGCTTCCCTTGTTGAGCAATTGCTAAACTGTTTTCCACAGTAGCGGCACCAGTTTCCATTCCTACCGGCACTGTAGGAGGGTTCTAATTTCTCCAGACCCATGCCAGTACTTCCTAGTTTTCATTTTTATGATTAAGTCCATCCTAGTAAGGATGAACTGGTATCTCCTTACTTTTTTAAAATTGTTTTTAGTTCTAGTTTTTTAATTGTAGATGGACACAATATCTTTTATCTCATTTATTATTATTATTATTATTATTATTATTATTTATATGCGGTGTTGAGAATCGAACCCAGGGCCTCACACAGGCCAGGCAAATTCTCTACCTCTGAACCACCACCCCTGCCCCTCCTTATGTTTTTCATTTGCACTTATCTGATGACTAATAATGCTAAGCATCTTTTCCTGTGCCTATTGGCCATTTATATATATTCTCCAGAGACATGTCTAATCAAGTCCTTTGCCCGTTTTGTAATTAAATGTTTGTCTTTTCTTGTTGAGTTGTCAGAAGCCTTTAACATTGTAGATACAAGACCCATGTCAGATATGTGATTTGTGAATATTTTCTGTTATTCTATGGATTGTCTTTCACTTTTTTTAAAAAAAAATTTTTATTTGTAAATGGACACAATACCTTTATTCTTTTTTTTTTTTTTAAATTGTGGTGCTGAGGATGGAACCCAGTGCCTCACATGTGCTAGGCAAGCGCTCTCCCACTGAGCTACGGCCCCAGCCCTCAATCTCCTGATAATGTTCTTTGATGCCCAGAAGTTCTTGTTTTTGACAAAGTTCAATTGATCTCTTTTTTGCTTTTGTTGCTTGTGTTTTGTTGCTTTGCTTTTTCTTGCTTGTGCCATATCTAAGAAATCATTGCCAGATGCAAGGTCATGAAAATTCACCCATATGTTTTCTTTCAAACATTCAACAGTTCTTATATTTAGGTCTTTATATAGTTTGAGTTAACTTTTGCATATGGCGTGAGGTAGGGGCCAACTTGATCATTTTGTACGTGGGTAACCAGTTGTTTAAGGACCATTTGTTGAAAAGATGATTATCTTCCTATTGAATTGTCTTGGCACCCTAGACAGAAATCCCTGGACTGCAGATATGTGAGTTTATTTCTAGACTCTCGGATCTATTCCATTGGTCTACTATCTGTACTTATGCCAGTACCACATGGTTTGGATTGCTGCAGTTGGATGGTTAATGTTGTTGTTGTTGTTGTTGCTTTCTCAGTACTGGGGATGGAACCCAGGGCACTTTACCACTGAGCCACATCCCCAGCCCTTTCTGTTTTTTATTTTGAGACAAGGTCCTGCTAAGTTGCTGAGTCTGGCTTTGACCTCTCCATCCTCCTGCCTCAGTCTCCGAGGTGGTGGGATTATAGGCGTGTGCCACCACACCCAGCTTGTCATTGATTAAGAGGTAACTCTTAGTTAAGAGAGCATCTGCCAGGTTTTGTTATTGTAAAGCTAAATAATAGGTTTTAGATACTCATTAATTAACAAATATTTATTAAGTTTTTTCTGGGGTGAAAATTTGAGACTTTTCTTCATGCTGGGGATGGCTCTACTGCTGAGTTACATCCTCAGCCCTACTCTGAGATTTCTATAAGACAGAGATTTCCATTCTCTACACTTTTGTATTTATTTATGTTTTTATTTTAGATATATGAATTTATGGATTCCTAGTTTACACAAAACGTTTCCATCCACAACCACCATTATTTACTTATTTATTTGGTACTGGGGATTGAACCCAAGGGCACCTAACCACTGAGCCACATCCCCAGCCCTTTTTTTTTTTTTTTTTTTTTTTTTTAGTTGTAGATGGACCCAAATTCTTTTATTTATGTGGTACTGAGGATTGAACCCAGTGCCTCACTCATGCTAGGCAAGTGCTCTACCACTGCGCTACAATCCCAGCTCCCACAGCCCTTCTTATATTGTATTTTGGCAGAGGGTCCCGCCAAGTTGCTTGGGACCTCGCTAAGTTGCTGAGGCTGGCTTTGAACTTGGGATCCTCCCGCCTCAGCCTCCTGAGCAGCCCCGATTCTGGGCATGCACCCTGGTGCCTGGCACACCACCGCTATTCATTTTTATGCTCAAATTTTCCTAAGTTTGGCCGATGGAACCCTTTCAAGTTGGCTCATGGGCCTTTCTGACATTTCCTCCTCACGCTGTGCACACGTTCTTACTTTTTGGTACAAAAAGCGGAGGAGTCGAGAGCCTGGATCACACCCACCCCTCACCCGGGGCCGCTTCCCTTCTGCCACGGTCCTCACGGTCCTCACGGTCCTCACGCTTAACGCGGCCCCTGTCCTTCATCTCCCCTCCTCCCAGATGTCCGCGTCCTGCCTTTGCTGGAACTCAGCGGCCCAGCCCTCCGTGCCATGGGAAAACCGTCCTGATGGAGGGGAAGGAGAGGAAGGAGAAAGGAGGAAATTACTTTTTCTACTTTGTTGAGGAATTTTCTCTACTCCAAGGTTTTAAAATCGTCCTCTCTGGCGTCTATGAAGTTTTGAAGTTTTATTTAGCATGGAAACCCTTATTCCTGCGGAGTTGCTATCGTCGCATGGTGTAAGGGAGAGATTCCTTTAAATTTTTGTCCATTAGGATAACGAGTCTGTCCATCCCCACTTTTTGAACAATGCCTCCTTTTTGCAGCGACGACACAGACCATGTCTGCCATATATCAAAGCTCCATACAAAGAAAGAGCCTGTCTGGTTTATGCAGTTTCTCCGCCCCTGCGCAGGACCTCACTTTATGAAATACTGTCCCTTCGTCATGCGTTCTGATCCCTCCTGGACAATTTCCCTCTCTGCTGCTCTTCTCTGTTCAGAAGAGTCTTTCACTATTATTTTTTGGTCAGCGCTGGGGCTCCAACCCAGGGTCTCATACATGCCAGGCAAGTGCTTTGCCACCAAGTCTCATCCCCAGACCCTGTCGTTGGTTCCTCCTTACACTTCCTTATAAAAGTTTTAGAGTAACTGTAAAAGGTTCCATAAAAAAAAAAATTTTTTTTTGAGGGGTGCTGGGGATCGAACCCAGGGCCTGTGCTTACAAGGCAAGCACTGTACCAACTGAGCTATCTCCCCAGTCCCATAAAAATTTTTAATGAAATTATTTAGATTGCATCAAACCTATGAATCAGTTTGAGGAGAGAGAAAGCTCTACCTTTTTGTTTTCTATTCATGAACATAGTATTTCTCTCCATTTACTGAGGAATGGTCCCTATAAAGACTCTGTATTTTGGGGGCTTAGGTTTTTTGTTTTTCCATGCTGAGAGTTGAACCCAGTGCTTTGCATATGCTGGGCAAGCATCCTGTCACTGAGTTGTGCCTCCAACCCCAGGTTTCTCGTTAATGTTCTGTGAAAACTCTTGTAGCGAGGTGTGGTTGCACAGACTTGTAATTCCAGTGACTTGAGAGGCTGAGGCAGGAGGATCACAAGGTCAAGGCCAGCCTCAGCAATTTAAGGAGGCCCTCAGCAATTTAGCAAGACCCTGTTTCAAAAACAAACAAAAGTACTGTCAATGACACTTTAAAAAATATTTTTAAATTTAATTTTTTAACTAACTAGACCTTTATTTAATTTAATTATTTATATGCGGTGCTGAGAATTGAACCCAGTGCCTCACACATGCTAGGCAAGGGCTCTACCACTGAGCTACAACACCCCCCCCCCATAAATGACATTTAAAAAAATTACATTTTATATGTGACTCAAGCATAGTTTTGTTTTGTTTTGTTTTTACTTATTTTTTTGGCCCTGAGTGTGGAACCAGGGTGTTTAACCACTGATCCACATTCCCAGTCCTTTTTATTTTTTATTTTGAGACGAGTTCTTGCTAAATTGCTTAAAGCCTCACTAGGTTGCTGAGGCCGGCCTTGAACTGGCCCTCCTCCTGCTTCAGCTTCCTGAGTCGCTGGGATTACAGGTGGGCGACACCACTCCCTGCTTAGTTTTAATTTAGTTCAATTTTTTAACTTAAGGTTGAACATGTATATGAGGGAGTGCACAAATCTCCAGAGGAGCTGGGATCATAGGCATGAGCCATCCTGCCGGGCACACAAATCTTTTTTTTATTTTTTTATTTTTGGTTGTGGGGTACCAGGGATTGCACTCGACCACTGAGCCACATCCCCAGCCCTATTTTGTATTTTATTTAGAGACGGGGTCTCACTGAGTTGCTTAACGCCTCGCTTTTTGCTATGGTGGCTTTGAATTTGTGATCTTCCTGCCTCAGCCTCCTGAGTCACTGGAATTACAGGTGTGCTTCACCTCACCCGGCTCTCTTTTTTTTTCATTTTTATGTTAATAATTTTTTTCTATTTTTCTTAGTCTTGCTAGAGGCTTATTGATTTTATTTCTTTTTCAAAGAACCGGCTTTTGGTTTAGTCGATTGTCTCCCTCTCTCTATTTCTCTATTGTGTGTGCGTGTGTGTGTGTGTGTGTGTGTGTGTGTGTGAGACTAAGGATAGAACCCAGGGGAGCTTTCCCACCGAGCCACATCCCAGTCTTTACAGAACATTTTTTATTATGAGATTATGAGACAAGGTCTCCCTAAGTTGCTGAGGCTGGCCTCATACTTGAGATTCTTGTCTCAGTCTCCCTAGTCAGTGGGATTACAGGTGTGTCAGGTGTGTGCCGCTACGCCCGGCTAGTTGATTTTCTCTGTTGTTTCCTTTTTTCACTTTCATTGACTCCTGCTCTACGTGTGTATGAGGGAGTGGTTTGCTGGGATGGAACCCCAGGGCCTCCCGCATGCTAGGCAGATGCTTTAGTTTTGAGCTAGACTCTGAAGTCCTCTAAATTCCTAATGTTTCTCCTCCTCCTCCTCCTCTTCCTCCTCTTCCTCCTTTTCCTCTTTTTTTTTTTGTGTGTGTGTACTGGGGATTGAACCCAGGGATCCTCTACTGCTGAGCTACTTACCCAGTCCCTTTTTATTTTGGATAGATTTTTATTTTTCATTTTGGACAGAATCTCCCTAAGTTGTGGATCCTCTCTCCTCAGCCTCCTGAGCCACTTGGGTTATAGGCGTGCACTGCCACATCTGGTTTATTATTACTTTTCAAGGAAGAAACTTTAGATTTAAGCTTCTTTTCCTGGTTTTATTTGTTGGAAGCTTATATTACTGATTGTAGATCTTTTTTCTTTTCTAATACATATTTGCAGGGTTTTAAATTTCTTCTATGCAGTGCTTTTGCTGTGTTTCACAAAATTTTTTGAGGGGGTGCTAGGGATTTAACCTAGGACCTCATGCATACTAGGCATGTAGTATACCACTGAGCTCTACCCCAAGCCCCTATTTCAAAATATTGTTAAATTTCCCTTGAGATTTCTTCTTTGACCCATGTATTATTTACAAGTGTGTTGTTTAATCTTAAAATATTTGGGGATGTTCCTGCTACCTATTTTTTTTTTTTTTTTGTACCCAGGATTGAACCCAGGGGCTCTTAACCTCTGAGTCACATTCCAATCCCGTTTTTATATATTGTTTAGAGACAGGGTCTCACTGAGTTGCTTAGGGCCCTGCTAAATTTGTGAGGCTGACTTTGAACTCGTGATCTTCCTGCCTCAGCCTCCCAAACCACTGGGATTACAGGTGTGCACCACCTCACCTGGCTCTACCTGTTTTTGTTTTTGTTTTTTTAATATTTTTTAAGCTGTTGATAGACCTTTTATTTTATTCATTTATTTATATGTGGTGCTGAGTATTGAACCCAGTGCCTCACTTGTGCTAGGCAAGCGCTCTATCACTGAGCCACAACCCCAGCCCCTGTTTTTTTTTTTTTTTTTTTTTTTTTAATTTCTACTTTAATTCCACTGTAGTTTGAGATACAGTTTGTATCATTTATATTTTAAAAAAAATTTAAGGTATATTTTATGGTCTAGAATGTGGCTTATTCTGGTGAATGTTCTATGTGAAATTGAGAATTGAGAAGAATATATATTTCACTGTTGTTGGATGAAACAGTCTTTAGATGTTACTATTGCTTTAGTTTTTCTTTTTTTTTTTTTTTTTTTGTGTGTGTGTGTGTGTGTTTTCTGGTCCTGGGGATTGAACACAGGCCTCTCTCCACTGAGCTACATCTCCAATCCTTTTTATTTTTAACTAAATTTTAGAGGTTGACCTTGAACTTGAGAGCCTCCTGCCTCAGCCTCCCGAGTCACTGGGATTACAGGTGTTGCTACCGTGTCCTGCTCAGTTTATCTTTGATTTTTCTGTAATTTGACTATCATATGCTAGGTGTAGTTTTTTTGGCATTTATCCTGCTTAACGTTTTCTGAGTTTCCTGGATTTGTGGTTTGTGTCTGATATTAATCTTGGAAAAATCTCTGTCACCATTGTTTCAACTCTTTACTTTGTTCCTTTCTTCTTTTCTTCTCCATCTGCTATTCCCCTTACATATATGTCACACCTTTCCTCATTATCTCACAGATCTTGGATATTTTTGTTCTGGTTTCTTTCTTTCTTTTCCCCAGGGTTTTCTCTTTGTTTTTTAAATTTGGGGTTTCTACTGAGATTCCCTTAAGCTCAGATTCTTTCCTCTGTGTCCAGTCTACTTATGAGCCCATCCAATCCATTCTACAAGCTGGGTACAGTGGCACCATCCATAATCCCAGTGACTCCAGAGGCTGAGGCTGGAGTTTGAGGCCTCCGAATGCAGGGAGATCCTGGCTCAAAATTAAAATCCTCCTGTTGTCGCTTCGGCAGCACATATACTAAAACTGGAATGATCCCGAGAAAGAGAAGATTGGCATGGTCCCTGGGCAAGGGTAACACAAATTCATGAAGTTTCCCATGTTAAAAAAAAAAAAAAGACAGAAAGAAAAAAATACATAAATGGCTGGGGACGAGGCTCAATGGCAGGGTGTTCCCTGCTCCTGCACCCCCTTCAAGACATTCTGCATTTTGTTAGAGCAGTTTTGTTTTGTTTTGTTGTCCTAAAGATTGAACCCAGGGGTGCTTCACCCATGAGCCACATCCCAGTCCTTTTTGTTTTTTAATTTAGAGACAGAGTCTCACTAAGTTGCTTAGGGCCTCACTAAATTGCTGAGGCTGGCCTCCAACTTGTCATCCTCCTGTCTCAGCCTCCCAAGGCGCTGGGATTACTGGCGTGCCCAACTCCGCCTTACTCTTTTAGGCTGATAAGAAATTGGTGACTTCAGTCTAGTGAGGAGTTGAGCTGGATTTGGGATGAGTTCCAGCTTTACTCAATCTCTAGGCACTTTGTTCCATTCCAGTCGCTCAGCCATGATCCTCCCGGGGTTTGGAGGAGAGCGTGGAAGGTCTCTGCCTCCCAGCCTGTAAACTGTGGGAGCTTCGATTCTTCCTTTTGGAACTTTTTTTTTTTTTTTTTTTTTTTTTGGTACTGTTGCCAAAAAGCTCCGTCCTTGCTCCTGGTGCCAATCCAATAACGAGGACACAGTTTTGAGAAAAAGGAAAAAGAAGGTTTATTACTTTGCTAGCAAAGGAGAAACCAGGGGACTCCTGTCCCAGAAGCAGTGATTCTGCCCATCAGTAGGGACAGGAGACTTTTAAAGAGGTGACTCAAAGGCCGTATTCTCTGTCTGGAGTTGTAACTCACTTGTTAATTTGGGAGACAGTCATTTCTGAGACCTTCTGGTGCCCTCCCCGCAGGCTGGATGACTCCATTCCCTGGTGGGTTCGAGCTCAGGGACAGAAGACTGTCTAGGATGGGGAAGGAAGGTGGTCCTATTTCCCTGGGATTAGGGAGGGGAGAGATTAGGGAGGAGCAGGGAGAGGAAGAGAAAGAAACATGTCCATTTTAAAAATAAGTTGCAGGTGGGGCTGCAAATTAGTGCAGCCACTCTGGAAAGCAGTGTGGAGATTCCTTAGAAAACTTGGAATGGAACCACCATTTGACCCAGCTATCCCACTCCTTGACCTATACCCAGAGGACTTAAAATCAGCATACTACAGAGATACAGCCACATCAGTGTTCATAGCTGCTCAATTCACAATAGCCAGACTGTGGAACCAACCTAGATGCCCTTCAATTGATGAATGGATAAAGAAACTGGGGTATATATATACAATGGAATATTACTCAGCTATAAAGAATGATAAAATTATGGCATTTGCAGGCAAATGGATGAAATTGGAGAATATCATGCTAAGTGAGATAAGCCAATCTCAAAAATCCAAAAGGCGAATGATCTCACTGATAAGCGGATGATGACACATAATGGGGGGTGGGAGGGGGGCAAGAATGGAGGAAGGAGGGACTGTATAGAGGGAAAAGAGGGGTGGAGGGGTGGGGGGGAAGGAAAAAATAACAGAATGATTCAAACATCATTACCCTATGTAAATGTATGATTATGCAAATGGTGTGCTGTTACTCCATGTACCAACAAAAACAACATGTATCCCATTTGTTTACAATAAAAATCAATTTAAAAAAATAAATAAATAAAAATAAATAAAAATAAGTTGCAGTGGCCGAGCCACAAGGACTGCATTCAAAGCATAAAGTGGACATTGTTACAGTACCAGGGATTGAACCCAGGGGCACTTCACCACTGAGCCACATCCTCAGCCCTTTTATTTTTTATTTTGAGACGGGGTCTCACCGAGTTGCTTAGGACCTCGCTAGATTGATGTGGCTGGCTTTGAACTTGTGATCTTCCTGCCTCAGCCTCCCAGGTCTCGTTGGGATTACAGGCGTGCACCCCTGCACCTGGTCTGATTTAAATCTTTTTTTTTTTTTTTTTGTGGTGCTGGGGATTTGAACCCAGGGCCTTGTGCTTGCAAGGCAAGCACTTTACCAACTGAGCTATATCCCCAGCCCTGATTTAAATCTTAAAGGAAAGCTACTGGTGCATTTAACTAAAGAGTCCAAGTAACTCTAGGCTTGGCCCATGTCAGGGTCAAATGACATTATTGGGAAGATGCTGTCCCTGTCCTTGCACATGGTGCTTCTGCTTTCCTTTTTCTTATTTATGGTTATTATGATTATTTTTGCAATTCCGGGATTGAACCCAGGTCTCGCACATGCCAGGCAGAGTGACCCGCTGGGTGGTTTTCTGGTAGTCAGGGGATGCAGGCCCCTTAGAAGGGGAGGGCTTGACTCAGAGGGCAGTGGCCGGGTTTTAAGCTCTGTTAGGAGGGAGGCAACAGTTGTGCCCCGAAGCTCTAAAAGGCCGAGGAAAACCTCCCATTTACAGACTGGGGACGAAGAGAATTCCCAGACTCTCCTTCAAAGCCCAGGAGGATCATGGCTGAGTAAAGTAAAAAGCCAGACCAAGTGATGCAGGCCTGCAATCCCAGTGACTCAGGAGGCTAAATCAGGAGGACCGCAAGTTCCAGGCAAGTCTCAACGAGTTAGGGAGACCCTCAGAAACTCAGGGAGACCTTGTCTGAAGAAATAAAAATGGCTGCAGATGTAGCTCAGGGGTAAAGCACCCCTGGGTTCAACCTTCAGTACAAAACAACACAAAAACCCAATTCAAACTGGTTTAAATCTCAAAGGAACATGATAGGCTCATTTAAAAAGTTTCTGAAGCTGACCTTGAATTTGCCATCTTCCCACCTCTGCCTCCTGGATCTCTGGGATTGCTAGGCATGGGCCACCCACGTGGCTGAGTCTGCTTTCCTTCAGCTGACTTCGCCTTGGACTGTCCTCCTCTCCAGAGGTGCTGTGGCCACCCGCAGCTTCAGGCTCACGTTCCTCCAGTTCAGCACCTCCAGCAGACCGAGAGTTTTTTCCCAAGAATTCTATCATCAGTGGATAAGCAAGTCTTTTTTTGTTTTTTGTATCAAGGATTGAACCCAGGGGTCCTTAACTACTGAGTCATGTCCCCAGCCCACTTTTATTTTTTTATTTTGAGACAAGGTCTTGCTCAGTTGCTCGGGACCTCTCCTAAGTAGTTGAGGCTGGCTTAGAACTTGCAATCCTCCTACCTCAGCCTCCTGAGCAGCTGGGATTGCAGATGTGTGCCACCGTGCCCAGCATGGTGGGCGAGGCTTGTTGCCCTGGTTTGGGTGATGTGGCCAGCTATGATCTGATTCTTGTAATTGGGGGAAGAGTGTCAGATGGGCCAGACATTGTCCTGGGCCACCCATGCAGCTGGTCTTGGGCTCTGCCAGTTTGCAACCCCAGTGGAATGCAACAGACTCTTTCCAGAAAGCTTCAGCAAATGTCCAGAGGAGGATAGAGAGGAGAGAAGAGGTGGGCAGACTGGAGAGAAGGACATAGAATTGGACCAGGAGACAGACAGGAGCTGCCAGGAGCAGGACAGCCTGCCTTAAATTCATCAGGGTCTTTCCCTGTAACCCAGTGTTCAGCTGTTATGAGGAAACACCCAAATAAACCCTTCAGTTTCACTGCTCTTAGTTGACTTAAAACTCACTAATTTTGGAGGTCATACAGCTTGGGCAATATGCTATTATTCTCCCACTAATTTTGCCGTAGATAACACTTCTGATGTGGGTTTTCATGATAATGGTTGCCTAGGTTACTTTTCAGGGATTCGAAGGACATTTTTGCTGAAAACACGGACTCTTCGCTTGGGCCTGCAGATGCCCAATGGGTGACTGGAACTGGATGAAAGGGCCTGGCATCTCTGTCTGCATACCGTGTCCGTCACTTTTGCCGCCGTAACCTTTGGGTCACATTTACTCAGCACTGCATGTAGAAGTGAACCCTTGAGAAACTGTCCAGAACTATGATACAGGTTTACTCCATCTGGACGTGCTGAGCCACTCTCCTCCCACGTCAGGGCTAAAGACACCACCAGCCGCCATGACCAGAAACACCAGGCCATGGAGGGAGTAGTAAGACGTGGCACCTCAGGGGAAGATCTCTGCCTGTTCCCAGAAAGACGTGAACGTGGGCTGGGGAGATAGCTCAGCTGGTAGAGTGCTCGCCTGCCAAGCACAAGGCCCTGGGTTCAATCCCCAGCACGACCAAAAAAAAAAAAATCCTTAAAGACGTGAACGTCCTCCCCTTTGGTAGCCTGTCCCTGTCCCTCATTCCTCCCATCCTGTATCTGCAGCCCAGAATCTGTGAGCAGAACCCTCACTTCTCCATCCCATGGCCTCTGAATAGAGCCTTCCTCCCCAGCTCTGTCTCCTGTAGGGTGAGCTTGTAGACTCGGGCTTGGGTAACGTGGTGATGTTATGGGTAGGCCTGAGTCTTCATGCTAGATTTAGCATATAAAAATATAGGACACTGAGTTACATGTGAATTTCAGGCACACAAGGAATACATTTTTAGATCACTATTTCCAAGTATGCACCCTGTATGTTATCTGGAAACCCCACCTGGGTCATTTGCTAACTCCCCCCTGTGGGGGGTAAGATTGGCTGTACCCCAAATACTTAGAGTGTGAGGAGAGGGATGATCATCCCAGAAGGTAAAATGGAGGTGCTGTCTCCACACGTAAGCATGGATGTGGGCTGCCCAAATGATAGTGCACCCCGAGTACCCACTCATTGCAGCCCACCGGCCCTTTCTCTGCCCCTTATCCCTGCACAGAGACCCCCATTTCTCTGCCCCTTATCTCTACACAGAGAGTAGGCGGAGACCCTGGATTTTAGGAATGCGCATCCCCCTTAGCCCCAGGGCACTCATTGCGGTTAATCTCAATTACCAGAGATAATTGCCTTCCTTGTTGCCGAAAGCAGGATACAAATATTCCCAGTTTCCTTTGTAGCCGGGGAGGGCCGTGCAACCTTTCTGGCCCAGGAGAGGAAAGTTTGCTGGGAGTTTCTGGTGAAGATTCTGCTTCTCTGATAAGGAAGCAGAGCCCTGGAGAAAAAGACCTTTGGTCCTTTACCTTTGCCCCTCAAAGTGCCAGTCTGAGCACCTGACACTGGGGCTGTGGAGAGCAGCTTTTGATCTGGAGGCAAGAACCAGGGCAAAAAGCCAGCCGGTAAAAATGGCAGTGCTGAGCGCCGGAGTCTGAGCAGCCTCAAGTCCCAGGCCTCTTGGACTTCCCAGAGAGACAGTGCCTTAGGCATGGCCTCTGTACCTTGTTAATCACTCCCAAAGGTAACAGATAAACTTCCACCTGTGACTCTCGCCAATGCATCCTTTCTCCTGTCAAAAGACAAGACTTCAACAAATTCATTTGAAGGACTTTTTTTCCTTCCTTCTTTCTTTTTATTTATCTATTTATTTTTTAACGGTGGCACTGGGGATAGAACACATGGGCATTCTACCACTGAGTCATATCACCAGGTCTTTTTTTTTTTTTTTTTTTTCCTCCTGGGCTCCCAGGAATTGAACTCAGAGGCACTTGACCACTGAGCCACATCCCCACCCCTATTTTGTACTTTATTTAGAGACTGGGTCTCACGGAGTTGCTCAGGGCCTCCCTAAATTACTGAGGCTGGCTTTGAACTCGCCATCCTCCTGTCTCAGCCTCCTGAGCTACTGGAATTACAGGCCAGCACCACTGAGCCAGGCTCTTTTTATTTTTTGTTTTGAGACAGGGTCTCGCTAAATTGCCCAGGTTGGGCTGGAGCGTGTGATCCTCCTGCCTCAGTCTCTGGAGCTGTTGAGATTACAGGCATTTGTATTGCACCCAGCTTCAGTAGAAAAATCTTAATTGGCTTTATTTTCTATTCTAGAATCAGGAAATATTTCATAATGTTTCCTATGAATTCCCATGAACAGAGACTGTTGGACAGAAAAGGTTTGAGGACCACAGAAATGAAACAACAAATGTAGACAGATCATTTCAAAGTTACTTTCCTTGTAAGGTGGGGACGGGGGCAGAAGGATAGGAAAAATACCTGATTAGTTAACATCAGGTTAAGTTTGCTTTAGGATTAAAGCAGAGCGTGCTTGGGTTTTATGCAGATTGAAACCCACCTGTTTGGGAAATTGGCTGTTGACTCCCAGGGTATCTTGCAAGGTCAGATAACTCAGATCTTAACATGAGTGACTCCATTTTGATTTTTAGTCTGGTCAGCAGGGGCCCAGGGCAGGAGCCTAGTCCACACAATGGGCCCCTGTAATTCTACTGTCCGCTCCCTCTGAAGCACAGTTCAGTGGGCAGTACTACCTCTCTCCTTCCATGCAAACTAGAAACTTCGGTGCCGTGGTGGGAGCCTTCCTGGCTTCCCCAGTCCGTCTTCCCACTCTGTGGAACTTCCTTCCTGGGCAGCCCTGGAATCTGCTTCCTTTCTGCATCTCCATCCCCATGTCCTGATGGCAGCTCCTGTTTCTCTCCTGGTACAAAGTAGCCACCTTCTTCTTCTTCTTCTTCTTCTTTTTTTTTAAGATGTTGAAAGACCTTAATTTTATTCATTTATTTATATGCAGTGCTGAGAATCGAACCAAGTGCTTCACACATGCAAGGCAAGTGCTCTACCACTGAGCCACAGCCCCAGCCCTGACAAGGTAGCCTTCTATCCAGTCTTCCTGCCTCTACTCTACATTTCCACAATTATCCCATCAAAATGCACGTCTGATAATTCCACCTCCCCACGGCCCTATACATGCACACTATAAAACCCTTAGTTACCTCCCTTTGCTCTTAGAATAGATCAAAATCCTTCATGGAGTCTTTCTGGCCTTGCAGGCCTGCCTCAAGCCATACCTCAGTCTTCCTCTTTCTTTCTTTTCTTTTCTTTTTTTTTTTTTTTTGGTACTAGGGATTGAACCCAGGGATGCTTAACTGAGCCACATCCCCAGCCCATTTTTATTTTTTTATTTTGAGGCAAGTTCTCGCTGAGTTCTTAGGGCCTGCTAAATTGTTGATGCTGGCTTTGAACTCATGATCCTCCTGCCTCAGTCTTCTGAGTTGCTGGGTCACAGTGGTGTACCACCAAGCCTGGCATCAGACTTCCTCTTTCTGTATGACTGTTTCCTTCCACCACAGGGCCCTTGCACAGGCCCGAATGCCTGGCGCCATCTTCCCCACCTACTGCCCTGACTCACTCCTGCCCTGCCCTGGGATCTCTCCATTACCCTGACTTTCTCAGAGGAGTCTTTTCCTGACCACCCAGACCCACTGTTACACCTCAGAGCTCAGCAAACTGTACCTTGAGTTCTACCCAGAAGGACCCTCCCGAGGCTCTCAAGATCTAGGAGGCAGCCTCTGGCAACCCTGTCCTCTTCCCCTGGAATCCTGTTGGTCCCCCTTAAACTTCAAGATCCCGAGATCCCGAGATCCTGAGATCCTGCCCCTATGGAAGATCCTATTACTTTGCTACTTGGCTTCTATTGACCCAGGCTTTCAAAATCAAAGACCTAATCTCTCACAGAAATGAGAACAAAAACCAAATCAACATACCAGTCGATCATTTTGACATACCAATAAAGCAATTATGTTCTATTTTTTCTAATTGGAACTTCGGGAGGGGGGCCTTTAACCCAGATTATGAATTGCTGAACAGACTTACAGGACAAAAGGGCTGCAAATGTCATCAGAGGTTCGTTCGAGGAGGTCCCAGAGAGGAGACCTCCACTCAGGACAAGGGGATCCTTGGCATATGTGACAGAAAAGAAGTTCAGCACTGCCAGAGACGGAGAGGAGACAAAGACAAAGTTGATTTAGGAAAGCGGAGGCGGGTTCCGGGGAGAACACGCCATCTCCAGGGGCAGTGGCAGCAAGCCGGCGGGGACGTTAATAGTCATGGGGGACAGATGCTGGGGCTGCACTAGAAGTGGCGCCAGTGCGGAGCTACTCAGTTTGTCCTGTTTTTCCAGCACTTGTGCCTTGCCCTCCTGTCCATTTTTGCAGGCCAGGGCAGGGTCAAGGGTGCAGGTCAAGGGCACAGGTCAAGGGGGCGGGAGGAGGGTAAGGGCTGGTCCCTCAGAATGTTTGTTTTGCATTTCTTTCTTTTTTTTTTACTAGAGATTGAACGCAGAGACTTTACCACTGAGCCACATTCGCAGTCCTTCTTATTTTTTAGTTTGAGACAAGGTCTTGCTAAATCACTGAGGGGCTCACTAAATTGCTGAGACTGTCCTTGAACTTGCAATTCTCCTGCCTCAGTCTCCAGCGTCACGGGGATGACAGAGTGTGCCTCTGGGCCAGTTTGTTTGGCACTTGAAGGTTTGTGGGTGTTTACTACATTCCCAGGGCTCTTGGGTGCTCCTCTTTTGAGACTCAGTCTCTCCTTCCTTCTCAGT
The DNA here is from genome assembly GCF_902686445.1 of Sciurus carolinensis. Classification (NCBI taxonomy): domain Eukaryota; kingdom Metazoa; phylum Chordata; class Mammalia; order Rodentia; family Sciuridae; genus Sciurus; species Sciurus carolinensis. The sequence continues at coordinate 11,584,219 of NC_062223.1, forward strand.
ATCCCCACGTTCCTCTCTCAGGCCCAGGAAGCCAGGTGGGCAAAGTGCCTCCCTGCGAGGGGCTGGAGTGTGGTGGGTGGGGGAGGAGACTCAGGGCCGAAGTTGGGTGCAAAGGATTCTAAAGAAGTGTCTGGTTGCTCTGGAAAGAACATTCTAGAACTGGGGGTGTAGCTCAGTAGTACAGCACTTGCGTAGCATGCTTGAGGCCCTGGGTTTTTATCTCCCATACTGCCAGAGAAGAAGAGAGAAAGGGAGAATGATTTTAACGGCTGTGTGGGAAAAGGATTGCAGATTGCAGGGGACAGGACTGGAGGAGGAGGCCGCCGATGTGATGTGCTAGGAGAGGTGACAGCTCCGGAAGTGCCATCCCTGGGAAAACTGTGAGGGTAGGAGTTGGGCGGTACAGCTTCTGTGGCTGATGGAGCACAGTGGGGGTGACTCAGATTCCCCAGAATCCCAAAGAGGACGCGAAGGTTCCAGCATCTTAGGACATGGCTTCTTCATGTCCCCTGCACTACTGACACCTTTGAGCATAGGGTGAACCCTTGACTACAGAGAACTTGACCTTGGAGGGCTGCTGTCATATAGAGAAACTTCTTGAAGGCTACATCCAAGTAAAAATGAATTGTGGTGGGCAGGGTGCACACCTGCCTTCCCAGTGGGCTCAGGAGGCTGAGGCAGGAGGATCACAAACTCAAGACCAGGCTCAGCAATTTAGTGAGACCCTCAGCAATTCAGCAAGACCCTGTCTCAAAATAAAAAAAGGGTGAGGGAGGTAGCTCAGTGATAAAGGGTCCCTAGGTTCAATCCCCAGTACCCCACCTCCCCAAATTGATTTTTTTTTTTTTTTGGTGGTGCTGGGGGTTGAACCCAGAGGTGCTCAACCATTGTGCCACATCCCCAGCCCTTTTAAAAAATGTTTTATTAGAGACAGGGTCTCCCCGAATTGCTAAGTGCTTCGCTAAGTTGCTGAGACTTTGAACTCGAGATCCTCCTGCCTCAGGCTCCAGAGCTGCATAGGCGTGCGCCTCCGCGCCTGGCCCCAAATTGAGTTTTATTGCTTCTGGACAGTGAAGGCATCTATACCTATATGGCAATGACAAGCACAGCTTTGGGAAGGGTTAACCTGGCGAGGGGGGATGAAGAACAGGCAGGAAGGCATGCTTAGGAGCTGCAACCCTCTGTGATAATTTATTTCTTAAAATTAAGTTATGCAGTGAATATGTCAAAATGTTTAGATTTGTTAAAGCTGAGAGGTATGAATATATATGTATATAAACACATAAAAGTTCTTTTTTGCTGGATGTTTGAAATCGTTGATTTTTTTTTAAGTGTTTTTAAGTGTCAAGGATTTGGGAACAGGCTCAGAGTTATGTCTGCTCTTACCAATCACTAGCTGTGTTTTGGATAAGTTGCTTCCTTTTCTCCTCTGTAACATGGTCTCCTGGGCTGTCACATGGATCAAGGTGAGGAAAGAGTTTGCCAGTTTTCTTGTTTCTTAAAAGTAATTTTATTTGTTGCTTTATTCTCGAATTTAAATATCTGAGGCTAACACTCCACTCCCCTCCCTGCAACGCACACTCAGAAACTTTGAAGTTTACTTACACCTGGAAATCATCTTTAAGTTTAGAATTTCTTTGGAATTTGACAAGGGATGATTTAATTTACAATCTACTTAGAGAGTTCCTTTGAACCAGGGCATGGTGGCTCACACTTATAATCCCAGCTACTCAAGAGGCTGATGCAGGAGGAGCAAAGGAAGCCAAGCTCAACAGTTTAGCCAGATCCTGTCTCAAAAAAATAAAAACATCGGGGGATGTAGCTTGGTGGTAGAGCACTTGACTACCATGCATGACGTCCTGGGTTCCATCCCCAGCACAAGGCACCCCTTTGAAATTTGTAGGCTAGATGAGCAAGTGATCTTTGTTTGAAAGAATTTAATTGTGCCCACTGGAGATGTCAAAAGCCTATTAGTATTTTGTAGTTCTGAGACATTGAAAAGTTGAATCCAGAAATTTGTGGGAAATTTGGGCCGTGTGATGTCAATGTATTCACCTCCTTAAAAGATTCCTTTGGACACAGTATCCACAGTTCCTCCATGGTAGCCATCAGTAAGGCCCTTCTTTTTCTGAGACTACCCAAGGAACCACAGAAAAGTAGGAGGAAGCTGTCCCCACCCATAGGGACCTCCGGCCTTTGCAGACTGAGACCAGTGAACACAGGGAGCCCAGAGTCTTGCTGGCTGGAGATACCAACCAGTAGACTAAGGATCTGAGTCACAGAATGAAGGGAAGGGGCGAGGTAGAAACATTGGGTCTGGGTTTAATACAGGAGCCAAAGTTTCCAGGTTGCAACTTTGTTCTCCACCCCAAGTCCAATTTGGACCTTTTCTTCTCAGCCCACGTACTTGGGAACTAGGCTCATCTTTCACTCATTGTCCCATCCATCGGGCACCATGTCCTGTGTCCTGTAGATTCCGCCTTTTTTTGTTTATTTTTTCCCCCCATACTGTGGATAGAACCCAGGGCCTTGCACATGGTAGGTCAGTGTTCTAACACTGAGTGACATCACTACATCCCCAGCTCTCTTTATTTTGAGATAGGGTCTTGCTAAACTGCTGAGGCTGGCCTTGAACTTGTGATCCTCCTGCCTCAGCCTCCTGAGTAGCTGGGATTACAGGCATGTGCCACTGTGTTGGTGATTTTACCTTCTTAAAGGCTCAAAATAAGACCACGGCTAGTTTGCAAGAGGGGCTTTGTTAGAATTTGGGCAAAAGGACCCCCTCTGGGAGGAGCCAGCTTACAGTACATATCTTGGTAACAAATAGCTCTCTGATGTGAAGAGGTATCTTTTCTTACTGCTAGGCTGCTTGGCTCAGCTGGGACATGGGTGGCATCTCTTACTCTCTGGTCCCTTCCCCCTCGTGGGCAGCGAAGACTGCACCATGATGAGCTGTGGGCGGCTCACACTTTTTACCCCCTCCATCGGCCTTGCTGCGCCACCTCCACGCAGGTCCTTGGGGCTGGTATGGCCAACCCAAAGGGTGGTCACAGTCTTTGACTCGTGATGTCCTTCCTCCAACCCAGTGTCCTCAAGGCTGCCTCCTGGAAGATCAGGCGCACCTTCAGGCACTCCCCAGTGACTACAGAACAGACTCATACACTCAAGTTGGCACCTAAGGTTGAGTCCCGAAGTCTCTTTCCTCTCTGTCTCTGTCACCAGAACCCTGCTCCGCTGGAGCTCCCCTGGCCTCTGCCAGCAAGGTCCTGGCTGCCTTTCTCTTCTGGCAAGTCTTCCCTGGCTGGCTGATTCTTCCTTGCCTCCCTTCTCCCTTGACACATTGCCCTGCGTCGCAGTCACCGCTGACTGCCCAATCCGCTCCAGAGGAGGCACTGTACCTCCAGCCCACCATATTTTTCTGGGCTTCTGAAAATATCAAAGTATGTTAACATTTCACATGAAAGCATTTATTGAATTATTTAAAAATTTCTCTTTAATAGAAGACGTCCACAAAGGCAAAAGTATCTATAGTCCATAAAAACAATGTGTGTAGTCCCAGACACGGAAGAGGCTGAGGCAGGAGGATTGCAAATTTGGGGCCAGCCTCAGCAAATTAGCATGACCCTGTCTCAAAATAAAACAAAAAGGACTGGGGATGTGGCTTAGTGGTAGAGCACCCTTGGGTTCAATTTCCAGTGCAAGAAAGAAAAGAAAAAAAGAAAATCAAAACATGGCCCTGATTGCAATTGTCTTTGGTGTCCCTTCCCACAGCGAACTGAGAACTTCTGAGGAGAGAGGGCACCCCTGCATTGTCATGTGATCTTTATTTTTAGCAGTGCTGGGAGTTGAACCTGGCACCTTATGCAGGCTACCTAAGTGTTTTTAAACCTTTCCACCTAGCCCAGGAAGAGGCACTTTGGATTGGCTCAGACAATGCTTTCCAAGTCAATGAAATCAATGGACCATCTTGAGTGAGTTGTCTCTGAGTCTCCGTGTCTTCCTCTGAGTAGCCAAGCTCCAGCTTCATGAGTTTGCTGGTGGAACGCTTGGAAACTGGAGCTTGGAGCCTTTCCTGAGGCTTGCAGGATGTGGGTGATGGGGAAGGGCCAGAGGTTGTTAAAAATGGCTCCAGGTGGCTCTGAGACGTTTCTTTGTGTGACAAACAAAATTGCCCTCTTTATACAACAGAGAGTACAGGAAGGACAGATAGCACAGCATCTCAGTCTCACCCCGGCTGGACCTGAACATGGGTTGCTTTTGTAATTAGAAACTAAAGTGAAATAAATCGAGAGCCCTTTAGCCCTAGAGGAACAGACTTCTTTCACTTTAGGTCATTAGGCCGCATGAGCGCCACCCCTCCACCCCCACCCCCTTTTCGTGGTCCTGGGAATCTAACCCAAGGTTTGAAGGATGCTAGGTGAGTGTCCTACTGAGCTATGTCCCCAGGGGCTCCCGTCTCCCCGCAGTTTTCCTTTTCAAAACCATACACAGAAGCGCATGAGGGCAGGTCCCTGTTTTATTTTCTCTTCGCATCCCTGGGCCAGACAACCCTCCACCCCAAGACCCCACCTGGCACCCCATGAGCACCAGGGACCCTGCCCCCAAGTGGATAGAAAGAAGGGTAGCTCCTTCCTGGGTGAGAGCAGAGATGTGAGGCAGACTCAGTTTCCCCAAAGTGATGTCTCTCAGGTCATCACTGGGCCTGAAGGAGAGACGGGGTATTTCGGAAATCTTAGTTCCTGTCCCTTCCACTTGCAGCGGCGGCCAGGGGGGGTGGGTGTTTCCTGTGTTCCGGGTAATTTAATATTTTCCAAGATTCCCAAAAGGGCTGGGGTTGTTTCCATTTTATAAGCCATGGGTGCCTAAGTCACAGACAGTAGTAGTTTGGGCTGTCGTGGTCAGTGCTGTGTCCAGCGTCTAAAAGCATGCGGGTACACAGTAGGTGCTGAGTGAGAGAAGGAATCTGTCAAAGACTTCTAACGGACTGCCGGGTCGCTTCTGGCCGAAGAGAGTAAAACTCACCTCTAGATAATAAGACCCTGCACGGCCTCCCGCAACCTGTAATTTAGATCTCCAGGAATCGCCTTTGTTGTGGGCGACCGACCACAGGCAAAGCAAGCACCTGCTTCTCCAGCAGGTCCTCGCAAAAGGACCCCAGGCTGCCGCGACCCCGCGCGGCTGCCTCGCGGGGTCTCTCCTCTCGGTTTCCCGGGAGCTGTGGACCTGGAGGTGCCCCCGGGACCCGCAGCGAGGGTCGGCCCCAGAGCTTCGCTGTCGTGGTGACGCGCGTGCCCAGGTGTCCGACACTCTGACCGCGGCCCGCATTCTTTGCCCCCTCGGGCCGGGCAGGGGGTCTGGGACTGCGCCCAGGGTCTCATACGGCACCCCCAGGCCTGCGGGGCGAGGAGCCTGAGTCACCGCGCACGCCCTCTTCCCGGCCTCCATCCTGGGGCCACCTCGGCTCCTCGGGGCCGGCCCGGCGCAGCGGGCTCTCGGCGGGTCCCCGGTACGTCCCGCTCCCCCGCCTGCGCCTCGGCGGCCACCGCCCTCACCCCTGACCAGCTCCGGAGGAGCCTCGCCCGTCCGCCCCTCCCATGGAGAAGCCGGAGCTCCCAGCGCTCCCCGGCGGCTCCCGCGGGAGGGGGCGCGGCCGCCCCCGCGGCTCCACCCTCTCGGCGGGGCCGCAGCCATCTGGGGCCCCTGCCAGTCGCGTCCGCTCTGGGGCCCGCGCCGAGGTCGCGCGGGAGGAGGCAGCCCCTGGCAGGGACCTCGGCCGCTCCACCCGGCGGTCCCCTGCCTGCGCCGCCGCGGAGAGCCCCGCGCTGACATGCCCCGAGGGGGCGGTGGCTGCGAGCCGAGCCTGGGTGGAAGCGCGTCGCAGCGGACGCGGGCGCCCCTCACCACCTCCGTGACCCTTCGGGAGCCGGGACCCGAGCCCCGGAGGCGGTGGCGCGGGCCAGCGAGGGCGGCGAGGTCCGTGCTCTTAGCGTCCAGAGGGGCCGCCGGCTGCGGACTTGTCGCTTCTCGCCTCCCACCCCCAGCCCCCCGCGAGCTGGCAGGAGGAAATAGCGCGCGGCCCCTTTAAATTTACCCAGGAGCCCTTAAAGGAGCCCCAGGGGCCCCAGACAGGAATCCCCACCCCGGTCCAGCCCGCGCCGCCGAGCGAGCAGCCAGCCGTCCGTGCGGCCGGCCGCCCTGTGCATGCGCCCAGCGCCCCGGGGCCTCGCGCACCGAGCGCCCCGCGCGGGCCGCCTTCGGCCCCGCGGCCCCGCGCCCCGCCGCCCCGGGGCCCCGCTCCGCAGCGCAGCGCATGGAGCCCGGCGGGGACCACCGGAGCCGGAGCGGCGGCGGCAGGGGCGGCCCCGGGCCAGCAGTGGCCTCGGCACGGGGCCGACGGCTGCCGCCCGCCGGATCGAGCGGCGGCGCGGAGCCCGAGGAGGACGACGGCGGTAAGAGCTGGGGCCGGCGGCCCAGGCGGGGGCCCCGGCGTGGGGGAGGGGAGGGCTGCGGCTCCGGGCTCCGGGCCCCTCTCCGCCGCCGAACAAAGGGGGGGACGCGGGCAGGCCGGCCTGGGGCGCCACCTGGCGGGCGCGGATCGCCCTTGCAGGGCCAGCGGGGGAGCCCTCCGCCCAGCGCCCGGGGTCGGCCCGCGGGGCTCGGGCGGATCCCTTCCTCCTTAAAGGGCCCCGCGGCGCCCCGCTTTGGGGGCCAGGCGGAGGGGCCCCGCAGGGCCAGCGCTGCGGGGCTCCAGGCGGTCGGACTCGCGGCCCCCGCCCCTTTCTCTTTCAGACTCCCAGGTGGTCTTTCTTATCCAGCTGTCTCTTAAAAGACCGCCCACACCCCGAGTCCCTTTTGGATTTCTTTTCCCTCCCCAGAGTAGCAGAGCACCGAACTCCACAGTTTCCAGTCCGGCTGCTTCTCTCGTCATGTGGCCTGGTTAGGGACAGGAACTCTCTTTCCCACGTTCTCCCTAGGAAGGAGAATAGCTTGCGCCCGGGGACCCACCACCACCTTCCCCCACTGCGGGCCGGTTTTAAATTAGGGATGGGTTCGCCCACAAAGGCAGACACCCTCTCTGCCCCCGCCTTGTCTCTTCCCTTTTCAGAATTTATCTCAACCCCGATTTGTCAGCTGTAGCGGGACCAGCCCGTCCTCTTGCCTCTCAGAGAAAACTGTTGTCAATTCCTAGATGCAGGGTCTGCTGCGCCTTAAGACTTGCGAGGGTTCAGTCCTGGCCTTGGGAGACTCTGCCCTAATCTCCGAGCTCCCCTCCCCAAAACTCCCCATCCCCTTTTGTTTTTAAAGAATCTCAGCTCCTCCTCTTTTTTTTTTTTTTTTTGACTCTTAAAGGGCCAGTCTGCCTTAGACTAGCATGGCTCCAGCGCTGGAAGGATGCTGAGACCAGCTAGCCATCCAGTGCCTTTGCAGACAAAGACTCGCTTGGGCCCAGAGAGCGGACGTGACCTACCAAAGGTCACAGAGCAAGTTGTCAGTGACGTTAGGACTTGAACTGGTGGTTTTTCTATGAATCTACTTTTTAAAAAATGCAAACTAAAACAAACAAAACCCTCCACAATGTGACAGGAGTCCTCTCTGAGCCTGTCTTTTGTTTGCTGGACCCTGGGAATCTCCAATGGGAGAATGACCAGAACCTGTCCATTCACTCTATGTGGCCGGGAGACCACTTTCTAAATAAAAGAGGGTCAGAACTGTAGGGAGGGTGGGGGGCTGCTCTGGGGTGCCTGTTTCACAAAGGGAACACCACTGGGTTAACCCCGGGTCCCTCCAGTGCCCTCCCTTCTTATTGCTGGGCAGTGGCCGGCTCCCTGCCAGAGCAAAAAATAAATCTCCAGAAAGACTTAATGGGCTCTAGTGGGTGGTGGCTGCTCTCTGATGCAGTATCTTTGGTAGTCACTCTGGTGGCCCTCCTGCCATCCCTTTTCAGGGTCATTGGCTCTCTCAGACTCTGGGGAAGTCCTAGGTCCCAGAAACTCCTTTTCCTGGAGGTGTTGACAGCTTTGTGTTGGGGATCTCTCCTGTGGGGGAATCTGTATTTGGGGAACTGACAAATCCATAGCCTATACCTAAAAGGGACTCTCAGGAGGCCGTTTTTGAGACATTATTGGAAAAAAGGAGACCTTTGGGTGGGGCCCTCCTGGCTGGGGCCCCAGGTGGGTGGGTCCTTGCGCAGGCCAGGGTGTAGACAGATGCCCCCTTTGTTCCTCGCCCCACTGCCTTCTCCGTGCTGGCTGTAGCCGCCCCAGCTGCTGCTCTCCTGGCTTTATCCCCACACTCTCCTCCAAAAAGGGTGCCTTACAGAGCCTGCGTGTCCTTGGCCCTCACCTTATCTTTAAAAAGTCACAGCTGGTTCACACGATGCTGGCATCCTTTTGTTCTCGAGCCTCTCTCACAGGGTCCTTGCTCTGTGTTCGGGTGTTCTGACACCCTGGTTCTCCCACATCCCTGTCATTGCTATTGCTGTCCCTTCCCTGCCCGGAAGCCCCCCCACCCCCCCTTCTCAGGCCCTGAAATCAAAGCCCTGGATTCTTTTCCTGGAAACTGGAGATTGAAAATCTCTCTTCCTTTTCTCTTCAGGGCAAGATCTTCAGCTGGAAGGGGGTGCCTTGGGGTCCTGGGGGAGTACTCCCCTGCCCTCCTCCAGGGCCAGGGGACCAGCATCTTCAGGCAGGAAATACTCAGACCATTGTGAGGCCAGGGCCTCAAGGCCTGGAAAGAGCCGCATCCCTGGCCGTGACCACCGGCGCTACTACCACGACCACTGGCGGCTGGAGTACCTGATGGACTTCAACCCTGCTCGGCATGGCATGGTGTGCATGGTGTGCGGCAGCTCCCTGGCCACCCTCAAGCTCAGCACCATCAAGAGGCACATCCGCCAGAAGCACCCCTACTCCCTGCATTGGAGTCCCCGCGAGAAGGAAGTCATCAGCAACAGCTGGGATGCCCACCTGGGGCTGGGGGCCTGTGGTGAGGCTGAAGGCCTGGGGGCCCAGGGAGCTGAGGAAGAGGAGGAGGAGGAAGAGGAAGAGGAAGAAGAGGGGGCCAGCCTCCAGGCTTGCCCACCCAAGGGCTCAGGTAATGCAGGACATGGAGAGGCAGGGGCCTGGGTGTGTTGGGACCAAGTCGGGGCATCTGCTCTGTCCACTAGCTGATTTTCTGGGGCAGGTCACTGTTCCTTCTCTGGGTAAGGCCTGTTTATTGCCCTTATTGTCCAGTGGTGCGGGAGGACAGTGGGATGGGGGGGTCTCCAACCTCTCTAACACCTTTGACATTCTGTGGTTTGAGAGGAGAGGAGAGGTTGGTGGAGGGTGGGGGTGGGACAGGAAGGGGAGGGTTAGGTTCGGTGAGGGAACAGAGGGTGCTAGAAAAGCATGGCTGACGGTGAAGCCCAGGGAAGGGGCTGGAACCTGGGTCTGGGAAGGCTGGTGGACTTAGCTTGTGTGTGCAGGAGGGTTAGAGAGATGGAGTTAAGATGTGAGGGGAGAGGAAGAGAAGGGCAAAGGTTAGATGTGGCACCTGAGTCACAGTTCAGTGAGCAAGAGGCTGTGGAGGGCCTGGCTGTGGTGGGGGGCTCCCAGAGGGCCAGCATCTCAGTTGCTTCCCTCCAACCCTTTCAGGCAAAGCCTCAGCTGGTGGGGGCTGCCGGCGCCAGCGGCCAGGGGTGCGAGGGGGCCCAGTGGCATCCCGTGGCCAGTGCCTCTCAGCCTCCAGAAGGGCTGGGGGCAGCAGGGGACTGGGGTCCCAGCGCCTGGAGAGAAGGCTGAAGGAGTCCCTGCAGAGCTGGTTCCGGGCTGAGTGTCTCATGGACTATGACCCGCGGGGGAACCGGCTGGTGTGCCTGGCCTGTGGCCGGGCATTGCCCAGCCTGCACCTGGACGACATCCGTGCCCACGTGCTGGAGGCGCACCCCAGCTCTCTGGGGCTCAGCGGCCCCCAGCGCAGTGCCCTGCTGCAGGCTTGGGGTGACCAGCCTGGGGTGCTCTCTGAGCTCATCCAGTCCTCACCAGGTGCGAGGCTGCCCCAAGGCTGAGACCCCCCCACTTCAGGGCTGCGAGGTGGGGTCTGTGGCCCAAACTGGGAGGCCAGGACTCCTGAGGGCCAAAGGCCCCGCCTACCCACCCCACCCTACACACACACACACACACACACTCACTCAGACTCCCTGGGACCTCTAGCTTGGGGCTGGGGTTAGAAGCAAGGCTAGACACCCCCTACCTCGTGGGTAAGGACAAGCCAGTCAGCAGGCTGAGCCCCTCTCCCTCAACCCTTCCCCAACAGACGATGACCTCGTTCCCCAGGACCTGACCAGAAAGAGCCGGGACTCGGCCCCTGCAGCTGGAGCCCCCTCCTCTCAGGATCTCAGGCCCCCAGACGTAAAGGAAGAGGCTGGCTGGGTCCCTGAGAGGCCCAGGCCCGCAGAGGAGGAGGAGGAGGAGCTGGAGGAGGGCAAGGGCGAGGGCGAGGCCGAGAGGGAGGGGGTCCCGGGGCAGTCGCCGCAGGGCGGCGACCACCGCCGCCACTTCCAGGAGCGCTGGCGACTGGAGTACCTCATGGAGCTGGACGGCGGCCGGCGTGGCCTGGTGTGCATGGTGTGCGGGGGCGCGCTGGCCTCGCTCAAGATGAGCACCATCAAGCGGCACATCCGCCAGCGCCACTCGGGCCTCACGCGCCGCACCGGGCCTGTTAAGGCCCTCATCGCCCCGGAGTGGAGCGAGAAGGCCGCCCACCTTCTGGCCCTGGGGCTGCCCTGCCCGGAGTCGCCCCCCGGCGCCGCCGGCCCCAGCACAGCCGCAGCCCAGGAAGGGGGAAGGGCGGAGGAGGCGGAGCCAGAGGAGGCGTGGTGGGGTGAGCCGGTGGAGGGCCAGAGCAGGTGGCGAGGGAACGCGGGCAGGAGCGCGGGCAGGGGCCCGGCAGGCAGAGGGCTGCGCGCAGCTTGGATGCTGGAAGGGTGAGAGTGGGAGGCTGGAATCGAAGGACAAAAGGAGGGGGATATGTAGCTGGGATGTGGGACCTGCCCTGCTTTCTGCCACCGGCTCCAATGCAGCCCTTTGTCCCTCTCTAGGCGAAGTCCCACTCTCCCCTGGGGCTCCGTTGGAGCGGCCCGCCGAGGAAGAGGAGGACGAAGAGGACGGGCAGGAGCCCGGGGGACTGGCCTTCCCGCCGCTGCCGCTGCCGCCGCCGCCCCCTCCCCCTCCCCCGCCGCCCCGCAGCCGGGAGCAGCGGCGGAACTACCAGCCGCGCTGGCGGGGCGAGTACCTGATGGATTACGACGGCAGCCGGCGCGGCCTGGTGTGCATGGTGTGCGGGGGCGCGCTGGCCACGCTCAAGGTGAGCACCATCAAGCGGCACATCCTGCAGGTGCACCCCTTCTCCATGGACTTCACGCCCGAGGAGCGCCAGACCATCCTGGAGGCCTACGAGGAGGCGGCGCTGCGCTGCTACGGCCACGAGGGCTTCGGGCCACCTGCCCCGGCGCCGCGCGACGGCGGCGCGGACCTCAAGCCCGGCGCCGTGTGCCGGGCGTAGCGGACTCGCTCGGCCGGGCTGGGAGACCCTTGTCCCTGGTGCTAGAGCTTCCCACGCCCCCGACTGCTGCCGTGCCCCCTGCTGGCCGGGCCGGGCGGAGATTGGGTGGCGCCGCCGCTGCGGTTCGTTGCCACTTCGGTGTCTGAGCTAGTCGGGCGCTGGGGGAAGCGCACCCGGGCCCGGAGCCCCGGCCCTCTGCGCAGCGCTCCGCTTTCCATGAAGCCAAAGCGGCCTCCGAAGTGTTAGCACCGAGCGCCGCCAGCCCGGCCCGCGGCGGGGAGCACTTCGCGAGGTGCTCCTTTGCCAGGCTGGGATGGGGGCGCCGTCAGTCAGTATTAGGACCGAGGGAGGGGCCCGGGAGGGCAGGAGGGACGCGCCGGCCCCTTGCCCTGGCCGGGGGCCCAGTTCTCTGCGGCCTCGCACGCCAGCAGGCGCAGCTCCCGCCTCGGGGACTGCTGGCTGCCTCGTCCTAATTGGTATTCTTGGCCTCTCGGAGGCCCTGGCCGCGGACGGGGGCCTTAGGCGGGAGGCGGGCCCGGGGCTTGGGAGCCTCCGGGGCGGGGAGGGCGCGTTGGACCGTGGACGGGCGGGGCGATGCCCCTAAGCCTGGGCTCGGCCAGCTGTGCCAGCTTCGGGGACAGGCTCAGAGGGACCATGCGCCTGGTGGCCCCGCCCTCGGCCACGCCCTCCCGCCCGGACCGGGATCGTGTAAAGGGATTAGCACTTTTTTTCCTTTGCTCCTCTCCTGCCCTGAGGGCCTCCGTTTACCCCTAGGCTGAATCTGGCGCTCTTGGTCCAGCGCCAGGTCCGTTGGAGCCCGGGGCACTGGCGGTCCCGGCAGTTGGCCTATATTCCCGTCCTCTCCCTTTGCCCCTTTGTCCTCAGCGGACTCGCCACCGGTTCTTAGCTCCCAGGGCCTGGGGCCGGGCGTCGGCCTCTCTTCCGGCGGCAGCGCCAGGCCCTGTGGGGTAGGGAAGGGGCCCCGCGATCTCCCAGGCAGGTCCGAGAGGGGTGTGTAGACTCATTCTCCCGTGGAGAACAGGTGGCCCTGAGATCAGGCCCTTTTTTGCTCTTTGTATTTTATTTTGGAACTGTATTTAATGCTTTTATATGAAAGGGGCGGGGCGGGGACAGAGCTGACCCAATCACCCTTATGTGCAAACGTCTTATTTATTACGCGTGTATCAGAGATAAGCTGTGAGGTGGTGGGGAAGGACCTGAAGGAAGATGGAGCGAGGACAGAGGCGGGGATGGAGGGCTAAACATCCCACACATGCCTGTGGCCTCTCGTCTCAGCCCCAGGTTTTTTTTCACAAAGGGAAGCCCCTGCAGGGACGGTGCCCTCGCCTGGCTTAAAGTCAGGGTGGAGAAGCCCAGGGGTGGAGCTTGAGGGTTGGGTCTGAGGGAGTGTGGCCCTAGGGGGCCAGGGCGGGTTGTCGTTGGAGAAAGCAGAAGACAAAGAGAAGTCCTTTCTCCTTACCCGCCCTAGGCCGGAACCTAAGGTTCAAGTGCCTCAGGCCAAGTTCCTTGACTCTTTCTAATTGGGAGTTGGATTTTTTTTTTTTTTTTTTTTTTTTACCACGAATTTTATAGCATTTTATACAATTCAGGATTGCTGGAGTTGGAAGGGACTCGAGGTGACGTAGTACCATCCCTCCCCCTTCACACAGGTACAATTCTGAAGACCAGAAATTGAAATTTTCACAGCAAGGCAGAAACAGGACAAAAACTAAAATAAAAAAATCCCAACTCCCAATTCAGTGTTTGCATCATAGCACACTGCCTCCTAAGCTCTGGTAAATTATTAGAATTTCTTTACCCATTAGGCCTGCCAAGGGGTGGCATGTTTTGGGCACTGCAGGCCGTCCCAGTGCACTTATGATTCCTGAGGTTGGCAAAGAACGGCACTTCTTGGAATGAGGATGCTGAGCTCTTGGAATGAGGGCAGCTCCGGCTGCTGCAGGCCTCAGCTGGAAAGCACAGGCTGCATGCAGCTTCCTCATCGGAACCCAAGGTGGGCCCATTGCCCCTGGCCAAAGGTCTGCTCAGCAGGGCAAGGCTCTGGCTTTGTGGTCTTTACTTTGGAATTTGGGGTGGGCTGTCAGTTGGCTGAAAAATGAATTTCCACTGAGTTTGGCCCTCCAGGATTTTTGAGACAGTATTAAAATCTTGAGAACAGAGATAAGCTGTGGCGCCAGCCTGGGCACCGCCATTCTTTACTTCGTGCATGTTGTTTCTAGAATGAGTATTCTACCACGTTTTTTTACACTGCCATTCAAAACAGGCAAAGCAGGACAGCTGATTGTCATCACCTGAGCTCATGGCAGAACTTCAGGTAAGCCAGGTCAGAGAGCAGGTCAGGAAATGGTTCCCCCCTTCACAGGAGAAGCCTTAGAAAAAAGCGACTCAGTGGCTTTCTAAGTGTGTCCCCAGGTCTGCATCATCGTCTCAGGAACTTTAACTAGAGGCATAAATACCATTTTGGAGTCCAGCACTCCATTTTGGAAGTTCCAAACGTGATCTGGGAAGTGCCGCTGCAGTGGTGCCTACTGTGACTTGGAGCGGTGGCCTCACGGTTGTCCTCATCCCTAGGGATGCCTCCTTGCCTTGGGATTCTGACATGAACAGTTTGTTTTCCTTTTTTTTTTTTTTTGGTTAATGGTATCCTTGCTATTATGGCCAATATGTAAATGTTACTCTGAATACATATTTATATACCATGTTACTTAGTGACATTATTCGGACATTTGTATGCGTATTTGTGAAGTTGTTTGCTTCAGTCATTTAAAAATACTTCAGCCTAAGTTTTTTAAGAGGTATGTCAAATAAATTTTTCAAATCCAGCTTGAGTCGCAGCAGCCTTAGTTTTGGGAAGAGCAACTTGAGGTGAGTGTTTCACAAAGAGGTGACACGTGGTGACTGATTTTATTTTATTTTTTGCGGTACTGGGGATCGAACTCAGGGCCTTGTGCTTTCCAGGCAAGCACTCTACCAGCTGAGCTATCTCCCCAGCCCGTGGTGACTGATTTTAGTGGTTTATAGGCTGCTTCACACTCAAGTGGGGAACCCTTCCTTGGTGGTAGGAGGCAAAAACTGGACCAACAGCACCTCCATCCCTCATCTTTTTTTTTTCCTTCTAGTGGCTGCAGGGTGATCAAGCCCAGGGCCTCATGCCTGCCAGGCTAGTGCTGTACCACTAAGCCATACCTCCAGCTGCTCTCGCCTTTCTCCTAAGCTCACCTCTTAGAGGTCTCTTATTTTCTCAGAAACCAAATGCACAACTGTGCTCTTACATTATGGAAATTCCGCAATCTTGAAAATTCATATAAATTGCTTTTTAAAGTCCTCAAAGTAGAGTGAGGGTGGGGGAAGTGGAAGGAAGCCTCGTTTGGTTCCTTACCCGAACTGTATAAACAATAAAGTTAGCAGAACAACACCAGTCATTGTGTTCTTTATTTTTTAATACCACATCAATTTGCAGTTTTACAGGAACCAAGATTCAAGCTCCTTGGGTGCTACTGTATTTTTATGTTGCACGCACAGACACGCACACACAGTTTCATTAGTATTTTTTTGTCTATAGGTTTTCCTTTTAAAAAAAAAAAAATTTCTGCGTGGCACAAAGACCTCCAATTCTCATGAACACAGCAGCAACATAAGAAAAGAGCCAGGTGTGGGGGCTTCCAATGCAGAGAGTCCTTTGGAGGGGAAGCCCGAGAGTCCATCAGTGCCTTGACTTCCTGGGAGGGCTTAGAATGGCCATGGAGAATGAGCTTCCTACCATGACAAAAGTCAGTTAAAAAATTCAAAAGGAAAGGGGGCAATAAAATAAGAAAAGGGAAAATGGCAAGAGTATCTTTTACTCATTAAATTGTAAAACAGTGGGGAAAAAATGCCTCCCAGTGCCTTCTACAGAGCTGCAGTATTGTTGGGGTCACCACCAAATATTGTGGCCCTTACTATCCAGCTTGCTCCCTCTTGGAAGGGCAGGACTAGGTAGGAGCTACAAGCGTAAGGAACTTAAAGAATGCTTTTAAACTGCCTGAGTTTCCATGTAGAAAGGGGAGGAAGAAACTCAGTCTCCAACAGGAATCAAAGACTCCCGGTCTCCCTCCATCTGCCGTGCATGTGAGCGGCTCTGTTGTCTCCAGCTGCATAAAGCCCATCAACAGTCTGGCCCTGCCTGGTCACCTTCACCTAGAACTTCACTCTCCAAAGGAGCACCCTGGGCCATGGCACAGGTGCTGAGCACTGTGTGTCTGGAAAGGAAAGCACCCTCAAAGCCTCACAGCAGTTAACTCCACATGTACTCCCCACACCGGCGTGGGGTCTCAGCCACAGACACAAGATCTCCCCTCAAGCCAGCTTGGCTTTGGTCCTCAGGCCAAACTGGTGAGCACACGTTAAAGCAGCAGCATGTGAGGAGAAAGCAGCGGTGGCAGGGGAGACAAAGAAACTGCTTTTCTTGTTCTTGTTCTGTAGTTCAGCTCTTGAGAATGTTCCCCCCCCATGGACTGAGACAGGATCACAATAACTCAATAACTGGGGACCCACATGCAGATTATTTTTTTCTCTAACAAGTTTACAGCAGATACAGACATTTATTTCATAATAATAAAAGTACAACCATATTTATTAAACTTGAGGTGAGGTGGGCAGGGAAGAGGGGAAAGCACATTCGGGAATGAGTTCTCAAACTAACTCCCGGAACTGGCATCCAAGAGAAACGACGTGGACACCATGCTCGCAGCTGGCGGAGCCCTTCCTTCCCTAGGGGTGAGTGGCAGAGGATGGTGGCCACCGTGTGCCCCTGCTGACCCTCTCCCGCCCCCCTATCTGTTTCTACCCTTACTTCTCAGATGGCATGCTGGAATCAGGAATTACCACTACCACCTATAAGTTACTCAGAGTTGGAAGTTACATCATTAAGTCAAGAAGAGGAATTATTAGGAGTAGCTGCTCATGTGGGACAGGAGGATGGGACTGGAGGGCTGCCAACAACCAAGGAAGGTGTCCCACTCCTGTCCCCAAACCATTTCTTCATAAGTTAATCATTATCTCAATAAGGGCAAAACTATAATGGGAGTTGTGTAAGACTAGTCCTCGAAAACTGAACAGAAGGACCCAAGAAATTCTTCTATCATTCACTTTCTCTTTGCCACTAATCTTTCCCCTTTTCAAGCTACAGGCAAAAAGCTCCACCACCATTAAGGTATACTTCATCCTATTAATTTGTTTCTTTCTTTATTCTTTTAGGTTCTAAGATATCAGTTCTTTTTGTTCAGTCCACTGTTTCTTGTGCTTGATACTGAGGGTAAAGGGAAAGGAGGGGAGAAAACATCAAATTAAAAAAAAAAAAAAGCGTGGAATGCAGGCTCAAGCTGACACTGAGCATATTCCTCCATGGTACAAGTAACATCGTTATAACTATTAAGTGGTGTTTTAGTAACTGTTGCATTCTGGTATCCATGTGTTTATTCTGCCTTTTTTTTGGCGATTCCAGGGAGTTTTGCTTGAATCCTGTTTGGTGGGGGGGGGGAGTAAAACAAGGAAAAGAAAATGTAAGCATTTGTCTAGTTTCGATTTTCACAGTGATGGTAGAAGACAGTCCTGGACTCGCTGGAGCAACATAAAAAACATTCTCCCTTTCTCACAGGGATGTGGTGAAGAGAGGTAGGGGTGGTAAGCTGTCCTGTTCTCTGCCTGGGGTGAGCCTGAGGGGTCCACAAAGATCCACCCCGTTTCCCCTGCTGCCATGCCTGCTCCTTTCTCTGGGTCTTTCATCAAGGGTTCCAGAGAAGAATGGAGGGACCCAGGTGAGATGCCTGCTGACTATGCTCCATAAACTCACAGTGCTTCAGTCCATTTCTCTGGTTCTATGAGGTACAGAACCCACTAGTGCCACAAAGGACCGAGATGTCAGGGTGAAGGAGACACGTAAAAAAGATATGGGTCATACTTTCCTGGATCTCAGGCCTATGGGATCTGGCGACATTTCCCAGCCCCTCACAGAATACTAAAGCTGCCTTTTATTCTGGCAAAGGGGCTATTCAAAGCCCTCAGAAAACACCGTGCAGTGGTACATGCCTGTAATCCCAGTAACACTCAGGAGGCTGAAGTAGGAGGACCACAAGTTTGAGGACAGTCTTGGCAACTGAGTGAGACTGTCTCAAAAGAACAAAAAGGGCTGGGGGTATATAGCTCAGTGGTAAAGTGCCAATGGGTTCCATCACCAATACCACAAAGAAATAACAAAACAAAATAAAACCCTCATAATGTCAAGGGTACTCTCCACAAATGCTACATTCACAGATGGCAATCCAATTCAAGCTAACACTGGCACTCACGACATCAGCTCTAAAGCTGAGCTGTAACTATCTTCACCAATTAACTAGGGTAAATAGCTGACAGATATATATATATATTTGTGCTGTCTCTCTGCTTTTAGTGCCAAAATATATTTTATAAAGCAAAAAATCAGCTGGTTGTGGTGGTCTACACCTACAATCCCAGCAACTTGGGAGGCTGAGGCAGCAGGACGGCAAGTTGGAGGCCAGTCTGGGCAATTTAGCAAGACCCTAAGTAACTCAGTAAGACCTAGTCTCAAAAAACAAAAAGGACTGGTGATGTAGGTCAGTGGTAAAGTGCCCCTTCAGTTCAATTCCCAATTTAAAAAAATAAAAATAAAAAAATCAGGTGAAGATTTTGGCATCAAACCAGACCCACCTGGATATATTTGGTTTCTTCTGTAATTTTTTTGTAGTGCTAGGATGGAACCCAGGCCTTGCTCATGCCAGGCAAGTGCTCTACCACTGAGTTACATACATCTCTAGCCTACTCAACTTTTTCTTGACAAACCTGGAAAAAGCACTAAAATCTGGGGTATGCAAGTGGTACTTGGGAACCTGTGGGACTTAGTTTCTTGAATAGCTGAAGAGGGGGAGGGAGGAGGGGAGATGAAGGGAAGGCCCTGGCGAATGAGACTGATCAAATGGTGTGGATGATGAATGAGGCACAATGGATTCCACTCTTCTCATGCACAACCATGATATACCAATCAAAATTAAAAGAGAAAAACTGAAGAAAAAATGGAATGATGTTAACATCTTATTTCAAAGCATTGGGTTCATGATCTTTGTTATGAATAACTGAAAATAAAAAGCAGCTCTCTCATACAGGGAGTCAATAAAGATGCTTATTAATATTTTATTGCTTGATTTAGGTATTACTTTAAAAAAGAAAAGAGAGGGATTTGGTAATCATAGGAAAGATTTAGCTTAGCTTATAACCCCAGCTACTCGGAGGCTGAGGCAGGTGGATTGCAAGTTTGAGGTTAGCCTGGGTCAACTTAGAAAGGCCCTGTCTCAAAATTTAAAAAGAGAAAAAGGGCTGAGGGTCTAGATGAGTGGCAGTGCGCTCTTGGATTCAATCTCCAGTACCACAAAAACAAACGAAAAAAAAAAACCTATATTTTTTTTGGTGGTACTGGAGTTTGAACCCAGGGCCTTGTTAGGCAAGTGCTCTACACTGAGCTAAATTCCCTGCCCCCCTCCCCCAAATAAAAAAAAGTTGTCCTCTTTTTTTCTGGGTGAAAATTACTATCCCTGACATGAGCATTTTAGACAAAGGACTAAAAATAACTAGGGGAAAAAACACGTCATGATGAAAAGTGGTCTTAAATGTACTTACTTTTCAACAATTGACTTGGTCTGATCCCGGACGATGCCAACATAGTGATCAATCTGGGTCTGTAAGGAAAGAAAGAAGACTCAGCTGTGGCAAGGTATAGACTGATAATGTCCCTAAGGTACTCACTGTTCCTTTGTCTAGTTGAACCATTTAAAAGAAAAACAAAACAAAACACTACGTTCTTCTTTTTTTTAACTATACACTATTCTGAAAAATGAAAATAATGCTCAGTTTTTCAAAGTATTTAAAAAACTTTTGGTTTCAGACTTCAAATGATGTATGCCATGTTGTGTTAAAGCTTTACTTGGTATGTCCTTTAGTCATTGGAGCATAACATTTTCTGAACACTAAAATTGCATTTGGGGTTGGGGTTGTAGCTCAGTGGTAGAGCGCATGCCTAGCATGTGTGGGGCACTGGGTTCAAATCTCAGCGCTACATATAAATAAAGGTCCATCAACAACTAAAAAATGTATTTAAAAATTGTCTATATCCTTTGTTTTAAAATTTCTCAATTTTTTTTTTAGTTGTATATGGACACAATAACTTTTTTATGTGGTGCTGAAGATCGAGCCTAGTGCCTCACACATGCGGCAATACCACTGAGCCACGACCACAGTCCCCTACGTACTAATCTATATTCTGTAAATACAAATGTGTTGTGTCTCCTGGATAAGAATTCATTTAAAATCAAAAAGTCAAAAGCCAGGTGATGGACGGCTTGATCTACAATGGAGGACTCGATCTCACTGCACCTGGCAGACTCTGCACACATCATTCCACTATGCAGACATCTGCCTGCACCACCCATTCTCTCAACAGCCTAGCATCTGCTTCTTTATAGACACTGTTTTTATTCATTAAGCATTTTTTTTTTCAAAAATTTGAAGATACAATGAATTAAAAACCCCAAAACACTTACAATAAGGTATAATAAGTAAGTGTCTTTCCCACCCACATCTCTTCTAAGGCACCTAGTTTCTCTCACTGGAGGAAAAACACTGTGACCAATTTGTACATGAACTTGACTTAAAATCGACTAAAACCAGTCATCTATCAACCAGCACATGTGACTTGGAACAGACAAATGCCTACCTTGTACTTCTCATAGACAATGGGGACACTGAAAACGAGCAGCTCGGCTGAAAGACAAAAATCAGGGGACAAGGCAGGTACAGGTGTGAATATGAGACAGTCCCAGAGTCTCAAGACACAAGCCACACATTCATTTTCCTCAGGAAATACAGGGAAACATACATATTTCTCAAAATGACAAATCCTGGCTAGAGCTCCCAATTAAGGACAGTTTATAAAAGCCTCTTCCAGGTACACAGGTTGCTTTCTTTGTCCTACAGATAACAATTTCTAAATTAAAAAATGGCTTTATTATAAATAAGATCCCCATATTAAAACCAAATCTAGACAAATCCCCTTTACTTCAAGCAGTTTTGAAATATCATTACAAGTAGGACCATTTAATAAACTTGTGATCAAAAAGTCTTCCAGTATCTAGTTCATGGTCTCTGGCTACTGAGTGGGGACCTCAAGCAGCAAGTGGAGCCATGCTAGGCGTCCCCTTTACTTAGCCTTACAAATTCCCTCAAGAGCACAGACATTTCCCGTGCCACTTTACCAAGAATCAGAAGGGTGATTCCATTAAAAACGGCACCAACGTAGGTCATCAGCCACATGAAGACAGCCAGCTGTGAAGGCCAACGTAAGAGGGTTAAGCAGGAAAAACCATAAAGTTCATCTTAACTGATACTAATCACCTCTAGTTAATGCAGTGAAATATGACACAGATAATTTCAAGATGAAGGTTTCCTCACTTGCACTATACATTTAAGGGCATATGACAGAGTTCTGTGGATCTCTTAGGTCCAAAGACAGCCTATAACTGTACTGTTGCTGATTCTGTTAACAGATATTCTGATGTTCATGCTCCAGTAGGAGGTAACAGCTTTCTTGTGCTATCTTTTTTTTGAGGGGTACTGGGGATTGAACCCAGGAGTGCTCTATGACTTAACCACATCCCCACATCTTTTTATTTTGAGACAGGGTCTCACTAAGATGCTTAGGGCCTTGTCAAGTGGTTGAGGCTGGCCTCGACCTGTGATCCTCCTGCCTCAGCCTTCCGAGCCACTGGGATTACAGGCATATGCCACCATGCCAGGCTCATGATATTTTCTTTTTTTTGGGGGGAGTGGGTGGGAGGGTACTGGAAACTGAACCCAGGGGTGCTTAAACACTAAGCCACATCCCCAGTCCGTTTTTTATATTTTATTTACCGACAGGGTGTCACTAATTGTTAAGTGCCTCACTAAGTTGCTGAGGCTAGCTTTGAACACACCATCCTCCTACCTCAGCCTCCTGAGCCGCTGGGATTACAGGTGTGCACCACCACACCTGGCTCATGATTTTTTTTTTTTAATTTTTTCTTTAAGTTGTACAGAACCTTTGTTTTATTTATTTTTATGTGGTGCTGAGGATCAAATCCAGTGCCTCACATGTGCTAGGCAAGTGCTCCACCACTGAGCTACAACCCCAGCCCCTCATGATATGACAATGACAAACCTTTCTACTTCTTACACTTTTTTTTTTGTCAGTACTGGGGATTGCACCCAGGGCCCTGCACAAGAGCTCTAACACTGAGTACATTCCAACCCTTGGTGACAGCTTTCTCTGTTTTCAGAAGTTGAGTAAGATAAGTCATGTGTTTGTTTTGTCTGAAAAAACCTATGCACCATTTTCCCTCTGAATCAAAACCCAGTCACTGGGTTTTTCTTAGTTTCACCACCAAAAGCTGCAGAAGCAACTAACCTTCAAGGAGTCAACCAGATCTTCCACCAGAAAGAGACGAATGATGAGTTTCAGGGCCCTGTTGACATGCACCATGGCAGCATTCATGTAATTATGGAAAGCTTCTGAGGACAGTGTGATGTCCACATCCAGGTAGGCTCTTTCAGAGGAGGAAACAACAGTCACATGTTTGACATCAGAGGGAAGCTTCTCTGTCAGCACAGCAGTCTTTGAGGGTTAAACTGGCCTCTAGGACACATTTTAGAACTCTACAGGGCATTTTTGGCTATCACGGGGTGGAAACGCTATGACCATTTAGTGGGCAAAGGCCTTAAAGATGCCAGATATCTGCAAAGTAGGGGACAGTCAGACACAATAAAGAACTGTCTTATGTGCTACATAACTTTGACTCTATCAAAGAATACTCAAGAAGGTAAACCCATTTTTAATTAAGAGTTCATAACATCAAAACCCATCCTGATTTTTCATTTTTTTTCAAATGCAGTGCTAAGGATCAAACCCTCAAACCCAATGTCTCACACGTGCTAGGCAAGTGCTCTGCCTCTGAGCTACAGTCCCAGCCCCTAAATCCACACTCTATTCATGTTAAAAAACTAAGATTTGGTTACCATTTTGGAAAATCATACCTGCACTGGTGATTACAGAGGTAGGTACAAGAATCTAACTCCGGGGCTGGGGAGATAGCTCAGTCAGTAGAGTGCTTGCCTTGTAAGCACATGGCCCTGGGTTCAATCCCCAGCACCCCCCACCCCCAAAAAAAAAAAAAAAAAAAAAGAAAATCTAACTTCATTATGATACTGGGTATGGTCACAGTCAAGCAATTAAATATTGGCTGACAGACATATTACTTCATTATAAATGACTTTCTATGTCTCACACATCTTTATAACTGATTGGTTTTGAAATTATTTTTATAGACAGATGACATTATCTATGAATTTCATTTCAGAATGACAAAGGAGGCATTTAAAGTATTTGTTAAAAAAATTAAAAATTCAAGGAGTTGAAAACTATAGAAGAAAGATCTAGGTTTTGTCTCCAGACACTACAGGACTGAGATGTAACCGTGTGCTCATAACTTGTTCATTCCCTCAATACTAACAGCACGCCTCTTGCGTTCCAGACGTGCTGCTAGGTGCTAGAATGTTGGGAAAGGGGAGGCCGCTTTTACTACCTTTAGGAGCTCATAGTCATGGAGAAAATGGAAGAGTAACAGGCATGTTTTTCCTTTCTATATATTAAAAAATATTTACTATCAAATGTAAGAGTATTAAAAACGAGGTATTGTAATTAATATAGCTTCACAAAATATTTTTTATATCCACAAGTGTCATGCAAAAAAAGAAGAACACTCCCTTAAGACACTGGAGCATGCCGCAAAGCAGTAAAATTTATTCACTCATTCATTCTGTACTACTGACTCATTAAAACTAAATTGGCAAGAAAATTTTATGCCACTTATAATTTAAGTTAATCCTTCTTCTTTCACAGAAGGAAAGTAAAGCACAGCGCAGCACGGTGGCCAGAAGTCATCTAGCTACTGTGCTGAGGTCACAGCAGGGTCTCTTCCTCTATGATAAAAGGGCTTTCAAAAAACTGTATCTGCTAGTGTTTATGTTTCTATGGGCTAAGAATTTCAAGAAGAAAAGTGTGAAGGAAAAGATCTGGTTAAGTGACAGCGCAATCAGAAAGCTAGAAATTGGATCCTAGAAATGCATGACTACTGACTTGACTCTGGGATTATGAAAACTAAATGAGAGATAAGGAGGAAATCAGTAATAAAACCAAGAGTCAACACACTCAGTTCGGGTACCACCAAGAGCAGAGCAACAGTAAAGATTTCAAAGCCATTTATTTCAAGAATTACCCTTGTGGGAGGCTCACAGGCGCACCTGCCCACCTGACTGAACCCTGTTCTCAGTGCTGTGCTTGCTGTCCTTGCTGTCCTGCTCAGAGTTTATAGTCCTCTTTGGCCTTAAAGTGTGAGCCTTTAGTATGTAAAAAAAAAAAAAAAAAAAAAGGTGTGTGCCACTCCTTAGGGTGACCATAAAGTCTCCAGAGGATGAATAATGTCACCAATCAGCTCCATGAGACTCTGCAGTCTTTTAGTTAAGTCCAATTTTTAGACCCAACCAGCCTCAACGAAGCCCTCTACTAAAATGTGGAATGTCACTTATGATCTTCAACTCACTTGAATGGATGGCCTTCTTCTGACTTCTGTACAGCTTGAATGACAGACTTGTAGACTCTGAAGCTGATGGTGACAGAGAGAAGGGCCAGGATGAGGTAAGAAACCACACTGATGACACTGAAGGCTGCCAGGGACAGCAACATGATCAGTGTGGTGCCAAAGACAAACCCAGTCTTCTTCACGTCTCGCCAGAAAATCAGATCGTGCACTGCCAAGAGAGAGGGAATGTGAGTTGCAAAAGCCAGAACCGCTCTGGCTGAGCTCTGTGCACCTGTGAGGTATCCCACTGGCACAGGTACAGAGAATATGACAACTCCTCAAGTCCATGGTGTAAAGCCTCGTTGGCCTTATATGGTTTGGCAGAAAGGATGACAGACCTGGCACAGTGGTGCACACCTGCAATCCCAGTGACTTGGGAGGCTGAGGCAGGAGGACAGAAAGTTCGAGGCCAGTCTTGGTAAGCAAGGCCCTGTCTCAAAATAAAAAACAAAAAACAAAAAGGGATGGGGACGTAGCCAATGGTAAAGCATCCCTGAGTTCAATCCGGGGTACGTACTTACATACATACACACCATACATAAAAAGGATGTTGGAGAAAGGCTGGCAAAATCTTCATAGCTGTTGACTAATGAAGCACACAAGCCTGGTGTGGGTGCCTGTGGTTCTAGCACTATGGAAGCCGACGCAAGAGGATCACCCGAGCCCAGGAATTCCAGTCCCCACCAACTGATAATGTCTATAAATTGTTCAGATCAACAGACCAAAGCTAACCAGAAATGTATAAATTGGGATGGGGCAAAGAAAGTGGTGATAAAAAAGACCAATCTCAATTAGTGTTAACAATGAAACACTACTCTGTGTTAATCTGAAGCGGTCTCAGGAAGATAATGAGCTTGGGACCATATAATTATTCAAACTACTATATATATATATATATTTAATTTACTCCCTGCCCCCCTTTTTTATTGTAAACAAATGGGATACATGTTGTTTCTCTGTTTGTACATGGAGTAAAGGCGTACCATTTGTGTAATCATAAATTGACATAGGGTAATGTTGTTTGATTCATTCTGCTATTTTTTTCCTTCCCTCCACCCCTCCCACCCCTCTTTTCCCTCTATACAGTCCTTCCTCCATTCTTGCCCCCTCCCTAACCCTAACTCTAACCCTAACACTAACCCCTCCCACCCCCCATTATTTGTCATCATCCACTTATCAGCGAGATCATTCGTCCTTTGGTTTTTTGAGATTGGCTTATCTCACTTAGCA
This sequence comes from Sciurus carolinensis, assembly GCF_902686445.1. Lineage (NCBI taxonomy): Eukaryota > Metazoa > Chordata > Mammalia > Rodentia > Sciuridae > Sciurus > Sciurus carolinensis. Next base: position 11,609,730 of record NC_062223.1, read on the forward strand.
TGATATTCTCCAATTTCATCCATTTGCCTGCAAATGCCATAATTTTATCATTCTTTATCCTGCCCCTTTTTTGTGGTGCTGGCAATTGAACTCAGGGCCTTGAGTACACAAGGCAAGCAATCTTGCCCCAAGTTATACCCCTAGCCCTAATTTTTATTTTTACTTTTTTTTTTTTGTACTGGGGATTGAACCTGGGGATGCTGAGTTACATCCAGTCCATTTTATTTTCAGACAGAGTCTTGGTAAGTTGCTAATGTTGGCCTTGAACTTGCAATCCTCCTGCCTCAGTCTCCTGAGTTGCTGGGATTACAGGCATGTGCCATTGTACCTTGCTCCTAAGAGATAGGGCCTTATTATGTTGCTTCGGCTGGCTCTGACTTCCTAGGCTCAAGCAATCTTCTTGCCTCAGCCCTATGAGCAGCTGGGACTGCAGGTGCATGGTCAAACCATAATACTTTTAAAAGTGAGTGGGGCACTGTAAATTATTGTGTCAGGAAATAGGTATAAACCTGGATAATCCCAGGCAACCAGATCTTATGGTTGGGAATGTACAGGCTGGAAAACTTTAAATTCTTGTACCTAAAAGCACCTCACGAAATTGGAGAATATCATGCTAAGTGAGATAAGCCAGTCTCAAAAAACTAAAGGACGAATGATCTCGCTGATAAGCGGATGAGGACATATAATGGGGGGCGGGAGGGGCTAGCATTAGGTTTAGGGTTAGGTTTAGAGTTAGGCTAAGGAGAGCGGTAAGAATGAAGGAAAGAAGGACTGTATAGAGGGAAAAGAGGGGTGGGAGGGGTGGGAGGGGTGGGGGGAGGGGAAAAATAAAATAAACATCATTACCCTAAAAAAAAAAAAAATAAATAAATAAATAAATAAAAGCACCTCAAACTGGATGCTGGCTGGCAACTCCCTCCAATCCAGGCACTACTATTTACATTTCAGTCTGTGAAGGCTGATACTTAAGTAGCAGTCCCACTGTGTCTTTCCTCCCAGCTACAGTTTACAAAAAAGAGCATGGTTTTTGGAGTTAGAGAATTTCAGGGTTGGTGGTTGGTAATTTCTAACCAAATTACTTAAACCTGTCCAAGACTCCATATTCTCAATTGTAAAATGAATAAGATGACATCTACTTCTCAGAGCTGTTTCAAGGATAGGTTAGTGTAGGGAGAACGCTCAGCACTGTAACACGCAGTAAACACTCAAACGTTACAATCAAATATGATCAGCATGAAAGACTTTGATTTGGGATCAAATGAACCAGAGACTGCTTCAAGCTGACCAATGACATGTATTCCTTCCCCACATTCAGCTGCAACACTCTCCTCTGAAAACATTTCTCTGAAGCCTAATCTTGCCCAAACTTATTAGGTACAACTCAAAACCAAGAAAACTATTAAAAAGATACTGATTGTACAGAAGAAGTAAGTACTGGTTCAGGGCTAGGGGTGTGATTCATGGAAGAGGTGCTGTGATTCCTGATGGGAAGCTGGCATCCCAGGTAGTGGTGCAGAAAACTGGTAGATGATCCAGGCTCACTGAGACTGAACTGAGACTGCAAAGGAAGCCTAACAGAAGCCTGCCCCCTTAAGAGAGCGAGCACCAAGTGGGAGAATCTGCCGGCAGTGAGAGGTCACCTGGCCACAAGAGTGTTTCAACCTGGAATGCTCAGAGGCTCAAGGCCACAGTAGGGGAACAAAGTGGTACCACATGCTTCTCTGGATGCAATGCACTGAGAAGGACACAACGTCACTTCTGTGGTATTCCTGCCCCCAGCATACGACCTGAATCTAAAGAGACCATCAGACAAGAGAGTTTCAAAACTGACCTAAACTCTACACAACAATTAATGCTGTAAAAGAGGATAAAGAACCTTTTCAGATTAAAGGAGAGTACAGACACAAAACAACACATAAATGCAAAGTGTGATCCTAAACTGGACTTGGAAAAGGGAGTCAAAATAGTTATGAAGTTATGAGCAGGAAGTGTCTGTTTCCAGGAAATACCCTCCAGAGTATTCAGAGTAAGGAAGCAGGATGCTTGTAAACAACACCTCAGAAACAAAACAAAACAAAAACTATGGAGAGGAGGGGAGCAGAAAAAAATGCATGTGGCCAAACATCAACAACTGGTGAGCTAGCGCCAGTCAAGGGCATGTGGGGATTTTGTACAACCTGTGCATTCTGTAAATCTGAATATTTGAAAGGCAGAGAATAAAAAAGATTAGAGGATAATGCTAAGGCCCAGAGAGAAAAGGACCTTGATGTACCAGAGAAGGACAAGGCAATAAATAGCCTAAAGGCAAATTATAATTTTCTACCTTTGTGCAAGTTGAAAAATGTCACCCTGTCTCATGAACTTTACTGCCATCTGCTGGAAAGCTGTCGTAAGACAGTCAAACCTACAAGGACAGCACAGGGTTAGTGCCCTCTAGGGGCCTGCAATGTACAACATGCACCATAGCATAGAAAGCATCCAATGCATTACAGCTCGTGGCTTGTTCCTTTCTTCATTCAGGTGCTGGCTCAGGAGCAACTGCCCACCTTGTCAAGGATTCCCTTCTCTCTCCACTCTCTATCCCATTACTCAGCTTTATTTTTCTTCAGCACTTGCCACTTAATTTACTTGTAGAGGGGCTGGGGTTGCAGCTTGGTGGTAGAGCGCTTGCCTAGCACATATGAGGCACTGGGTTTGATCCTCAGCACCACATATAAATGAACAAATAAAAGTATTGTGTTAATATACAACTAAAACATTTTAAAAATTATCTGTAGAGGCCTCTTTGTATCTCTCACTGAATGCTTAAACATGGGTTAGCTAGTGAACTACAACTTCTATTTGTTTCCTGAGAATGTCCCTTGTACTCAATCTACCAAGTACAGAGACCACAGATCCTGAGTACAGAACATCAAAGGAAGGGAACTGGCAAGGTGTTTGGAAACCTTTCCCTCTGATCTCTCAGGAAAGAGAATGAAAAATATGAGGAAATGCTGGGTGCAGTGGCCATGCCTGTAATCCCAGCGATTTGGGAGGCTGAGGCAGGAGGATCGTGAGTTCAAAGCCAGCGTCAGCAAAACTGAGGGGCTAAGCAACTCAGTGAGACCCTGTCTCTAAATAAAATACAAAAGGGGCTGGGAGGTGGCTCAGTGGTCGAGTGCCCCTGAGTTCCATCCCTGGTACTCCCAACTGTACACAAACAAACAAAAACAAAAACAAAACAAATAAAAAACCAACCACGAGGAAAAAGATGAGAAGTGAGGTAGCTGTCAAGTTTAAAATGTGAGGCCACTAGACCTCACATTCGTGTTCATTTCATAACTAGGACATTAGGAGAAGGTTGTGATGGTTTGCTTCCCTGAAAATTTCCCTTCTTTTCTATTTTCATTCAAGTGTTCCTTCTGCCTCAGTATACTACTTTTCAACAGTAAATTCATTCAAGTGTTTTATTAAATACCCATCATGTGCTGGACAAGTGTTAGGAGTCACCTCTATACAGCCGTGAATAAGGCAAACAAGATCTTACGTTCCACTGGGAAGAAAGGAAATGATTAATGAAAGTGTCTGGGCTACATGTGTGGTTTTCTGGCACTGGGGATTGGACCCAGGGTACTTGACCACTGAACTACATTCCCAGACCTTTTTATTTAGAGATGGTCTTGCTAAGTTGCTTAGGCTGGCCCGGAATTTGTGATCCTCCTGGCCTTAGCCTCCTGAATGGCTGGGATTATAGGTGTGCATCACTGTGCCTGGCCCTTGAGCTTTCTGAGAAGAATGTGCGTACAGAAAGGCAGTCAGGAAAAGCCTCTCTGCAGACTGAACACTACAAAGGGCGAGGAGTTGCCAATGCAAAAACCCAAGGAGGACTATTCCAGCACAGGGGACACCCACAGGACTGCTGGCAGAGTGGTGTCTGGATTTGTTAAGGAAAGGTTAGATGAATCATTTCAAATAGGAATTTGGGGATTCAGAAAAAAAGGGGAAAGAAAAGATAAACCGAGTCTCAAAAGAGAAGTACCGAAGAACTGCTGGAATGCAGGCAACACTCACAAATTCTAAAATGTGAAACAAGCATTGCCTGAGCAACCCTGGGTAATGCAGTCCATAGCCTCCTCCACGAAAAGGAACAGGATGTGAGGTGAATGCTCAAGCACAGGAAAGCTGGTACAAACCTGTGTACTCTGCCCTGGCTCAACTCTAGTCCAGGCCCTAGCTTCTGCCCCTCCCTTGCAGAAATATTCCTTGCTTTACTCCAAAAGCTCCTTCCTCTTGAGATGACCTGTACTCTCCCTTCAATGTGCACTTCTTGCTTCACCCCAGAACACTTCCCTCTCCCTCCCTCCCTCTCTCTCTCTTTCTCTCTCTCTTTTATTGCGGTGCTGGGGATTGAACCCAGGGCCTTAGTGTTGACGAGGCAAGCACTCTATCAGATGAGTTACATCCCCAACCCAGAACACTTCTCTTGAGATAGCCCACGTTCTCCATGGAACGTTGTGTCCGTTATCTGAAATAAATCCGCGTCTCTGACTGGCACACATGCTGAAATTCTTTTCTCATGTATGTCAAGGACCCACTTGTGCTGAGTCAAGGTCCTCCCACCCGTGAAGACCCCCTCCCTGCAACGCACATGCACAGTGATAGGGAAAAGAAGACTGGCATGAGATAAGACTGGAGACTGGCTGGATCACACAGCACTTTCAGAGAGCAAGGAGGTAAGAAGCCTGGTGTCATTAAAAAATGGCAAGCAAGGCCTGGGGACACAGCTAGTGGTGAACCAGCATGTGCAAGGTTTTGCTTCCATCCCCGTACCAAAGGGGGAAAAAAGTCAAGCAGGGCAAAAAGATGATGTGCTCACTCTTTCTTAAAAAGAGGAACACTTGCTACTATTTCATGCTATACAGAAAAATGGATTAGGATGGAGCCAAGGTGAAGGCAGGGAGACCTGAAAGTTATTATGGAAGTGTAAATGACAAACAAATGGTCATTTAGATTAGGATGGTATGATGACACAGAGAAAAATCAAATCAAAACTCAGTTTCTGCTGGGCATGGTGGTACATACCTGTCATCCCAGTGACTGGGGAGGCTGAGGCAGGAGGACTCCAGGTTCAAGGCCAGCCTTAGCAACCTAGCAAGGTCCTAAGCAACTGAGACCTTGTGTCAAAATGAAAAATAAAAATAGGTGGGGATGTAGCTCAGTGGTCAAGCACGCTGGGTTCAGTCCTGGGTACTAAAAACAAAACAAAACCCCTTCATTTTCTCCTAGTATAATCTCAACAAGAAACTATAATGGAAGTTCTTAACAGTTTAGGAATTGTGTGCCAGGAACAGTGTGTCAGGATGAGAGGGCAGATCTGAACCTATATTTTGGAATCAGAACTTGGAGATGGGATTGAATGTGGGAAGAGAAGGGGGAAGGGAAGGAGTATAGATCCCAGCCTGAGCAAAATGGACGACTGTGGCGTTATTTACTGATAATCAGGAAGAATAAGGGTAGGGTGTGCTACCTTCGGGATGAAGGGCTGGAGATACCCAATATTAAGCAAGGTGGGCAGACTCATCAGTGTGGAACACACAGGCAAGTCTGAGCTAGAGAAAGTCACAGCACACAAATACTTTTTTTGTGTGGTGCTAGGGATTGAACCTAGGGCCTTGTGCATGTGAAGCACGCACTCTACCAACTGAGCTATGTCCCTAGTCCCCACAAATACTACATAGATGTCATGGAAATGGATTGTTACCTAGTACTGATACAGGTGGCCCAGATCTCAATTCTGAGGTGTTCCAATACCTAGTAGCCAAGTAGGAGTGCAACTAGCGAGAGGAAAATGAGGGCATAGCCAGGGGGTGTAACAATGTCCACTTTGTGCTTTGAATGCAGCCCTTGCTGCTTGGCCACAGCAACTTATTTTTAAAATGGACATCTTTCTCTTCTTCTCTTCATCTTCCTCCCTAATCTCTCCCCCACTCCCTAATCTAGGGAAACAGGATTACCTTTCTTCCCCATCCTAGGTAGTTATCTGTCCTCGAGCACACACCCACCACAGGAACAAAGTAATTCAGACTTTGGGGATGGCAACAAAAGATCTCAGAAATGACTATCTCCCAAATTAAAAGTGAATTACAACTCCAACAGAGAACAGGTGGAATATAGCCTTTGATTCTCCCTTTAAAAACCTCCTGTTCCTGCTGATGGGCAGAATCACAGTCTTTGGGACAGGAGTCCCCTGTGTTTCTCCTTTGCTAGCAAAGCAATAAAACTTTTTCCTTTTTCTCAAAACCATGTCCTCATTACTGGGTTGACATCAGGGATAAGGACTGAGCTTTCAGTAACAGGGGCCAGTTAGAACAGTGTGTGAATCACAAAAGCAGAGTGCTTTGAGGAGGAGGACGTGGAAATTGGCTAATTCTGCTGAGGATGCACATTGCCCTGGGCTTGGCAATATGGAGATACTGGTGAGCTGATCAAAGCAGCTGGGCAGAGTGATGGGAACACTAACAACTAGAGGCAGCTGGTTGGTGACGTGACCAACCACACCATTATTGGTGGTGATGTGGAGGCAGTGTGAGAGAAAATGCCCTGAAGTATCGCTGTGGAAGTAGAGGTCTTTGGAGCTAAGGGACAGATTTTTAAAGATGGGGAAAACACTAAAGCATACTTATGTGCAGACACAAAGAGAAAAGACAGCCACAGAGGTAGTGAAGTCCAGGAGGAGGGAGGGAAGGTCAGCAAGAACCCATGTGAGAGGATTAGGAAATCTTTCTGTATGCTTCCGTTTTCTCAACAAAAAACCATCAGCTAGAGTATGGCAGGGGTTAAGTAAAGAAGGCTTTGGAGAGAGAAATAGATGTGAAATGGACGTTTCAAAAAGAGAGAAATTGGGCGGGGGATATAGCTCAGTTGGTAGAGTGCCTGCCTTGCAAGCACAAGGCCCTGGAGTTCAATCCCCAGTATCGCCAAAAAAAAAAAAAGAAGAAAAAAAAGAGAGAGAGAAATTATCTTAAAACTCCTGTAAGAAATTATAAGGAAATCTTCATGGCTGGAGCTCAGGCAATGATTCCTTAGACTATATTTACAAATTATCTTTGTTAGGGGTATTGCAGGTGGTCTACCACTGAGCTACATCCTCAGCCCCACAGGCTTAAAAATTTTGAGAGTCTTGCTAAATTGCTCCAGCTGGCCTTGAACTTTGATTCTCCTGCCTCAGTCTCCCAGTCACTGAGATTTACAGGTGTGCCACCACTGTGCCTGGCACAAATTATCTATTTGATAAGTTACCTGTGTCTAGAGTATACATATAATATATAAAGAAAAAGTCAATAGTAAAAAGAAAAGAAACCCAACTGAAAAAAGAGCAGAGGATCTAAACAAACATTCTCTAAAGATACACAAATGGTCAATAAGTCAGTGAGATGTGCAAGATCATTAGTCATGAGAGAAATGCATACCAAAATCATAAGAGAACCCACTAGGATGACTATAATATAAAAAAGGGAACATACTGGCAAGGATATGGAGTGATTAGAACCCTGGAATATTTCTTGTAGGAATGTAAAATAGTGTACCTGTTTTGGAAAACAATTTAGCAATTCCTCAAAAATGTTAGAGGGGCTGGGTTTATGGCTCAGTGGCAGAGCGCTTGCCTGGCATGCGTGAGGCATTGGGTTTGACCTCGCACCACATAAAAATGAATAAATAAAATAAGATATTATGCCCATTTACGACTAAAAAAGATTTTTTAAAAAAGTTTAAAAAAATGTTAGAGTTAAGATATGATCCAGCAATTTCACTTACATGAAACTCATGAAAAATAAAAACATACAATGCAAAAACTTGTGTCTATTAGTGACCATGGAAGCATTATTCAAAATAGCCAAAAAGCAGAGATAATTCAAATAGTCAATTGATGAAAAACATGAATAAAATGTATTATATCCATACAATGGACTCTTACTTAGCAATAAGAATGAATGAAGTTCTAATGAGATGTGCCATAATATGGATGAATCTTGAAATTTCAATACTAGACTAAAAGTAATCAATAATAAAAGATCACACATAATATTATTTCATTTACATAAAATGTTCAGAATAAGCAAAGCTATGGAGACAGAAAATAGATTCATGGTTATCTGGGGCTGGGGTGGTGGTAGCGAATGGGAAGTGACTAGTAATGGATACAGGGTTTCTTTTTTATTTCTTTTTTTTTAAAAGGAATTTTTAAAAAATGTTTTTAGTTTTAAATGGACACATGCCTTTAATTAATTAATTAATTTTATGGGGTGCTGAAGATTGAACCCAGTGCCTCACACATGCTAGACAAACGCTCTACCACTGAGCCACAACCCCAGCCCCTGGGTATAGGGTTTTCCTTTCTTTTTTGTGTTTTAGGTACTGGGGATGGAACCCAGGGCCTTGCATGTGCTAGGCAAGTGCTCTTCCAAGGAGTTATGCCCTCCACATGTCCTTCCCCTTTGTTTTAAAGAGAGGGGTCTCATTATGCTGCCCAGGTTGGCCTTGAACTCTCCAGGCTCAAGCAATCCTCCTGCCTTAGCCTCCCAAGCAGCTAGAATCACATGCACTTGCCACAGTCCCCTGGGGTTTCTTTTTTAGGGGGACTAAAATCGTAAAAAATTAAGATTGTTGTGATGGTTACACAAACCCGTAGTAAAAGCTCTATTAAAAAACACTGAGCCTGGGCTGGGGCTGGGGCTCAGCGGTGGAGCGCTTGCATAGGCACTGGGTTCAGTCCTCAGCACCATATAAAAATAAATAAAATAAAGGTATCATGTATATCTACAACTAAAAAGATATTAAAAAAAAGAAGAAGAAATACTATGAGCCTGAGCTGTACATATTGAATGGATGAACCTAAGTTCTTAACTTACGTATGTTTAAAAAGGAGAAATAAATCTACAATTGCAGTCACAGATTTCAATCCTACTTTCTCCATAACTGGTAGAACAAGTGGAAAGCCAGTGAAGATGCAGAAGACTTGAATAACACTATCACAACCCATGTGACCTTCCTGACATCACAGAACAACTTATTCAACCAAAGAAGAATATACACATTCTATTCAAGTACACATGAAATGTTTACCAACATTTACATAAACTAAATCCTGAATGACAAATAATTCCAATAAACCTAAAAGAATTCGAGTCATCTTTCTGCTGAGGTTTGCAGGATGGAACCAGGGCCTCGTGGACGCTCTACCACTTGGCTACACTCAGCCTCCCAAGCACTTAAGCGGACTACAATGCAATCACATAAAATACCCAATCTCCAAATCTGTAAACTAAATACCACACTTCTAAACAACCCATGAGTCAAAGAAGAAATCAAAATGAAAATGAAGTATTTTGAACTGAGAATGAAAACATACCAAAATGTGTGGGATAGATATAGCTACAAAAGCAGCTATTCTAAAGCAGCACTTAGAGGAGAAATGGCATCACGCAAATGCCTGTACTAGTAAAGAAGAAAGATTTCAAATCAGTGGTATTGGCTTCCACCTTAGGAAACCAGAAAGAACGATTCCAGGGCTGGTGGAATAGAGTTGGATGTGGGTTTCACCCCTAAAAACATCAAAATAAACAAATAAATAGGCAGATAAATTCAAAGGATCAACAATTTTAAGCCGTGCGTGAAGGCAGGTACCTATAGTCTATCTACTCGGGAGTCTCAGGCAGGAGAATCACAAGTTTGAGCCTAGCCTAGGCAACCTGGACCTTGTCTCAAAACTTCAAAATAAAAACCAGTCCTTATTTATATTTTATTTAGAGACAGGGTCTCACTGAGTTGCTTAGGGCCTTGCTAAGTTGCTGAGGTTGGCTTTGAACTCGTGATCCTCCTGCCTCAGTCTCCTGAGCAGCTGGGATTACAGGCATGGCTTGGCATGTTTAAAATCTTGTGACAAATTACTGTGCTATATAAATGCCTTTTATTACTTAAGAGTCTACTTCAATACATAATAAATGCCTCTTAAATAATTTCTCAGTTACCTTAATTATTTTGCTAGTAGCAATGAAGTTTCTGAGAAAGAATGTCTGTAATAACCAAGAATGTTTATATTGCTTGTGGGATTATAAGTGAGTCCTTTTTTTAATTTTCCAAATCTTCTATAATATGGTCATATTACTCTTTTTTTTTTTTTTTTGGTACCAGGGATTGAGCCTAGAGACACTTAATCACTGAGTCACATCCTTCTTATTTATTAGAGATAGGTTCTCACTAAGTTGCTTAGGGCCTCACTAAGTTGCTGAGGCTGACTTTTTTTTTTTTTTTTGAGGCTGACTTTGAACTCGTGGTCCTCCTGCCTCAGCTTCCCAAATTGCTGGGATTACAGGTATGCACCACCCATGCCTGGCAGTCACATTACCTTTATTGTAAAAATTAAAAATGCTGTCCACCTCATGCCCATGTTATTTAAGGATGCCAGGTGCGGTACCCATAATACACCAAAAGAGGGCATGAGCACACACAATGGTAATTTCCCATTAAGGAAAAGGATTAGCCTATGCGGATTCAACAGGAACAGCAGTGAATTTTGTTGACTCCCTATTCACTTCCTCTGTTACTGAATTTATTTTCCCAGGTACACATCTTAAAGGTAGAAAAGAAGGGCTGTTCAAATATTTATGATGAAAAGGAATAAATGTGAAAGAAATTTCAAGGTTTAGTAGCCAATCCACTTTAACTTCATTTTAAAACAATTCAGGGACCTGTACAGTTTATTTTTCTTAGAAGAGTTTTTCAAAATATAACAATATATCAATATACCTAAGAAAATTTAAGCATGTGAAATAATTAAATGGGAATAAAAGCACCAGGCTTTATGATCCCTATGTTCATTAATGAAGGGGAGGACCAGGAATGTGCTTGTTTATTTATTTATTGGTACCAGGGATTGACCTCAGGAGGTGCTTAATCACTGAGTCACATCCCCAACCCTTTTAATATTTTTATAGACAGGGTCTCACTAAGTTGCTCAGGACCTAACTAAGTTGCTGAAGCTGGCTTTGAACTCGTGATTCTCCAGTCTCAGTCTACCGAGTTGGGGATGTAGCTTAATGGTAGAGTGCTTGCCTAGAATGCGAAAGGCCCTGGGTTCCATCCCCAGCACTTGCAAAAAATGAAATGAAATGAAATAAATTAAAATAAAGAGTGAATAGGCACCTATTTAAAAAAAAAAAAAACATGAACAACTTATGTAAAGAAAAAGATGTACATTTCCACATTAATCATTTCTCCTTTTGGTAGAGGAATACTTTTTCATTAATAATGGCAAAAAATTAGGTCACTTTTTGAAATGTAAAAGAGAGCAGATGATGTTTGTAAATTTAGATCCAAATTTTGTGGCCGCTTAAATGGGTTAATAGTCTGCTCTGCTACAGATTGATCCTTAACCAAAGAAATTTCCCCCCAAATGGCACAGAAGAATCATTGATAGAAGACAAAGCTGCCACTGTCAAATACAGACACACATGCTCTTGGTCACAGAGAAGTCTGGCAGCAAGCCAAAGAAATTTGTAGGAAACCCTTTCAAACTAACATTCCTCTCAGACTCAGAAAAAAAAAGTTTTTCGTTCATTAAAATAACCTAACATCGCCTTTGCCCTCAATTTCAGATAAAGCACAGAAAACCAAATGGCATTGACTACCCCTCCCAAACTGCAGGGTGAATCTGAAAATGAAAACTTCTGACCTTAGTTTTAGCTAAAGAATAAAGATAACCATTACAATGCTCAATCGTGTTGGAAAGGATAAAAACACAACACTTTTAGTTTTCTATCCTTCCACCCCCCAGCCCCCACTAAGCCTGGTAGGTTTTTATACATGTTGGACAACTACTAAATTTACCAATTAAGAAACAGTACAGCCACTGTGGTAGCCCACGCCAGCCACCTCAGCTATTCAGGAGGCTGAGGCAGAAGGATTTCAAGCAAGGCCCATCTGGGCAACTAGCAAGCTCCTGTCTCAAAATGAAATGTAAGAGTTGGAGGATATAACTCAATGATAAAAGTAACTCCGGATTCAATTCCTGGTATGAAGTGGTGGTGGCATGTGTGTGTGGGGAACAACAGCAAACTCAGTATACATTTAAACTCCAGAAGTTAAAGGAAAACACTAGTTAATTGCTAACTGAGAAAGACCAATCAAATTTAAAAAGCAGTTTAATGCCCTTACCCTTTTCTTTCTTGTACTGGGGACTGAACCCAGGGCCTCACAAGACATGCTTAGCATGTGTTCTAATTCTGCTAGCCCAGCTCCCCCCACATATTTATTTCTAATTCAGCTCTCTGTGCGAAGTGAGGTTATGCCAACATATTTCTTCTATGGTTTTGACATACTTGGACACATGCTTCTTTTTGAGAGTACTGGGTATTTAACCCAGAGGTGCTTTACCACTGAGTCATACCCCCAGCTCTTTCTTTTGAGACAAGTCCTCACTCACTAAGTTGCTGAGACTTGTCTCGAACTTTTGACCCTCCTGCCTCAGTCTCCCAAGTTATAGGTGTGCCCCACCACACCTGGCCATATGTGCTTCTCTGGCAGCCTACTAACTAATGTGGATATGTGACATAGCTTCAGACTAAAACAGTATGTGACAATAACACTGATTAATTAGCAAGACTAAATTACAAAGCAAAACAAGGTGTTATGTATATTAGGCTGGTATGGAGCATAGATTTGGGAATTATCAACAAGCAGGTAGTATTTTGAAGCTATGGGAATAGAAGAGAGGCATCTTACAATTCAAATCTTACATATCAAAGAAAACTCATCTTCCCAGACATTGTCCCTTGATCATCAAATGGTTCTAGCCTGGTGCAGTGGTGCATGCTCATAATCCCAATTACTTGGGAGGTTGAGTTCTGAGATCTTATTCTATTTCCTAGCAGCTCTACCAAGTGTTCCACCCTGAGAAACATGGGGATCTGGCTAGTAATTGGACAGCTTCCCCACCTCTGTTTCCTTTCCCCCAAACATACAGCAAACTTGAGAAGAGTTTAGAATGTACATTCACAGAATCATCACCAGGATTTTACCATTAACTTCTTATCTTTCTATTTCTTTTTTGCAGTGCTGAGGATCAAACCCCAGTGCCTTATGCATGCTAGGTTAATGCTCTACCACTAAGTTATATCCCTATTATTTGTTACTGTGGTAAAATATGCATATGATAAAATTTACCATCTTGGCCACTTTTTAGTGCAGTTAAGTGGTAGTAAGCATTGTTTTTTCATATTGTTGTGTAACAATCACCATCATTTATTAACCCATTTTATTCCTCGATCGGATACATAACATCTATAAAAAGCTATAATATATAACATATAATAAAAATGTAATTACATAATATTAATGTAACACTATACATAAGCTTTAGATTATGATTTCTAACCTATTTTAATGTACCTGTGTTAAATTCATTGAAATATTCACAGAATTGAAAACTTAAGAGTTACTGAATCTGACCCTCTGTACACTCATGTTTTTAAAATTCATGTTTTTAAAAATGCATTTCCAAGAAAATTAGATAGCTGAAAATCTACTTCAGTTTGCATATCATTTCTAAAGTTCAAAATTTGCTTAGCATTTTTCTTTATATATAAATTTTACTTAAAACCGAATATATAATACATTCACTGAGTCTGAAGACGTGCATACACCTATCTAATCTTGTCAGGCTACAGAACATTACCATATCCCAGATATGTTCCCTAATGCTCCATCCTAGTTGCTATAGTTTGATCTTGGGTGTCCCATAAACACCCACATGTTGAAGACTTGATTCCCACAGTGGCAGTATTGGGAGGTGGTGGAAACTTTAAGAGGTGGAACCTAATGGTTTTATGTCAGAGGGCATGCCGTCGCATGTCCTGGCCATGAGGTGAGTTACTCTGCTCCATCACATGCTCCCTGCCAGGATTGCCCCACAAGCCCAAGAGCACCAAGGCCAATCCACCATGGACTAAAATCTCCAAAGCTGTAAGTCAAATTAAACCTTTTCTCTTTATAAGTTGATTAGTTCAGGTATTTGTTACAGTAAAAGAAAACTGACGGACATAACAGTCAATACCCCAGAAGCAACATACCACTGCTTTGATCCCCTCATTTTGCTGCCTCTACAATTTTACACACATGGAACTATCAAGTAGGTATTCTTATATAAGCATGTACATTTTTATTTTTTTTTTTTGGTGGTATTTAGGATCAAAACCAGAGCCTCACACATACAAGGTGGACACTCAATAGTGAACTCCATCTCCAGGCCCAAAGTATTCTTTTATTTATTTTGTAGTTGTAGATGAACATATGTCTTCATTTTATTTATTTATTTTATGTGGTGCTTTGCTAAGGACTGGACCCAGTGCTTCAAACATGCTAGGCAAGCATTCTGCCACTGAGCTATACCCAGTTCAATGTACTTGGGGCAGGGGCATTACTGGGGACTAAACCCTGGTGCACTTAACCACTGAGCCACATCCCCAGTCCTAGTCTGTATTTTATTTAGAGACAGGGTCTCATTGAGTTGCTTAGCGTCTCACTTTTGCTGAGGCTGGCTCTGAATTTGCAACCCTCCTGCCTTAGCCTACCCAGACACTGGGATTACAGGCATGGCCGAAGTGCCTGGCTTGTATTCTTTTTCTGCTGCTTCTTTCACTGGACATAACGTCTGAGATTCAGAGTTTATCTTATGAATTTTAGGTTTTCATCATCTACATTTTTCCTTTCCAGGATTCCTTCTCCCTTCACTTTCCAATGCTTGACTTCTTGTGGCTGACCCAAATTCCATCTTTGGGTAACTTTCTGTGAAAGTTTTAGGCAACCCATCAAGTGTCAACTTCTTCTACCTGTCTTCTGACTAAAAGGAGTAAAAACTGAAAATGAATTCCATGATGCTTCTTCTTACAACTGTCAACTCTCTCAGAATCTGCTTGCTTCTGTTCATTCTCCACTGCTTTCAGGCTTTGTTTTTTTGTTTTGTTTTGTTTTTGTTTTGTGGTGCTGGGGATTGAACCCAGGGTCTTGTGCCTGTGAGGCAAGCACTCTACCACTGAGCTATATCTCCAGCCCCAGGCCTTTGTTCTTTAAACAGAAAGGTTGCACCCAGTAGAAGCCTACTTGACCATAGTAAAAGAAAAAAACCCCATTGTGACCTGTTTTTAAATTTTACTTCAGGGGATGGGATGTAGGCAGTGGTACAGCATTTACTTAGCACGCACAAGGCCCTGGATTCAGTTCCCAGCGCCACAAAAAAACAAAAACAAAACCAGACAAACAAAAACAACAAACTTGAGACATTCACTATGTGTGGGGGTATATAAATTCACTTTTAATGATACCAAAATAAGGGTTCTTCTGTATACTTTGTTTTGCAACTCACTTCCCCCCTCCTACTTTTAACATGCATCTTGTAATAAAAACTGCTAGGTACTCAATGTACATTACTCAAGCACTATGCATTTAAAAACAAACAAACAAACAAAAGCAGAAAAATGTACCAGATCCATGTTGGTTTTAACTATTAGGAAGGGGAGAAGAAGGTATTGGGTCAGGGAGTAATCAAAGGGCAACAAACAGGACCACCTGTGTTAACAATTAATACAAGTTAACTTTATGAATAGAGATGTAAGTGAACATCTCTGTACTTCTCTGTACAATATGTACTCAACCAACTGTTAAGACACTGAGATGTGCCACTACCATAATCAGTGCTATAATAATCATCCTTGGGGCTGGGGAGATAGCTCAGCTGGTAGAGCGCTTGCCTCACAAGCGCAAGGCCCTGAGTTTGATCCCCAGTACCACAAAAAAAAAAAAAAAAATCCTTTAGTTATTTTTGCATATAAATTTCTTTTCTTAGAATAAACTGCTAGGGTTTTCTGCTTCCCAGCTGTCATAAACTAAGCAGTTTTCCTCTGCCCCACCTTTCTGCCATGATGTTCAATCTGACCTCAGGCCCAGAGCTAGGGAATCAGTCTACCATGAAATGAACCTCTAAAACTCTTAGCCAAAATAAACTTTTCCTCCTCTAGTAGGTTGTTCTTGTCAGATTTTTTCGTCACAATGACAAAAAGTTGACCAAAATAAAGGCCAATTCTAGTTCTGTAAATCCTGCAGGCTGTGGCAGGAAACTGGGGTCCAGTGATCCTAGGCTGGTAGACATGTACCCAGGCCACCTAGCCATCAATAGCTGGGCTGTGGATATCCTGGTTGGTTGATTCAGAGCCAGTCACTGTTCTCTGGCCTGCAAGGTTGATTCACTCTGCCATCCATCTGAAGATGGTTTACTCAGTACCAGGCAGGTGGCCCAGGGTCTGCATAAAGCAGGAGAGGAGCAGCAGGTTTAGGGGTACTCTAGTCACATGTGCTCCATCTTTCTATGCCAGAGTGGGGTGGCATACCTCAAAAGGCAGCCGAGGTGCACAGAAAACAGTGGACTTCCCCCACAGAAAACTGGAACTCATATCCAACCTCACCCTAGAACCAAAGGCTTCCTCTTTTTAGAGTGAATGTGTTATAGGCATTATTTATCTGGGGAAAAACAAGATTCCTGGGGGTTCTTGTTCCTTTCTGCTATTAGCTCAGATTCTGTCCACATCTTAAGAGTTCTATATGAAGGGGATAAAGCCAACCACCCTTTGAGTACCACATTAGGCCACCAACACAGGTCTCCTTGGAATCTGTACACAGTTACCAATTCCCAATGGTTGCGCCAATCCTAGGCAGGGGAACCACAAATTCTCCATACAGAACCCCCACTCTAAACCAGTGTTGCCCCTCTACCCTACTCCAGCCTTAGCTGAGGCCCTGCTCTTACTGTGCAGCCCCCTACCAGAGAAACTGAGGCAGAGGAGCTTATGCCAGAGCCTAAAAAGAGGGCACCCTACTCCAAGTCACTTGGGGCACAACCAGGTGATCACATGTCCTATGACTCTCTGGGGCCTAACTGGGCAGCAGGAAAGGGAGAAATGCAGGGAATAAAATAAATTGGAAGGATGATACTAGGTCTTTATTACATATTGCCTAACTGCCTACCAGAAAGGTTAGCAGAGTGTACACCATTCATCAAGCTATATGCCTATTTCTTTGCAATTCCTGTCAATCTGGATACCCAAACTCAAAACATGCAAAGGAAGACCTTTCAAGCTTCTAATTATGTCAGTCTTATTTAAAATACCTACTAATCACAGAATTTGATCAGTGACAAATATGCTAAATTTCCAAAGCCCTTTTCATTTCTCATAGATTAAATAACTCAGATGCAAATTACTAATAATTAGCATTTGCACAGTTCTTTACTTACAACAACACATAAAGCTTGACAAAGTAATTATCATCACCCTATTAACAAATGAAGATGCAGAACCAGTTAGGCCAGTTGTCTGAGACCACACTTATACACAAAAGTGACAGAATTAGACTCTGGAGATTTTGTAGCCTAATTTCTGTATGCCTCATCACTCAAAAGTAACCACCTGTAATAATTACAACAACAACAATGCAGGAAGAAACCTAGAATGTACCAGAACCAGAGAATCATCACTGAAATGATAACTGAAGACCATCTACCTCAACATCCTCATTTTACAGATAAGGAAATGCATGCCTCAAAAATTTATGTAAGTTTATTGCTCAGTGTCATACTTCTAAGCACAATAAATCAAGAATTAGAACCAGATGCTCCCCAATCCGAATTTAACAATTTTACAAACTAGCACTTTTTTTTTTTTGTACCAGGGATTGAACCCAGGGGTGCTTAACCACTGAATCACATTAGGGAATGTGGTTTTATGTTTTATTTTGACACAGAATCTCACTCAGTTGCTTAGGGTCTTGCTAAGTTGTTGAGGCTGGCTTTGAACTTGCAATCCTCCTGCCTCAGCTTCCCAAGTTGCTAGGATTACAGGTTTGCGCCAGTACACCAGGCTAAACTAGCACTCTTTAATCCAAATTCAACAGTCTTCAATTACTAGCACATACACTGCTATTCTTAATTATTTGAAATTTGGGGTTCACCTCAAAACCTCAAGGACTCGAGGTATGGATCAGTGATACAGTATTCATTTAACACATGTGAGGCCATGGGTTCAATTCCCAGTACCCCAAAAACAAAACAACCAGGCTATGGTGATGCAGACTTGCCTGTAATGCCAGCTACTCAGAAGACTGAGACAGGAGGTTGATCAAAACTTCCAAGTCCAGCTTTGGCAATTCAGCAAAACCTTGCCTCAAAATAAGAAAAAGGGCTGGATGTAGCTCAATGATAGCCAGAGAACCCCTGGGTTAAATCCCTAGTACCACAAAGCAAAAACAAAAACGATGTACTGATAATTCAAGAAATAATCATCCAGCACCCACTATGTGCCAGGCCCCATATGTGGTGCCATATCTGACTAAATATTTACTATGGACTAGGGAAAGCACTGCCTGCATTTTCACACTCAACCTTTAAAATACCATTACAGAATTAAGTATTATTATTATTTTCTCAATTTTAACGATTAAAATTTAGGCCAGGCATGGTGGCACACGTCTGTAATCCCAGTGACTTGGGAAGTTGAGGCAGGAGGATCACAAGTTTGGGCCAACCTCAGTAATGCAGGGAGACCCTCAGCAACTAGTGATATCCTGTCTCAAAATATAAAACAACATGGGCTGGGAATGTAGCTCGGTGGTAAAGTGCGACTGGGTTAATCCCCAGTACCTAAAATTTACAATTATAAAAAATATATAATCAAACATAAGTATGCTTATCTTAACATTTTTGTGGTATTATGACTCTATGTATGATTTTATCTGGGAAAAAAACGGTCTATTATTAAAAAAGACTGAAAACTACGGGTCCCTAGAAAGCATCTAACAGTATGTACACAGTAAGTGTAGAATTTGGGTATCTGATTGGAGGTCAGGAACCATTTGTGAAGAACTTTAAATATCCTTATTTTTTGTCTCCTTGTGACTCTAGAAGAGACAGCATTTGAAGTAATCTAACTGAAAGTCAATTACGAGGAAATGGATGATTTCAAATATAAGATAAAAGGAAGGACTTCCGTTACCATCTAATGAGATGTGGCCTGAAGAATATTAAATAAAGTCCAAAGTAGAAGAATGCATGAACTTAAGTATTACTGCAAGAGTACTATAATACTGGTTACCTATTTTCAGAGCATAAAATCTCTGTGGTATATGATTAAATTAATTAAAACTTTCATTTACTGTCTTTCCCAGGAGGATTTCCTTTATCTTTGATTGCTAAGTAGATTTCACAAGGTCTCTATCAAAAAATCCAAGTGCCCAGCAATGTAACTGTTACAGAGATTTAAAAATTATTTTGTAAATAAATGAGAACGTGATGATTTTCTTTAGTAGTGTAGGGATCAAACCCAGGGTCTTCTGCATGCCAGGCAAGCGCTAAGCCAGATCAACATAATGCTATCCTTAAAAGCAGTAATCACCTTCAGGCTAACTTAGAAGGAAATAAGGATCCTGAAATATATTCAAGTGATTATTAAAAAAAAAAAAAAAAAAAAAAAAAAAAAAGAATTTGCCCTGCCCCCGCCCCAATGCAGGGTACTGGTATCCTAGTTATAATTCTATAAGCATAAACCAGAGACTAAGAAAAGGCACTCCAATAAGTAATCAATCACAGCAGAATTAATCACATGCAATATTTCGAATGTAAATGGTTACCTGAGAAGTCTGTCAGAAGTCTTGGTAGGACATGCTTGTTTACCAATTCAGTCTTGCTAATGCTGGAAATAGTCTCTACCCTAGTCTCTTTGATAACAGTGGGTTTTTTGGAAATCCCAAGATCAGATCCAGTCTTGACATATGTGTGTTCTAGGATGACATCTGATCTCTGTGGCCAAGTTTCTGGAGCAAATGTTTGCTTGAGTCTTTCTTCAGGAGATTCTTCATCCTGAATAGGTGGTGGTTCCTCACCCTGCCTTTCACCTAATTCTTTCAGGGCTCTGATTGTGAGCTGCTCCTGTTCTAAGTCAAGAGACACCACTGGAGTACCACAGGTAGTGAAAACATCCAGAAAGTCACTTCCATTTGTTTGTTTGCTTTGTTCACTGTTTTTGCTTGAACTAACTGACTTGCTTTCAGACAAGACTTCTACAGGAGGAGCTGGCTTCTGTGATACTGCCTCAGAGTCAGTTCCTTCCTCTTTACCTATTATTCCTTTCTCTCTGGTTTCTGTTAAGGCTGCCATCAAGTCCTCTGGGGAGGAATCATCTACATCTTTAACATGATTTCCATGTAATGACTCTAACATGGCAGAAGCTGTCACACTTAGTGAGAATTCTGTCTCATTAAAAACATCTGGAGGTGCTGCTGAAGGAAGTCTGGGGTTCTCAGTTGTAACAGGTTTTTCAGGAGCACCTTCACGCACAGTATCTGACCGTTTCACATCTTCTAACACAACATTCATACTGGGTACTGGTGAACAGGCTGCCTCACTAACTGGTTTCCTTCCAAGACTATCTTGCTGAGCTTGATGTGGCTCAGAGTCACTCACCAGCACGTCAGTGCTTTTAGATGTGGCACTTTCTACCTTCTTACAACTGGGAATCTCTTTGATTTCCCTTTCACCTGCTTTTCCAATAGCACTTGGAATGGAGAAAGGTTTTTCAGTGTGAAGCTTATTTTCCAATGGTCTCTCGGCCGTAATGTCCTCTATCACTGTGTCATCAGACTCACCAGAACTATCAGCCTCTGTGATATCTTCTGGCACAGAGCTCTGCCAGTTTGTTTCATACTTCAGGAGGTCATCAGGTAAAACCACTTTCACTGTGGCCACTCCAGAACCCAAAGAAACATGCTTCTCACATGGAGATGCAGGCAAATCTGCAAGTGTGTCATCTTGCTTCTGTGTATCACTTTGTACACCTTTGACATTGCCTTCTTTAGTGGAAATGAGATAGTCACCTACAGGTTTTCCAGGGATAGCATTTTCTTGTGGGAGAGATGCTTCTTCCCAATCACCTGTGGATCTGGTGACAGATGTGCTCCCATTAATGGAGCATGCAGGAATTCTCTGATGAGTATTTCTCCTAAGATTTACAACTGGGATTTCTGAATGATATTCACTCCTGTCAAGTCCTGCACTTTTTGTGGGGTGGTCAGAAGATTTATCAGTCTGTTGTTTCACCTGGGGAACCAAGTCCCAAGTCAATATTTCGTTAGTAAAGTTATGTATATCATTCACACATCGAGACACCTCTTCCAATGCTGCAGTTGTGTGTGAAAACTGCCTAGTGAGCAATGCAGAGGATGGGTAACGCCCTGCCTCTCTATTTCTCAGTGGAAACACTTTGTCATTAATCTCTGACATGTCTGCAGATGATTCTCTATCAGTGTGCACTGCCCAGCCACGCAAATCATTTGTGCTCTCCTTATATGAATCTTTAAATTCTCTGTCAAATGCTGCTTTGTCAATAATTACTTCAAATGGTGATTCAGGGGAATCTCTTTCGATAATACCACCACCTGAAACTTCAGAGGGGGATAAGGAATATGTTCTAGTGTCCTCTTCCTTAGACTGCTCAGTGGATGGTTTCTGGGCTACTGGCAAAGTGAACCTGTCATCAACATCCAATGCAGTCTTCTCCTCCCTAGTCAGTAAATGATTTGGGTTCTTGGACAGTTGTTCTTCATTTATTTGCTCTTCTACTTGACTGGTTTCCTTTAGGAGAAAAGCAGGATGCTCTGGGAAACTGGCTAGAACACAAGGTTGGTTATAAGGAACTCCTCCCGCTTCGAGAGAAACTGGAGAGTCTGCTCTGTTTTTGCAGGTTTCCTGAGGCTTTTCCATCTTTTTCATATCTAGAGGAGCCAAGTGGTCTTTTCCTTCTTTGGCTAGAACAGGTTGGCTGCCTAACACTTCATTTTTTTCTCGATGTAGTGTTTTAGGGTCAGAGTTATGTGTTTCAGAGGATGAAAGAAAGGAGGAAGTCATAATTTCTGAAGGTGGCTCATCAGAGCAAAGAGAGCTCAATTCCTCTATGATCAAAATTTGAAAGAAAAAAATTGTTTACCAGATACAATCACACATTAGCTAGTCAGGCCAAGCAGCATGCTTTTTAAATCACACACACACACACACACACAAATAGGTAACAAAATAATGATCAACAATTATCTTACAAGACATGCATAAAATTGCCAACAGTGAAACAGAAAAGCCATATCATGCTAAAAACTGCAAACGACAAAAAATTTCCACAACAAATATTTTTTAATTAGTCTACTCTTCTCCCTGCAAAAGTGAAACAAAAAAGGGTGAGAAGGTTGGGGTTGTGGCTCAGTGGTGGAGCATTTGCCTAGCATGTGTGAGGCACTGGGTTTGATTCTCAGCACCATATACAAATAAATAAATAAAGGTTCATCAACAACTAATAAAAATATTTAAAAAAAGAAGGGTGATAGTACTGGGAAATTTGGGGTAGTTTTACCTTTTTGTGGGTTGAACTATGCAACAGAAACAACATAATATGAAACAAAGCTTAATGTTATGATATACTTTTATCTGTACTGATATACTTTTATCTGCAAGTTGAACAATTTAAATCACACTGCCTCTATAAATCCACTGATACATTCCCACAATCTGAGAAGGGAAAAAGAATGGTCAGAGTTCTTTTTGATCTTTAAGAGAGACAGCACCCCTTTCTTGAACCTGAAAATAAGATTAGAATTATTCTATTCTATCTCCAAGAAAGCTCTGTTCTCGTGTATGAATGTCCTCCTCCCAAATCTCTTTTACTAACTTGCCATTTTAAGCAAAATTGAACAGTGCAAATTGGTTTCTTTGGTTAAGAGAGAGTTAACTCCATCCAGAATTCCTTTTAAAATAGAAGTAGTGTACTGGGGAATGAAACTGACCAAATTATATTGTTATACTGTGCACAAGTATAAATCTTATTATATATAATTATAAAATGCACTAATAATAGAAATAATGCATTAAGTCTTAACAGTTATTAATTCCATTAGCCATTAATTTAGCACATTGTTTTCTAACTTTCAAATCTAGCAAGCTTTTATTATGGAAAAAGATAAAAAACAACCATTCCAAGGGAAGGCACTGACTTTCACACACACTGTTATACATCTGGAGCTGGAACAAAGTAGGTCTTAAATAAATAGTTGCAAATAAGTGAATTAAAGATTCAGCTTGGGGGCTGGGGTTATGGCTCAGCGGTAGATTGCTCACCTAGTGCATGTGAGGCACTGGGTTTGATCCTCAGCACCACATAAAAATAAATAAGTAAAAATAAAGGTGTCCACCTACAACTGAAAAAAAAAAAAAAAGATATACCTTGGTCAGATAAGACCTAAGTAGGCTTAGGACAGTAGTGCCTTGGGTGTGAATGAGGAATTAGAAAAATGTCAAAGAGAAATTCTTTTGGATGACCATTATTTAGCTAATGTTCTCTTTTTCATGTGAGAACCTGAATAATCATGTTAGATAAAAGCAAACTTTTGATTTCATTCACACTTACTTTATTAAGGATAAGAATAAATCTTAGAATAAATAAAATTCCACTACTATAAAAATGTTTCCAGGGCTGGGGATATAGCTCTGTTGGTAGAGTGCTTGCCTTGCAAGTACAAGGCCCTGGGTTCAAATCCCCAGCACCACACACACAAAAAAAAATAAATAAATAGAAATAAAAAATAAAAATGTTTCCAAATGCTATGGAAAGTCCCTTACTTTGACACATTACTGATATTTGATGAAACAGGACCTAAGCTGTGTCTCAGATCAATAGCTTTATGGTAAACAGTTCAGTAAAATTGTAATTTGGGTAACTAGAAAAGTCTTCATAAATGAAAAATTGTTGAACTTTGGTTGTAAAACTGTATTACTAGGACAGAAAATATTTGAAGTAAATTATAATTCACATTTAGTTCTAATGTAAGAAATATGGTTTGCATCCATCATTAAATAGTCCATATATTCCACATGATAAGATTAAGGGTATAAAGTAAACGAAGCCAAGCATTGTGCATTAAAAAGTCCTAAAAGTTGAAGTTTTAAGTACTATCAACCACATTTAAATCAGAAATAATCTGAAAACTGGGTCATGAATTATTATTGGACTTCATAGTCATTGTTTCTATCAGAAAACATTCAAGGACCAAATCAGGGTTAAGGTAGAATTGCCCATGAGCCCTCCATTCAGACAGGAATGGAACTCTGAGGTGAGCAAAACTGACTCCACCCCACAGGGAAGTCTCAGCTTATACATTTTACGGAGATGGAAATTTCAGATGATTCAGATCTGTCATCTTACAGATAAAAGTCAGCAAAGTAAATATCAGTTATAATTCAACAACTATTTATTGAGTGCCTACCATGTGCAAGATAAAGTTTTAGTGACTAGGTTTAAAGCAGTGAATGAAACAGGAAAAAAACAAACAAACTAAAAAACCAACCTTGCATTTATGGAGTTAAAATGCAGAGGGAAAGAAAGTAGTAAGCAGAATCAATAAGTAAATGATGTCAGTGGCGCAGCGTACCATGAAATAAAAATGAAATGGATGGGGTGGGAGGGGTTAGCGTTAGGGTTAGGGTTAGGGTTAGGTTTAGGGTTAGGGTTAGGTTTAAGGAAGGTGGTAAGAATGGAAGAAGGAAGGACTGTATAGAGGGAAAAGACAGCTGGGAGGGGTGGGGGGGAAGAGAAAAAAAATAACAGAATGAATCAAACACCATTATCCTATGTAAATTTATGATTACACAAATGGTATGCCTTGACTCCATGTACAAATAGAGAAACAACATGTATCCCATTTGTTTACAATAAAAAAAAGCAAAAAAAAAAAAAAAAAGAAAGAAATGGAACTGAAATGAATGCTAATCAAAAAATGCAACATTACTGGAAAAATAAAAAGGCATGGTAAAAACCTTCCATACTCTGGCAGGACACAAACTTGTCAGTTTACCAAGTCTTGCTTCTCTCCTATCTTCCTTGAACTCTTAGAACTCCAAAAATTATTAATTAGGTGTAGAATAAGGTAAAACTACAAGGTTAGGTTAGAAGTTCTATTCTCAGAGTACCAATAGGTCCATCATTGAGGGCCCTGACTGCCCAAACAACATCAATATTTTATTAAATATTCTTTAAAATGACTATTATGTATGCAAAAATCATTTATTTTTTATTTTACTAGAATAACTTAAATCATGTTCCTGTCTTACTGTCTGGGGTAGATAATGTTTTTTCTTTTCCCCTACCCCTATCCACACTAGATATTAAACCCAAAGGTGCTCTATCACTGAGTTATACCCCCAGCCTTTATTTTTATTTTAAGAGAGGATCTCCCAAAATTGCTGAGGCTGGTCTCAAACTTTTTAATTTTTTTTTAAGTTGTAGATGGACACAATATTTATTTGTGCAAGGCAAGTGCTCCACCATTGAACTACAATTTCAGCCCTGATCTCAAACTTCTGGTCCTCCTGACTCAGCCTCCCAAGTCCCTGGGATTATAGGTGAACGCTACCATGCTCAGCTTGGATAGTGTTTTCTGAAGGCAACCTTGGAGACTTTGGAGGGTAAACAGAGTTCAATGCTACATTCATTCCTTAGTGATTGTGAGATGCAAGTTCTCATTACCACATGTAGCCAAAGAAGGTAACATCCCTATTTGGGTTTAATTTTAATGATCTTGTTTAGAATGTCAGCAAATGAAAGAAATTTTTTTGGCTAACTGAAACCCTAACAAACTTGGACATAGCTGACTTGTACCAAAACAAAGGAAAAAACTAGGGTGGGAGTAAGAAGTTTATAAATAAACAAAAACATTAAGCAGAACAAAGACCAGAATCTAATAGGCCTTTTAAAACAGATCCTGTAAGCAAAGGTTCTTTCAGTTAGTCAGTGTGGCACTGAATGGTCATTGGTGTTGTCCAAGTTAGCACATGGCAACACAGCAGGAAACTCTGGGAAACCCGAGGGTTATTAGTCTTTCAAATACTAGATACCATACAACTTCTTGGTGAAAAAATTTTGGATTACTTTTTCTATATTTCAAAATATCTATTGTGGGCTGGGGTGTAGCTCAGTGGTAGAGTGCTTGCCTAACATGCCTGAGGTCTTCCTCGAGTTCCACTCACAGCATCACACACACATACACACACACACACACACACATCACTTCACATACACTTCACTTTCCTGTTTTCACCAAAAAAAATCTCATTATGAATATTTTCTAAATTAGTTATTTGCGATAGTGGGATTTAATGTTCACATTAATTTTTAAAAGTTCTAAGCACTTAAAGATATGGTATTACTCTATTAACAAGGTTATATAGTTAATAGATTTAGGAAGCTGGCAGTTATATTCTAAATTTCCCTACCACTCCCAAGTAAAAAAATCTTATTAAAAGATAAACAGTCCTTTCATCACAATTATTTTTTGGCAATGGGCAAGTTACTTCGTTTTAAACTAAAAAATGGGGATATTAAAGCACCTAATTTTAGAATTGCTGAGGATTAAATCAGTTAATACATGTTAGGAACAGTATCTGGAGCTGGGCACAGAGGTACAGGTTTGTAAACCCAGCTACTCAGAAAGTCGAGGCAGGAGGATTCCAAGTTCGAGGTCTTCCTGGCCAGCTTGGCTCGGATCTTCTCTCAAAAACAAAAACAAGGGGCTGGGGAGATAGCTCAGTTGGTAGAGTGCCTGCCTTGCAAGCACAAGGCCCTGGGTTCGATCCCCCCCAAAAAAAAAACAGGTGCATGCCTGGAATCCCAGTGACTCAGGAGGCTGAGGCCCTTACCAACTTAGTGAGACTCTGTCTCAACAAATAAAAAGGGCAAGAATATAGCTCCATGAATAAGGGCCCAAGTTCAATCCCCATTACCAGAACAAAAAACAAAAACAGTATTGTGCACTTAGTAAACCCCCAATAAATGCTGTCAAACACCACACTCAAAAAAAAAATCTCTCCAGACAAAGACTCCAGACCATATGCCTTTTTATTAGGGGGGAGGAAAAACTGCATATTGTCAAATCATAACTACCTTTATCACACATATAATACAGAAAATTCTCATTAAAACTTTCAGATACTTTCCCTCCTATCATTCACAAATAAAGCAAATATATATATTTTTGTACTGGGCATTGAACCCAGGGGTGCTCCACTGGGCAACATTCCTAGTTGTTTCGTTTTTTTGAGACAGGGTCTCACTAAATTGCAGAGGTTAAGTTGCAGAAGCTGACCTCAAGTTTGCACACTTCCTACTTCAGTCTCCTGAGTCACTGGGATTACAGGTGTGTACCAACAACACCTGGAAAGCTAAATAATTTAAAGAGCCTTTTATCCATTTCAAAATTTGGGGGGACATAACTTCTGAATCAGTTGGTACAAACCAAATGCCCATTTATGGCATCCCAAGTTCTGTTAGATCCCATGTGGACAAGGATGTTTAAGTTAACTTATGAGAAATTCTAAGCCAAGTCACCACCACCTAAGTCAAAGTATGTTTTTAGTTCAATGTGCAAGTAGCTGCACAATGTAACAAGATAATATAAAAAGAGTCTTTTGCCTAAACTTTGACCATCCCATAAATCTTTATGGCAACTATTAGCATTTCCTGGGCTCTATCTCAGAATGTTGGAGGAGGCTAGAGCTCACCTCCATGCTTTCCTACTCCATTTGATTAGTTTTAGAAGAGCAGAAAGATCAGCTCCAATACTTAAGTCCTGTAAAAATCCCACAGGAGAAGGCTGTCACTCATCACCATAGATGGTCTTGTCCAGGAGCCCAACTTAAGAGGTAGCAGGGGAAGGAGCAGGGCAGTCCTTCAGAGGGTGCGGGTGTGGCTGAGTGGGAGAACGCTTGCCTAGCATACAAGACGCTCTGGGTTCCATTCCCAACCCCACACACAAAACACAACAAAATGAAAGCACTACTAAGACTAATTTTGAAGTACAGTAATTCTAAGTACAGTACTACTATGAATAAAATAAGACAAAAGCTCCATTTGACTAGAGAATCTGGAATGGGAACTGAATAATACTTTTCTGTTTTCTGCCTAGAGTATTTTATTTTACAGAACAAGGAGGGGAGCTAAAAATGACATTATGAAAAAAACTTCTAAGTGAATATCACATACACATCAAGTTGAGCTGAAAAACACCCTTCATATACTGCTTACTTTATCCTTTGAAATATCTTCTCTTCACTTTCTTTTTCCCCAAACTGTCTCAGATTAGTAGTATTTCTCTTTGTGTTTCTAATTTACTGAAAACAATGTGATCTAGAAGTAAGCAATAATGAATATTAATTGTATCAAAGAATTCTTTCTAAAAAGAATCAGTATTTTAGGATTATGGCATAGTTACCATCTGGTTACTACTAACTCTCCTAGGAAATTCATTACTTCTTTTTTCCCTCTGTACCAGAAATTGAATCCAGGGGCACTTAACCACCAAGCCACATCCCTGGCCCCCTTTTTATTTTTTATTTTGAGACAGGGTCTTGCTAAGTTGCTGAGGCTGGTTTTGAACTTGGGATCCTCTTCCATTAGCCTCCCAAGCTGCAAGCAGCTGGAATTACAGGTGTGTGCCACCACATCCCGCAGGAAATTTATTCCTTTTAATTAAAAGGAAACCTGTAACATGGAAAAACCACACATGAAAGGATGCCAGCTTGTAGTAGCCAATGTTATTTTCTCACATAAATGCTATGCATATTCATACATAGGAGGCTTGAAATATTCAGGTATAGGTTTTCCTACACTTGAATTTTCTCATTTTCACAAAACAAGAAGACACATTACCGTGCAAAACAGTATCAGCAACTTTCAGCCACAGCATCAAAATAGGAAGTTAGCTAGCAGACACTTTGCAGCCAAGCTAGATCCTAAACAAAAAGTCTCTTTTAAAGTACAAAGAAAAATGTTTTGCTTTTATTTTTTTTAAAAAAGGCTGTAACTGGCAAAATTTTTTCCTCAATGTTTGCCCCAAAGCTCAGTATTGTAACTTCCTATTCCAGATGCCTACTGCATTAATCAAAGTGAATGTAAACATTCATTAATGTAGATGTGCTTCCAATTCTCAATGATAGTTGGATCCTTTCTTTTCAATCTCATTTTCACCTATTTAAAATGTTTCTGAAGAAAATTACTTTCCAGCCTCCACTTTTTTCCCCAAAGGTTTCAAAAGTTGAAACCAAATTTCAGTTTTTGTGTCTCATAGAGGGAGTAGATTCTGCAGATGACAGTAAATTACATCAATAAAGCAAGGATATGGTCAAATTAGCAGTTTCTGCTTCTTTTTGCTCTCATAATTTGGGGTGCAGGGCCCTGGGGATTGAATCCACTAAGACATATCCCCAAACCTTTTTGAGACAGGGTCTCACTAAGTTACTGGCTAAAATGCAGAGGCTGGCGAATTTGCCATCTTCCTGCCTCAGCCTCTGAACTGCTGGGATTGCAGGCACAATTCATGGCGCCCAGCTTTGCTCCCATAATTTTAATACCAACTTCAAAATGACATCTCTAAAACAAGCTATAAACCCTAAAATACAGATAGTTAACTTCATCATCTGTATCACAGGCAGCAGATAGAGCATGAATTTTGCAATCCTTTGTCACTTACTTGCTGTGTGACCTTGAGCAAGTCACTTCACCATTTTGAACCTCAGTTCCCTCAACTGGTAAAAGAGTTAGTACTTTCCCTCCACAGAACTGGCTGTGAGGATTAAATGAGAAGATTCACATGAAGTACTAAGCACAGCAAAAACTTCATAAAAATTAGGCACATACAACATGTCTGTCAATATCTTTATGTCTTTTATAAATACAGGAAATTATTACAATGTACTCCCCTATTTTGAAATTCTCAGGGATTAGGCTGAAATTTACATTGCTTGTTGGAAAAGCCAAAGACTACAAGACCCTACTTGGGAGGCACAATTTATTTAAAAAGGAACTGATTATTACATTGACGTTCTAATTACAACTATATTAATATCAAAAAGCTTAACTTCTTAGCTTATGTACCAATATGTGTCATAGTGGTCCACTTTAAATATCACATAATTTACTTTTGAAAAATCTCATCACCTATTAATCAGTCCAAATTCATGAAATTTTTGTACATGCATATTCCTGAAACCCAATTAATGATAAATATATATTTGAGGATTAAAAATACAAGCCATGGGGCTGGGGTTGTGGCTCAGTGATAGAAGTGCTTGTTTGGCATTCATGAGCACCACGTAAAAAAAATGAATAAATAAAATAAAGGTATTATGTTCACCTACAACTAAAAAAATATTTTAAAAAATACAAGTCATTTTCAAATCTATAAATGTTCTATTTAATTATTGCTAGATATTGCTTAATATGGTTGGAGTACATAAAATAAGATATGGTTTTCCCTAGGCTAAATTGTTAAAGAATATAAAAAAGATTAGTTGGGTTAGTGCCAGTTACAAACTCAAAGGTACATGCTGGTGGTGGGATTCACTTTGAAAGGTTTTTGTGGGACTGGACAGGTTGTAGTATCCCAGCCCGCTTCCCTTCTTGGGGTTTTAATACACCTAACCAAGCACACCAGCAATTTCCTCTTCCCCTTTATTTTGGGGTGGGGGGTTCCGGGGATTGAACTCACTTGACCACTGAGCCACATCCCCAGCCCTACTCTGTATTTTATTTAGAGACAGGGTCTCACTGAGTTGCTCAGCATCTAGCTTCTGCTGAGGCTGGCTTGGAACTCGCAATCTTCCTGCCTCAGCCTCCCAAGATGCTGGGATCACAGGCATGCACCACTGTGCCCAGCTTCCCTTATTTTTATTAATGCAGATTGGAAGCTCCTAGTCTTTTTTTAATATTATTTTTTTCTTAGTCACAGATGGACTCAATACCTTTGTTTTATTTATTTATTTTTTTATGTGGTGCTGAGGATCGAACTCAGTGCCTCAAGAGTGCCAGGCAGGTGCTCTACCACTGAGCTACAACCCCAGCCCCAGGAAACTCCTAGTCTTGATTACCCTAGGATACACCTTGGTTATCTGCTGAGGTGTCGCTGCAGACAACTAAACAGGCTGACCCATAAATGGTCCTATCAGGCGGATTTTCCACCATGTGTTTCTGCAGCAGAAAATGTTATTATGAGAGACTAGATTAGAATGCTTTCAGGAATGCAGCAGTTTTAACTACCTCTTTACAACAACACTATCCTGAATCTTCACTAATCAAAATAAATTACTGGCAGCGAAAAAGGGAAGAATGATAGATGTATGCTCTTACACAAACACTAATATGCACTATGAAACTGAAGCCTACCTAAATGCTGTTGTGCAGCACTGGGGACTGAACCCAGGGCCTCCCACATTCTAGCAAGTGCTCTGTTACTGAGCTACATCCTTTTGATTTTATTTTGAGACAGGCTTTCAGTTGACCAGGCTTGGTCTTGAACTTGCCACCCTCTTGCCTCAGCCTACAGGTAGCTGGAATTACAGGTGTGGGCTACCATGACCTGGGCTAAATTAAATATTAGTTTTTAATCAGAAAAATCCTTTTTTTTTTTTTAAATAAAAAATTTCCATTCTACTTGAGTGCATGTGTAATTTTT
Organism: Sciurus carolinensis; assembly: GCF_902686445.1. Classification (NCBI taxonomy): domain Eukaryota; kingdom Metazoa; phylum Chordata; class Mammalia; order Rodentia; family Sciuridae; genus Sciurus; species Sciurus carolinensis. The sequence continues at coordinate 11,641,347 of NC_062223.1, forward strand.
GTTAAGAGATTCAATTTTGGGGTTGGGGTTGTGGCTCAGTGGTAGAGCACTTGCCTAACATGTGTAAGGCCCTGGGTTCGATTCTCAGCACCACTTATATATAAATAAAATAAAGATTCATTGACAACTAAAAAAATATTAAAAAAGAGAGAGAGAGAGAGAGAGAGAGAGAGAGAGATTCAATTTTCTTTTTCCTTTTTTGCATTGGGGACTGAACCCAGGAGCATTTTATCACTGAGCTATAGCCCCAGACCTTTGTAATTTTGAGACTCCCTAAATTGTTGAGGCTGACCTCAAACTTGTGATCCTCCTGCCTCAACCTAAAGCGATGCTGTGATTACAGGCCCTCACCAGCTTAAATTTTTAAAGTTATGCTGTCTTTCTAGTATTTCACACATTAAGTATGTTGTGCACAAGTTGCACTGTTCACTATTTAGGATATCAACTATCCCATTTCTGTATGAAAAAAGTGACCTGAAGCTATAATGTATTTTTAAAGATCTGAAATACAACAGAAGAAACGTAGTTATTTTTTCAATTTATACTATGATTTTCCCATAGTAGAATAAATGTAATAACAATTTGCCTAAATTACTAAATTTCTCATGAGTGGGGAAAATACCCTTAAAAATATAAATCTGACCAGATTCCAAATGTCAAGAACAAGAGAAGTACTTTATGTTTTAGTTATTTTGTAATGCTTACAAAATAATTATCTTTTAATGTAAATGTTAATTTCAAAGGTCATGATTTTACTCAAACATCTAAAGTCACACAATTAGGGACATTATAAAGGATTGGGGGGGGTGTTAAATGTTACGTCTTACTGAAAGTAACAAATTGTCTATTATTTTTCCTAAGAAGACTAGACCTGACAAAAATTCAACTACACTGATTTTATCCCATTATATATATATTTTTTATAAGGTCAAAGTCTTTATAACAAATCAACATCCAGACTTTGCAGTTAAAGAATTCTAGTTGGGATGATAAACTGTTATACAGGGTTTTTGAGATCTGTCTAGTGATTTTAATTACTTTTCCTCTCTTTTTTTTTTTTTTTTAAATAAAGGTTTTCCCACTGACCTATATTTGGAATCTAGTTCAACAGCACAAATAGAATAGCACTTTATTACTGGTATAAACTGAGGAAGCACAGTGTCCTCCCTCTCTCTCAGGTTCATGTTGGTGGCTACTTCTACAAACTTATACCTTTCCTCACAGACTGACAGTTGAGAGAGAGAGAGAAAAAAAAAGCCATAGCTTAAATCTCTAGGACAAGTAGCTTTAATTGACGAAAGTCAACTGACTTATTAAATCTGAAATTAGCCTAGCTCTTGGGTCAAATCTCAGAGAAATTCACATTACAATATGATAGTTGTTGGCATTTTTGTAGGTCAGTGGAAGCACACTTTTAAACTGTTTTCTGAAGTCACTACTTTCTCTAAACGAGTTACATAAACAGAAATCAAAAAATTAAATGTATTCTGTGGGAGGAGTGTTTTCTGAGCCACAAATTCTGCAGCTGAGTTTTCAATTTTTAAGAAACACTACATCTAAAGCTTATACTGTGTTCAGTGGTCCACCCACCCTCATTCTATTTTATCAGCCTTCACAGGAAACCCATTGGCAACTGCTAAACAGGAAGGACTAGCTTGTAAATAGTTTTGTTTGTTTGTTTGTGGTACTGGGTATCGAACCCAGGAGCACTCTACCAGCTCTTTTTAATTTTTTTTTATTTTTTTATTTTGAGTCAGAATTTCACTAAGTTGCCCAGGTTGGCCAAGAATTTGAGATCCTCCTGCCTCAGCCTCCCAAGTTGCTGGGATTGCAGGCATGTACCACCATGCCCAGCTGTAATAATTTTTATTTATAGGGATGTGGGGGCAATAGAAGACTTGTGCCTCATATCCCCAGTTACAGCCTCTTTCTCAACATTTTTCTTTTATTAATGCACAAAAAAAAGTTTACAGACTTGCCTTGTGAGGTCGAAAATAGAGATACAGGCTGAGAGGAAGAGGAAGAAACAAAGGAATCTGAAAGAAAATATACAGCATGAGAATTTGACAACCTCACAAAGGAGTTTTCATTTTAACTTTCTTTTGGGGGGCAGAGGAGTCAAGCATCACAATTTCATTAATAGCAAAGGGGAAAATCCGAATCTTTATTTTCAGTTACTAATTCCACTCACCTGCCAGTGATGCATTTCCAAGATGCATTTCTAAAAGTCAATCTTTTAAAGAAAAACATTATCACATTCAAAGAAAGGAACTTCTAGCATTTTAGAACAACCACAACCTCAAGAACAGATAGTGCCCCTCTGTTGTTCTGCATGGGGAAGGAAAGTAGGAATCTTCTTTTTTTTTTTGGTACTGGAGACTGAACCCAGGAGCACTTCACCACTGAGCTACATCTCCAGACCTTTTTATTTTTTATATTTCCACAATCCGAGAGTGCTGGGGATTGGAACCCGGGCCTCCAGAATGAGAGGCAAGCACTCTACAAGATGGGCTATCTGGCCTGCCCTATTTTTTATATTTGAGACAAGGTCTTGCTAAGTTGCTGAGGGTCTCACTAAATTGCTAAGGCTGGCCTCAAGCTTGGGATTCCCCTGCCTCAGCCTCCTGAGTTGCTAGAATTACAGGCGTGCAACACCGCGCACCCAGTTCGTCACTTTTTATTTTGAGACAGAGTTTTGCTGAATGACTCAGTCTGACCTTAAACCTGTGATCCTCCTGCCTCAGCCTCCAGAGTGTCTGGGACTACAAGTATGTGTCACCACTCCTGGCTGAAGGAAAGCAGGTGTCTGAATACTAATTAATTATCTGCTTTAACTATTTCACCTGCACCTTTTTTTTTTTTTTTTTTTTTTTTTTTTTGTGTTGCTGGGGATTGAACCCAGGGTCTTGTGCTTGAGAGGCAAGCACGCTACTAACTGAGCTATATTCCCAGCTTCACCGGCACTTTAAGGCATCAGTTACTAATAGGAACATTTGAAAACATCTAATTAGCAAATAAGCAAAGTCAACTCTCAGTACTTAAAAACCCACAATCCAGTGGAAAAACAGAACTACAAGAGAAGTCTTCCATATTCCAAAATTATACTTCTTTAATTGGGCAACATAAGTCAAAATTTAAAATACACATATCCCCCCTGCTTCCTCATCTCAAGCACATATTCTTTTTTTTTTTTTTTTTTTTGGTTGCAATCCCCAGGGGCACTTAACCACTGAGCCACCTCCCCAGCCCCATATAATATTTTATTTAGAGACAGGGTCTTGCTCAGTTGTTCAGGGCCTTGCTGGATGCCTCAGCCTCCAGAACTGCTGGGATTACAGGCGTGTGCCACCATGCCCAGTTCAAGCACATTTTTTAATAGTAGATGGACACAATACCTTTATTTTATTTATTCATTTTTATATGGTGCTGAGGATGGAACCCCGTTTCTCACACCTGCTAGGCAAGTGCTCTCTACTGCTGAGACACAAACACAGCCCTTCAAGCACATATTCTTTTTTCTTTTTTTTGCGGTGCTGGGGATTGAACCCAGGGCCTTGTGCTTGCAAGGCGAACACTCTACCAACTGAGCTATCTCCCCAGCCCAAGCACGTATTCTTTTAACTCAGCAATTACACGTCTATGAATCCATCCTACAGACTTACTTGCATACATGTACAATAACATGTGTAAGAATATTTACTCAGGTCTGGGGATATAGCTCAGTTGGCAGGGTGCTTGCCTTGCAAGCACAAGGCCCTGGGTTCAATCCTCAGCACCGCAAAAAAAAAAAAAAAAAAAGAATATTTATTCATAAAAGCACTGGTTTTATGTACTAGAAATAATCTCAATGACCACCAATAGAAGACTAGTTAGAAAGTTAAACCTAGCCAGGAATACTATCGCATGTCCCTAATTTCAGCTACTTGGGAAGCTGAAGATCTTAAATCCTTAAATTCCCAGCCATCCTGGGCAACTCAGGAGGACCGTCTCAAAATAAAAGTTTAAAAAAAGGGTCAGGAATGGAGCTCAGTGGGAAGGTAATTACGTACAAAGTTCTGGGTTAGAACCCCAGTCCTTGAGGGGGGCGGAAAAAAGAAAGAACAAGGTATAGCTACACACATTGATATGGTCTGTATCTTACATTTAGAAGCAAAAGCAAAGTGCAAGAGCACTTCAGTGTGACCCCATGTGGTCAATGAAAACAAAAGGTATTAATGAAAGGATCTGAAACATCTGGGGTAGGAGGGCGATCTGCTTTTCAATGTAATATTTGGCCCTTAAGAAAACATGACCTTTTCAATAAGAATGGCAAGAAATTATAAAAATAGCTATGTGTGGGCTGGGGAGATAGCTCAGTCGGTAGAGTGTTTGCCTTGCAAGCACAAGGCCCTGGGTTTGATCCCCAGCACCGCAAATAAAAAAGCTATGTGAAAAACAAACTGCAAAAATGCCCCTAAAAACATGGAACTTTATACTAACTCCCCTTTTATTCTCTTTCTTTTTTTAGTACCAGGGAGTGAACTCGGGGGCACTTAATCCCCTGAGTCATATCCCCAACCTTTTTATGTTTTTTTTAGACACAGGGTCTTGCTAAATTTGTTGAGGTTAGCTTTGAACTCACAATCCTCCTGCCTCAGCCTCCTGAGATGCTGGGATTACAGGCGTGTGCACCATGCCCAGTTACCTCTTTTCTCTCCTTACAATTACAAAAAATGTTTTCACAAATATTAGAAGTATACTTAAATCTAGCCAAGTTTGGTGGCAAACATGTATGTAATCCCAGCAGTTTGGGGAGCTGAGGCAGGAGGATTGCAAGTTTAAGGCCAGCCTAAGCAATTAGCAAGACCCTCAAAATAAAAAAAATAATAAGGACTGAAGATGTAGCTCAGTGGTAAAGTGCCTCTGGATTCTATCATCAGCATCAAATTTAAAAAATAATAAATAAAGGAAAAAGGAAAAAAGAAAAAAGAAAAGAAATATACTCAAAACTAGAAGACTGCTCCTTTAAGGACTGAGTCGTAGGTGTATCTATAAGTATTAACTTAAGAAAACTATTCAGTAGTAATAGACACAGAGAATATTAATGTCAAGGCAGAGTTTTTAGTGGCTATCAAGCAGCAATTCCACAACTGGAGTTCAGAATTTAAAAATCACCACTTTTAAGTTATCTTAAAATGAAGCATAACATTTACTCTAACAAATGAAAAACAGTCCTTTTCTTTTAAAAAAAGTACATTTACCTCTCTCTTTAATGTTTCCAGGTGGGTTCATTTCCATATGCATTTACTATCAACATTAAATCTCTAACAACTGAGGAGTTTAAATCTGAACAAACCTGAAAAACCAAATGCTTTGGGTAAACCCAATGCCAAGAAAGATCCTATGACCTTGCCAACTGTCTACCTTTTCACTTCCATCTAAACACCTCCTCCTAATGGAAAATTTCAACATGCCAGTTTTTATGCACAGCCTCTGTTCTGATAGAGAACACAGATAACCAGTAGTTTGTACCAACGCTGCATGAGGTTTCTAACTTACAAAATCACTCAGGGAAGTAACTTCAGAATGGTGAATTTAATCCTCAAGTGCTAATTATGAAATCGTTTTCTATAAGTAGCTACAGCCAGGCATTGCAAAATAGTGCTCAGAAGTAGCTGAAAAAGAAATATAAACCAGTAAGACTATATGATGAGTGTGGGAATACAGCAAATGCAGCCACTAGGGTAGTTAAGATTGCTTCAGAAGACATGGTAACCTTGGTCTTAAAGGACTTTCATCAGGTGAACAAGGCAAGGAAGACATTCTGAGACAGAATTGGCCAGATTCCAAATGGCTTTAAACATCACCTAATGAAATCTGGATTATATCCTTTGTGCAGTGAGGAATCACTAAAGGTATTTAGGTGAAGAAGTGACACTATGGTATGTTTTGAGAAGAACTCAACATGAACTGAAAAGTGACTGCATAATCTTGTCAAGAGATGTGGACTTCAGCTTGATGGTAAGAATGGGAATGAGGGGACAGATTTGACAAGAAAGAATGGACAGGACCTGGAATCATCTGACTGGAAGCTAAAGACTAGAGAAGTACAAGATAACTAGGGACTGAATGAAATGCCACTGGTAGTACAGAAAGATTAACCAATGTTATTAATTTTCAATAGAAAAGACGTTATGGCAGATAGAAGAGAAAAAAGTTGAATGGGTAATTCAACAACAGGGATAGGCTCGGGAGATTACAAGGTAAAGGCTGCAGGAAGGTATCTGGGAGTTAACATTTATGTGATCACCGACACCACTGGAATGAGATTTGCCAAGGGAGAATGAGAGAAGCTTTACAAAGTTTATGATTTGGATCTGGAATGTCCCCCAAAGGTTCATAGTGTGAAGGCTTGGTCCCCCACTGGTGGTGCTATTGGGAGGTGATGGAAACTTTAGGAGTTGGATCATTGGGTGCATGTCCTTAAAGTGTATATCTTGTCTCTAACCCTTTCTCTGTCTGCCACAGGGTGACCAACTTGCTCTGCCAAGTCCATGATGTTCGGCCTCACTGCAGGCCCAAAAATAATAGAGCCAAGTGTGTGCAAAACCTCTGAATCTGTGAGCCAAAATAAATTTTCCCTCCTCTAAGTTGATTTTCTTAGGTATTTTGTCACAGTGACAAAAGCTAATGAACACACAAAGGAATCTTAAGATATACCAATATTTAAAAGGGAACAAGAAAGAAGAACCAATGAAGGAGATCAAAAGCAGTTGATACACGAGGAAAATGGTGTCACTTGGAAAATGCTTTAGGGAGAAGCTAGCGGAGGCAAAGTCACTGAATGGTCAAGTTAAACACTATAAAAGGGGTCACAGTAATTAAGTAACCAGGCAATTTGGCATTGATAACTCTATAGTTAAAGTGACTAAGGGGAGGAGGCAAACATTGAAGACTGGGGAACAAATGCAAGTTTGAAAAACACCAACAGGGTTGGGTGTGGGGGTGCATGCCTGTAATCCTAGTAACTCAGGAGACTGACACAGGAGGATTCCAAGTTCAAGACCAGCCTCAGAAACTTAGTGAGACCCTGTCCCAAAATAAAACATAAAAATAGAGAAGAAAAGAGCTGGGGATATGGCTCAGTAGTTAAGTGCCCTGGGGTTCAATCCCTGGCACCAAAACAAACAAAACAAAACAAAAAAAAACCAGCCATAGGGCCAGAGCCAGGTACAGTGGTGTCCACTTGTAATTCCAGCTACTCAGGAGGGTGGAGGAGTTAAGCTTCACCTCCTTGAGAAAGGCCAATCTATATAAACTGGCAGGTTGATTTTTATTTATTAATAGTTAACAAAATTACTAAAAGATAGAGTCATCTGTAATGTTTTTAGTTCTCTAGAACCAATAAACCTAGATATGATTTACTATCCAATTAAAAAAATTCAATTTATTTGTTGTTGGAAACAAATGACAACCTGATTGAAACACCTCAATGTTAAGGAGCATCTTACGTATCTTTCATATAGCATAGAGTATGATGGCCAGCATATGGTAGACACAGAAAATTGAGGCATGAACGTTCACAGATTCTAAAATTTACTTGCTATTTCACAACTAGACTCTGGGCAGTGACTAGACATTAGTCCTACTAATGTAGAAGTTACTAAAGCAGTAGATTCCTCTAGCATAAATCACAATGGTACTCACAACCAACAGGCCCACTCTTCTATTACACTACTAAATAAAAAGTTGGAAACCTTTCTCTGTACCACTTATTGGGAGTAAACTATGTGCATCTAATAGGAAGAACAAACAGAATTCTGGTTGCAAAGACATAAAATTAGAAAGCCTGATAGAAAAAAAAAAATGGATTTGTAAATGGGAAATAGGTTACAATATATTTTTAAAACTCCAAACTTCGTTTTTTTTTTTAATTGGTGCTTGGGCCCTACTGCTGAGCTACACCTCCAGCTCCTAACCCCAGACTCTGAGTCCTCATTTGCTTCTAGGTATGTTTTCCCCCTTTCCAAATATATCAAATCAGATCTCCTATTTTGTTAGGAATGAAACTGAAAGTAAAGTTAATTTTAACATATTTTAAAATTCTAGCATATCAGACTGGTGTACCATTAAGTTCTTAGTGGAGGTGAATCTCTAATATGACAAATCCAAGCAATTATGAAAAGATGCTTTCTGGATTAAAGATGTTTATAGAGGGGCTGGCAGTGTAGTTCAGTGGCAGAATGCCTGCCTAGCCTGCACAAGACCCTGGGTTCAATTCCCAACACCACCAACAAAAAAAGACTGGTACACAACTGTAACCCCAGCGACTTTGGAGGGTGAGGCAAGAGGATCTGAAGTTCAAAGCCAGCCCTAGCAATTTAGTGAAGCTCTAAGCAACTTAGCCAGATCCTGGCTCATAATGAAAAATAGAAAGGGCTGGGGATATGGCTCAGTGGTTAAGCGCCCCTGAGTTCAATCCCTGGAACAAAACGAATAAAAAAGCAACCTTCAATCTTAAAAGACAGACATACTTATTAATAAGAAAATTCTCTTCTCAATACTTAAATGGTTACATTAATTTCTTTAGGGTCTTAAGGAAATTGTGAATTAGAAGCTTTAAAGGGGCAGGGGTGGTGGCTCAGTTGGTAGAGTGCTTGCCTAGCATGTGAGGCACTGGGTTTGATTCTCAACACTGCATATAAATAAATAAAGAAAATAAAGGTCCATCAATAACTAAAAATATATATATTTAAAAAAGAGAGAGAGAGAGAGATTCTAGTCAGGGCATTTAGATCCTTGAGTTTTTTTTTTTTTTCAAAAAGAAGCTTTTATGCAAAATTTATCTTTCAAACATGAAATATACTTTTTTACTTTTTAAAAATTTTTTCTATTTAGATATATATGACAGTAGAGTGTATTTTTACATATTGTACATACATGGAATATAACTTATTCTAATTAGGATCCCACTCTGTGGTTGTACATAATGTAGCGTTTCACTGGTGGTGTATTCAAATATGAACTAGGAAAGTAATGTTCGAGTCACTCTACCGTCTTTCCTATTCCCACCCCCTCTCCCTTTCCTTCATTCCCCTTTGTCTAATTCACTGATTTATATTCCTTCCCTGCCCCACCCTTGTCGTGTGTTAACATCCATATCAGAGAGAACATAACATCAGAGAGAACATTCGACCTTTGGTTTTTTGGGATTTACTTATTTCACTTAGCATCCATCCATTTACTGGCATTAAATGTTCTTTAACTGAAGTTTATGAATGGATCTCACAGCAGCTTATGAAGCCTACATAAGTTTATGTAATATGTGTATGTGAATATTTTTCTGGGAAGAAAGTTTTTCCATTCATTTGTTCCTTCCATAAATATTTACTGAAGACTTATTCTAAACCACAAACTTGTTTCAATTTTGAACAAAACCAGTAAGGTCTCTTGTCTGCTCAAAAGTATCTGACTGACTGCTTTGTGTCAGAAACTATGCAGACTTCGGTGCAGTGAATATAACGGCAAACATTTGGCACTCTAAAGAAACTTATATTCCAGTAGGAAAGACAGACAATAAACAAATAAGTCAAATAGAGTAAGGAAGATTATGATGAGTAGTAAGAAAAATAAAGCAGGGAGGTCTTTAAGGTATTTTTGTTTCCTCTACAATTTAGAAGGGTGATGCTATGGTTTGGATATGAGGTATTTCCCAAAAGCTCCTGCAGGAATATTCAGAGGTGAAATGACTAGATTATGAGAGCTGTAACCTAATTAGTCCATCTAGTTTGAATGAACTGACAGTGGTGACTGCAGGCAGGGAGATCAGGGTTGGGGGAGGGGCGTCACTGGGGCTGTGCCCTGGAAGAGTCAGTCTTCCCTGAGGTCCCTTCCTCCACCTCCTGCTTCCTTGCAGCCATGAGGGGAGCAGCTTTCCTATGCTGCATCCTTACTGCAAGGTACGCTGCCTCACTGTGGGCCCAGAAGAATAGACTGGCCATCTATGGACTGAGACTCTGAAACTGTGATCTGCAAATAAACTCTTCCTCCTCTAAGTTGCTCTTGTTGGGCATTTCAGTCACAGTGACAAAAGCTGCCTAAAACAGGTAACAAAGACCTAAAGGAGGTGAGGAGGTAATATTGTTGTCTTCCTGTTTGGCTCTTGTAACAAAATACCATATATCTGGCGGCTCATAAACAGAAATCTATTTCTCTCAGTTTGGAGGCTGGCAAGTCCAAGATCAAGGTGAAGGCTGGGTAGATTCAGTATCTGGTAAAGGGATTTTTCCTGGTTCACACCTAAGTGAGTGCTTTCTCGCTATATTCTCATATGGCAGAGACCCCACTCTCTGGGGTCTCTATTATAAGCACATTAATCCTAATCATGAGAGCTCCTTCCTTAAGACCTAATCACCTCCCAAAGGCCTCACCTCCTAATACCATCACCTTGGGGTGAGGTTTCAACATATGAATTTTGAGAGGACATAAACATTCAGTTAATGGGAATGGTGGAAGAGCATTCCAGATAAACATCAAGTTAAGACCCTCAAGTAGGAGGTATTTCTGGTATGAAGAAAAACATGAAGACTAATGTACCTGAAGCCAGGTGAGTAAGGGAAAATCAGGGTCAGATGTCATATGGTATAATAAGCCCTATGAGGACTCTGGTATTTACTGAAGTGTGACAGGAAGCCACTGGAGCATTCTGCCCACAAGTGACAAGATCTGACTTAAATTTTCACAGATTTACACCAGCTACCACATGCAGAAAGACTGAGAGGCAAGGAAGTACAAAGATCAGTTAGAAGGTAACTGCAGTTATTCAAGAGAGTTGTGATAGCCTGGAACAGGGCGGCAGCCAGGGAGGTGGAGGAAAGTGGTCACACTCTGGATATATTTTGAAAGAAACTCAACAGCATTTGCTGATAATTGTATGTGGGTAGAGAGGGGTCAAGGATTACTACAGGTTTTTGATTTAGGCAAAAAGATGGACAGGGTGGAATAGTCATTTATTAAGATGAAGACGACTAAGAATAATTTAAAAGGAAAACCAGAAATTTAGGTTGAGACACAGCAGTGATATGCCTATTGGACTTTAAGGCTGAAGATAAAAATTTGAAAGGCATCAATTAAAAAGTGGTTCTTTTTTTTTTTTTTTTTTTTTTTTTTTTTTGCGGTGCTGGGGATGGAACCCAGGGCCCTGTGCTTGCAAGGCAAACACTTTACCAACTGAGCTGTCTCCCCAGCCCTAGTAAGTGGTTCTTTAAACAAGACAGTGTTATAAATAAAGTTCTGTGACATGAATCCTAAGCACTCTGTTTGTAAGCTGCAAAGATGAAAAGAATTAGCAATATGAAATCTCTACAATAGGAAACACAGAGTTAGAAAGTAAATTAGTGGTGGCCAAGGGAAAAGGGAGAGAGAAATGGGGACTAACTCTTAAGAGATATGAGAAGTGATGAAAATGTTCTGGAATTAAATAGGGGTGATGGTCATACAGCCTTGTGCATAAACTAAAAACCGCTTTCAAATGGTGGATTTTGTTGTGTGAAAAAAACCTAGCAAGGAAACAGAAGAGGAAGAGCCAATGAAAGAGTGTCATGGAAGACAAATGAAAAAGGTAAATTCAAGGAGGAGGAGGAAGGGTTGGGGGCGCGGCTTAGTGGGAGAGCGCTTGCCTAGTATGTGTGAGGCACTGGGTTTGATCCTCAGCACCACATAAAAATACATAAATAAAATAAAGGCATGTTGTCCATTTACAACTAAAAAATACATTAAATAAAGGAGAGAGTGATCAATTACGCCAAAGGTGTTGAAAGGACACTAAGGGTGGACTGAGAAGTGACCACTGGCTTTAACAACACGGAAAACAACTGGCAAACTTGACCAGAGAAGTTTCTAAAGAGCAGTAGAGCAAAATTAGGCACGTGGTTTAGGAACCATGGAACCAAAAACTAAGTTAATTTTTTTTGTTAAACTGATCACTGAATTCAAGGGGTGACTGAATGACTTTTATCAAAAATTGCTTCAGATTCAAGAAAGCAGCAGTGTGTTTATTTGAAAGAGAATGAACTGAGCCCTTAGTCCAGCCCTCCCCTCAACTTCACAGCCACAGCCTGAGTCCCAGTCTGTAAAATAGGCTTATACTGCTACCTGATTTGCAGATAAACAAAAAGAAGACTTCTATTGAATATAGCCTATTTTTTAAAAAACTTAAATTTAAAAAGGCTTTGGTGGCAGGAATATAAAAATCATTGGATTTAGATGTAGGCATCTACATATATTTGAATACACACTTTGCACATAAATTACATGTCCTTTAGTCTTTCTGAATGAGGTCCTGACTCAGAAAAATATGGACTACTTTATAAATTTGCAATGTCATTCCTATGCAGGGACGGTGCTAATCTTTTCTATATTGTTCCAATTTTAGTAGATGTGCTGCTGAAGTGAGCAAGGTAATTTGTTTTAATCTACTGTTCTATCTCCCATAGTTCTTATTAGCAAAGAGCTTTAATATACTCAAAAAATGGTTTAATTAAGTTAGTATATGGGTACAATTTAAATAATAAATATTAAGACATAATAAAAATAAAGTATTTCTATTTCATATGCAAAAAATGAAGAAAATGCTCACTGATGAAATGCTTTTAAGTAACAGGACAAAAGGGAATCTGTACTTAAATTTTATTTAAAGTTTTCTGTGATACCCTACTATATATCCCAAAGGACAAGCTACCAACAAAGAATATGTCAAAAAGTTTACATGTTCCCCTCCAGAATAGGATATAAAGATGTGCTTATAGGAATTTCAGTTGATTTGAGAAAATGTAGTTATTTCTTTGAAATTAAAAAAAGAAGATGCCTATCAAAAGGGGTAGGGGGTATAGCTTATTAGTTAAGAGGGTTTGCCTAGCATGTGTGAGGTTGTGAATTCAATTCTCAGCCACCTGTTGATAATTAACAACCTCTATAATGTAAATTGGAACTACAAACGTATACAATATTTAAAAATATTCTTCCTGAAGTTGCAACATCACCTAGTAATACATCTTACATAAGTCACAGACATACAGTAGAAGACTTCAATGATGCAATCACAAGCAATACTGATTATGGCTAAACTTATTTAACATACACATGTCTTTTGAAACCTCAATACTACTTCCTTATGTCTCAAAATAACTAGAATTAGGGCTGAGGATATAGCTCAGTTGGAAGAGAGCTTGCCTTGCAATCACAAGGTCTTGGGTTCAATCCCCAGCACTGCAAATAAATAAATAAATAAATAAATAAAATAACTAGAATTAATAACTCCTACAAATGAATAAAAAGTCAGTTTCCTGGGCAACTTCTAAATGAGTTGATTTCAAAAAATATTAACTTGATAATTTTTATCTAAAACATTCTACTATGAAAATATATTTTCCAAGTCTATATTTTAGGAGACTAATCACATAACAATAAAGCTGAATACAAACCATAAGCTAAGTACAGAAAATAAATAAACATCTTTAATTATAACATTACAAAATTTATTTGGGACCTTTGTAACTCTGCTCAGAACTGGAAAACTTAAGTCCTAGGACTATAGCTAATCTAAAGAGAAGTGTCTTTCTACAGAACAAACTAACTCCTGGCTCAAACAAAACTGGGAAGCTTAACTTTCCCCTTCCCTTTAATGACACGTCACCAATTCCTTTACTACCAGACTTATCTCACAAGTGCTTGAAACAAGCACAGGATTAGACAGGGCTAACAAATATACTCCTCACAGCAGAATTTTTAAAAAGCAGTAATATTCGTGTTACACTGTTTTCAGATCTCTAAAATATTAAAAACAAAAATAAAAACACTGATGCTATTATCAATAACTTCATCAACAACCCACCCTGAAGATGTCAAATTATGGTTAAGGTACACCAGTTAACATACTGTTGGCCAGATGTTTGATCAAAGTGGTTAAATTACTTGAGAATTCGATTCTAAAAGAAAATAGCATTGAAAGCAAATTTCTATTTCAAGGTTGAATAAAAATAATCAAGTCGGGGCATTTGTAGACCATACTGACATGACCACTTTTTTGTTGTCTCTTGTACTCCTTTCCATACCGACAGGCATTTTATAATATATCATAACTACACTTATTATGGTCAGAATGCTGCAGAAAATATTTAGGCATATCGCTGTCATGCCAAGCCACTTAGGAAACATCTTCGCTCCCCCCTCTACCTTGTTAACAGGTCACTTAAGTGGAAAAGGATGGTAGTTCTATGATATCTATGTGAGGGGTCAGAAGCTGAAACAACTGACTCACTGGGGGATGAGAAAAAGGTATAAGAATCTTTTATTGTGAGGAAGAGTTGTGATTTCTCACTTGTAATTCAACTGCTATTTTATATTTATGTGAAAATAGTTATAACTTGCAAATAAATATTAGGTACTGTTACTTAATAAAAGTCAGAATTTAAAGGTGCAAAGCAAATCTGATCTGTCTCACACGGCTGAATTGTATTTTATTCCTTTATATTAATATTATCATCATCACTTCTACTGGAGATTGAACCCAGAGGTGCTCTACCACTGAGCTATACCTCCAGTTTTTCATTTTTTTATTTTGAGACAAAGTATCACTAAGTTACTGAGGCTGGCCTGGAACTTGCAATCTCCTGCCTTCCAAATTGCTGGGATTACAGAGCAGTACCACCATGCCTGGCTAATGCAAGAATTATTTACCAAGAATTTATTATGGGCAAAAGTCCTTTACACCTGTTTAATCTCATACTACCATCCTCATTAGATACTATTACTGTCATTTTAAAATTAAAAAGCTCTGGATTTGTACAAGGTCACACAATAAACAAGAAAAATTGAAATATAGGTGTCTCTGGGCGCCTATGTTTGTAACCATAAAATACTACCACTAATAGTCTGACATGAGTACAATACACAGACGATGGCCACATTGGACAGAGGTCAGATTCCTTTTAATGAGAGTTATATTGAAAATACAAAGTGTAAAAATGATGCCATAAAAACAACACAGATGTTTCTTTTTTCTTTCTTTCTTTCTTTTTTTTTTTTTGTGGGGTTGGTGGGCAGTAGGTACCCAGGGATTGAACCTAGAGGTACTCAACCACTGAGCCACATCCCCAGTCCTATTTTGTATTTATTTAGAGACAGGGTCTCACTGAGTTGCTTAGCGCCTTACCATTTCTGAGGCTGACTTTGAACTTGAGCCCCTGCCTCAGTCTCCTGAGCCAGTGGGATTATAGGCATGTACCACTGTGCCCAGCAGAAGTACTTTTCCAAAGAAAATGTGTAAAGCACACCCCCTTTTTTTAAAGTGCCCAATTTTCTTTGAGATAATTTCTATAAGCAGAAAAAAGAAACGTAGCTTTATTTTGGCATCATGATTGTCATGAACAGTGTCTAGCAAGTTATAGAATTTCAATGCTGCTGGGGATGCTCAGTGGTCGAACACTTGCCCAGCATTCATGAGGCCCTGGGTTTGATGCGAAAATAAAACAATTAAAATTTCCATGTTATATAAACAATAAACACTTTAAAAATTGAGACAATAGACATGTATCTAGATTTGATGTCTAATAAGGGCAACTCTAATTAGAAAACACTAAATATTTCAGTCTCTCTTATCTGAACCTCATATTTCTGCCTTTGAAGTCTTTGGTTTCTTTCAAAGGCAAGAATTTTGCACCTGATCTCCTCCTCTAAGCATACAACATTGATGGGTGCAAGGTATTGTACCAGAAAATGCCATTACTCATTTTCCAAATATATGTAGGAACGAGTATTTCTAAAATATATTACCAGAAAGTCAATCATGACAAAACTCTTTTCTGCAGGACACTGAGTGATCACTTACTCTCCTTTTAAAAAACCAAGAGAAGCTTAACAAAAGACATGAAGCAGGGCTGGGGATGCAACTGAGGGGAGAATACTTGCCTGGCATGGGCAAAGCCGTGGCTTCAATCCCCAGTACCAAAACAAACAATAACAAAAAACAAAACAAAACAAAACAAAACAAAACAAAAAAAGACATGAAGTTGACAGCAATGTTTATAGATCTTTTAAACCGCCAAGGTAGATTTTTTTTTTAAGCAACCATTTTCAATGGGTGAAATTCTGGAGGAACAAACATTTTCATGAAGCCAAGCCTGAGATACTTCCTCTGTGAGATGGAGATGACTTTGTGCAAGGAGGAAGGGTTTCTGCAATGAAATGGTAACTTCACTCCAGTATCTTAGGTAAACTTTTACATTCAACTAGTGCCCTAACAAATGAGGATCTTGCATTGAGTACACCAAAACTGTTCTAATGCTTTATAGATAATATTAATATATTTGCAATGGATAAGAGCTTAAGAATATCTTTTTTTATTTTTCAGGTTTCCCTTTCCAGTCATAAATTTGATGATTTATTCAACAAAAATTGATCGAGTACTACTATACTAGTGACAAAATGTCTGTAGCAGATCTAAGAAATACAAATTCAGTAATAAAGTTTTATTAAAAAATAATCAGTGAGTATTGAGACATTTAATACTATTAGGAAAATGTAATACAAACCCATGTACTTAAAATACCATTTCAGAATATAAATTCCACTATTTTCAGTAAAATGTCTGATTTCAGTATCTTTTCTACTATAATAAACAAGGGAATAAAAAAATAAAACAAAGTCAATACTAAATAAAAATTGTGATAAGGGTAAATAACATCAGAAATCCAAACTAACCAGAACTACTGTATATTATATCATTAAATTTGTACAGACAGCCTGATGTGATGACACATGCCTGTAATCCCAGCTACTTGGGAGGCTGAGGCAGGAGGATTCCAAGTTCTGGGTAACTGAGTGGGATTCTATCTCTAAATAAAAACTAAAATAGGGCTGGGGAGGTAGCTCGGTGGTAGAGCACCCTGAGTTCAATCCCCAGTATGGTAAAATAAATAAATAAATAAAACAAAATACATTGTGTGTTGTCAACTAGGGTTCACTTTTTAAAATATATACATTTTTAGTTGTAGATGGATACAATACCTTTATTTTATTTATTTTTCCTTGGTGTTGAGGAGTGGACTTAGTGCTTCACACGTGCTAGGCAAGTGCTCTACCACTGAGCCACAACCCCAGCCCTGAGGGTTTGCTTTTTGGTGGTGGTGCGTCTGTATCTATGAATAAAATACTCCTGCTTTACTGGTCCACTAAGGGAGCCAAATCTTTCTAATAGTGCATTAAAGGAATAAAAAAAAGTTGATTCTCAAATGATTTCCCCATGTGGCTATACATGTTGGAACTGAATTTTAATAACCTGCCTGCTAACTAGAACAACTCCTCAATATTTAACATCCGTTTTCTCTTGAGCACAAAAGGTCAATTCCTAAAACACAGGTCTGAATCAAAAACTGAAAATCAAGAATAAGCAAAAGTTACCCACAAAAGGACCAACCAAATCATAAGCAGTGACAAGTGATTAAAGCCAAAAGCCCAAGTTGCTAAGTTATAAGGAAACTGCTGTTCATTTGGACCCTAGCCCAGAACACTAAAATTTGGAGGAGAAACGCTGGCGGTTTAAAGGGAACCAGAATTCCAAATCTGCTGGCTCATTCCTTTATCTACAGAAGCCTCTGATAAGGTTTCTATGCAAATGACCATAACCACACTGGAAAATGTGTGGCACCACCAACGCTCTTGGGCAGGTGGAAATCCATTGTTAGGAAAGCGCCTGGAGAATATCACAAAACGTTTTCTTTAGAATGATGGATCTGAGAATCTGCCAAAGGAGACAATGAAGCATTTTAAAACCTCAAAAAATCCTTCCTTTGGCAACGCCCCTCCCCCTTTCCCTTCAAAGACCAATTCCTTTAAGAACCACCACCTGCCCCTGATGCGTATTCTTTCTCAAGAAGACATCTGCACTGCAGATCTCTGCACGAGGCCAGCCAGCTCTCATCAACAGGCAGACGCGGATACAATGGAAACTAAAGGAGGCCTGCAGCTTCCCTCCTAGTCCTTCAGAGATGGGAGAAGGGGGTTCAGCCAGCCCCTGCTTTGTCTGAATTTTCTCCCCTCCCCCCTTTCTGCAGTACACATCCCCTTTTGTCATACTGCGATCAGTAACAGCCCAAAGAAAATCTGAAATCAAAACATGTCGAAGGCTTGGCACGACTCTATTTATTATCTTCTAGAATATAAGCGACTGATTGCGCGTCCCCACCCCCACGCCGCGCCAGTGAAGAGCCGGCTGTGTTGCAGATGCAGCCGCGGATCCATCTTGGACCGTCAGCAGCTCCCTCCCAAATCTTCCCAGAGCTATTCTCATCACGCCTCCTCCACCTTGGGGTCTCAGAAAAATCGGGCATTGACGTAGAGTGGAGAAAACGGGCTACAACGCTCATCAGATTTCCTCATCCTCCCCAGGAGCAAACAAAAATATTATTTTTGGAAGGCTATCAGGCACGTCTGGTTATGTCAACACCTGACTGCAAACCTGCACTGCAACCCTTTCACCACCATCCCCTCGAAATCATCACGGATCATTTATCCCAAGACCCACCTGCCCGGATCCTCTCAACGTCGCTCATCTCACGCCTCTAAAGCGCCTCGCCGGCCTCCTGGAACAAGGTCCGTCCCTACCTGAGCACCTCCCCGCCGCCCCCGACCTCCGGGCCTGGCGTCGACGCCCACCCTAGCCCCCTCCCCGCCCCCGACCTGTTTTCCTCACACCCCGTTATTTCCTCACCGCCCGCAAGACCTTCGCTCCCCTCCCCCTTTGCCCGCTTTCCCAACGTCCGTCCCCGGGCGCCGGAGCACCAGCAGCCCAGGGAAACGCGCCCTCCCCGCTCGCTCCCAAGGCCCCCGGCCCCGGCTCCCTCCCTCCCCTGGGCCGGGCTCCCCCGCGCGCCTCACCCGCACAGGAGGAGCCGCAGCTCTTCGCCCCCAGGGCGGGGCAGGCTCCCGGGCTCCCGCCGCTGCCGGGCGCGGACGTATCGGCCCCGGAGGACGACGAGGAGATGGACGGGGACTGAGTGGCCGCCGACGACTCCGCCATGGCTGCGCGAGCAAGGGCGGGAGAGGGGTGAAGAGAGATGTGGGGCGGGAGAGAGGGAGGGGAAATAGAATAATCGGGTAGCAGGCTCTCGGGCGTCCCTTCACTCAGCCTGTTCCGAGGACAGACTCCGACAGACTGACTGACTCAGCCGAGCGCAGCCAGAGGGAGAGAGCCCGAGCGCGCATGCGCACAAGGAACTCCAGAACGCGCGGCGGGGGCGGGAGGCGGCCGCGGAGGCGCGCAGCGGCGTAGTGCGCAGGCGCAAGAACTGTCCCTTCGCGCTCCAACTGGGAAGGAGGGGTGAAACCAACCTCGCGCCGCGCCTCGGGCGGCTGGGGTGGGGCGCGCCTCTCGGGGACTGGCCGCAGGAGGCGTGGCCAAGCACCAAGCCACGCCCACCACTGCGGCCCCAGGCGTTAGCACGACGCTGCAGGGTAGAATTTTTTCACAGGTCTTTACCTGAATGTTTTTAGTTGACGAATTATGTGTTTTAGTGATAGAAGTTTCTCTATGCTTCCATAGCTGGAAACGATCTTTCCCATAAATTCCAGAGCCTGGTGTCTTTTGTCTGATGCATTTCCCCTTAGATCCTGAAGAAAAGTGAAACCGCAGTATAGAGAAGGCCCACCCTGCAAGGTGTTTTATGAATTTCTCTGGATGTGTCATAATATCTCCTCACTGTGAGACAGAGGCGGCACAGTGCCGCTTTTGGTAGGTGGAGAAAGATGCTACACAGAAGAAAAAACTAGTATTCATTCTAATCACATTGCAGTGCAGTCGCAGACCCTGCTTCATATTCTTGTCCTGTTGCTGTCCCCAAAAAGAGATCCACCTTGAGTCTTAAGGTTGTCTCTTTCTCTAAATAGGCTCTGAGATAGAGAAGATATATTTTGGAGAAGAAAAAGATGAACTGAAGAAGAAAGAAAAGCAAGGAGATAACATTCTGGTTGTGACTCTGGGGGGAGGGGCAGGAACGTGTGACAAAATGAGGTATTAAAATTTCAGAATAGGGCACAAATACACATACTTTAATTTTACTTATAACCGACGAAGGGTCCTTAACAGAAATGTGTTTGAAACCAATTGTTTATCTTGGATTTGTTTTGTTTTTTTTTTTTTTTTTTTGCTTCTCCTGGGTTGACTTGTTAAATTCAAAGTCGCCTCCCTACATCTGGACAAAATATTTTAAAGGAGCATAACCTTTTTAGAAGAGGGAATGTATCCTGGAAATAATAAAAGCAAGGCTGTAGCCTTTGCTATTGCTAAAGCAAGGAGCAATGACCCAAAGTGCAATTGCAGGTTCAGCAAATCCTATAAAGATACAACCTCATGAGGGGGAAGGTTGTCAGCCAGGCTGCTGCAGAGGGAAAAAGCAATCTGACCCGTGGAAATCTTTTAGAACAGGCTGTGAATTACATCTGCCCTTGGCAGTTTTTAAAGTCACATAAAGCCCAGAAAGGCAGGTGGGAAGAAAGAAAAGAAAAAAGAAAGAAAATAAACCCAACAGCATCCAAGTGGTTGCAATGCTTTGATAAAGGCACAGAAGATGATGTCCCAAAATAACTTCCTGACAAATATCTTACCCTGGTGCTTACAGTATCAGTTGATAATGCAGTAAACTGTCCCTTAGATGGCAAAGGGAAATATTAGTCAATGTGACAACCAAGCCAATTATCTACCTATGCTGATAAATGCATAAGTTTTGAAAAAATCTTTTATTAAGTGCTAGAAAATGATGCTAATACCTAACCCTTACGGTACTTGCTAGATACTGGGGATCCCAGGTGGATAGAAAACCCATTCCTGATAATCACAAGCATAGAAAAGAAACTACAAATCAAGACATTCATATGGTCTTGGTGGTCTCTTCAGACACTTCAGAGTGTTTTTTTTTTTGTTGTTTTTTGTTTTTGTTTTTTTTTTGGTGGGGAGTGAAAGAATAGGATTTATTTAAAAACAAAAACAAAAAAACCAGGGCCTTCACCAGGGGAGAGGGAATCTGATAGGGGGTTACCACTTAAGTGTACTAATCTAGGGGTACACTGGGTAGGAATTGTGATTGCTGTTTATTTAATCAGGTATTGGAAAATTGACAACACTGTTGGTTCAGCCATGACCTTCTGACTGGTGTGCCCACTTGAGTAGATAGCCTTCACTCAGGTCCACCCACTTCCCTTTTCTCACCTCTCTGGGACAAAGGAGGCAGCTGGAAAGGTTGGGGTATTTCTACAGGTCAGTTTCAAGGAGTGGCCTTTAGGGGCTGGGGTTGTAGCTCAGTGGTAGAAGGCTTACCCAGCATGTGTGAGGCACTGGGTTTGATCCTTAGCATCACATGAAAATAAATAAAACAAAGGAGAGGCCTTTACATTTAGAGAAGCTTTTTAGCGGCCCACTACCCACTCTGCCTCTATTTTCCTCTCTGTTTATCTTATCTATTCATTTCTCCCCTCTGAAAAGTGGGCCTAATTGCCATTAGGGACAGGGGCTCCTACCACTCTGGCTACTTCAGGCTGGAAAGGGGCATTTGTAGGGGATGGCAGTCAGGGTCCTCTTACAGAGGTCTGTCTAAGGGTCCCTGATAAATGGGAAATTTTATTTTTGATTTTACCTGTAGAGCATCTATAGTTTGGGCATCTTGTGCATTAGGCAGCCCAGAGGTCCATGGTGACAGTCAGTGAGATATAGGGCAGGGATCATGTAGAGTTGCAGGACCCTTAGAGAAGTCCATTCCCTGGGTTCTGGCTGACCTTAGAGGGCAAGGGCCAAAATATTGGCTGATTTTTCCTTAGCCCTTTTACTTCCTTTACTTTGGTCTCCAAGGTTTGGTTTCAAACATCCAGCAGGCCAGTTCCACCAGTCTTAAAGTAGAAGTAATAGGTTTTACCATTAATGTCTATAATTTTACAGTTACTCTTTCTGTTTAATTAGGGTCAGTGTCAGTGCTGGAAGTCAGCATTATATCCTATCTGTCCTGGAAACATTGGCTTGTTGCCTTAACTCAGGTTGTTTTGTTAGAAGTAATTTCTTTAGACAACTCAGAGATTTTTTTTTTTTACACAAAAAATCTTTGTGATTAAAGTTGAAGAAGAGGGAAAAGAAAAAGTAGTAATAGTAGAAAAGGGGGCACCTGGGAAGAAGAAGAAAAAAGTATAAAAAGAACACATCAAGGCAGAACTGCTTTCTAGAGAAGGGCCATGCACCAGCACAATTCCTAATCCAGAGAAGGAGGAAGAGGAGAAGGAGGAGGTAGAGGAGGAGGAGGAGGAAGACGAGAAGGAAGAGACAATGAATGAGGACTGCTGGGAAAGAATCCTAAATCTGTCACTTAGACACATGCTTAAGATTCAGTTGGGAGTACCAAACATGCTCTCTAAAATAATCAAAGGGAGATTGAATGAAACAGTGATTAATCATCTATAGCTTTTCAAACTTCTTGTGTCTTGACATAAACTCTGTTAATCTTATTATAGCATCATTTCTTAGAGTCTTTGAAAATAAATATATTTTCTTTGTATTAAAAACAAAACAAAGCAAAACAAAAGAAGCATTTGTGCTAGGTCCTGTGCCTGAGGCTGTATTTCCTTAGTGCTTTCTCTTTACTGCTATGCCAACTTCCCTAAGACTGATTCTTCCTTGGGATATTAGTGAATTTGGATATGTGATTTGTTTCATAAATGGTTACTGATTACTTCTTGTGTGACACTATCTGAGAATTTGGAGGGACCCAAATCTATGTTTATCCAGTCTTTAATGAGCTAACAAACTAGCTGGGGCATAGGACATACATAAAGTTAAATAATACCAATTAAATAGCAATGGACACCAATCTTAAACAACACAAAACCACAGTGCTTTAATCAGGCGGGAAGTGGACTGTGTGAATTTAATATGGAGAAGAGCTGGGGATGTAGTTTAGAACAGTGCTTGCCTATCATGCGCAAGGCCCTGGATCCGATGCCTAGAATTACAAGGGGGTGGGGAGGGAGGAGCAGGTGTCCCTGTGGAGTTCAGAGTGGCAGTTCAGAGACTTTGTGAAAAGTCCCAAGTCCGACAGGAGTTTGGAAGTGGTAAGGATGGTTTGAAGCAAATACAGAGATTGCTTTTGTGCATGGATACAAAGAGGCACCCTTCTGGGTGAGGAATCACATCAAAAGCACCACTTCCTCCCAGTCCAGCCCATGTGCAGTTCCATGCTGACTCGTCCAGCAGAACACGGCCCAGATTTGATCCCCTCTTGCCCCTCGTGTGTGAGATGTTTTGGGTGTTGGGATAAGATATAAAGAGGGAAAATATTTTGGGACCAGAGTGTGGAGAAGCAATAGTATTTCACTAAAGAACTGAGGCTTTTCCAGGCACAATGAGGTACAATGGAGCACCATTCTATGCCTGCAATCCCAGCTCCTCAGGAGGATCACAAGTTCCAGGCCAGCCTCAGCAACTAAGTGAGGCCCTAAGCAACCTATGAGACCCTCTCCAAAAAAAAAAATCAAGGCTTTGTCATAGGCTAATGGGGATCAGTGAAAGTTTTGGGGCAGGGAATGGCTTAGAAGAGGTTTTTCTTTTCTTTTAAAAAATATATATGTAGGGGCTGGGGTTCTGGCTCAGTGGTAGAGTGCTTGCCTAGCATGTGTGAGGCCCTGGGTTCGAGTCTCAGCACCACATATAAATAAATGAATAAAATAAAGGTCTATCAAAATCTAATATGTAGGGGCTGGGGTTGTGGTTCAGTGGTGTAACACTTGCCTAGCATGTGTGAGCCCTGGGTTCGGTTCTCTGCACCACATATAAATAAGCTAATAAAATAAAGGTCTATCAACATCTAAAAAATTTTTTAAAAAATCTAATATGTAAAATAAAGGTCTATCAACATTTAATATGTATAAAATAAAGGTCTATCAACATCTAATATGTATTTTTAGTGACATTGAACTTTTTTTTTAATTCAGCCATTTGTATGTCTTCTTTTGAGAAGCCCCTGTTCAAATCTTTAGCCCGTTTTTTATCTGGATTATTTGTGTTTAAATTTTTGAGTTTCTGGATATTAATTCTTTGTCAGAAAAATCGCATAAAAAATCTTTTCCATTCTGTAGGTTATTTCTTAACTGTTGATTGTTTCCTTTGCTGTGCAGAAACTTCTTAGTTTGATATGTCTATTTTCTCTTCTGTTTCCTGTACTTTTGGGGTCTTATCCAAAAAATCTTTGCCTACACCAATGTCTTAAAATGTTTCCTCTATGTTTTCTTGTAGTAATTTCTTAGATTCTGGTTTCACCTTCCGGTCTCTGATCCATTTTGAGTTGATTTTTGTGTATAGTAAGGGGAAGAGATCTAGTTTAATTCTTCTGCATGTTTGAATTATCCAACACTATCCAATAGTGTTCCAGCACTATTTGTTGAAGAGACTGTTCTTTCTGCAATGTAGTTCAGATGAAATTTTTAAAGAACTCACTGGAACATAGGCATTTCTCAAGAGTTCCACTGAGGAATTTTTACAGCTGGAGCTAGACCTCTTCTTTCCTGGTCGTCTTTGTGGGACTGGTATTTCCACTGGTAATTTCCCATCTCCAACCAGGTGTGGGAATGCATGCCTGTAATCCCAGTGATTTGGGATGCTAGGCAGTAGGATCGCAAGTTCAAGTCCAGTCTCAGCAATTTATCGAGAATCTCAGCAATTTAGTGCAAAAATTAAAATATACAGTGAAATGCTGATAAAAATTGTCTCAAAATAAAAAATAAAAAGTACTGGGGGTGTAGTTCAGTGGTAAAGCACCCAGAGTTCAATTCTCCATCTTCCCCTGCCCCAAATTCCCATCTCAGCTTCTTCTTCTTTTTTTTCATGCTAGAGATTGAACCCATGTCCTTGAGCATGCTGACCATGTGCTGCACCACTGAGCTACACCCCCAGCCCTTCCTTATTTTTTCTTCAATATTAGGAAAAAACATATTTCAATTTTAAAAAGTTGAATTGTCTGGGGATGTAGCTCAGTGATAAAGTGAATGTTTAGTATGCATGTGAGGCCCTGAGTTCCACTCCCCACAAATAAATAAAAATGTTTGAAAAACTTAATACATTTATATCATTCACACACACACACACAGAGGGCTGGGATGTAGCTCAGTGGCAGCTTACCCAGCATGCACAAGGTCCTGGGTTTGATTCCCAGCACTTCAAGAAGGAAAAAAAAAAATGATATATATAATCATGCATTGTTTTTAGTACTGGGAATTGAACTCAGGGGTTCATTACCACTGAGCTACATCTCTACCAGTCCTTTTTATTTTGAGACAGGGTCCCGCTATGTAGCTTAAGGCCTTGCTAAGTTGCTGAGGCTGGCCTGGAACTTGTGATCCTCCTAACTCAACCTTCTGAGTCTCTGGAATGCACTGGCATGCACCAGTGCACCTGGCTCCTTTTAGATTACTTTTTCTTTTTTTGTGGTGCTGGGATTGAACCCAGGGACTTGTGCTTGTGAGGCAAGCACGCTACCAACTGAGGGCTATATCCCCAGCCCTCTGGCTCCTTTTTAAAAAAAAAATTAAAATTTGAGAAAGGGTCTAAGTTGCTGAGGCTGGCCTTGAATTTGTGATCCTACCTCAGTCTCCTGGGATTACCAGTGTGCTCTGGTATATGCTCAGTCATGATTTCTTACGGATACCTTCTGAGGACTGCATCATTAGCCAATTTCATTATCAGCCATCCTGTGGGAACATCATAGAGTATACTCTCACATACATGGTGTACTCCTGTGGACCCCTGATGCAATCAAAATGTGGTAAAATAAGATGTGTGAAGCTGCTGCAGTTGTAACGAGGCATAAATTTTTATAGTAAATTTTTCATTTCAGAAGTAGCAGGAATGCATGGTAAAATTCTGATTAAAAACAGGATAGTAAATACATAAATCAGCGACATAATTGTCCATTATCATTACCCAGTGTTACGTACTGCATGTACTAGTATGTGCTCTGCTTTATGATTGGCAGCCAGGTGGTTTGTTTATGTCAGCACCTACATGAGTAATGTGTTGCCCCACAATGTTAGGAAGGCTACCAATATCACCAGGTGATAGGGATTTTTCAGCTTCATTATATCTTATGGGATCACTGCGGTATATGCAGTCTGTCATTGACCAAAATTTCATCATGAGGTACATGACTGTAAAGTTTTCTTTTATCCCTAACCTTCTCCATTCTATACAATAGATAATCACTGTTAGAATATTCCAGTTGCAAACACAAGCAAGCAAAGGTGAATAGAGCAAATCTGTATCTTTACCTACCCCATCACAAAGGACAGCATGATGCACACATTGTTGTGTACATTCCTTTATTTCCTTCTGGTGATCTTTTTTGGTGTTTTTTGTTTGTTTGTTTGTTTTTGTTTTGTTTTGTTTTGTTTTGTTTTGTACTGGGGATTGAAGTTGGGGGTGCTTAACTACTGAGTCACATCTCCAGCCCTTTTAAAAAAAATATTTTTAGTTTTAGATGGACACAATACCTTTATTTTTACTTGTTTTTATTATGTGGTGCTGAGGATGGAACCCAGGGCCTCATACATGCAAGGCAAGTGCCCCACCACTGAGCTACAGCCCCAGTCTTTCAGCCCTTTTTTATATTTTATTTAGAGACAAAGTTTCACTAAATTGCTTAGGGCCTCCCTAAGTTCCTTAGGCTGGTATTGAACTGAATCCTCCTGCCTCAGCTGAGCTGCCAGGATTACAGATGAGCGCCACCACACCAGGTTTTTAGGGTGCCTTTTTGAAGAGTTAGACAGCTGTGCTGTTGACTGAAATACTAATAATAAGGCAGCTGAGAAAGTCTTAAGCTTTTACTATGTTACCATGCTGACAGCCTATTATTCAACTTTTAATTTTTATTTTAAAAAAAAATGAGGTATCAGTATACTGTCCAGGTTGGCCCCAAACTCCAGGACTCAAGGAAGCTACCTGCCTTAACCTCTTTAGTAGCTGGGACTATGGGTATATGATGCTGTGCCTGGCTTATGATTATTTTTTGTGATTCTAGGGATTGAATTTAGGATTTTGCACATGTTAATCATGCACTCTACCAAGCAGCTACATCCTCAGCCCAGGGACAGATATTTAAATGATATTCAGGGATATAGTATTCCAACCTGTCCCTTCCAAATTACTTAAACAACCATCCTACCTGGGCCTGGTGGTGTATGCCTGTAATCCCAGCAATTTGGGAGGCTGAGGCAGTAGGATTACAAGTTTGAGGCCAACGTCTGCAAATTATTGGGACCCTGTCTCAAAAAAATAAAAATGACTAGGGAATGTGGCTCAGTTGTTAAGCACCCCTGGCTTCAATGCCCAGTACCAAAAATTAAAAAAAAAAAAAAAATATATATATATATATATATATAAAATAAAATAATTGATCCTGCAATAAGTGACAGGAGTCTGAACTATCTCACAGTACAGTCACAGGAGTGATATTTACTTGACTGTTTATTCCACAAACACTGAGTTTCTGGAAGACAGGAATGTATCTAATGAATCATTACTGCCTGGAACATAACAAAACTCTATTTTTGTAAAGCTCTGGAACCTGAATCACACTGAATATCTTTGTAGAAAACAATTTTACTATTTTGGTGCTCCATAAAATACTTGAGTATTTTGAGTATTTATGACTCCGTTTTGCTTTTCCGGAATGAATATGATGATTACCACTTTTTAAGCACTAACCACACATCAGTCATCAATGCCAAACACATCCCATTTAACCTACAACTGTGCGGTACTGGAATTATTTTGTAGGTGATGAAACAGGTTCAGAGAGGTTAAGGAACTCACCCAAGGTGAGTTGCACAGCTAGTGAGCATCAAAGTCAAAATTTAGGCAGGTCAGTCTACCTCAATTCAAACATATCTACATGTCACCTACTTCTAGAAATGCACAAGGAAAGCTCAACCTCTATTCATACCCTGTGTCTCAATTCAGAGTAAGATTGCTGAAGGCAGGCTGTAATCAGGATCATCAAATTTAGTATTTCGAATGTCCACTGTTTTGATGACCCTGGATATTTGAGACTAACACAAAACATATTTCTCATTTGTAGGGACTGCTTTCTAAGCTGTGACTAATCCTAAAATCCACCTATAATTTGCACTGTGTTGTTTCAAATGCCAGTAGTGTCTACAAGGTATGAGGAAGGTTGATGAGTTCACATTGACCTTGATGATGTTGTTTTGAGACAGATATAATGTCTGCGTTTGCTTGCTTCCTGACAGGATAGATTACAATGCATCTTTTTGGGAATCCTTAAAATAGAACAGATTTTTTTTTTTCCCCCAATAATGAAAGTTAGGTATTGAATATTAAAGGAGCTAGAAAGTGAGTGAGCAGTGTTAGGTGTAACATACCTTCTTCATTCAATACTTCAATGAAGACTTAAGTCTCTACTACCTGCCAGCCCTGTGTGAGGGGTTGGGAGATATGCCAGGGAACAAAAGAGGTAAAAACTCCTTTGCATTTGAAATTTGTTTTAGTGGGAAGAGCCACAACAAAAAGTAAAATGTGGGTGGGATGATAAGAAGTCCAATGGACAAATGCAATGCAGGGGAATAGAGAATATGGGGATGTGTGTGTAATTTGAAATTTTTACACAGTGTTGCAATTATGACAAATCACTGGCTTTTGGCCCTTTCTGAGTATGACACACATAGTCCTGGATTTGTCATGTCTTGTTGGTCGTGATTTCCACACATCCAGTGTGAAATCCCAGTAATTCCTTTTTTTTTTTTTTAAACATTTATTTGTCCTAATTGGTTATAAAATCCCAGTAATTCTTGCTTTGAAGTTCACTTCTAGTTTCTTGGTTATCCAAGTTGGCCTAGATCTAATCTAGATTCAAATCTAAAGCCTGGAAGAAGGCATTCCAACAATCTTGAGTGTCTGGGGAGAATCAGAACCGGCAGGGGAGAAGTCAAAACGGGACGTCTCTAGGTAGGATAAGGTAGAATTACCTTTACCTCTTCACCTCTGATTACTCAGGAAGTAGAAAATAACTCAAGGGCAGCTGGAGGGAGATTCTGGGTAGATTATAATACTTAAGGCAGAAGCAGATGGAAGACAGTGGAATCACGTATTGAATGAATGGGGCAATGGTGGCGGACGGATACTTTAGCTTCTTATAAACCATCAATTATTTATGTCTGGCAAACCCTCCCCCCCCAAAAAAGGGACAAAAACCCCCAAAATTGTTCTTCAACGGGGGCTAATGGTATTTTCTCCATCACGATGTGAAGTGTTGAAAAAGCATTTTCGGAGAACCTCGTGTTGTACTGACCTACCATACAGTTTAAGCGTGCTTGGAATAGCAGCTTCGACCTATGATGGTCATGGCTTAGGCTGCACGAAGCTGGTGGCAGGCGTTGGGCGGTGACGGTGGGGCACCTCGGGCTCCTCTGGCGAGAGGAGCAGTGGGTGGCGATGATAATGGAGGCAATGAAGTCATGGCTGCCTCTCCTTGTGAAGTCAAAATCATTAAAAACCCAACGACGTTCAAGTCGTAAGGAGCTGAGGCTTCCCTTCTGCGGTTCACCTGGGGCCCCCAGCCGGTGTTAAACTTCGAAACTATTCCGGGGCCGGAGGCGGGAACCTCAATGCCATCGCCCCGGGTCAGGTCTCCACGCTGGTCTCCCCGCGGAGCTGGTGGACAGCCCCGGCCTCCCCGCACGGCCTGCTGGGAATTGTAGTTCAGTCGCCCCTCCCCTCCGCTTCCTCCGGGCCCCGGATGAGTGAGCAGAATGGGGACCGCCGGCCGGACCCAGAGAGCGCGGGACCACAATTTCCAACCGGCCGAAGCTTCGAGCACGCAGTCACAGGTAGTCGGCGGCGCGCTCCGCGTCCCCGCGCACGCGCACACGGGCCGGGAGGTGGCGGGCCTCGGCCGCGTGCGCTTTCCCGCCCGGGCTCGCCACGCCTCCGGCCGCGCGTCGGGCATCGCCCACACGCCCAGTGCAGGGTGTCTCGCGCCTCCACGCACCCCTCCTTCACCTCCGTTTTCTTCTAGAACCCAGGCCCCGCCCGTTTCCCGCCTCCCAGGCTTGGTTCGCGCCGGCCCCCGCCCGCCCCTCTCTGCCCCTCCTGCTTCTCTGCTGAAGGCGGAGGCTCCATGTTGTCCCCTCAGCGAGCGGTAGCGGCTGCCTCGAGAGGAGCAGGTGAGGCCGCCAGGGGCTCTTTGCGGGGCCGCCGGGCGGCACCTTCCTCGGCCTCGTCCTGGGAGCGGCCGCCGGGGCGCGGGGTAGTCTGCTGCCCCTGGGCGCGGCGGCCGGGCGGTGCCGGGGGTCCCGGGGGTCCCGGGGCGGCGTCCTCAGGCTCCGGCCTGCGGAACGCTGCGCTGCGCTGGGCCGCGCGCCGGGGCGGCTGCCCGCCCGGTGCCTGGGCGCCCGCAGGCTCTGGCCGGGAAGCCGGGGCGGAGAGGCGCTGCCCTCCGAACGGGCCGGAGCGTCGGGGTTTCTTAGCGGAGGCGGCGGAGGGCGCTTGGAATTGGCGTTTCGTTTTATCGGAACGACCTTGAGGCACCGACGAGAGAATCGGGAAAAGTTGGTGTTCAACTCTTATCTCCAGGGGAGATAAAAGAATTGGCCTAAATTGCTTCCCAGTCAGTCCGTTGAGTACGCCTGGTTCGGTCGGTGGTGCTGGGGCTTCCGGACCGCAGCGCGGCCGCAGGGGTCGGCCCGGTGGGTCTGCGGGACCGCGGCCGCGCTGCGCCTGTCACCCTGCCCGGCTCGCGCCGTTCTGCCGGCGCTCCGGAAAGCGCCCGGAGCGTCCGTTGCGAAATCGAAAGGCGAAAGCGTCCAGAGCAGCAAAGCATCCGAATAAGTTCCATCCTTCACATTCCAGTAGGAAGGGAACTGCTGGGTGGAGGGCAGGGGACAGCTAACGGACTCGGACGGCGTGCGCACCTCTTCGGCTTCCTTCGGAGAAGCAGATTGGAGAAGCGAAGCCTGTGGTCTGACAGGTGTCCGGTGTGCAGCTTTGCAAGATACGGTCTGGGAATTCGGGTCAATGCCCTCTTCAGTTCCCACGGAACCTAGCCTTTGCGCAAAGTTCGTGTTGCTTTAACACCAGCAGAGGAGACACTTGTTTGGAAGGACTCTCCACATAACGAAGCATTACGCTAGGCCAGCACTTTGTTTCATTAGCTATGCTTTATCTCATGTCATATTCATAAAATTAAGAAAAATAAGAGTAGATGTGTACTAGCATGTTTCTTAGTTTTCAGTAAATAAGGCTTATTTATTTTCTTTTTCTGTGCTATGAATTAAGCCCAGGGCCTTACCCATGCTAGGCAAGCAAAAAAAAAAATTTTAAGTATGTTAAGTACATAAGTTTTTTTTTCCTCCCCTTTTCTTTTTTGGGTATCAATCATAGGCTAAAGGCCACATCGTTAATTATTTAAAATGAAATGATAGAGAATTGGATAAGTAAGAAATATGAAGTCTTCTGCACCTCCCTGGTTTCCCAAAGATAGATATGAACAGCCTGATCACACATTCTTTTTACGATTTTCATGGACTACCTTAGGCAACCTTAGTTGTGTGTCAACATGTTTAAGAACTGGTTTAAAATTGACCTATAGTGATTGGCATGCCAATCACTAAAGAATCATAAAGTTCTTTATGATCTTGTATTTCATATTGAGAAAGTGTTCAAGTAACACAACTGCACTTTAAAGTTTGCCTGAATTATAAAACATTTTCCTGAGTTGTCTTTGAAATTCTTGGAGCAGTGGTAGAGCACTTGCCTAGCACTTGAGACTGGTTTCAATGCTCAGCACCACATAAAAATAAATAAATAAAGATATTGTGTCCATCTACACCTAAAAAATAATAATTAAAAAAAATTCTTAGAGCATATTATCTAAACACCAAGGGGAAAAGTGAGGGGAAATCTTTTATTTAAAAGAAAAAACAATTTTTTACTTACCTTAGAGTTGTGGTTCTCAGCCCTGCCTTACATTAGAATTACCCAGTGGCTTTAAAAACCTACCTATTCTTGGATGTCACTCATAGATTCTGATTTAATTAATTCAGGCAGGCAACAGTTAAAATTTCTCCAGTAATTCTATTTTGCATAGTAGTTTTTAAAAAATTTTTAGTTGTAGATGGACACAATACCTTTATTTTATTTATTTATTTTTTTATGTGGTGCTGAGGATCAAATTCAGTGCCTCACACATGCTATGCGAGTGTTCTACCACTGAGCCACAACCCCAGCCTCCCATAGTAGTTTTTTTATACCAGGGATTGAACTCAGGGGCACTTAACCACTGAGCTACAATTCCCAGCTCTTTTTATTTTTTAGTTTGAGACAGACTCTTGCAAAGTTGCTTAGTGCCCTCTATGTTGCTGAGGCTGACTTTGAACTTGCTGTCCTCCCACCTCATCCTCCCATGTTGCTGGGATTACAGGTGTGTGCCTCTGTGCCTGTTGCTTACTAGTATTTAAGTTTTCCTGTAAGTTACTTACATTTGAATTATTATTTTATAGAATGCAGAATTTATTAATTATCAATATTTATTTTGAAAAGTTGTTGCTTTCTGCAAATTAAAAAAAATACTCTTTTAGTTGTAGATGGACACAATATCTTCGTTTATTCATTTATTTTCATGTGGTGCTGAGGATGGAACCCAGTGCCTCTCACATGTGAGGCAATTGCTCTACCACTGAGCCATAGCCCCAGCCCGCTTTCTGCAGATTTCTAAAACATGCTTTTTATTTGTATGCATTTTGATTGTTAGAACATGCTAGATATATTTGACAGCTGAAGTATATTATGAATTAGAAGATCAGCTTTATTGGTATAGCAGAGAAAGAGAGGAGTGAGTAAGCATATTTATGTCCTGAAATGATAACTATGAACCAATTAAGTATTGTCAATTAATTAAGAAAGCCTTATTTAACTGGAACATAGCTAAGTAGAACCTTTGGGTAACTAGATTGATTTTGGTGGTGTTCCTGTGTTTAGGTAAGAGACAAAATTACTATTGATTCATTCTGTTGAAAAGCTTTTCTCCATCTGTGGTGTAGCCTGTTATCCTTTTTGTTTATTTTTATTTATTTTATATTTTTTGAGACAGGAATCTTTTATGTTGCTGAGGCTGGCGGTGAAATTCTGGGTTGATGTCATCTTGCCTCAGTGGCCTGAGCATCATCTCACCCAACTTCTGCCATCATTTTTAGATTCAGCCCTGTTCCTGCATTCTCCAAGTCAACACCGTTTGTTGTAGTTGATCTTCATAAATCCTTAGCACTACAGAATTCCTTGGGCAGGGATGATGGTGAATGCCTGCAATTCCAGCTCCTAGGAAGGTTGAGGCAGAAAGATCACAAGTTTATGGCCAGTCTGGGCAATGTAGCCAGACCCCGTCTCAAAAAAAAAAAAAAAAAAAAAAAGTTGTTGATGAATCTTATTTTATTCATTTATTTTTATGTGGTGCTGAGAATTGAACCCAGTGCCTCCCACATGTGAGGAAAATACCATACCACTGAGCCACAACTCCAGCCCCTGCAATTCTCTCTCTCTCTCTCTCTTTTTTTTTTTGGCAGTATTGGGGATTGAACCTAGGCAAGCACTCTACCAACTGAGCTATCTCCCCAGTCCTAAGCCCCTGCCATTCTTAATCAAAAGAAAATCTGGTTATGTTCAGCATTTTATACTAAGGCACAAAGATTTTTTTATTGGTGCTTTATGATTATACATAACAGTGGGATTCGTTGTTACATATTCAGACATGCACACACTATAAATAGTGTAATTTGGTCCATTTAATACCCTAGTACCTCCCCTTTCCCTTCCATCCTTCCTCCCCCTGGGACGCAAAGATTTTCTACAACAGAAGAATTGGAAAAAATCTTCTCCTAAGCCCTTTAGTTAATTAGAATATAAATTTTCCCCATTATTTTCTTTTATTGGGTTTTACTAGTTTTTTTTTTTTTTTTTTTCACAGAAACAGCCTTATCTTTGTATCTGCTGTCACATTCACTGCCTTAAGCCAATGGAATATTATCGCCCCACCCTTTGCCCCAGCACCAAAAAGAACCATACTGGGCAGTTCTAGAGTTGAGAGAGGGCTTAGTGTACTTACCCTTGCATATGATGTATTTTCTTTGGCTTTGTGAATCAGGAACTTTAACGACTGCCAGTAAAGACAAGGCATAAAAATGGTATGCCTCTGTTTTTGGGCGTGTTGTTCTTGCCCTTTAGAGAATGTGGTATTTTAAAAGGGGATTGGAAAACTCAGGTCATAACTCAACTGTGAGTCATACAATCTGCTCAGTAAAGTGTTTCTGTAACTTTGTTCCTTTGCTTTTAAGAATTCTCTGCATGGTAAGGATGAGTACTGAGATTGGTTCTACACTAGTGATTCTTAAACCTGGGTGATTTTTGTTCCCATGGGATTTTTAAAAATGGCTGGAGACATTTTTGGGGTCTCACAAATGGTGTCACTGCTGGTATCTAGTGGGTACAAGCTAGGAATGCTGCTAAATATCCTATAGGGTATTGGATATGTGCCCCTGCCCTAGCAAAGAATTACCCAGCCCCAAATGTTGGTAGTGCTGAGGTTGAGAAATCTTGATCTACACTGTCTCCTCACTGTTGAATTAATTGACAAAATTCTGTATGAGTGTGTGTGTGTGTATTGGAGATCAGACTCAAGAAGTTGCACAAACTGAGGCATTCCCCCAGCCCTGAATTTTCTGATAGCAATAGTAACTGCTTTCAATCACCCAATTTTATTGAATTTGTCAGTGTTCAGAAGGACTTCTTAGGTATTTGAGGGTCACTTAAACTTTTTCCCCTTATGTTTTTATGATAGAAATTATTTCTTAGAATTTATATTTTGTGAGACTGAAAAGTTCACCTATGATTTAGTAGTCACTTTTTTTTCAGCTTGTGCAACTCCTTTGTATGTGTGTATGTGTGTATGTGTGCAGGGGATTGAACTCAGAGTGTGATATATCCTAAGCACATGCTCTACCACTTAACTATATTTCTGGCCCTCCATTTTTTTTTTTTTTTTTTTTTTTGCGGTACTGGGGATCGAACTCAGGGCCTTGTGCTTGTGAGGCAAGCACTCTACCAGCTGAGCTGTCTCCCCAGCCCCTCCATTTTTTTTTAAAGGACTATAATTTTAGGAAAAGTCATGCTGTAATATGCACAATGGAGTGTAATTAAGTAGAGAGAATATTTGAACAGATATCTGAAACCTATTTTTTGTCTGGATTAAGGTGTTATGCCATAATTAAAGAACAAATCAGTACTTTATAAATAGGAAAAAGGTTGTAATTTTTACATGAGTTGTTAGAATACTTTCTAATTATTTAAAGATTTTCAGCATTTTCTATCATTGCTTGAAATGATCACTGATGCAATATTGACTTATTACTTAAAGCAATAATCAGAATTGGCAGTCCTTTTTTTAAGTTTTTTTTTTAGTTGTTGATGGACCTTTATTTGATTTATTTGTATGTGGTGCTGAGAATCGAACACACATGCTAGGCAAGTGTTCCACCACTGAGCTACAATCCTAGCCCATGAATTGGCAATCTGATACAGTATTTTTACTATTCAACTTTTTCTTAAACAGATTTTTTTTTTTTTTTTTTTTTTGACAGTGCTAGGGATTAAACCCAGGGCCTTGTGCATACCAGGCAAGCACTTTACCATAGATCCACATCCCCCTCGTGTAAAATGTAGGTTTTAAGTTGTTTTATATGTATATGGATGATAGGGGTGACTATAGAAAGACAGATCTTCATAGTTGTAAAAATGTCACACTTGTTATCCATAGTCATGTAAGTGCATGTAATGTAGTGTTAACTGTTGTCTCAGTGTGCAGATGTAGACCTTGGAAAATAAATTGCTTCTCTAAAGGGAGAAGGTATGTAGGTTGCTGCTGAAAGTTACTGTCCCTGGAGGTTAGCTGAAATCTTCAGAGATTAATATTTTTGAGAAGTGAGAGTAATTTCACTGCACTAACTGGGGCCCGCCCCCAAATCCCAAAACAAAACCCACAACTCCAAAACCTTTTGTAAATTACTAAGCAAGTTACTTTAATGGTTTCAGGAACATAATTTTTGGGTTACTCTTTAGCCAGTCCTATATAATTTAAGTTAAATGGAGGGATCAATAGGTTTCCTAGCAAGCGTGACCAATTTAGGTAGGTGTCCAGGGAATTTTCAGTTGACCAAGTCTTTGAATTTTAGAGCCAAAAAATATCTTCTGCCTGATTTTTGTAGTGGAAATGCAGAGAAGTTAAATTATTTCCTCATGCTGCTACAGTTAGTGCAGAACAAGGCCCAGAATTCTGTTCTTACTGTTAGGGAAGGATTTTCTCTCCTATACGTACTGCCTCATTAGAATAATACTTTTGCCAAAACGTGAACTTAAATCATGGAGAAATGATGGGATTTGGTGATAGATTACCTATAGGAAGAGAGAACTGGGAAAATATACAGGCCCTAAGAGATTTGAGAGAAGTGGAGTAACTGAGGATCCATTCTGACAGTACTAAATGTAGACTGGTAAAATGTTAGCACTGGAAAGGTTTTGAAAGGTTAAGCATTTGACTCATTTTATTGATGAGACTTAAGACCAGTCATGCCCAGGATCACACAGGCTGTTAGTGGAAGAACTGGAACAGGAACTTGTTTCCTGATTCTTGGGTCAATATATTTCCACATATTCCTCCTGAGAATGAGGTGAGTGGAACATCCAGGTAATCTTCCTTTAGGCAGTTGTGCATTTGGACTACATGCAGGTTAAAGAGCTAATGAAGTTGTGTCATCAAAATAGAGGGTATAGTTGAACTTATAAGAATAAAGAGGTCATTGAGGGAGTGAATGAAAACTGCAAGAATGGAGTAGAGCCTTGGTGTATATCCACTGGAGGATGAACGAGGAAAAGAACTAGTAAAAGAAGATGATGAGGAAAAGAACTAGTAAAAGAAGATGATGCGTCTGGAAGAGAACTAGGGATATGCTCATCACTAAATCCAAAGGTTTTACGTTATAGAACTGGGTTGCATTTGTGTTTTGTGATAGAGGGGTAGAGTTGACTGAGAATCAGGAGGGCCGTTGGCTTTGACTAGAGAGGTCATTGAAAACTAGAGAACAGTATCAAAAGATTGAGAGGAAAGCCAAATTACAAGGTGTTAAGAAAGGGGGTGGGTAAGTGGATGAAGATGTACCTTCAAGGAGTTTGAAGGCAAGGAGAATGGAAGCGACAGGGAAGATGCTGATTTTTATTGAAGTGGTTTACGTGTATTATTGGGTTTATGTTCACACTACTAGGGAACATTCTTCCTATGTTAGGTAATGGGACTGAAGGTGACAATTTCTCTGATTCCCCAAGATCTCCCAGTTTGTTTGATAAATCTTAATTACCATATAATAATTACTGTAGTGAGTAGAATGGTAGTATGTACAAGATTTCAGTGGAACAGGAATGTGGGAAGGAGACACTGTTCATTGAGTTCCTGTTATGTGTCAGGCACTGTGCTTTGATGTGTATTAGATTTATAAATGGATACAAAACTGGTTGGAAATTTCTCCATACATTATAAGTGGTGGAGTTTGTTTATTCCACAAATATTTATAGATGGCCTACTGCATGTGGGAACTGTTCTTGGAACTCGGGTGATATAGCATTAAACAAAAGAGATAAAAATTCTGGCCTCTTAGAGCTACATTCCAGAAGGGAAATTCAAGATTCAGACCTTATCCTGTCTTGATAACCAGAATCTTGTTTTTTCTTTTTTTTTTTCCTTTAACATTTTTGACTTGATTTTATAGACTGCTTATAATACTTGTTATGGTAAAAAATGAGCCGGGTGTGGTGGTGCACACCTGTAATCCCAGCAGCTTGGGAGGCTGAGGCAGGAGGATCAGGAGTGCAAAGCTGGCCTCAGCAAATTAGTGAGGCCCTAACCAACTCAGTGAGACCCTGTTTCTAAATAAAATACAGAAATGGGCTGGGAATGTGAGTCTATGGTTGAGTGCCCCTGAATTCAATCCCTGGTGCACAAAAAAAAAAAAAAAAAAAGGATATATTTTGTTATAAAACATGTTTTTTTAAATAGTTAATATTCCACATACTCAAAAAGTAGTGAAAATCCATAAGGAAAAATGGAATCCAGCATAGAAAACAAGCACATGTATAGCAAATGAATAATAGAACTTCACTGAAGAAAATGGATAGAGAAATATACTAATCCAAGTAACTTTGATCTCATTTTAATTTTGTGTTATCTTTTGAAAATAAATAAAATCCTTAGTCATTTTGGTGGCAGACCTAATTTGACATGAAATATTAAGTATAGTATTCATCTCTTTTTTCCTATCACACTTTCCTTGTGTACTTTTGCTTCAGTTTCCCCTGCATTTAAAAAATTTTTTTTTCATACATGTGTATATGATAATAATGTATGTCTCATTCTACCATCCTTCCCATCTCCACTGCTCAACCCCTCCACTTACTCCCCTCTGCATAATTCAAAGTTCCTTCATTTTCCCCCCACCTCCCACTATGGATCAGCATCCGTTTATCAGAGAAAACATGCAGCCTTTTTTTATTTTACTTAGCATGATATTCTCTAGTTCCATTCATTTACCTGCAAATGCCATATTTCATTCTTCTTTATGGCTGAGTAATATTGCATTGTATATATGTACCACGTTTTCTTTATCCATTCATATGTGGAAGGGCTTCTAGGTTGGTTCCATAGTTTAGCTATTGTGAATTGAGCTGCTATAAACATCAATGTGGCTGTGTTACTGTAGTATGCTAATTTTAAGTCCTTTGGGTATAAAAGGAGGAGTGGGATAGCTGGGTCAAATGGTGATTCCATTCTAAGTTTTTTTTTTTTTTTTTTTTTTTTTTTGGGTACTGGGGATTGAACCCAGGGCCTTGTGCTTGCAAGGCAAGCACTCTACCAACTGAGCTATATCCCCAGCCCCCATTCTAAGTTTTCTGAGGAATCTTCACATTGCTTTCCAGAGTGACTGCATCAATTTTCAGTCCCACCAGCAATGTATGAGTGTACGTTTTCCCCCACATCCTTGCCAACACTTATTATTGCTTGTGTTCTTGATAATTGCCATTCTGACTGGAGTGGGATGAAATCTTAAGAGTAGTTTTGATTTGCATTTCAGTTTGGGTAGATTGTGTGTCTCTAGAAATTTGTCAATGTCTTTGAGTTTTTCTGTTTTATTGGAGTATAAATTTTTAAAATAGCTTCTGATTTTCTTCTGTTTTTCAGTAGTGCCTGTCGTGATATTTCCTTTTTCATCACAAATTTTAGTAATTTGAGTTTTCTCTTTCCCTTTGTTAGTAGCTAAGGGCTTATCAATTTTATTTATTTTTTTCAAAGAACTTGTTTTGTAATTTTTTCAATTGTTTCTTTTGTTTCAATTCATTCACTTCAGCTCTGATTTTTTAAAAAAAATTTTAAATTTTCTTTTTTTTTGCGGTGCTGGGGATTTGAACCCAGGGCCTTGTGCTTGCAAGGCGCAAGTACTCTACCAACTGAACTATATCAGTTAATTATTTCCTGTCTTCTGCTGCTTTTGGTGTTGACTTGTTCTTTTTCTAGGACTTTGAGGGGTAATGTTTGGTCATTTATCTGTTGACTTTTTATTCTTTTGTATTAATGTATGAACTCAATGCAATGAACTTTCCTCTTAGCACAACCTTCATAGTGTCCCAGAGATTTTGATATGTTGTATCAGTTTTCTCATTTACCTCTAAGTATTTTATTTCTTCCTTGATTTCTTCTTTTACCCATTCACCATTCAGTAGCATTGACTTTAAATCTTCTTTGTAGTCAGAGAACAACTGCATGAGACCTACTGCTAATCCACCTGTCTTTTGAAGCACCATGGCTTTGTTTTCTTCTTCAGTGGGACAAGTGTAATTATCCCTCCAGTAAATATCCAGGGCTTGTCCTTGATGGAGTTCCAAGAGCTGGTAGGTACAAAGTTTCACTGCGTCTGGATGTTTGAGAGTTAAGACTTTGTCTAGGCCAAGGAAATATACATAATTGGCAGAGTTGATGATAGATGGAATTCCATAGATGCTGTGTGCCACTGGAAAGCCACGTCGGAGTTTTGAGTTGTCTTCAATATCATCGATGAGTAAACTGGCATTATGCAACGTTTCTGTCACTTCAGTGATAATCTGTAATTTGTCTTCTGGAACTTTCAACCAATGATTAAATGCCTGTGAAAGTTTGGTTCTCACTTGTTTACCTGGTAATTGAAGTAAGTACTTGTAGGGTTATAGAAGAATTCTTTGGACAGTTTCTTGAGTCTTCTCCATTGTTTTTAAATTTCTAAACTGAAGGTTCCACGGTGATCTCATGACTTTACCAGTGGGGACCAGCAGTACCTCACATCAACTTGCTACTCTTTTGTTCCAATCAAGGCTCCTCCCGGTGCCTTCATAAATCCCTCCTCCTACTTCACCACAAAACTCTGCCCTTCTCAGCTGCCAGCGTTGCCACATTACTCTTACTCATAGCAAGAAAATGCACCATCCTGGTCACCTCCAATACCATCCTTTATTTTGAAGATCAGTCTAACTATTTTAAACTCCTTCTCTTGACGTTTCTTCTCTGTGTTGTCTATGGATTCTGCTGTTGGAACATCTTGGTTTGTTTGAGGCATTTTGTTCCCTTGTTTTTTCATGTTGTTTGTGTGTCTTCTCATCTAGCGGTATGGAGCTGAGGCAGTACAGATTCTACCCTGTAGTCTTATAGTGTCCCTGAAGGATTCCAGTACCTCACCTTTAAGGGGGAGACCAATGTTAACAGCACCCAGTGCAAACAATAGAGAACCTTAAACCAAATGGCTCCTATTAAGTTGTTTACAGTTTTGTCAAAATAAACAAATGAAGTGTTCAATTATTGTCTACAATATAAATAGTAAGTTTGCTAAAAGGGTTTATTGTTTCAAATGATGGACAATAAAGGAACAGAGATAGTGTAAGATGTGATGTTTATGAGGGAGAGGGAGAGAAGATGGAGGTAAAAATTTATAGTAAGAGTGAGGGAGGAATTGATAGAGATTGGCTGTTAGTATGAGAGATGGGAGGAAGAGAATCCAGGGAGACAGGTAGGTGAGAGAAAAAAATATATACAGATTTAAAAAAAAAAAGTAAAAATATAAGAATGCCTCAATAAAACTGTAATATACTATTTAGACATCCCATTCCTCAATAAATTAATGCATGAAAAATATTTGAATTCAAAGATGGTAGAGGTATGAGAGAGGGCAAAAAAAGAAAAAAAAGTTTCAATGAAAATGAATGATTGCCTCTGTTGGCTTTCAGAAATTTTCTCTCTTCTTCGCCAATAGGTGGGGTGTCTGAAGTTTAATGTTAGCTCCAGTTCAGTGGGTGCCGAACCAGTTGAGTGTGGGGTGAACTGATAGCAAGATACCTTCACACCCTCTTCCAGGCTTCCCATCTCTTATAACCAGCCCCTCCCATCCCTGCACGCTTCAGGACTCACTGAGCTGGAGAGCCCAGTTTTTTCAACCTGTGCTCCCCCCCCTCCAACTGCCCCTAGTCTCCAACTTTTCACAGGCTTGCCGCTTCCAGACTGATGGACCTGGGCTTCAACTTCTCCAGGCCCTGTTTTGCTGCAGTCCCAAGATCTCAGTGGCCTTTCAGTTTACAGAGAGACCACCAGGGATGCGCTCATACAAAGGAGTGATCCTGCAAAGAGGCAGCCAGATGGTGGCCACTAGCATACATAGCAGAAAGACCTCAGGTACCATCAGACCTGCAGGTACCCCAGTGTATCTCCAGGCCCTGGCCTGTGTCTGCAGACCAAGGTGACTGCACTCCGAAATGGTGGCAGTGGTGACAGCAAACCTGTAGGCCTGGCTGGTGTCCCAAGATGGCAGCCTCTGTGTGTAACCAAACCTGTGGGTACTGTGACAGTGGATTTCCATGCAACAGCGGGCAGCTGGTGATCTGCAGGCAGTATGTCTGATAGAAACAGTATTTCCTCTGCTCGAATCTCCAGTTACAGAGCGACCAGGAATGCAGCCTTCCCCTAGGGCGCCATCTTGGATCTCCATGTTTTTTTTCTTTTTCTTTTTATATTTTTTTTGTCAATTGGATCTTTTGTTCAATTTTATTTATTTATATGTTTTGTGGAGTATTGAACCCAGGGCCTCACACATGCCAGGCAAGTATTCTACCACTGAGCCACAACTCCAGCTCCTCCTTGTTTTTTCTTTTTAATATACTGTGTAAATTGTTAGGGTCTGAGAGGATAGGGTGGGGTGATCAGGACAAAGGGAAAACTTCTTTCTGAAGGCAAGTATTCAAGGATGAGCAAGTGTTTACTTGGTGTCAAGGGGGAGGAAACATTTCAGACAACAGAAACAAATGGTTAAATAGGTTGTACATTTGAAATTTGGAACCAGAACTGGATAGTACCTGAGGGTGGATGGACTGACTGTCTTTTGTGATAACTGGGGATTAATTGAGGGCCTCATATGTGCTAGGCAAGTGCTCTTCCATTGAACTACACTCCCAACCCTTTTTATTTTGAGAGTCTGTGCTAAATTGCCCAGACTGACCTTGAACTTGTGATCTTCCTTAGCCTCCTGAATTACTGAAATACAGCTGTGCACCACGATGTTTAGCTTTAATATCTGACTTTCTCCTAATGGGAAGACCAAAGAGAATAAATTTTCCTGGGAGAACAAGGAGATTGAAGAATTAGAGGAAATAAGAAGACAGTGGGAGAAGGATGGAAGTCTTCAATTTAAAGGATGGAGATTTTAGTTTTGAGTCATCCATCCTCATATACTTATGTGCTATAATGAAGTAGAAGCATTCAGTCCTAAGGAATACTATGACATCATCAAGGGAACACTTGAGGACTGTGACTTGGATAATTAGCCAAACTACAAAGTTGAAAGGGGTGACACAGTGCAGAGAAGAGGGTTTGATAAAGGCTCTAAGAGATGGGGCATCTGAAATGTGAGGATTAGCAAAGGACTTACCTGACATTTGAAAAGAAATGAGTGGAAATGCAGTGTTTACTTGGAAGATTAGTAATACAGTCTTCTTGTCTGTAGAAAGCAAAAGAGAGAGATGGTATGGTGAAAAGCAAAGAGTTTGAGTTGTTAAAATTAATTACTGGCTGTGTGTACAGTTCAATATAATTTTTCTCTTTCATTGACCCAAACCAAAGGGAATACTGTTAGTCTTTTTAATCCAGTGGGTGTTGATGCTTGTTTGTACCACTCATGTAAACAGAGATGCAGGATCACTCCAGCTCCCCCAACTAAACACAGCCTGTACTCCTTTATTTTGGGTACTGTAGGAAGCAAGAGAGGAGAGGAAACACTGTTTTCAGTGGAGTATGGTGGTGTACCCCTGTAGTCCACCTACTTGGAGGCTGGTTCCTAGGTTTGGCTGTATTTGAAGGAGCCACCAAATAAGTGATTTCAGTAAGGCAGACTTTTGTTTTTCATTCCCATAAGATTGAACCAGTGTGGCAGTTACACTGCCCAAAGTCCTAGGCCCTGCCTGTCTTATTACTTCAGTATTTTAGGGTGTTGCTTGTATCTACTGGCTCCAGATGACTCACTCCCATTTGTACATTCAGCCAGCAGGAAAGGGGAAAATGCCTGTCCTGGAAGTTGCCTGTGTCATTTCCAGTCACTTCCCATTGGCCAGAACTTAGTCACATGGTCATATTCCAGCTACAAGGTTGGGTTGGAAATGTGTTTCTTTTCAGTAGTTATATGTACAGATAAAAATTTGTTACATAGTAGAAGAGGGAAATGAATATTGGGGGAATGAGCAGCCATCTCTGCCACAATCAGGACTTAGTTTTGTACTTCTTTGAGTACTGCGTGATACTTAGCACAGTGCCTTGTCCATAAGGTATGAATAAATTATCTTTATTTATTTATTTTAAAATTATTTATTTTTGATGGTACTGGGATTTGAACTACTCTGTCTCTGAGTTACATCCTCCGTCGTGTTTTCTTTTGAGACAGGAACTCACTAAGTTGCCCGGATTTACCTTGAACTTGTGATCCTCTTGCCTCAGCCTGAGTCATTGGGATTATAGGCAAGTGCCACAGTGCCTGACAGATAAATTCTTGGTTTCTTTTAGATCTCGGATTTATCCGTTGCTTTTCAATCTGAACCTTAAGAGGTTATCCACAGAAATTCCACCCAGGGAGGACAAGTATTAGTATTTATTTATTACCATGATAGTATGGCACTTAACTTCTATTTATAAATTGTTTTCTTATAGTGTACAAAAAATTAAAAAGTGAGAAGAACCCTTTTGTGGCTAATACTGCTAGTTTAAAAAGCAAATAGCAGTTTCTGTAACTTAAAGGGTGGAATCTGACAGTCTAGCCATTTTGTCTACTTCGCATGCTCTGACCATGCAACCTTCAGTGCCTCTCAGGTGAGAGCCATTTGTAACCATATTTGTGATTTGGGGTATACTTGCCTATCTCCTATGCTTTACTTAAAATATGTCCTTAGATCTTAATTGATTTACTTCTTGGACTTAGCCTTTTTCTAAGCAATTATCTGTTGAATTGCTGGTGTGATGTTTTCTAATATACATTAAGATATATAATTATTAAAAATGTCCTTTCGACTACCTAAAAACATCTTTAATACAAGAGAGAAGTACAATTAGAGAACTAGGGCTTTGC
Source organism: Sciurus carolinensis (assembly GCF_902686445.1). Lineage (NCBI taxonomy): Eukaryota > Metazoa > Chordata > Mammalia > Rodentia > Sciuridae > Sciurus > Sciurus carolinensis. The sequence goes on from NC_062223.1 coordinate 11,686,137, forward strand.
CCATTCCCTAGCCTCACCGGAAGATTTTTTTTTTTTTTTTTTTTTTTTTGCGGTGCTGGGGATTGAACCCAGGGCCTTGGACTTGCAAGGCAAGCACTCTACCAATTGAGCTATCTCTCCAGCCCCTCACTGGAAGTTTTTTGTAGACTTTCCATAAATCCACAGCTACTAAATGGCTTTGAAATTCAAAGAATTAATATTTTTGTGCTTTCAACTCTGGTAGGGAAAGTATTTATTAATGCTTTTGAACTGTAGAATTAATAGCCCCTGAAACGTTGACGGAGTTATTGAAAATGATCTGCAGGTTGGATGAGGTAGCACAAGTCTGTAATGCTGGTGACTCTGGAGGCTGAGGCAGGATGGTTGCAAGTTCCAGGCCAGCCTGGGCAACTTAGTAAGACCTTGTCTCAAAATAAAATATAGAAAGGACTGGGATGTAGCTCAGTGGTAGAGTGCCACTGGGTTTAATCCCCAGTTACCCCCTGCCTCCCCGACAAAAAAAAGTCATCTGTAAAACATAGCCACATTGAAAGATCTTTTCCAGCTTATTTCCAGGACTTGTTATGCAAGATACTAAACATTTTTTTAAGCCTTAGTTTCCTTTTTTTTATAATGGGACATGTTATTTACCTCAGACTTAAAGATTGAAGATTAAATAATACATGTAGAAGACTTTGCAGTGGCAGGCCACACTCTGATGGACATTGTGCTATTTCTATTTTTGGACAACTTTGAGTTAGGCTGATGTGAACATTCTTATTTAAACTTCGAGATATATACCTAGGAGTGGAATTTCTGGATCCTAGGGTATGTTTAGTTTTAGTATGCATTGCCAGTTTCCCAAAGTGCCTATACTATTTTATACTCCCATTTAGAATGCATAAGAATTCCTGTTTCATATCCTCTATCCCAGTTGATATTGTCATACTTTTAAATTTTAGCTGTTCTGTTAGGTAGGATGTGGTTTTAATTTTTGTCTCCTTGATAAATAATGATGTGGAAGCACCTTTTTATAAGATTTTGACCAGTAGGTATCTTTTTTTTTTTTTTTTTTTTTTTTGGTGAAATTCTTGTTCTTAGTGTTTCCCCATTATTATTATTATTGAAAAAGTTGGAATGTTTGCCTTTTTCTTTTTCTTTTTTATATCTTTTAGTTGTAGATGGACACAGTGCCTTTATTTTATTAATTTATTTTTATGTGGTGCTGAGGATTGAACCCAGTGCCTCAGATGTGCTAGGCAAGCGCTCTACCACTGAGCTATAGCCCCAGCTCTCATCTATTACTTATGGAGTTCTTTATTGTTTCTGGATGTGAGTACTTTTGAAATAGATATTGTATTTTCTCCTAGTCTATGGCTTGCCTTGTTACTCGTTTACTGGCATCTTTCTTATGAAGTCTTCATTTTAGTGAAGTCTTCATTTTTTTTTTCTTTTTATGGATAGTGTATTTGTGCCCTGTTTAAGAAGTTTTTGCTCTTTCCATGTTTAAATGTGTTAAGCTGGGTGTGGTGGCACAAACCTATAATCTCAGTGAATAGGGAGGCTGGGATAGGAGAATCCCAAGTTTGAGTCCAGCCTAAGCAACTTAGTGAGACCCTGTCTCAAAAAAAACAAAACAAAAACAAAAGCAAAACAAACCAAAGCAAAACCACTGCACTGGGTTCAATCCCCAGTACTATAGTAAATAATAAATTACATATGCATACATGTGTGTCTGTATGTGTGTGTGTGTATTTGTGTATGTATATTTAAAAACGTTTGCAACTAATGTTTTTCCCCAATATTAATATAGGTGATGCCATGGAGAGCAGAAAGCCTGGTCCAGTGCAAGTTGTTTTGGTTCACAAAGAGCAGCATTCCTTTGAGCTAGAAGAGAAAGCGTTGGCTAGCATCCTTCTGCAGGACCACGTCCGAGATCTTGATGTGGTGGTTGTGTCAGTGGCTGGTGCCTTCCGAAAGGGCAAGTCCTTCATTCTGGACTTTATGCTACGATACTTATATTCTCAGGTAAGGGAGAATTAGTTTATTTCATGGTGAGAAATGAGACTTTTATGTTTACAAAAGCAAAATAAGCTCCTGAATTATCCTTGCTGTGTAAAATTACTTGTTGACAATTTAATAGTGGGCCAGGCATGAACTACCATGCCTGTAATGAGGTCAGGGATCACAGGTTCTAGGTCAACCTCAGTAATTTAGTGAGGGTCTAAGTTGCTTAGACCTTGTCTCAAAAAAAAAAAAGGGCTGGGAAAATGTGACTTAGTGATAAAGCGCCCCTGTTCAGTCCCCAGTACCAAAAAAAAAAAAAAAAAGATTTAACAGAGCGGTCTGGGGTATAGCTCAGTCATAGAGTACTTACCTATAAGGTAAGGTCTTGGGTTTGATCTCCAATACTGAAAGAAAAAAAAGACAAATGAATGGATATGTCTTATTTTTCCTATAGAAGGAAGGTGGCCATTCAAATTGGTTGGGTGACCCAGAAGAACCATTAACAGGATTTTCATGGCGAGGAGGCTCTGACCCAGAAACCACTGGGATTCAGATCTGGAGTGATGTTTTCATTGTGGAGAAACCAGGTGGGAAGAAGGTAAGGATGAAAAGTAAAGGAAAAAAAAACAAAAAAATGAGAACTTTAAATATGTACTGTGTTCATTTAAAAAATGTTTTTTTAAATGAAAGTGTTATAAGTGTATGGTTTAAGAATAACGTGTGAACATAGTGTATTAAAGTTCATATACATGGTTCTATAAGGCTTCTTTTTTTTTATTGTAAACAAATGGGATACATGTTGTTTCTCTGTACATGGCGTAAAGGCATACCATTTGTGTAAATATAAATTTACATAGGGTAATGTTGTTTGATTCATTCTGTTATTTTTTCCCTTCCCCCCAACCCCCACCCCTCCCACCCCTCTTTTCCCTCTATACAGTCCTTCCTTCCTCCATTCTTGCCCCCCTCCCTAACCCTAACTCTAACCCTAACACTAACCCCTCCCACCCCCCTTTATGTGTCATCATCCACTTATTAGCGATATCATTCGTCCTTTGGTTTTTTGAGATTGGCTTATCTCACTTAGCATGATATTCTCCAATTTCATCCATTTGCCTGCAAATGCCATAATTTTATCATTCTTTATGGCTGAGTAATATTCCATTGTATATATATATACCACCGTTTCTTTATCCATTCATCAATTGAAGGACATCTAGGTTGGTTCCACAATCTGGCTATTGTGAACTGAGCAGCTATGAACATTGATGTGGCTGTATCTCTGTAGTATGCTGATTTTAAGTCCTTTGGGTATAGGCCAAGGAGTGGGATAGCTGGGTCAAATGGTGGTTCCATTCCAAGTTTTCTAAGGAGTCTCCACACTGCTTTCCAGAGTGGCTGCACTAATCTGCAGCCCCACCAGCAATGTATGAGTGTACCTTTCTCCCCACATCCTCCTCAACACCTGTTGTTGCTTGTATTCTTGATAATTGCCATTCTAATTGGGGTGAGATGGAATCTTAGGGTAGTTTTGATTTGCATTTCTCTTATTACTAGTCTATAAGGCTTCTAACACAAAGTAGCTGTCAATGTGCTGATCTTCCCTCTGCCCAGTTCCTACTTCCCAGAGGCTTGGATCTCACTGTTAAGAATGTTGCTTCTCCCTTTACGCCATGTACAGACAGAGAAACAACATGTATCCCATTTGTTTACAATAAAAAAAAAAAAAAAAAAAAAAGAATGTTGCTTCTCGGGGGCTGGGGTTGTGGCTCAGTGGTAGAGCGCTTGCCTAGCATGTGTGAGGCACTGGGTTCGATTCTCAGCACCCCATATAAATAAATGAGTAAAATAAAGGCCTATCAACATCTAAAAAATATTAAAAAAAAAAAAAAAATGTTGCTTCTCTTTTTTCCTTCCTGTCCCTGGACATTCACTCCCTAGCCGTAGTAGGTTTCCCACCTGGCCGTATCCATACCTTCTCTCCACAACTTTATATGCATTAGGAGAATAGGCCTTGTGTTTCTTACACTGACTTTATACCATTCCTTCTGTTTTTAGCCCCGTCCTTCAAGCATGCCTTCCTAGCTGTTTGTGCCTGAGTCTTTCCAGATTTAGGTGGTTTCAGTTCCCCTTTCTGGTTGTTTAGTTTCAGCCTTTTCCTAATCTAAGTCCTAATTTAGGATTGGGAACTAAAGAGTTGTTATACATTTTTTGTTTTTGTTTTTGGGTACTGGGGATTGAACCCAGTTGTGCTTTATTTACTACTGAGCTACATTTTTACCCCTTTTATTTATTTTTTAAAATTTTCAGACAGGGTCTCACTGAGTTGCTTAGGGCTTTTCCAAGTTGCTGAGGCTGGCCTTGAACTTTTGATCCTCCTGCTAGCCTCTGAGTTGCTGGTTAAGGTGTGCACCACTGTGCCCAGGTAATAACAATTCTTGATTGTTGTTTCAACATCTTCTATTCCTTTTCCTTGTTAATTTTCTTATTAATTTTTTTTTTTTTTTTTTTTTTTTTTTGGGTGCTGGGGATCGAACCCAGGGCCTTGTGCTTACAAGGCAAGCACTCTACCGACTGAGCTATCTCCCCAGCCCCTTATTAATTTTTTTTTTTAATTTGATTTTTCTTCCTTTTTTCTTTTCCTTTTTCCCCCCCTGGAACTGGGGATTGAACTGAGGAGTGCTTTACTGCTGAGCTATATCCAGTGCTTTTTATTTTGAGACAGGATGTTGCTAAGTTATTGAGGGCCTCAAACTTGTGATTCTCCTGTATCAACCTCCTGAGTCACTGGAATTACAGGCAGAAGTCACTGTGCCTGGCTGTCTTTTTAAGTAGCATTTCAGGAGAAAGGTGTTTTGGAAAAACCCTCCTTTTTTTAAAAAACGTATAGATACATGTGAAATGTGTAGTAAAATAGGTAGATAATCATAAATTTTTAAAAAAGCTGGGGATGCAGTTCAGTGGTAAAACACTCCTGGTGGGTTTAATTCCTAGTACAAAAAATATATATATATACATATAAGACAAAGAATTATAACATTAAAATATAATGTTAGAAACCTTTTCATGGAAGGTATTTAGATTTTATCTAATTATTATTATCATTACTACTACTACTACTACTACTACTACTACTTTTGGTATCAAGGATTGAAGTTGGGCACTTGACCACTGAGCAATGTCCCCAGCTTATATTTTATTTGGAGACAGGGTCTCACTGAGTTGTTTTTTTTTAAACATTTTTTTAGATGTTGATAGACCTTTATTTTATTCATTTATTTTTATGTGGTGCAGAGAATGGAACCCAGTTCCTCACCCATGTGAGGCAAGCGCTCTACCACTGAGCCATAACCCCAGCCCTTTTTTTTTGATAAAAAGGAAAAAGAAAGTTTATTGCTTTATTAGCAAAGGAGAAACACAGGACATTCCTGTCCCAGAGACTGTAATTCTGCCCACCTGCAGGAACAGGGAACTTTTAAAGGGGTGATTCAAAGGCTATATTCCACATGTTCTACATTGGAGTTGTAAGTCACTTGTTAATTTGAGAGACAGTCATTTCTGAGCTCTTCTGGTATCATTCCCAAAGTCTGGATTACTTCATTCCTGTGGTGGGTATGTACTTAAGGACAGATAAATCTGCCTAAAATGGGGAAGAAATGTAATCCTGTTTCTTCATAGATTAGGGTGGAGGATAGATAAGAGAGGAGCAGGGAGAGAGGGAAAGAAGCATGTTCATTTTAAAAATAAGTTGCAGCGACAGAGCAGCAAGAGCTCCATTCTAGGTATAAAGTAGATCACTGTTACCTTTCCCCACTGTCAATTTCTACATTCCAAAAACGGGTGACATCATCTCCAGACTGCTTCCTGATGAAAGGGGGCAAAGTAACCCAAAATTCTTGTTCTTTATCCGGTGGGGCATGGACAGTTTAGCATCAGAGCAATTCAGAGGTCCACAGTGGCAGATGGCAGATGACTGGACAAGGCATACGTAGGGCAGGGATCACGCTAAGACAACAATAAAGATAGCAAAGCATTACTTTTTGTAAGTAATTAGCACAAAGACAATTAGTATTTTAACCAGTCTCTGAAAACCATGAGGACAGTAACTTACAATCTTATCAGTGAAAAACAGATCAAGTTCATCAATATGGGAGGATAAGAAGATTTGTAGGCCTATGAAATCAGACTCCAGTTAACTTAGGACAAATTTGCAACTCTTGTCATCATTATTGTTAGCACTCTCACACAAGAACCTTTTCTTTAGAGCCTCCAGCTTTATTTACTTTCAGTAGGACTGACACAAGTATACATCTTAAGTTACATTAAAAAAAATTGTTTTTCCTTTAAAATGTCCATGTAGGACTATGCTTTTAGGCTATGCTCTCCTGCCAAGTGTTTAAGACCAAGTTGGTCAAAACTGACCTTGTTCCTATCTACTTTTAAGAGTCAGTTGAGATTCCTCAGAGATCTTTCCTGGGGACATGTGTAAAACCTCCTGAATCCTTTAGCTTTCCTCTACCAGTGATGCCACTTGCCAGGATGGGTTAGGGTCTGGTTGATCATATGTGGTATTTCTTGGAAACATCAGAGACATTTCCATCTCCAGTGACCCTCCTTTTTTCAGAATGTGCTCTGGTTGGCTTCCTGTTCTCTACGGTTCTCTCGATCTCCCTGATCAGCAGATCAGGTGACTCACCAGAGTTGCAGGGCCCAGAGAGGGTTATTCTCTTGGTCCTGGCTGACTTCAGAGGGCAAGGGCCAAAATGTTGGCTGCTTTTTCCTTGCCCTTTACTTCCTTGACTTTGGTCAAGTTTTTGGTTTTAAACACCCAGCAAGCGAGTTTCAACAGTCTTAAAGTGAGAGTAACAGGTTATAACTTCAATATCTATAATTTTCCAAATACCCCTTTCATGTAATTGGGATTGGTGTTAGTACTGGAAGTCAGCATTATATGCTATCTGTCCTGTAGATGATGGCTTACTAGCTCAAATTAATCCAGGTTGGCGTTTCTTTTTTTTTTTAAGCAGTACCTCTGCAAAACACTAACAGGCAAAAGTTATGAAGTTTACAAGGAAAATACAGAATGAAATTATCAGAGCAGAAACATTCAAATTGCATAATAACTAAGAACCAAGAAAAATGACTAAAAATCTTGAACCTTTACATAGTTATATATTATATTCCCTGTTTGAAATTATAGTTAATCTTTACAACAAAAATCAGTCTTTTGAACACAACTTTAAGTGAGCTGAAGTCTAGCCTATTTTGGAGCCATTTTAACATGGAGTAAGGTGGGAGGCAGAGTATTATCTCAGGTAAGGCAGGACTTTTCCAAATAACACAATACAACATTACATCTGAAACATCAATCAAGGAAAGGCTAAGAGAGCTTTTAACTTTCTTTTTGTGGAAAAAGTGGCAGAATGCTTCCATGTTTTACAGTGTCACCTTTAACCAGATAAGGATCTCCTAATTACCTTTAAAAATGCATTTAAGACTGGGGTTGTGGCTCAGTGGTAGAGCGCTTGCCTAGCATGTGAGGCACTGGGTTCAATTCTCTCAGCACCATATAAAAATGAATAAATAAAATAAAGGTATTGCGTCCATCTACAACTTAAAAAAAAAAAACAAACAAAAATTTGTGCTCGCTTCAGCAGCACATATACTAAAATTGGAACGATACAGAGAAGATTAGCATAGCCTCTGCACAAGGATGACACGCAGATTCGTGAAGCATTCCATATTTTTTGGATGTGAAATGCCCAGGATGCTATAAAATCACGACAGTTTTTAGTCATGCACAAACAGTAGTTTTGTGTGTTGGCTGTTCAGCTGTCCTCTGCCAACCTACGGGAGGAAAAGCAAGACTTAACAGAAGGATGTTCCTTCAGGAGGAAGCAGCACTAAAAGCAGCCTGAATCAAGATGAGTGGGAAAACATCCCAATAAACACATTTTGGATATTAAAAAAAAAAAATGCATTTAAATTCCAACTCTAGTGTGAAGAGTAACACAAAATTGTATGTATAACTTACAACAGGTTACTTTATCCAGATATAAAACATCAAATGACATGAATAAACAGCAACCAAATTTGTTTTTTCTATGCAAATCCAAGATTTTTGCTATAGATAATTTTAGTTTAGATAACAACAACTTGGCATAGTAGTCGCCTAAGCTTTACATTTAACTAAGTTTAACTTTTAAAGTACAATTTAGAATTTAGAGTGTATCAAATACACTCTAGCAGTAATCACAGGTAGCAGTAATCACAGGTCTGCATCTGTTAACAAAAATCAAAGGATAGTCTTAAATCTCTTATATATTTAGGAAGCGGTGTTAGTCCCCAGAAATTGACTGAGTCAAAGCAAACAGATATAAGACAGGTTTTCAAATGACAGTATGACCCTTCTGTCAGATGCAATGTATCTGACACTTACTGGTTTATTTTGCCAATAAACTTAAATAAATTTTCATTTTTCTAAACTTTTACATAACACTTAGGTATAGTTCTCAGATGCATACATACACCTAGTCACATATATTTTGCATGCCAACTATATTGTTATAACTATGTTGTTATAACCTAAATAACAGTTGTTTGTTTAACCAGTTACAAAGTAATCATTTATGAATTTAAAACAGGTACAAACCCTAATTCCTTTAATACTTAGTTTCCCCAAGTAGTAATAATATTACTTTACCAGACAAAATACTTTTCATTCAGAAACATTTCTTTTACCTTTCAATTTTCCATACTAAACTGTATATCCATACCTAGAACTTTCTTTTATCTTTTCTAGTTTTGGACCCTTTCTTCAATTTATATTCTGAAACAGACTTTATGAATGTTATCTGTGCATATACTTGACACAACAAATTTCATCCTAGGAGAGAGTCGGACAATCCAGCATGTACAAAAAAGCCGTGCCTTAATATTTTTTCTCCCAGGTTCCATTCAAGGAGTTGGAGCACAGGATACTTTTTAGCCTGACCTGTCTCCATTATCATTATCACAATGCCATCAACTTAAGTGAGTTCCCCACTGTCAGTTGTACCCAGAGGCTCCTTTTGGACCTTTTTTGTATACTAGGCATATTGATATATGTCGCCGCCCACGGCAATTTGTTACCGCCTGCAGCAATAATTGCGCGGGTATTTATCAGAGGTGGACTGGAAACTGAGCTACTTCTACTATCTTTCTCTTTAGTGGGCTGCTTTCTTGCTTGTTTGCTTGTTCCCTAGCTTATAGGGGAAGAAAGGCTCTGAGAGGAGAGAGAGAGAGAGAGAGAGAGAGGCTTTTCTTAAGAGAGAGAGACTACACTTTCAAAGATCTATATCTTCTTAGTTCTGCTTCTTCTTCTTAAAGGTGCATCCTGCGTCCTTCACTCTTCTATCTAGAGGTGTGGCTTTACTTCTCCATTCTGCAATCTGCAACCTGCCTTCTGCCATCATTCAGAGGTGCTGCTTAACCGTTGCTTATCCTCTCTGCTACCTGCTTATCCGGTTATCCCTGGTACTTCCTATAGGTTTGTCTTATATACCGAAGGCAGCCAATCAGCTTAGGATCAGCACAATTGAGGCACGCCCCTCGGTACCAATCAAGAAAGAATGAGAAATATCTGTTGACCACTAGCACAAAGGAGACATTAACTAATTAGGCAAAAGTAGATCACTGTGTTAACACTAATTATGCACCACCTCTTGACTCAACGCCAGCCACCATCTTAGGGTTACCCAAACATGTCTTCTGCAGATATACATATTTCCATCCTTTTCTTCAGACTTCCTTGAAGATTCCTTTGCAGAGGCTGCCAAATGGCCAACGTTGTTGTGACTTTCCTGAGTTCAGTTTCCTTTTTCTCAGACTGGACCATGATGAAGCAACTTGTACTGTTTCCTAACTCTCCTGCAATTGACTCTCAGCAAGTTCTCTAGCACCATGAATCCTTAACAAGGAAATGGGGTTCCTTGAAGAGCCAGGCCTCCCCAAAAAAGCTGGAGTCAGAGTTGCTCTTACATCCCATCGGGGATGCCAAATTTTTTGCTCAAACCTCGGTCCTCGTCCCTGATGCCAATCCAATAACAAGGACACAGTTTTGGGGATAAGGAAAAAAGAAGGTTTATTGCTTTGCAAGCAAAGGAGGAAAATAGGGGACTTTTGTTCCAAAGGCTGTGTTCTTATGCCTCGCTTTTAAAATTCAGGTATAATTGACATTGATTAGGCTTTAATGAACCAGTCTTTATCTCTTGTCATTAATTAAAGCTCAGGGTTTACATTAGGGTTCACTCATTGTGTTGGACAGTCTGTGGATTTTGACGAATGTATAATGATGTCTTTCTACCATTTGGATCAGAATAAATTGCCCTAAAAATTATCTGTGACTTACCTATTTTTCTTTCATTTCTCCAGATTTCAGGCAACCACCAATGTTTTTATATTTTATGTTTTTTGGTGTTGGAGATTGAACCCAGTGGTGCTTAACCACTAAACCACATCCCCAGTCCTTTTCAATTTTTATTTGATTATTATTTTTTCATATATAAATTTTTTGGTTGTTGATGGACCTTTATTTTATTTATTTACATGTGGTGCTGAGAATCGAACTCAGCGGTTCACACATGCTAGGCAAGTCCTTTACCACTGAGCTGCAACCCCAGCTCCCTTTTTATTTTTTGAGACAGGGTCTCACTAAGTTGTTTAGGGACTCACTAAATTTGTTGAGACTGGCTTTGAACTTGTGATCCTTCTGCCTCACCCTCCCAAGTCACTGGGATTACTATATTTTTACTTCTCCATAGTTTTGTCTTTTCCAAAATATCATATAGTTGGACTAAACAGCATGTAGCCATTTCAGAATGAATTCTTTCACTGAGCAGTGTGCCTTTTTTTTTTTTTTTTTTTTTTTGTGGTGCTGGGGATTTGAACCCAGGGCCTTGTGCTTATGAGGCAAGCACTCTACCAACTGAGCTATATCCCCAGCCCAGCAATGTGCTTTTAAGGTTCATCCATGTCTGTGTCTTGATAGCTTATTTTTATTTTTATTTTAAAAAAAGTATTTTTTAGTTGTTGATGGACCTTAATTTTATTCATTTATTTATATGCAGTGCTTAGAAACCCAGTGCCTCACACATGCTGAGTAAGCGTTCTACCACTGAGCCACAACCCTAGCCCCTGATAGCTTATTTTTATTGTTGAGTTGTGGAAGTGTCATCATTTGTTTATCTGTTTACTTACTAAAGAGCATCTTGGTTACTTCCAAATTTTGGCAGTTAGGAATGAAGCTAATACACACACAAACACACATACACAAACATATATTCAGGTATAGCTTTTGTTGGGATATAAATTAAAAAAAAATTTTTTTTTTGTTGTAGTTGGACATAATATATTTATTTATTTATTTTTTTATGTGATGCTGAGATTTGAACTCAGTGCCTTACTTGTGCTAGGCAAGTGTTCTACCACTAAGCCACAGTCCCAACCCAGGCTATAAGTTTTTAACTCTTTTGGATATATACCAAGACTGTGATTACTGGGTTATTAATAGAGAATGTGCATTATTAATAGAGAATGTGTTTAGTTTTATAAGAACCTGCCAAACTGCTTTCCAAAGTGGCTGTACCATCTTGCATTTCCAGCCAATAATGAATGAGGGTTCCTGTTGCTCCACATCTTTACCAGCATCCAATGTTAGTATTTTGGGTTTTCATTATTTTAACAGATATGTAATATTATCTCACCATTGTTTCCTTCTCTTAAAAAACATTCTGTTCAAACTTTCAACAGTATCAGGAATGCTTTAAAAAGTCAGTATAGGATACATGCCATATTGCTAATAATTAAAAAAAAATTTTAATTGTAGATGAACACAGTACCTTTATTTATTTATTTATTTTTATGTGGTGCTGAGGATTGAACCCAGTGCTTCATATGTGCTAGGCAAGTGCTCTACCACTTAGCCACAACCCCAGCCTGATGACAATTCTTTATGTGTTAGCCAAAAAACAGTTTAGTATGATTGTCTTTTTCTTTTTTTAATATTCAGGGAGATTATAGCTTGGAATGTAAGTGATTTAAAAAGTAGAGAATTCTTTTTTTTTTTTTTTTTTGAGAATTCTTTTAATTTGCTTTTATTAAGAGTCAACATCCTTAAATATATAGATCTGAACCTTACATATTAAACATCATATGAATATACTAAATTTTATAAATTTTCATTGCTTCTTTTCCTTTTTTATGATCTTCATTAGAATGAACATCCTCAAAACGTCCTGTTGAGTAAAGTTGCAGTTGTGTCTTGAGGCCATAACTTTTTCTTTTTAAACTATGTTATTAACCTGTGAGGGGTAGAAAAATCTATTGGCTCGTGACTAGTATTTAAAATTTTTAAATAACTAAAATAGAATAGAAATTTTCAGAGTGGAGTACACATAAAAGTTTGGTTTCGGCTTTATGTATGGGTGTATTTGATCATGGTATAAAACACTTCTCACTATGGTTTCCAGCCAAAAACATTAGAAAGCCACTGAGAAGTGGAATTGCTGGGAGTGAGAAGGACCATTTCCACTTTCTTGAGAATACTCATTATAGCTACTGAGAAATTGTTCTTGATAGTGGTTATGACTGTTTACTATTCCATTATATGATATGAGAATACCATTTCTTCTAACTCCTTCCCCTCTAAGAAATTTTCTCTTGTATATTTCCCCTTTTTTGCACTTTTTAGTCTCTCTTTTTTGTGTGTGTGTGGTGGTGGTGCTGGGCATTGAACCCAGAACCTTGTGCATATGGGGCAAGCACTCTACCAACTGAGCTATATTCCCTCCCCTAGTCACATTTTTTTAGTTAGCAAATGCATGCCAGAATTAATTATTTTTTGAGATATAATTAATAGTAGAAAATTAATCATTTAGAAAGTATAATTTTATGTTTTTTAATATACTCGTAAGCTGTGCAATTATCACCACCATATAATTCTAGAACCTTTTCATTGCCTCAAAAAGAAATCCAGTATCCATTAGCAGTCAGTTCCCATTTCCCCATTTCTTCTACCAATCACTGGCCACTACTCCTCTGCCTTCTTATCTCTGTCTATTCTGGACATTTCACACAAATGAAATCATGTTTTTTTTTCATGTCTGCCTCTTGTACTTGGTCCAGTGCCCTCATGACCCATCTATGATGTAGTATGCATCAATACTTCATTCTCTTTCATGGCTGAATAATACTCCATTTTATGAATATACTACATTTTCTATCATCAGTTGTGGACAGTTAGGTTGTTTCTACTGTCTGGCTATTGTGAATAATGCTGCCATGGATGTTTGTGTATAAGGTAGCTGTACCAAACTACTTTCTCACTAGCAATACAGGAGGCTTTAGTCTCCATATTCTTGACAACACTTGATGCTATATATTTTTTTTTATTATCATCAACTTAGCAGATGTGGAGTGGTGCTGTATAGTGATTTTGATTTGCATTTGCATTTCTGTAATGACTGATGATGTTGAGCATCTTTTTGTGTTTTTTGGTCATTTGCTTGTCTTCTTGGGGAGAAATGTTTAAACAAATCAAATGCATGGGCTGGGGCTGTTGCTCAATGTTAGAGTGATTTGCCTAGCATTTGTGAGGCTGTGGGTTTCATCACCAGTCCTGGGGGGGAAAATCTATCTTTTAATGGAGTACTCTTCTTATTTTTAAGTTGTACAAGTTCCTTTTATAGTCTAGAAACTAGTCGTTTCCATTGTGTGTGTGTGTGTGTGTGTGTGTGTGTGTGTGTATTACCTTTTTCATTTTCTCGATAGTGTCCTTTTAACTACAGAAAGCCACCCTCCCACCAACCCTACAGTTCTGGTTATTGAACCCAGGCACACTTTATTACTGAGCTACATCCCCAACCCTTTAAAAAAAAAAAATTTTTTTTTTTTTTTTTTTGAGATAGGGTCTTGCTAAGTTGCCCAGGCTGCACTTTAATTTATGAATTTCCTGCCTCAGCCTTCCAAGTAGCTGGGATTACAGGCATGTACCACCACACTTCCCTAGTTTTTAAAATTTATTTTGCAACAATGAAAAAACATCAAATGACTGACTGGGTAGTGAAGTGATTGGTTTCATTGTTGACTGTTTTGATTGGTGGGGCAATTTCCCTTCTGTGTTGATGTGTATGCCTCTGTTTTGTGGCATCTCACCGGGTCAGAACAGATATTCTTTTCCAGCAAAGTGCTCTGGTCAAAGCAAGGTCCCTGAATTATTGTACTTTTCTAATAGAATCTATAAGCCAGTGCTTAAGGCTCATGTAAACAAATCTGTCCTTTACATTTTCTCCCTTCTCACTTCAACATATTTTATTTTTATTTATTTTTAGGTTGCAGTTGTTTTGATGGATACACAGGGAGCATTTGACAGCCAGTCAACTGTGAAGGATTGTGCTACCATTTTTGCTTTAAGCACCATGACTAGTTCTGTTCAGGTAAAAACCACTTAACTTGTAGTGAGAGGAAATACAATAAAGGGAGACCATCTCATTTTAGTTACTATTCTATAAAAAAAAATTCTGTTGTGATGTATAAATGTTAGACTATAGATGTAAGATAACTCTTAGCTCAAGAAGGGGAACTAAATTGTTTTTTTCTTTGGTGATAATTATATGTACTATGTTCTAAGAAAGGTCCAAAACATGGAAATTGAAATTGTATCTATTATGTAGGAAATGCAGATTTGGTAAGAACTTAGGAAAATTGTATTTTATACTGTAAAGAAAATTTTGTGATTTTTAAGCTGTATTTATCATTTCCCAAAACACAGATAATATTACTGTTTTAATAGGCCCCATTTTCTTTTACTCAAACCTTTAATTGTCCAACTTTCTTTTGAATGCCTTAGACTTATTTGGGATTTATTTGAAGTAAGTAAGAATAGATCAATTTGGATTTTGTTTTCTAGATTTACAATTTGTCCCAGAACATTCAGGAAGATGATCTTCAACAGCTGCAGGTATGGATTATCATAAATATTTTAACATCATGATATATCACTTACAAGTTTTAAGAGTAAGAAAATTCTGAGAACTGAGTAGTTTTTAGTAAATGATTGAAATATGAAGAATTTGGTTCGTAGTAATCCTACACTGTGTGTGTTTAAGGCTGAGGTAGAGCAGGGATGATCAGGGAAAGGGCAGAGACTGGAAGAAAGTGGAGAGTAAGTCCTTAAGTATATGTTAGGGGAGGTGTTAAAGGAGAGGGAGCCACAAGGAAGGGTTGCAGGGTGTGATGGGAGCAGACTGAGTGATGAAGTCAGATAGGCAGTGAGATCTGGTTCACAACAGGGCTTGGACTTTTCCTCTGGAGGAGATGGGAGCCATAGAGGGTTTTGAGCAGTGCAGTGGTGTTACCTGACCTATTGTAAAAGGATCATTGGCTGCTGGGTTGAGAATGTTTAGGAGTGCAGGGATGCGTTTGGTGAGACTGGTCATGGAATTACTGCAGTATTGGAGGTGAAGTTAAATAAATTAGTATTTGTTAAATGTGTAGAATTATGTGCCTAGAAAATAGTATGTGTTTAATGGTTAGCATTTGCTAACCACTATTATTATTAGTTACTTCTACTATTATTCAGCGACTTCTTTTCTCTGTAGCAGCAGTTCTTATCTGTTTTTCATGTAAAATACTCTTTCTTGGGTATTCTAGGGTTGAATTCAATTCTTAGCATGCTTCTCTAATTTTATCTCCCCCAATGACATTGAAGAAAACATCAAAATTCAAGTGAGTATGTCGGTTATGAGAGGGATTCCCTTGAATCAGATATATTTTCCAGTCTTTTTTTTTTTTTTTAAAAAAAACAAGATCATTGTTAAATTGGCTCTTAATGACTAAGTGGCAATTGCTTGTAATATATAATTGATGGTTCTGTACTCATGTATGAGTGGTTGAGAACTGTGGCTCTGTATAACATTTCTATCAAAACTTAAGTTTGTCAGCCATTTTACCTGAAAGCTTATTCCTTTCTAAGCTTTTTCCTTTCACAAGTTTTTCAAATGCCTGCCTTGTGCGGTGTATAGGGCCAAGCACTATAGATATAACAGTGTTTGATACAGACCTGGTGCTTACCTTCATAGATTTTGTAGCCCAGTCAGAGAGATGTGAATGAAAAGGCAGGGTAGTGTGTTAAGAGTCCCAGGACCACAAACTAGGTGGTAGGATTGATTGTCTCACGAACTCAGAAGTCAAGGTGTTGGCAGGTTGTGCTTTCTTTGAAGGCTGGAGGGTAGAATCTCTTCTTGCTTCTTCCTATCTCCTGGTGGTTTGCTGGTGGTCCTTGGTGTCCCTGGATGTTCAGTCTCTTGTAGCACATCAATCTTTGTCTCTTGTAGCACATCAATCTTTGTCTCTTGTCTTCACATGGCTATCTTCCTTGTATGTCTGTGTGTCTTTACATGGCATTCTTTGTGTGGATTTGTTTTTCATATTGGATTAGGATTAGGGTCCATCTTTGTCTTTACTTGGTTACATTTATGAAGACCCTATTTCCAAATAAGGTCACATTCACAGGTACTGGGTGTTAGGACTTCAATGTTTTTTTGTGGGACGTGATTTGACCCATAACTGATGGTTAGGGAAATTGAGATACAGTTCCATAATTCTCCTACGATACTCTTCTCAAGAGCTCCATCATGTGCTGATTGCTCAAACTCAAGAGATTTTAAGTGTTGTTTTTCCCTAATCATTTCAACATAGACCTTTCTGCTGCTTTTTGTCCTATATAGTCATGCAACTCCTGTATTGACCTTGTGTAGGGTCTTAACAGCTCTCCAGCGGACTTCCCTATTGCTGGTTTCTCCTATGGGAGAACTATTACCCACTGCTAAATCATCTTTTTGAAGTGTTATTGTGATTCTTAGACATCTATATTATTTTCCAGATTATTGTATTACATCTAAGCCTTAGTTTGTTCTTCAGCACAGTCTATTTAACATGGTTTCATTATCAATTGTGATTTTTTTCCATTTCATTCATTCTGCCCTAGTAATGCAAATGCTCATAGTTCCTACAAAATTCAACTTAATTCTTATAACTTTTAAAATAAAGTATTTGTTTTTTGTTCTAGTATCTTTCCTACTTCCATTTTGACCACATTCTCTTTCTTTGAACTCCATTAAAAATTCACATTTTCTTTAAGACTTTCTAAGCTAGTGCTGAGCACTACTACTTTATGTGTTTGGAGACATTAAAGTTTGGAGATTTTCCCAGTGAAATGCATTTTTTATTTTCTCTATAGTAAATATCTTGTAAAAGTACTTTTTATCATTTATGCTACAGTTATAGGTTTGGTGTGGAAGGATTTGTGGGTTGAGATAGAAGCATGTATTATGTATAACTCGTAAGTTTTTGTAATAAGAAGAAATTTTGGAAGAGGACCTGTGTTTTTTAGACAAAGTAGAGGGGTCTTTGGAATGGAAGCCTTGGTGAAGGCAAAGAATAGCAATAGGAATGATTCAGTAGTTGAAACAAGGTTGAGGAGCTTGTAGCCAGAGCAGAATGTTTGTATTTATTTGATTTTTGTCAGTGAAACTATCTGGGTGAGAGAATCCAAGCTGTGGACATATTGCAGTGAAAAAGATCATTGGAGGTCAAATGGCAAGGAGTTTTGAGCAGGAATTGAATGTAAATGCCTACTCTGCTGGAGGAAGACTGAGACAGATGCCAGAGTCCTCAGTGAATGAGAAGGAATTAGTATTATGATTAGTAAATGGACAGCAGTAAGGAATGAACTAAAGAGGTAAGTAAGCATGCAGAATGAACAGATGCAGAGTAGGACTTTTGCAACACAACAGAGAATAATGATTTAGAAGTGACACAGGAAAAGGAAGGAAGTCACCAACCTCACCTTTTGATCCTAGGACGTGAAAGAATAATAGTCACTGTTTCAGATGTCTGTAGGGAAAACTGAGCCCTCAGGTTTTAGTTTAAGTAAGGAGGCAGAGAAGCAGCTGGAAATGTAGGGAATTTGGTCCTTGGGGTTCAGAAGTTGTAGATGATGCAGTGGAAGTATCTTCACGGTGGAAGGTGGGAGATCTGGAGTATTAAGTGCATGGTGGTGCCACTGCCATAAACTATAAAGCAGGGGTGAGGGGATGTGGCTGCCTTTAGGTCATCTGATCAATGGATTAGTGAAAATAGGTATGATGGGCATGATAGATTTACTCATTATAGGTTTATTTACTCTATTAGTCCATTTTCTATTACAAAATACCTGAAACTGGATAACTTTATAAAGAAAAAGTTAATTTAGCTCACAGTTCTGGAAGTTCAAGCATATGTTGTCAGCATCAGCTAAACTTTGGTGAAGACCTCCTGGTGGATGGCATCATAGTGGCAGGAGTGCGTGGGAGTGAGATCATGTAAGACAAGAAGCCAAAGAACAATCAGGAACTAACTGGGGGCCCAAGAGAATTATGTTAATTCTCTTCAAGGGCATGTTTCCAGTGACCTACAACCCTACCTCATTGCCACTGCTCTTGAAGTCCCACTGCCTCAACACTAATAACACTGAAGACAAAGCCTTCAACACACCCTTGGGGGATAAACCATAGCACTCACAGTAAGCCACCGGACTTAAGGGCTAGAGGTCTTGTTCAACTTACAAAGCTGGTGATAGATTTAGCAACTATATAAATGTAAACTTTAAGAAGGAGAAGATAATAATGCTGTGTGCCTGGAAATATACAAAAATCAACTGAAAAAGCAATTTAGAGCCTAAGAAATTAAATATGATACTCATTACAAAATATGGACATCTAGGCTTTCCTATCTACCAACTGTAGTCAATTTAAAAAGTAATGGAAAACACGGTAGCAATAAAATATTTAAATCATGGAATAAACTTAATGAGAGCTATAGGAAGCATTTCAAAACAGTACAAGACACAAAAAAGACTTAACCAGATGCAGGAATACATTGTCTTCAACGTACTGATTTCATTTCCTTTGGATGTGTATCTAAGTAGTGGGATTGCTGGCACATGTGGTAGTTACGTTTTTCATTTTTCTTTTTTTTTTGTGTTGGTGATTGAACTCAGGATCCCTGTACCACTGAGCTACATCCCCAGTCTATTTTATTTTGGGGGAGGAGGTACAGGGTGTCACTAAATTGCTGAGGATCTCTGTTTTGCTAAGTTGCCCAGGCTGATCTTGAACTTGTAATACTCCTGCCAAGTTGCTTATATTACAGACCCAAACCTATTTTTCATTTTTTGCTAACATCCCTACTGTGGTCTGCCATGGCTATACCTCTCTTTAGAGGCCACCACTGATAGTGCTTGGTTTGCTTTCTGCTTTGAGATTTTTCTTTTCTTTTTTGTATTGTGGATTAAACTCAGGGACACCTAACCACTGACACATCCCAGCCCTTTTTATTTTTAGATAGGAACTCACTAAGCTGCTCATAGCCTCGCTAAGTTGCTAGGCTGTCTTTGATTTTGTGATCCTTTTGCCTCAGCCTCCTGAGCCACTAGGATTACAGGAATGCATCACCGCATCTGGCATTCTTCTAGATGAGAACCTGGTTATACTGCCCCTTTAAAATTTTTAAAAAATTAATTGATTAATTAATTTATTTATGGTGCCGTTGCTGGAACCCAGGGCCTTAGGCATGCCAGGCAAGCTCTCTCCCACTGAACTATATCCCAGTCCCACCTTTTGTATTTTAAAAATTTAAATATTAATAATATGTAAAATTAAGATTCATTTTCCTTTACTCTTTTTTGGTACTGAGGATTGAACCCAGGGACATTTAACAACTGCACCACATCTCCAGTCCTGTTTATTTTTTATTTTGAGGCAGAGTCTCACTAAGTTGCTGAGGCTGACCTTCAAATTTTGATTCTCCTGCCTTAGCCTTCTGAGTCTCTGAGATTACAAGCATGTGTCATCATCACACCTGGCTTTCTCTCTGCTCTTCACCCACAGTTTCCTTCCTCTTATTATTCTAATAGTTCTGTTACAAATTTTGGTTAAAAAGTGGCCATTATTCAGAATTAATATTGTCAAAATGACTGTACTATCAAAACCAACAGATTTAATGCAGTTCCTATTAAAATTCCAATGACATTTTTCATAGAAATAGAAAAAGTAGTCATGAAATTCATTTGGAAAAATAAGAGACCCAGAATAGCCAAAGCAATTCTTGGTGAGAAAAGTGAAGCAGGAGACATCACAATACCAGACCTAAAATTGTATTACAGAGCTGTAGTAACGAATACTGCCTGGTATTGGCACCAAAACATGTAGACCAATGGTACAGAATAGAAGACAGAGACAAACCCACATAAAGGGGCTGGGGAGATAGCTCAGTTGGTAGAGTGTTTGCCTTGTAAGCACAAGGCCCTGAGTTCGATCCCCAGCACCAAAAAAAAAAACAAAACCCACATAAATAGTTATTTCATACTAGACAAAAGTGCCATAAGTATATATTGGAGAAAACAAATGGTGCTGGGAAAATTGGAAATCCATTTGTAGCAAAACGAAATTAAATCCCTATCTCTTACCCTGCACATACTAGACAAAAGTGCCATAAGTATATATTGGAGAAAACAAATGGTGCTGGGAAAATTGGAAATCCATTTGTAGCAAAACGAAATTAAATCCCTATCTCTTACCCTGCACAAAACTCAACTGAGAGTGGATCAAGGACCTAGGCATTAGACCAGAGACCCTGTGCCTACTAGAAGAAAAAGTAGGACCAAATCTCCATCATGGTGGCTTAGGAACCAAATTTCTCAACAAGACTCCTACTAAACTGCAAAAAAGTAAAATCAAGAATTAATAAACTGAAAAGCTTCTTCACAGCAAAGGAAATAAGAACGTGAAGAGAAAGTCTATAGAATGGGAGAAAAATCTTTGCCACCTGCACCTCATATACAGCATTAATCTCTAGGATATATAAAGAACTCAAAAAACTTAACACCAAAAAAAAAAAAAAAAAAAAAAAAACCCAACAAATAAATTGGCAAAGAAACTAAACAGGTACTTCACAGAAGAAATATAATCAATCAACAAATATATGAAAAAATGTTCATCTCTAGCTATTAGAGAAATGCAAATTAAAACTACACTGAGAGATCATCTCACTCCAGGCAGAATAGCAGTAATCAAGAATATAAGTAACAATAAATGTTGGCAAGAATTGCGGGGGGGTACACTCATACATTGCTGGTGGGACTGAAAATGGGTGCATCCACTCTGGAAAGCAGTATGGAGATTCCTCAGAAAACTTGGAATGGAACCACCATTTGACCCAGCTATCCCACTCCTTGGTTTATACCCAAAGGACTTAAAATCAGCATACTACAGTGACAAGGCCACATTAATATTCATAGCAGTTCAATTCACAATAACCAAGCTATGGAACCAACTTAGATGCCCTTCAACAGATGGATAAAGAAAATGTGGTATATATACACAATGCAGTATTACTCAGCCATAAAGAAGAATGAAATTATGGCATTTGCCAACAAATGGGTGGAACTAGAGACTATCATGCTAAGTGAATTAAGCCATTTCCAGTAAACCAAAGACTGAATGTTCTCTCTGATACATGAATGCTAACACATAATATTGGGGTTGGGGAATATAAGTTCACTGAATTAGACAAAGGGGAATGAAGGGAAGGGAGCAGAGATGGGAATAGGAAAGAGTAAAATGAATCAGACTTAATGTCCTACGTTCATCTATGAATACATAACCAGAATAACTCCCACATCATGTACAACCACAAACATGGGCAGTTATATTCCACGTATGTATGATATTCAAAATGTATTCTACTGTCATGTATAACTAAAAAGAAGAAATAAAAATTCTTTTAAAAAGGCCATTATTTGTCTTGTTTTATTGGTATATATGCATCTGTCTCTGTGTCTTAAGGACTGCTTCCATAGATTCAACCATCTCATTAAAAAATATTGCATCTATACTAAATATGTACAAGCTTTTTATTCTTGTCATGATTTCCTAAGCAGTACAGTATTTACAAATGCTTCCATAGCATTTATATTGTATTAGGTATTGTAATTAATCTAGTGATGATCTAAAGGATGTGCATATATGCAAATATTTAGCTCTTGCATGTAAGGGACTTGGGCATCTGTAGATCTTGGGGTCTGCGGTGTGGAATCAGTCACTCAGGGATGCTGATTGTGCATGTTCTTTCCAGCTGATGCTCACTTTGAACTATGATTATGTTTCTTGTAATTCATAGGTATGCATTGTCTTTTTTCAGTTTATTATCTTCTGTATGCTGATCACTAATGTGCTCACAAACTTATAGACTCATAAACTTGTCAGCATGATCTAAATACTTCTGGGTTGTTTTATCTTTCCTCGGGGAGGCTTTATACCTGGGGGGTGAATCCTGCTTGAGTCTAGACTGCTGCTTGCAGGCCTGGTGCACAGCTCTCATTCAGCAGCCTTCCTTTGCCACCATCCTGGCAATTACACTTCACTTTGCTCAGTTGAGTCCCGTTTAATCTTTGGATTATTCACTCCTAACTCTTCATTCTCTGTAAGAGGTAATTTTTTTTGAGGTCTTATAAGTCTAAAAATATTTTAGTTTTATCCTAGAATTATAGAATGGAATTGTTTTTCTTTTAGAATTATGAAGGCATTCTTTCATTGTCTTCCACTATCCAGTGTTGCTGTTGTCTTGAGTTATCTCCTTCCTGTTCCTTTGTATTTGACCTTTTTTCTCTCTGGAGTTTGTAAGATCTGTATTCTGTTTTTTTTTTTTTTTTTTTTTTTTGGTGCTGGGGATCGAACCCAGGGCCTTGTGCTTGCAAGGCAAGCACTCTACTGGACTGAGCTATCTCCCCAGCCCATGATCTGTATTCTTGGTAGGCATTTTCATGATAAAGTGACTCAGTATGGGCCTTTTCTTCATTTTTGGCAAACTTATATCCTCAAAGAGATAAGACGTTGTAACTAAGATAACAGAATGCTGTTAAAAAGCAACATTCAGGAAAAAAAAAATCTCCTGGAAATTAGAAATATAAGGGAAAAAAAGGAAAGATTCATTAGGGGAGGAGTTAGAATATACATTGGAGAAAAACTTCCCAGCAGGTTAAATAAAGATATAAAGAGTAGAAACCAGGAAGGAGGGAGGGAATGAAGGAGAGAGAGGAGAGAGAGACTATAGAGAGGGGGAATGAATGAGAAAAGAAGGATGGATGGGGGAATGTGGAGGAGCTAGACACAGGAGGGCACACACTGGAAAAAGGATCAGTTCAAGAGAGGTTTAGCATGTTAATAGGTGTTTTAGTATAAGAGATAGAAAATGAAAAGAAATTTTAAAAGGACATGATGCTATAGTATTGAAGAACATGTTTTCTCCTTTCCTGTTGTAGAATTTTCTCAAATGTGTGGTGGTCTTTGGGTGTCTGTATTTAAGCGTGAGCAATTAAAAACCTCAGTGGGGGGCTGGGGAGATAGCTGAGTCAGTAGAGTGCTTGCCTTGCAAGCACAAGGCCTTGGGTTTGATCCCCAGCACCACAAAAAAAAAAAAAAAAAAAAAACAAAAAAAAAAAACAAAGAATAATAATAAAAAACCTCAGTGGGAGCTTTGATAAGAGGGCAGGCCCTTGTGTATTGATGTGGATCATAGTGAGGTGATTGGGCAAGATTACTGGCTATTTTGTTGACAACTTCTAAATATTAGTCTTTTCAGAAGTTTATTCTTGGGCTGTCACTTTCCCCAGAGATTTCTTTAATCTTCCAGTAGAATGAGAGAGCCAGGGAGTCCTGCCTCGTATGTACACTTTTTACCCACTGGGCAGGTTCTTGTGCTCCCCATCAGAAGACTCAGATAAAGGCACAGCTGCAGCAGGGACCAGACTCTTTATTGGGATGTTTTGCTCCAGTGGAGACACAGCACTGACCACGAGAGTGTTAGGCTGGCTTTCCAGACAAGACGAGAGAGTCAGTTTTATTCTCACAAAATGGGTGGGCTTGAGTTTAGGAATATTAATTGCTTTTAGGATGAATTTTAGAAGGTGTTTTTCCTTTCCTTGGTAAGCACTTCAGCCTTGAGGAAGAGGTAGTCACCCAGTAATCCTGGTGCCAAAGTTTACATTTGTCACACTGAGTCTATGACGTACATGAACATCTTTGTCTCGTGAAAAGAGTGAGTTGCTGTAGCTGTTAAAAGAACACATAAAGCTGGGTGTGGTGGTGCACCCCAGTAACACAGCAACTCAGGAGGATCGCAAGTTCAAAGCCAGCCTCAGCAAAAGTGAGGTGCTAAGCAGCTTAGTGAGACACCCTGTCTCTAAATTAAAAAATACAAAAACAGGGCTGGGAATGTGACTCTGTGGTTGAGTGCCCCTGAGTTCAATACCTGGTACCCACCCATGCCCCCCAAAAAAGAACACGGGTGGGAAATGGAAGAGAACACAAATCATGGTAAGTAACATATCTTGGGAGTCTGTGTCTTTGGTGATTCCTCAATACTTTTATCCTTTGTGTTTGTCCTTGGAGAGGCTGGTGGGATCATCCTGTTCTACTGATGCATCTGGTTTCTGAAGCTGGTAAGGTTGTGTGTGGATAAGTAAGGCACATACCAGGTCTTTAATAGCTGACAGGCTATGTGAGTTGAGCTCCCTGGAGTGGCTAGGAACTGTCTCATTCCCCGCCTTAGAACTTCTGCTTTACTAAGCGGTGCTGCTTTCCATGGGAGTCTCTGACTCTCTCACTTTGACTTAGTTTCCTGTGTCCAGTAAGGTAGTGGACTTATTCCTAAGCCCATCTGAGGTTGGCGTCAAAGGCTAGGGTTTTTGTTTTTTATCCTCTCTAGATAGCACACCTCCCATCTTCTGTGGGTAGTCTGGAGAGCATGGGGCTGCGTGGATGGGAATCTGGGAGTGTAGGTGCTCTGCAGAAATTTGCAAACATTTCTTTAGTTGTCAGCCCCCTTCTTTATACCCCTCCTGCAAGGTAACTGCACCTCGATAATTTCCAAGCCTTTCAGGGATTCTGCTGAGAGAATCTGCTTATTTCTTATTGGTCCTACCTTGCCTCTCACGGAATTTTTGGCAGGGCAGAGAAAGCTAAAATTTGACATTTATCTCTCTTTTCCTTCCAAAATGTTCTGACAGGTTTTCTTTTTTTTTTTTGTTTTGTTTTTGCTGTCATGTTATTTTCCATTCCATTTATCCTGTGAATTTATAATCTTTTTTTTTTTTTTTTTTTTTGTAGTAGGAATTGAACCCAAGGGTGCTCTACCATTGAACTACTTTCCCAGCCTAGCCCTTTTTATTTTTTGAGACTGGGTCTTGCTAAAGTTGTTGAGACTGGCCTCAAACTTGTTTTCCTCCTATCTTAACCTTCCAAGTTGCTGGCATTACAGGGTTGTACCACTGTGCCTGCCTCTGAGTTTATAATTTCTATTTATTTATTTTGGAGTGGTGGGGAAAGAACCAGGATCTCACACATGTTAGGCAAGTGTTCTACCATTAAGCTATATCCCCAGCTCCAGTTTATAACTTTTAAATGTCACTTTGTTATACTTTTAGTGAGGTTTTACAAAGAAACAGAGGTAAATGTGTTGATTCAGTCATTTTCATGGCATGAATACTATGGGACCAGTACTTTTCTTGCTGCTGGATGTTACAAAATGTGGAACTGACAGATGTTCCTGCTCTCATGTGGTTTAAATGTGAAGATAGACTATTTAAGACCAGTAAAGATGTAGCATATTAGATAGTGGTAAACTAGGGGGAAAAATAAAAAGGACACAGGATAGGCAATACCGTGTGGAGAGTTGTAATCTTTTTAGGTTTATGGCTGTGGAAAGTTAGTTGAGAAGGAGCTGTTTGAATAAAGACCTTAAGAAGTGAGGGAGGCAATCCCAAGGATTTTTATTTTTTGTACCAGGGATTGAACCCAGGGTGCTTAACCACTGAGCCACATTCCCTAGCCCTTTTTTATATTTTATTTTATTTTGAGACAAGGTTTCACTGAGTTACTTAGGGCCTTACTGAATTACTGAGGCTGACTTTGAACTTTCTTTTTTTTTTTAATATCTTTTTTATTTTAGATGTTGATAGTCCTTTATTTTATTCATTTATTTATATGTGGTGCTGAGAATTGAACCCAGTGCCTCACACATGCTAGGCGTGTGCTCTACTACTGAGCCATGACCCCAGCCCCTGACTTTGAACTTTCGATTCTCCTGCCTTAGCCTCCTGAGTTGCTGGGATTACAGATTTGCGCCACAGTGCTCATCTCCCAAGGGTATTTGGGGCAAGAACACTGCAGGCAGAAGGAGGAGCCAGACTAATGGCCCTGAGGGAGCTTTGTGTCCAGTGTGTTTGAGGTATAGTGTGAGAGGGACCAGTGTGTCTGGATCACAATTGAAGGACTAGTTTTAATACTAAGTAGGGGTTACAGGGTTGTTTTTGTTTTGTTTTTTTGCGGTGCTGGGGATCGAACCCAGGGCCTTGTACTTGCAAGGCAAGCACTCTATCGACTGAGCTGTATCCCCACCCCAGGGGTTACAAGGTTGTGAGCAGAGTCATGCTGTGGTCTAACATTATTTATAGCAGAACTCCACAGGGAGGCAAGGGACTGAGGTGGGGAGACCAGTTAGAAGGCAATTGTAGTATTCTAGCCCATGTGGGAGTAGTCAGTGATTGGATTCTGGTTTGATTGATGAATTGAGATGTGAGAGAGGGGAATCACTAAGATTAAGATTCATGGCTTCTGTGGACTTTTTTTTTTCCCCCTTTGGTACCATGGATTGAACTCGGGCACTCAACCATTGAGCCACATCCCAGCCCTTTTTTGTATTTTACTTAGAGACAGGGTTTCCTGAGTTGCTTAGGGTCTCACTGAGTTGCTGAGGCTGGATTTGAACTCGTTATCCTCTTGCCTCAGCCTCTGGAGCCACTGGGATTACTGGTGTGCACCATTGTGTCAGGCTTCTGTGGTCTTTTAAAACTGTGGAACTTTTGTTGTAATACAAGTAGTATCCAGTCTGTTAAATGGATATTTTGTGAAAGAATAGCATAGAACTACATTAAGTTATTTATTAAATTAAGTTGTTAAGTTATTTTGCTTTATAAATCATAACTCTTCTTTTTTTAAAGCTCTTCACAGAATATGGTCGTCTGGCAATGGATGAAATTTTCCAAAAACCCTTTCAGGTAGAATATTAACTTTGAATGTAATATGTATCTTTGTACATGACAGCTCACAGGCCACATGTGGCTTGCTGCCTATTTTTATATGATCTGTAAGGTGAGAGAGAGAAACATACACACAATTTTTTTTTTTTTCTCCCAGTGCTGAGGATTGAACCCAGGGCATTGTGCTTGATAGGCAAGCACTCTACCAACTGAGCCAAATCCCCAGCCCCCCACACATTTTTTTTTTTTTAATTTAAGTTTTAATTTTTGCAATGCTGGAAATTGAACACATAGCCTTGTGCATAGGCCAGTGCTCTACCACTGAGCTACATCCCCAGCCCTGGTTTTTATATATTTTAATAGTTGAAAAAAATGAAAATACGATGAATATTTCATGACATGTAAATTGTCTGAAGTTCAGACAACAGCCATAGCTGAAGTGTTAGTGGGACATAGCATACTCATCTGTTTATGTGTCAGCTGTGGCTGTTTTCCTGCTATAATAGCAGAGTGGAGGAGCTATTTAAAATACTTACTCTCTGGCTCTTTATAGAAATCATTTGCTGACCTCTGCTTTAGCTAATTGTTTCTTGAGGATGAGGAAGCACAGTAACCTCAGTAAGACTAGAGGTGCTTTAACATGTAAACATTATTTCTTTTCCTTCCTTCTTTGTTTTGATACTGGGGATTGAACCCAGGAGTGCTTTACCATTGAGCCTACATCTCAAGTTCTTTTTATTCATTTTTTAATTTTTTAAAAATATAATTTTTAGTTGTATATGAACACAATACCCTCAATTTATTTATTTATTTAAAATTTTTTATTTTCACAGACTGAATTTTGATTCATTATACACAAATGGGGCACATCTTTTCGTTTCTATGGTTGTGCACGATGTAGATTCTTACCATTTGTGTAATTTATGCAATGCCTCACACATGCTAGGCAAGTGCTCTACTACTGAAGTATGGCCCCAGCCCCTCTTTTTATTTTTTATTTTGAGATAGGGTCTTGCTTAGTTGCTGAGGCTGGCCTCAAACTTGTGATTTTCCTGCCTGTTTCCTGAGTAACTGGGATTACAGACATGTGCCACTGTGCCTGGCTTTTTTTTTTTTTTTTTTTTTGAGATGGGATCTTGCTAATGTTGGTCCAGGCCAGTGTCAAACTTATGGATTCAAGAGATACTCTTGCCTCAGCCTCAGAAGTGCTGAGACTACAGATGTGTTCCTTTTCCTTTTCTAATGTAAATAACTCTGATCTTATGATTAGCTGGTGCCATGTCAGTCTTTTTCCTCTTTCTTTACTATATTCCTCCTACTTGCCTTTAGGGCAGAGGCTTGAATTTAGTGTTTTCTTTTTTTTTTTTTTTTTTTGCTGGAAATTGAACCCAGGTCCTCACACATACCAGGCAAATGCTGTAATATTGAGCCCCATCCCCAGTCCAAATTTAATGTTTTCTTGGCAGTCCTTTTTATTTCTATTGACCTGGAGGAATAAAAATAACAGATGGGATATATTGAGCTCACATTTGGCTTAAACATGTCCTTTCAGTGTTAATAAAGTTTCCAAGACATTATGGAAAGTCCTTTGTAGAAATTGGCATTAAGCAAAGAACTGTTGCCATTACAGCTTGAAAATGCGTTTATGTAATGTTTCTCTTTTTCTAAATAGACACTGATGTTTTTAATTCGAGACTGGAGTTTCCCCTATGAATACAGCTATGGACTGCAAGGAGGAATGGCATTTTTGGATAAGCGTTTACAGGTAATTGGAAATAAAAATCTCCTAGGGAATTATTCAAAAGTATTGATAACTTTCGTATTTGTCTTTGGCTATTGTATTTAAAACAGATTATCAAAAATGATACTAAATGTATTAAATATGAATCTAGCACAAATTAATATTATTTATTCATGATAAAATAAAAGAACTTGGAGAACTTGGGTATACAATGCACAGAGATATGTAGAAAACAACTGTGATTAACAATCAAAGTATGATTATAATTTCCATTTCACATTTTAAACCAGGTTATATATGTGTCTTTAGAATTTTATGTCAGAATTTTAGTTCTGTTATTTTATTCAGAATTTATGTTTGCTTTGGCACAGATATAAACAGACCTAGCCTGTTCCCCAAAACCAAAGCAATAGGAGTCCTTAGTCACTACTAACTAGTTAGATCCTCCTTCCCTCACACAAACTCTTGGTTCTTTTTTTTTGTATTGGGGATTGAACTGAACTCAGGGATGCTCATCCCCAGCCCTATTTTGTATTTTGTTTAGAGACAGGGTCTCATCAAGTTGCTTAATGCCTTGCTTTTGCTGAGGCTGGCTTTGAACTTGTGATTCTCCTGCCTCAGCCTCCTGAACTGCTGGGATTACAGGCATGTACTATCCACCCTGCCAAACTTTTTTCTTAAGCACTATGTAGTATTCTTTTTAAAACAAACTCTTCAGTATACCTCTTCTTAGTTATAACTATGGGAGCCAAGCATGGTGAATCACACTTCATGCATTTATTATTTCTTGGGGTTCTGAGTTTTCTTATTGGCCTATGTAATCCATCAGAACTGGGAAATCCTTCCTTTATCCCCATTCTAGTGGTTCCTAGTGAAGAAAACCAAATAGTCTTTGGTCAATAAATAGTTGTTCTTCATTGGCAGGTGAAGGAACATCAACATGAAGAAATTCAGAATGTCCGAAATCATATCCACTCATGTTTCTCCGATGTTACCTGTTTTCTCTTACCACATCCAGGACTACAGGTGGCCACAAGCCCTGACTTTGATGGGAAATTGCAAGGTGTGTTACAGATGTTGTTACTCTAAATATGTGACTTGATCTTTGGAATTAAGTAATTACCAATAAATGTCAGTTAAAAATCAAGTGAATGCTTAGCCAGGCAGCACAAGCCTGTAATCTCAACGACTGGGGAGGGTGAGGAAGGAGTATCACAAGTTCAAAGCCAGCCTCAGCAATTTAGCAAGGCCTTAAGCAACTTAATGAGACCCTCTCTCAAAATATAAAAAGGGCTAGGGATGTGGCTTAGTGGTTAAACACCTCTGCGTTTAGTCCCTGGTACCAAAAAAAAAAAAATAAATAAATAAATAAATAAATAAAAAGATCAAGTAGTGAATGCTTAAGAGAAGTAGCATAGTCTATTAGAAAAATTAGTATTTACAGTCTAGTTCACATATTGCTCTTGACTTAATCTTGACAATCAAATTAGTTTACCCTAATTTCTTCATCTGAAATTGTGATGGTTATATCCATCAATGATACTTCTAAGAGACATTATGATTATTGATTTATAAGAGATTGTAAGTGAGGGGTTAGGGACTGTAGCTCAGTGGCAGACTGCTTTCCTAGCATATGTGGGGCACTGGATTTGATCCTTAGCACCCATAAAAATAAACAAAGGCATGCTGTCCATCTACAGTTACCAAAAAAAAAAAAAAAAAAAAAAAAAAAAAAAAGAGATTGAAGTGCTAAATAAAGGAAGACTAAACCCAAGTCAGCTAATATTTATCAAGTAAAATTATCTTCCCAAGAAAAGGTACCACAATGCATGTCGTTTTCAGCTTGTGATTATAGCAAAACCTGCTAGGTCAAGTTTTAATATCAGGAAGTGGATGGCAGGTGAGAGGAATCGAGTTGGGACTCCTGGGTTCCATTATCTTGTTTTGTTTCTTATTCATCAAGGACTTGAATCATTTAATGGCTGGCCCTCAGTTTACACATGTTAAGCTAAGTATTTTGTTTATAAGCTGCTCAGGTTCCTGGTAGAGTGTTGATAATAATAGCTACTAGTTTTGGAGACCCAGCTGAGTTGCTACTGCTGTGCAAGGTGCTTTCATACTGAGGCTCCCAATAATTCCATGAAGTTGGTGTCGTTTCCTTTAATTTACAGATGAAGAAACTGGCAAAAATTAGGAATGTTAGTAATTCAAAGTGCTCAGGTAAAAGCGATAGGGTAGATTCACAATCCAGATCCTGGTGTCCTGAAGCCATACTGTTTTGAAATAGAAATTCTTTGTTTCCAGGCAGTCTTTCAGAGGATATGTACTGTTTAGTTACCAGAGGAACTTGATTCTCAAAGTGGAAGGTTTTCATATCCTCATATTAAATATAAAATGTATCATTTTTCACTTTATTTGATAAAGTTGATTTATCAACTTAATTGATAAATTTGATTTAGTGGATCCAAGAAAATGAATGTACTTAACCAACTCAAGACTTACATTCTAGCTCATCTTAGTATTGCAAAAGAAACCCAGTTTGAGAGATTCACCTTCGATCTTCTATTTATTACTTGTATAATATTATTACTTGTATAATATTTTTAAGTGGTTGGCAGCATTCTTGAACAGGAAACTTGCAGAGACTGTTATATTGTGATTGAAAAATATATGACTTTGGGAGAGAAACCTGCTTAGGCAAACATGAATTAGAAACCTCTTACCTGAAAAAAGCAGTTGCAAGGGAATTTTCAGAGTTAAGTAGTTAGAAGAAGTTGAGCATGCATTTGCATGTATATATGTGTAAGTAACATATTCTTTTTTTTTTTTTTTCTTTTCAGTGCTGGGGATTGAACCCAGGGCCTTATGCTTGCAAAGCAAGCACTCTGCCAACTGAGCTATATCCCCAGCCCCAGTAATGTATTCTTTTAGGTTTATAACGCCTTTTTTTCTTTTGGTATTCAGGATTGAACCCAGGGGCACTTTACCACTGAGCTACATCCCAGCCCTTTTTTAATTTTTAAAATTTGAGACAGGGTCTCATTAAGCTACTACGGCTGGCCTTGAACTTGTGATCCTCTTGCTTCAGCCTCCCAAGTAGCTGAGACTACAGGCATGGGCCACTGTGCCCAGCTTTATAATGCTCTATTATTAGTAAAACTTCTGCCAAATCTTCCAATGGAATTCTTTTTTATTTTTTAAGAGCTTTATGGTTATACATAGTAGTTGGGTTCATCCTAACAAACTCATACATACATGGTAATCAATTTCAGTTCAGGATCCCCACTTCTCTGCCCCTTTTCCCTCCTGTCTTGCCCCTCCAGTGGAGTTCTTAAGTAGGGCTGTTTAGGAGATGATGTGCTGAGTAGAGTGACTTTCATCCTTCATGCCCTTCTTGCCTCATGGTGGTCTCAGGTTATCATATATAAACATACAAAAATGGCATTCTTCACTATTTTTAAGCATTTTAGTGTTTCAAAACATTTTGTTCTGAAATTGTTTCTTTTTATTTTATTCAGGAAATAGTTTAAAAAATATTCTGTAACCCTGACTGTGACATTTTTCTATCACTTTTAGGGATGCACATTGTATTAATTTCCTGTGGCTCTCTTCAACAAATGACCACAAACTGTGTGACTTAAGACAACAAATTTATTTCCTCACAGTTCAGGAGGCCAGAAGCCTGGAGTCATGCTTGGTTTCCTCTGGAGATAGAACCCGCCCCATGCCTCTCCACTAGTTGGTCATCGTGGGCATTCTTGGACTTTTGCTGCATCACTACAATCTGTTTTTGTCATCACACAGCCACCTTCTCTTCATGTTCTCTTTTCTTCCTATCAGCACACCAGTCTTTAGATTTAGGACTCAATCTAATCCAGTAAGACCTTAGTTTACTTGATTACATTTCCAAGTTATATTTCCAAATAAGTTCATTCTTGTGGTTCCTAATGGATTTGCATTTTGGGGAGGTAGCCACGGTTCAATTCACCATAAACACATGTAGATTATGAAAGGTT
Organism: Sciurus carolinensis; assembly: GCF_902686445.1. NCBI lineage: Eukaryota > Metazoa > Chordata > Mammalia > Rodentia > Sciuridae > Sciurus > Sciurus carolinensis. The sequence goes on from NC_062223.1 coordinate 11,719,054, forward strand.
TAATCACTAAATACTAAGTGTGATAAGTTTGATATTTATTACATTTATAAACAGGAAACAAATTATAAGCAATATTCATTGTCATAATTAAGCACTATTTGGTTCCTTTATTCAAGATAGAACTATGAAATATGTTCAGTGGGTTTGGGTCTTCCTTTATTACATGAGAAAGCAAGTTCAAAAGTAAGTATGGGGGGCTGGGGTTGTGGCTAAGTGGTGAAGCGCTTGCCTAGCATGTGTGAGGCACTGGGTTAGATTCTCAGCACCACATATAAATAATGAATAAAATAAAGGTTTATCAGCATCTAAAAATATTAAAAAAAAAAAAAAAAGTAAGTATAGGGCTGGAAGTATAGAGCCCACTGGTAGAGTGTTTGCCCAGCATGAGACCCTGGGTTTAATTCTCAGCACTGCAAAAAAAAACAAAACAAAACAAAACAATAAAACAGCCCCCCCCCCAATGGTCAGTGTATGTTAATGAAAATATGTGCAGCATCATAATAATCAAAGCACAAGTATGTTGTTATAGGCTATAGACTTTAAAGTACTGGGGCAGTACCACAATTTAAAATGTCTGTGTTCTTTGATCCAGTATTCTCCTTTTAAGAGTTTATCCATGCTCACCTCGCAAACACAAAGTCCTGGGTTCAATCCCCAGCACCGCAAAAAAAAACAAAAAAAACAAAAAACTCAAAAAGAAAAAAAAGAAAAATAAAAGAGTTTATCCAAGGAGTTGTCCAAATCAGTGAACAAAATATATGTCAAGGCTATATACTTCACTAGCATCATAATTATAGAGAATAATTGAAAACAATCCAAATGTTTGTTTATCAGGAATTAGTTAAATTATAATACATCTAATCAAAGGAATAAAATGTGGTCCTTAAAAAGGATAAGATATATAGTTGGATCTATATGAAATTTACACAGAAAGATGTCCATGGTAAATTATTAATTGTAAAAAGATTACAGAGTACCATGTGTGACATGATCCTATTTGTTTAAAAAAATATACATATCTATATATGTTTTTTAAATGGAAAGATTTGAAATCTAAAATTTTCCTTTTTTTGCTTCACTTAAAAATGTCAATAGTTAAATAGCCCTCGGTGTCTATGAGGATTTCTTATGAAGAATTCTTTGAATTCTGCAAAGGTTTATGTATAGCAACATGCCACGTAATGACATTCCAGTCAATGACAGATTGTATACCGAAGGTCCCAAAATAGACATGGTCCCAAATATATTATTATATAGCTTACATGTAGTAGGCTGTCCCATGCAGGCTTGTATAAGTACCCTGTGTGAGCACACAAGAGGAAATTGCCTAATGAAACAGTTCTCAGGGGCTGGGGTTGTAACTCAGTGGTAGAGCACTTGCCTAGCATGTGTGAGGCACTGGGTTCGATCCTCAGCACCACATAAAAATAAATTAAAAAAGGTATTGTGTCCATATACAACTAAAAAAACAAAAGTAAAAGAAACAGTTCTCAGATTGTCTCCCTACAATGTCTCCCATACTTTTTAGAATTGGAGATGGGTATTTGTAATTTTAGGAAACCTTTTAACTACATGGAAGCATACAGAGTGAAGAGTAGATGCTAAATTGCAAACAACAGGTGTCTTTGAGTGTCTGGCCAGTGCTAGCTTAAGAACCACAACCTTTTTTATAAGAGGCCAGTAAGTAGAGCTGATGTATTTCTCAAAGTTAAAAAACCTGGATGTTGGGCTGGGGTTATGGCTCAGTGGTAGAGTGCTTCCTTAGCATGTGTGATACCCTGGGTTCAATCTTTAGCACCATATAAAAATAAAAAGTAAAGATATTGTGCCCACCTACCACTAAAACAAAATATTAAAACAAAGCAAGATAAAAAATCCTGGATGTTATCTCAGAGGCTCAGGAGACTGAGACAGGAGCATGGAAAGTTCAAAGCTAGCCTCAGCAATGGCAAGGCCCTAAGCAACTCAGTGATACCTTGTCTCTAAATAAAAAATACAAAATAGGACTAGGGATGTGGCTCAGTGGTTGAGTGCCCTTGAGTTGAATCCCCAGTACCCTGCCGCCAAAACACCCCACCCCAAAAACCTGGATATTGTATTTTCTCAGGTACACATGTATAATTACTTGATTTAGTTTCTGCAGTCTTGTTCCATATAACTTGGAAAAGCCAACATTAGTCTTAGAATGGTTGGGGTAATCCACTGGAGAATGTTAATGTAGTTTCTGTAGAAAATTTAAGTTTAATAAGAAGCCATTTCTCCAGCTGTTTCCCCAAGTCTTATAGGAATTGTTTTAGTAGTTTTATTTTACTGTAGTTTTAAATATCTGACTACTTACTCAGAGGTAAACAACTATTAAACATGATCTTCGTTTTGGTGTACCAGAAACTGAGCTGCTGCTCCTTGTAGTAATTAGTTAGGAGAATTGGCTGCTTTATGAGACCCTGTTTCATCAGATACAGTGTGACTTTGTCGTCAGTATAAAGAAAAACATCTTTTCCTATTTACTGTAGTAGGGAGATGAATACACTCACTGTTTATTTGTTTAGTTAGAAATTAAACAGAAGGGTTTGTAGGGCAACATCTTTGATGTGAGAGACTGAGCTTGTCTCTTGGTAGATAGTTCTATTCTGATTTGAAATAGAATGGTATAACATTCATAGTAACCAGTTCCCTGCATGAAATATTTTTTGAAACAGTCTTTCGGTATGATAAAAGTTGAAACCATAAAAAAATTTAAATAGATAATACAGTCCTGTGTTTAAAATTCCAAAAAGAGTTAAGCTTTTGGTAAAGTCTCTCATTTTTTTATAAGCTTCCAGAGTTTCTCTAGTATATGCAAGCAAATAGGAATATATATAGAATGGCTTTATTTTTTATTTTATTTAATGTTTGCTGTTTTGGAGATTGAATCCAGGACCTTATGCATGCTAGGCAAATGCTCTGTCACTGAGCTAAATCTCCAGCCTTTTTAAAAATTTCATTTTGAGAGAGGGTCTTACTAAGTTGCTCAGACTGACCTTGAACTTGGGATCCTTCTGACTCAACCTCCCTAGTTTCTGGGATTACTGGTATGTACTACCATGCCTGGATACAACAGTATGTTATGTATATTATTATGAATGGCAGATACTTTTTCAGTGCAAGTTTATAAAGAATTTGTCTCACTTCTTTTCTTGAAATTTTGTGGTTTAAATTTTCATATTGCAGTTAGGTTTATGAAGTGTCAAAGAATTCTTTATTTTAACTCCCTATTTTCATTTGGTAGTTGGGAACTCAGGAAGATGTTAGAAGATTATGCAAATCAAATTCCCTGTGTTTTAATTTTGCTTCTTTACTGTTGGACCAGCTAAGTCTTACTTTGAGGAACCAGCCTTTATTTGATAGCTCTCCTGAATCCTCTGCGGGAACTTTGTAGAACCTACAAGGAGTCGGTCACCTTTCCTGATACAGTGGTTTACATCTTGAGTTGCCCCAGTGGACATCTGAGGAGATAATAGGAAATAACAGTGTGAGGCATAGGTGCTTCCACTTCTTTTAACATTAAAATGTTAACAAAAATAAAACATGATTTCAAGGGCTAGTGAGAGGGTGCAGCAAAGGCCCTGGACAACTTGAGAGGTCGTTTATTGGGTTGGGTTGCTATTTATTTATTTTTGGTGATGGTGATTGGACCCAGGGGCGCTTTACCACTGAACCACATTCCCAGCCCTTTTTATTTTTTATTTTGAAGCAGGGTCTTACTAAGTCATTGAGCCTGGCCTTGAATTTTCTTTTCTTTTCTTTTTTTTTTTTTTTTTTTTTTTTGGTGCCAGGGTCTTGTGCATGCAAAGCAAGTACTCTTCCAACTGAGCTATATCCCCAATCCCTTGGCTTTGAACTTTCTCTCCTCCTGGCTCAACCTCCTGAGTCACTGAGCTTACAGGTGTACGACATTGTGTCTGACTGTTAGTTTTTAAGATATTAATAGTATTTTTAAAAAACAACAAAAAAATGAATAGCCCAGAATGGAAACCAGGATAAGGATATTTTTGTACATTCTTTTCTGAATTGGAGAGAACTTCATATACTAAGAGGGAAGGAGACAAATAAAGGTACAATTGAATAGAGATCTATCAGCATCCTGGTCCCAGCCAGGAAGTATCAAACATACATATAATCTGGGATTCCTCTCACTACTTTTCAGCAAGCAAATGTTAAAATAATTGGATATACTGTGAAGATTGTGTTTTATGCTCACCTTGGTTGAATAAGGCTGTTCGGATTCTTGTCTCCTTCTTCATGGTTCTGTGAACAGATATTGCTGGTGAATTCAAAGAGCAGTTGCAGGCACTGATACCATTTGTATTAAATCCATCTAAGTTAATGGAAAAGGAGATTAATGGCTCAAAAGTCACTTGCCGCGGACTGTTGGAATATTTCAAGGTAAATATGGGTTTTAATTTTTAAAACTGATTTTTGATAAAAGTAATCTAGGTTGTAAACCATCCTGAATTTTAATATTCTGAAACTTAGAAATTTCCTGGGGGAGATGGTGAAAGGCATTTTGAGATCTTGGTGCCCTTCCAAGAATGGGCCGCTGGGTGGCAGTATGGGTCTAGGAACCAAATGGATGTTCTTTGCACTCTCTTCGAGGAGTGATTACAGTGGCTAAAGGAAGATTGTACTTCAAGGAAGATGGTGTGGACAGGAGATGGTTAGGAAGTTGCTGTGAGTAGGAGATGGCACCTAGATGTGACCCAACTACCTCCAGGCGGATGGTCTCTCTGCCCACAAGTTGTGGTGAGGCCGGTGTGCATGGGGAGTCTGATGGGAAAGGATTCCTAGGCTTGTGCTGCTTGAGAACATTTTTAGATAACTAAAAATGCTAACATCTACTCAAAGGTGTGTTGTGGTTTTGCTAATTCCTGATTGTTGATCTAGGTCTTTAGGAAAATGCAGTTGTATGGTCCCTATTTCAAAAAATTAGAACATGATTAAACTATGACAGAACACCGTTTCTCATAATCATTCTTATGTTTATATTCTAAGGCATATATTAAAATTTATCAAGGAGAAGATCTGCCTCACCCCAAATCCATGCTTCAGGTAATCAGTCCTTTGATATCCTAAATGATATCCTTTAATTGCTCAAGTTGATGCAGATACAGTAAATCAGAATCCTGTAAGAAGACAGGAAACAACTCACCTTTCCCATAATGCTAGATATTTTGATGTTTAGCACACCTTGCTGCACTCTAGGTGCCTTCTGGTTTTCTTGTCTTCATTCACAGTGGTACAATCAAAACAGATTGGCTTCTCTTTCTTGTTCTTCCTCTCACACACACTTTGGGAAACATTGCTTCATTATGCCCAGGTGAAGCATACCCACAGTTTTAGACAAGTAACTTCCAGTCACCTGGGGTTTACTTCCTTAGGACATGTCTTGACTTGTCTACTTATGATGCACACTGTTCAGGTTTTTTAGTTTCAAGTAGAAAATATCTTTGGTTGAAACAGTTCCTGACTTCTGTTTGCTGAACATAAGGGTCTTTATTGCCAAATACTGATTTCTTTAGTAGCAAAACGTTTTCACAAAGTTAGGTAGAGCCTCTGATTGACATCATAAAGATATATATAAATATACACACATTTTTTTGTTTTTGCTTTGCATCTCCCTTCCTTCTTCTTTCCTTCCTTCCTTCCTTCCTTCCTTCCTTCCTTCCTTCCTTCTTCCTTTTCCTTTCCTTTCCTTCCCCCCTCCCCACCCCCCATGGTGCTGGGGATTGAACCCAGGGCCGAATGTAAGCTAGGTAAATTCTGTACCACTAAGCTACACTCATAGCTCAAGCCCAGGGGCACTTAACCACTGAGCCACATCCCCAGCCCTTTTTGTTGTATTTTATTTAGATTCAGAGCCTCACTGAGTTGCTTAGGGCCTCACTAAGTTGCTGAGGCTGACTTTGAATTTGTAATCCTCCTGCCTCATTCTCCTGAGCCACTAGGATTATAGCTTGCATGTATTTCTTACATTTAAAATTGAGGCAAAGGAGGGCTGGAGATATAGCTCAGTTGATAGGGTGCTTGCCTTGCAAGCACAAGGCCCTAGGTTCAATCCTTAGCACCGAAAAAAAAAAAAAAAAATTGAAGCAAAGGAAATGATGTTTTCCTTGATTTTTGAACTTTTAATTCATGGCTTTGGAGAAAGCCATGTTTTGGGAGAAACTTTGGCAGAAAAGGTGTATTTTATCAATTGATGATGATATATGAAAACTTGAAAAATAGCAGAAGGTCAATAAAAAATCTGGGGAGGAGGGCAAGGGATGGTTTTTACCTAGAAAAATGGAAGAATTTATAGTTCATGCTTTCATTTCTTAAAAGGCTACCGCTGAAGCCAATAATTTAGCAGCTGCAGCCTCTGCCAAGGACATTTATTATAACAGCATGGAAGAGGTATGTGCTGCATGTTCCGTTTTCTGAAATATCTGTACCCTGTGCATTGTTGCTTAATTCAAAAGTTCAAACTACTTGGGGCATGTACTTCTTAGTGCATCTTATGATGAGGCAGCAAAGCTGTTTTCAGGTCTGCCTGGTAATTGGGGCCTTCTGATTATTACCATTTCTAACCAAAGTTTTATTACAGTGCCATTGTTCTTTGTGATTACTGGTACTCTGGTGTTTTAAGTGACTTATTAGCCTTGATCATCTTTCTAACATTAACTTCTAATATCGTAAAACAGTCTAACTTCTGTGTCTTTTTCACTTGTGTTATTCAGCACTTGTTTTTCAAGGGATTTTCTTTTTTCTTTAATATTTTTATTTGTAGGTGGGCACAATACCTTTATTTTGTTTATTAATTTTTTTTTAATGTAGTGCTGGAGATTGAACCCAGTGCATCATGTGTACTCAGCAAGTGCTCTACTACTGAACCACAACCCCAGCACTTGAAGGGATTTTCAGTATACCATTTTTGTTCTTTTTAGGTTTGTGGGGGAGAGAAACCTTATTTGTCTCCTGATATTTTAGAGGAGAAGCACTGTGAATTCAGACAACTGGCTCTGGACCAGTTTAAGAAGACCAAGAAGATGGGTGGGAAGGATTTCAGCTTTCGCTACCAGCAAGAGCTGGAGGCAGAAATCAAGGAACTCTATGAAAACTTCTGCAAGCACAATGGTAGCAAGAACGTCTTCAGCACCTTCCGAACCCCTGCAGTGCTCTTCACGGCCATTGTGGTTTTGTACATAGCCTCAGGCCTCACTGGCTTCATTGGTCTTGAAGTTGTGGCCCAACTGTTCAACTGTATGGTTGGACTGTTGTTAATAGCGCTCCTCACCTGGGGGTACATCAGGTATTCCGGTCAATATCGAGAGCTGGGCGGAGCTATTGATTTTTGTGCAGCATATGTGTTAGAGCAGGTAAGTGGTGCTGGCTGAGCATTGGTGATGGACAGATATTTGTGCTTCTGTTATATCTCAGTTTTGGAGAATTCATAGTGAAAGGAAGCATGAGAAACTTATCTTTCTAGTGGATTTTAGATTTTATTTTTCTTTAGAATATTAATATTTATTCCTAATATTTTGTTTCCTTGCCTAAAAATATCTTTTAATACAAAAAGTTCTGAACTTAGATGTATTGTGTTTAAACTTTTTAAGTTACATGTTCTTCAGGCAAAATTCTGGTGTGATTCTCTCTATGCCCACTCCCCTGATTAATTTGTTTCACTAAAAATCAAGAGCTTTGAAAAAAATAAGAACTCAACAAAACGTTCTGTTTTGAATCCTTTTGGGTTAGAAGTGAATGGCATCTCCTTCATTTAAAAATCTTGTAAAAAGCCAGTGGGTTTTGGCATTGGGGTGTTCTCCAGTCTTACAGATCTTTGAGACTGGATTGTTTCTTTTCCTGAGTAGCATGAACAAATCAGTTAGGTCAAGTAGCATGTGTGAAGCCAGGCAAGCCACCCACCATCATCCCCAGCTGGCTCCACTGACTCTTGGGAGTTAGCTGCTGCCATAGCCTCCCCTCACCCTGCATGCTTCTACTTTTGGCAGCATAGCAATGAGGAAAATTTATTTCCAAGGACTTATTGTCTTGATGTTGTGTTGTATTTTATTAACTTACATGTTGAATAAATGGACTTTTGCAGGCTTCTTCTCATATTGGTAATTCTACTCAGGCTGCTGTGAGGGATGCAGTTGTTGGGAGACCACCTGTGGATAAAAAAGCTCAATAGCATCTTAACAGGAGGATCCAGCAGGAGCCCAACCAGCCCCTGGATTCCTGAATCTCTGCATGGCTCTGGGTCCAAGTCCAGAGGAAGGGCTGATCTGAGACCATCTGGCAAGAGCTGCAACAGGGAACTGCAATAAATGAACTGACCTCTTCTGTGGTTTCAGATTCTTTAAACACATTTCCATTTCTGTTGGAAGCATTCCTTTTCCTTGCTCTTAGATCCAAGCCCGTGTCTGTCTTATTCTCTGCTTTATGCACTTTATTGGGGGATGGGGAAAGCTAAAGAAAAAAGTGGAAATGCAGCTTTTAAGTCTTTTATGTGTCACTTTAGTGCCTTTTAAGATTGAATCCATGCTTTTGTGGACACAAAAGGGAAGAGATGGAGGATAACCTCATGAAGTGTGCTCTTGTGGGTGAAACTCGTCAGTTCTTATAGACCTTACTCTTTTGAGAAGGTTTCCTTTTTTAAAAAGTTTACAAAACTTTGAGAAGCTTCAGAACTAAAGACTAACTGAAAATGATGCCATTAACCTTTTGAAATCTTATAATTTTAAGATTCTGTTTGCCATATGCTATGGGAAAATCATATATTTAAATATACCATACTTTGGAATATAAGGTCTTTTATCTGATAGGTTGGAGTTTTGTTGAACCTACTTTTTTTTTTTTTTTTTTTTTTTTTTTTTTTTTTGTTACTATGGCTTTTAGCACACAGGCAAACATGCCTGAAAAGCCAGAGTAGCCCATAATAATAGAAATGAGCTGGATACTTTAAGGAAAAAGCTGAGTTTGAATGAACCTGTGACCTCTGGTAAGTCACTTGAAACTTGTGCCTTGGTTTTTATACATATATATGTTACACACAGCTCTCAAACAAAATTTTCATTTGAGATGTTTTGTTTTGGAAATTTGCTTGAGTATAGAACTTTATATTAAGAATTAGAGGAAAGATATTACCAAATATTACTGCCTTTGATGTCCTATTTCATGTGACTTAGCAGTAATTAATAATTAAGTTGCCTGACTTAAAGTCTTTACCCAAACTGTGTATTTGTATTCTTCTATGTACTAATGGTCTTAATAATGAAGCTAAAATTGTTAATTTCACTTCATGAGTCTTCCTTTATTTAATTTTAGTGTTCTGTAGTCTGGTAGCTTTAAAATAACTTTGGCTTAGGAAGGACCAAAGTCCTACTCAAATATGAACAGTATCTAGATTATTAAGAATCTTTACAAAAATTTACTTTGATTATGAGACAAAAAAGTTTTATCTATTGGTTGCTTTGTTTTCTTTGATTTATAATGGTGAATTGTGAATTTAAAACTTGCCTACAAGTATTTATATAAACATTCAGGTATATGAACCTTAATTTTTAAGATAATTTGATTTTTGTTGTGGGAGGGAGGCAGGAGGGCTTAGGCAAAACCTGAGTGGAAATTTTAAATACACGAAGTTTGAATGGAAGGTAGAAAAAAAGAAAGTATAGCATTCAGTTACTGTCAGGGAATTTTCTTTTGACAAAACACTTTACCTCTCAAGTATTTTTATAAATCCTGAATTAATTCCAAGCCTTTTACATATTTTCATATTTACATACCATCTTGCTCTGAAGTTCTTGCTATTTTATTCACTTTCTGTTACATTTTAGAAAAATTCCAGCTTGTTCTAAAAGCTGTTTACTTGCATCTGAGTGATACCAAGCTTTGACTAGTAAATTAAAAGCTCACTTTTGAAATTTTGGTGCATTTTGAGATGATTTCTCATCTCTCTGAAGGTTCATACTTACTAACGGGCCTTACTGATGCTGAGATAATTAGCTTTTAATGAATTCTACAACTAAATTTACAGATATCAGAATAATCATCCAAAGTGGTTCTACATTTAATAGTGACAAAGGCTGATGCATCTCAGTTCATTTTAATACTGAAGTCTTCGGTTTAAAAAAAAAAGTGTATGATTTGATAATGTCTTAGGATTTTGTTCCTGTTTGAATTCACCATTTCTGTTTTGGTCTTATACAGGAACAATCTTTAGAAGAATTACTTTGAGTTCTTTTTTTGTTGCTTTTAGTTACCTTACTCTGCCTCTGGACAGTGTTTATAAAATTTTGTTTGAGGGTTCTCATGACTTTTCTTTGGCTTCTCTTCTCAACAGTAAATTGATGATTTTATATCAACTTTTTCAATGAAAGATGCCTTCTCACTGTTTGGGAGATTTATAACCAGTTGGGGAAGAATGTCTTTTTCCAGTTTCCCTCTCCAGTTTTGTCTGGGACATTGTGCTCTGACACTTTTGCCGCTGCTGGTGGACATTCATGCACACATTGTTAATTTGCACTTTCTTAACAATATATGGAGCACATTTTTATTAAACTATACCTGGAAGTTTAAAAAATTTCCATTAAAATAACTCATTTCAGGAGAAATTGCCGATTTTTTTTAATACTTCCAATTTGCCTCTTACAGTCAAAGTAGTAGAATCAAAGTTTTGAGTCTTTTACTGAGCAACGTTTCTAGATAGGTTTGTAGACAGCAAACTGTTATGTATGGTGATAAAACATCTTCAGAATCATCATTTTTTTTTTTTTTTTAAAGCAGTATACCAAAAAAATCTGCTTATCTCATGCAGGTTTATGTTTTTAACACCCATTTTATACTTGGCAAAATCACTTATGAATATTGTGTCTGTTTTGTTTATCCTTGTTTTTCCTCTTACTCTGGGCAAACAAACATACTGCCTTGTACTTGGAGTCAGTTTCTCTAGCAAGTCAACTCAAAGTGTTCTAACCTGGCTTATAAAAGTTGTGCCTTGGATAGGGTGTGTTTGGATAAGCAGAAATGTGTGTGTACGTTATGGAGAAATTAGGTAGGTTGATTCCAGCTCAGGCAAAAACAATAAAAGTTCCCCCCCCCCCCCAGGATTAAAAAAAAAAAAAAAGTAACATGTAAGTCATCTTCATAGAACTGATCTTTTTGGTTTTTTTCCTCCTCTGTAGAACTATTGGAATGTAGTTCAGGATGATTTGATGTTTCCATTGAAGGTGGCCAGCTTGAGCTGTGCCATTTCAGTTTACATTCGGATCCAACAAAAATTGTAGTCAAGGAATAAGGGCATAATGCTTCAGTTACTAAAGTACAAACTATCTGTGATTTTTAAAAAATGACATCAAGCCCATCGTGAAAGACTGCACTTGGAACAATTTTCCTCCTGTTGTGAAAAGTCTTATTGAAGCTGTATTTTGGGTAGTGGTTCTCATCTGCCTTGAAGTGCATGTGAGACTTGGCGGTGTGATGCTCAGCTTTATACCCAGGAATTACCTCTGTTGGTCTGGCTGTGGCCCTGGAATCATCACTTTCATAAACAATATTGTAGGTGATTCAGAGACCACAGAGAGACTACCCTCGAGGGCGGAAAGCACCAGTGAGAGTACAGTTTGGTGTTGTCTGGAGGCAGGTGGACAGCTCTTAGCCCGAGGTCCAGGATCAGTGGTCTGCTGCCATCTTCAATCACCAAGAGTTTACTGTGTTCAGAGTAATAGGGTGCCTTCATCCAGAGGATTGTTTTTCAAAGTTGTCATAGTGCCTTCTCAGAAAAAAACGAATGTAACAAGTATCCTATTTACTAACAGTGTAATTAGGATTTTTTTTAAACAAAATTTCAATAGCTGTTTTTCTTTTAACAAATCAAATTCAACACTGTGACTTGAATTCCTAAATCACCACAGAAAACAAACTACAAATAAAAATAATGAACAAAATGGACAGGACAGGATTGTAACGTAATTAGCAGCCTAAGTACCTGTGTCAGGAACTTAATAAGATCTAGAGGCAGAAGGGTTTTGAAAGGAAATTTTCTTTGGGAAGGAATTTCATGTGACAGAAAATTTAAATGTAATTTTTAAGACAAAGAAGGTTGCATTGGTTCCAAAAGCTTTCTAATTCAGAAGAACAAAAGCTGTCACGGATGTAAGGCTTAAAGGGGTTAAATCTTGAACATACACAAATGTTCCTTATTTTTTTTCTTTAAAAAATGACTTGTTAAAAATACTTTGTGCTAGACCTTGCCTTTGAATAGCTTCAAATTTTAATATAGTTTTTAAAAAGTGCAATGGAATGAGATTATGCTATTGTATATTAAAAGCATGTTTCTGTTTCACTCCCAGTTGTCATTTAATGGAATAAAGATCACAACACCATGTTGCCTGTTTTTCTTGTTCTGTAGCATGGACAGATCTGTGAGTGTGAGATTGGCAAAGGGAATACAATCTCCAGGGGGTGGAAGACCTGTCGGGTTGCAGTGTGGTTCACATCAGCTAGCTTTCTCTGTCCTACAAAATCATCCTGATCTTTTTTTTTTTTTGCAGTGCTGGGGATCGAACCCAGGGCCTTGTGCATGCGAGGCAAGCACTCTACCAACTGAGCTATACCCCCAGCCCCCTGATCTGGTATTCTATTAGCATAGTGCTGGAGAAGTCTGTGCTGTTGGTGCGGTGGCTTAAAAGTGAACAGAAACTTTACCTGTGGTAACGGGGACTTGTGGGGACCTTTGGATTTGTAACAGTCTGATTTGGTTGCTCTATCTGGAGGCAACTGCTTAAGTGGTTCCTTTTTGGATATGGGGAGGGTGGGAGGCAAAGCTCTGCTGAAAGGTGACCGTGGAGTTGGTGGGGAGGTAACACTGAACGCAATTCCTAACAGCCAGACACTGTATTGCCCTGTGGTAGAAGATCTCTTCCCTAGTTTGAAGCACACTGGGTGGCGTCAGCAGTTTTCATGTGTCCACCATTCCTGATGGTGATCATGTGTCAGGTGCTATCCTGGGTGCCCCAGTAGGGTTCCTCAGGTTAGCAAGAGACGGGAGACTTGGAGCTCGCTGTATGAAGAGGGACGAGAGCAGAGAACCAGTACTTGGGTGCTTGGGTTGATGCCCCACCAGCACAAGGTGGGGAGAAAGGGTGAGGTGTGCGGTCCTGCACAGATGAGTCCAGGAAATTTATGGCTTGCCTTTGACTCTTCTTACCAGGCTGCAAAAACCAAGTCCTAACTTAATCCAAAAAAGGAATTGTAGCTGGGAAAAAGCTTTCGTAACTGGATTTCTGGGGCCCAAACTCATATCAGGCACTGAAAAACTCAGAGACAACAGGACTCTTACAAATGGGCAGTGGCCAAATTATCTGCTGTTGCCCACGAATTTCCTGCATGCCCTTGGGGAGGGCGGGCATGGTTCTAGGCTTATGTCATTCCACTTAAATATCCCCAGAGGAAAGAGGCCTCAATCAAGTTGTCTATTTAAAAATACATTTCCATCCCAGAAAAGGCACCTGATTGGTGTGGTCTGAGTCATGCTTCTTGCAATCAGCACTGTAGCCTGGGTTATACCTAGGTCACAGGTGTCTACGACCAGAGTAATGGGGTACTGTGGTTGGCAACCCCACTAGGATCACACAGAGACACCAGTGATCACTGCTGGCCAGACCAAAACACCCATTCAGTTACCAGTTACCCAGACCTTGCCTTTTAGCAAATGTGGGATTGAGAGAGCCTGGCATGTTTCCCAGGTTAAGGTTCTGAAATGTTCCTTTAAGGAGGGGGTAGATATTGGTTAGGCTGCACATTTATGCAGTAGAAGTTTTTTAGAGCATTTTTGCTAGGGATTTGTTCTCTTTTCCTCTTCAGCAGGACTTGAGAGTTTTATTTTTAATATTTTTTTAGTTGTTAATGGGCCTTTATTTATATGCAGTGCTGAGTCAAACCCAAGGCCTCCCAAATGCTAGGCAAACTACCACTGAGCTACAACCCCAGCCCAACGACTTGAGGATGTTTGAGAGATAGGAAAGAAATTACTCGTTACCCTTTACCCTTTTCTTTCATAGAAGCCTGATGTTTTTGCTCAGAGCACTGTCAAAATTGGCATATTCACCAAGACTTACAACAGCCTGGATACTTATAAGCCCTGTATTCTGTTGGCTGATGAACGCTTTTCCCCTGAGGAGTATTTCTGTTTTGAGTTGCTGTTAAGCAATGGAGTCCCTCATGTCACCACAGAACCTGTTCCTAGTGTGTTAAGAAGCATCTTAAATATTCACGCCTCCCCTTAAATGCATCTTACCTGCTTTTGCTCTCTTCTCACCCTCTCCCCTACCCTCTCCTGCCCTGCCCCAAGGGGTGGCTCAGGCCTGCACACCAGTTTTATTCTTGAGCCATTTTTCCACTTGCTCAGTTACTCCTTGAGAGTCAGCGAGGGCAGTGGATTCTCGAATCCATGCTCTTGAGAAGGCAGAATGGAGAAGACAGCAAATACTTAAAAACTAGTATTTCCCTTTTCAGCTACGGGGCTCCGTAGCTGAGGTATGTAGAAGCTGGAGGGTCAGATATTAGTTGGCTCCTTTCTGTCCACTTCCCTTGGTATAATGGTACTATGGTTTAAGAATGTTCCCCAAATTTCATGTATTGGAAACCGAATCCCCAAAGTTAGATGTGAGTGGCATTTAGAAGGTGGGAGCTTTGGGAGGTGACTGGGCAGAACTGCCACTAATGGGTCAATCCGTTCATTTGTGGATTAATGGGTTCTCCAGGTTCTTACTCTGTCTTGCCATGTGATGCCCTCTGCCATGTTATGGTGTAGCACAAGGCTGTTGCCAGATGCCAAAAGGTGCCTGTGTTATGTCTTGGACTTACGAGTCTCCAGAATCGTGGGCCAAATAAACTTTTCCTGCATAAATTTTCCATTTTTAGGGATCTGTTATAAGTAATAGGAAACAGACTGAGATGGGGGTTCAGGATGCTAGTGATGGCGAGAGCATTGAGGAGCCGCTTCTCATAAGACCTGGGGCCTTCTTACAGAGCTCCTCTTCAAGCTGTATGAAAACTATAGCCCTAAGCCGCACCCCCAGTATGTATGCCTTTTGTCTTGTTTTGCTTTTGTCTGGCACAGGAACAGAAAAAGGGTAAGGGAGGTAGCATCTGGCCCCGTCTGGAAGCAAGGGTGAGGTGAGGCAGAAGTCGATCTGGTGTCTTTAGAACAGAACTTCTTGGGCTGGGGATGTAGCTCAGTGCTGGAGCGCTTGACTAGCATGCATGAGGCCCTGGGTTCCATCCCCAGCACTTGCAAAAGCAACAACAGAACAGAACCTTCTCCATCCTGGTGATTCGACAGTCACCAGCTCACTGTGCTGGGCAATGGGCTGGTTGAGTAATAATGTACATACAACTCCGGTATTTATTTATGTTACCTCTGACTCTTCTTCCTGGGAAGCTGGTGAAAATCACGTGATGATGAGCATGTGATTCTTCTCATGTTAATAATAGCCTACCTGTCTGACCAAGGATTTTCCAAGGATTTTTCACATGCCAGACATCAAGTGCAGCACTTTATAAGCATCATTTCATGTGTTGCTCTCCCTTTGGGGAATGTATCCTTATGTTATCTAATATCATCACCCCATTTTACAGATGAACAAACTGAGACCCACAGGGAACTAGGCCATGGGTCCTACAACTACCAAGGGGCAGGGCCAGGATTTGTCCCAAGCATTCACACTCTAAGACTCCATCCTGGCACACAATAGCAGGAGTACAGAGACAAAAGGAGTGGGTTCCACTTTAGGGAACCAGAGTCCAGTGCAGAGGAAGGGCCTGTGTCTGGCCATTCATCTTTTCAATCACTAATTCACAGAATGCCTACTGTGTGTCAGGTTTTGTGGAAGGCATTGGGTATATCTTATGGCTTAAGGCCCAATGAGTGGGGGTATTGCTGTGTTGCTCAGACTGGTCCTGGACTCCTGGGATCAAGTGGTCTTCCTGCCTCAGCCCCCTAGTAGCAGGGACTATAGGTGTGTGTCACATCTGCTTCCTTTCTAGTCTTTCAATGGCTTTAAATTTAATCCAGTTTTGTAGGGAGGAGCAAAACTCCACCTCCCTGCTCAGGGTCCTGTCTGGACTTGAGAATAAAATTGACATAAGACGGGGTAACAGGGGAAAGGCATACAAATTTCTTTAATTCAGTTTTCTGTGGCACAGGACACTTCATAAAGGAATGAAGACCCAAGAAGCAGAGTAAGTTCCTTATACACTGACTGAGACAAAGAGTTATTATCATCATCATTAGTTGCTTTTTTTTCTCAGTGCTGGGGATCAAATCCAGGTACTACTCTATGGCTGAGCCACATCCTCAGCCCTGAAGTCTCATTTTAACAAGGTCTATACAGAATTCCTTCCTTGAGGAAAGATGTTGCTCTTCCTTCTAGTACAGGGAGAATGTCTTTGACATGGGAATTTCATCTTCTTCCTTCCTCCCTCCCTCCTTCCTTTCCTCCCTCCCTTTTCCCCTGCCTTTCTTCTTTCCTTCCTGTGCTGGGGATTGAACCCAGAGGCTCTCTGCCTCTGGGTTACTACCCCAGCCCTTTCTATTTTGAGACAGGGTCTCCCTAAGTTGCTGACCCTGCCTCATCCTTCTGAGTCTCTGGAGGTAATTCGCCACTATGCCCTGCTGGTCGGTTTTTAAGAAACAGAAAAGACCTTGAAGTTGGTCTCTTTTCCCACCATTGCGGCTCCCTGGCCGGCGCATGCGTGAAGAAGTGGGCGCTGAGATTGTCCAAGCCATAGGGAAAATGGTGAAAAATTCACCGTTGCCATGTGGTTTATAGCTTTGTTCCTTTCTTAAGCTCCCACTTTGGCTTCATAATTTATCTTGTGTGGGCTTTTATTCCTGAATCTTGGCTAAACTTCTTGGACTTAATCTATTGGCCTCAAAAGTATTGGGCAGTCACATTACTTCCTTATTACTATAGTAATGGGTTATGTACTCTTTTTTTGGGGGTGGGGGTACAGGGATTGAACTCAGAGACACTAGACCACTGAGATGCATCCCCAGCCCTATTTTGCATTTTATTTAGAGACAGGATCTCACTGAGTTGCTTAGCGCCTCGCTTTTACTGAGGCGCGCTTTTGAACTCTGATCCTCCTGCCTCAGCCTGGTGAACCGCTGGGATTACAGGCTTACACCACCGAATGTACTTTTATTTGGGAATTAACATAAGTTCTTCTCCATTCAACTCCATTCATACAATCACAGATAACTATGCTAAAAATCAACAGCAGAAGAAATAGTAAGAAGAGGCCATCCCTGCATTAAGAGATATTTCTATTAGTGAAGTAAACCAAATGTACTTTCTTGCAGGTGAAGAATTTTGTACCAAAAACTGAGTTGTGTGGGGGCTGGGGATATAAGCTCAGTTGCTAGGATGCTTGCCTAGCATGCACAAGGTCCTGGGGTCAATCCCCAGTATCACCAAAAGTAGGAAAAAAAATAAAAATAAAATAAACCGAGTTGTGTGTATAAACATACTAATGTCAAGCATGAGATGTTCTTGACAATAATTTTGACCATAATTATATTTTCTTTTATTATTGCTCGATATTGAAATGTAAAAAAAAGAAAGTTTTGTTCTCTTAGGTAAATTTTAATTAAGATTGTAAATGTTGGGCTGGTGTCGTGACTCAGTGGCAGAGCACTTACTTAGCACGTGTGAGGCACTGGGTTTGAGTCTCAGCACCATATAAAAAAAATAAAGGTATTGTGTCCATTTACAACTAAAATATTTTTTTAAAAGATTGTAAATGTTTTCAAATATTCTTCTTTTTTTTTTTTTTTTTTGGGTGGTGCTGGGGATTGAACCCAGGGCTTTGTGCATGTCAAATATTCATTATTAATAGAATAAATAAAGTCTTGCATTACCACCCTAAGGGGAGGGGGGAAAAGTGAAACAGAAAAGAGGTCAGAATGACTTTCCTGTGCTTGCTTTTTTTTTTTTTTTTTAAGTGTCTTTAAATTAAAGCAGAACGGCAAGATGTTGTGTTTTTTTAACTTTCACTTTAAACTTTTGGGCTCTAGAGGAGGTAAGTAAATGGATCCCAGCACTTGAGTGTGCTGTGTACACAAAGATGAAGCGCAAGACAACCTGTTCCTAACTACTCGGCCGCCGCGAGGCAGAGCGGGGCGTGGCGGGAGGCCTCCAGCTGCCTGCAGAGGTTGGGTCAGGAGCTCTGCGTGGCTGTCATCAGCCAGTCACAGGGAGAGGCGGGGTGACCTCGCGCTGGCCAGGGCTCTGCGGCCATTAAACTGGTTCCCTTTGCTGCGGCGGCTGGCCTGCCTCCCAAGTCCGCCAGGTGGGTGGAGCGATTCTTTCTGGGGCATCAGGAAAGGTGAGACGCTGGGGGTGCCTCTCTGGTCCCCGAGGGCTGCCTGGGAGCCGGAGTTGGGTGGGACGCGGGTAAACAAGTCAGGTGGGTAGCGCAGCAGGAGGAGCCGGAGCGCGGCGCAGTGGCCGGACCGGCGCGACAGTCGCCGCTGACTTTCCGGGCTGCCGATCCCGAGCCGACCGCTCAGGTGAACCTCCCGGTCCGCCGCAAGGGGCAGCGCAGGCCACGAGCAGGGCTCGGAGGGCCGACGGCGGTCGTGGGGAGCCGGTGACTGTTCCCGGAGGGGACCAACCTGGCAAGCGCTGGCGGGTCCCGAGGGCGCTGCTCCGCGTCGGTGACCTGAGGCATTCTGCTCGCCTTTCCGCAGGCATTACGGCCGCAGGTGGAGTGAAGCCCGCCGGACACTGAGCGTCCTCGTCGCGACGGAAGATGCGTGCGCCCATCGTAAGTGCGACTCCAGGGTGGCTCCTCGTCCCCCAGCCGCTTTGGTACTTTGTGGGGAGGGTCCTGGCGCTTGCGGGGGCCCGCGGAGGACTGGGGGCCTCGCCGTCACCGGCTGGAGGTGTCTCCGGACTTCGCGCCCAACGCGGGGCCAGGGGCTTTTAATGATCCCCACATTCAAAACATTTTCACCAAAACAGCTAAACCAGAAAATTCACCATCCATTTCTATTTTATGTGGCGGGGTCAGGTTGGGGGCTGCCCTGCCTGAACCAGCCCCGGGGGAGGCAGGACCCTGGGGACCCGGGAGATAGCAAGGGCCAGGCTGTCCTGCTGAGTCCAGTCGCCGTGGGGACAGGCTCGCTAGCTGAATGTCTGAGGCTGGACCTGCTGCGCAGGGGCCCTTCCCCGTCCGCTGGCTGCGGTGACCCGCCCTGCCCGCGCGTTCAGGCCTCGCTAACCTGGGTGTGGGTGAGGGGCTTCGCAGAGGCTTCCCGTCAAGCAGGCGGCACCCAGCGGGGTGGGCGCAGTACAGATTTTTGTGACAGGCCATCGAGTACCTCACTGTGGGACTTGATCAAGTTCACACTCACTCTGTTCCCCAGAATGAAGATTCCGTCACTTAACATTTAGGAAGCGCAGTACTTGCCACACAGGCGCAATGCCCGACCGTGATTCCTTATCATTTCAATCCAAGTAAAGAGCTGGGCATACCTGGCGGGCGTGACTTCTGGCGTGGTCACTTCTTAAAGTCCCTCTCCTCTGACAACATTACTTTCAGCAATAGTCATGAAACGAATCAGAAAAGAAATGCACACAGAGAATATTTTCTTTTATTGGATTTTGTGTATGTAAGCGTGCAGTAAAAAAAAAAATAAAGGTGATAGCAGAAAACAGAAAAAAGTAACGGATTAGTAGTTTTTAATAGTATTAATGTAGGTTGGTTACAGTAATGAAAAATTATAATGCCACAATTTCTATTTTGGAAACTTCTGCAAAAGTCTGTGACTTTGTCAAAATTTATTTTCTTTGCGTATTCAGATTTCGTGTTCAGCATAGCTAGATTTTTCAAGTCATCTTTGCTCAAAGTTGATTAAAAAACATTTTTTTTTGTTAATTTTAATTTGGAAAGCTGCTTTCACATGAAACAACAAAGTTACAATTAGGAAAAGCTTTAAGCCTTAGGATTAGTTTGACAGAGATTTATAAAAATCCCATTTTATAATAAAATTCCAGAAATTGCAATACTGCCCAGATTAAAAAAAAAAAAATCGGTTCTAGTGACTTTTTAAAATTTTTTGTTTTTATTAACTTTCTTGAGACAGGGCTTTGCTACGCTGCCCAGGCTGGTCTTGAACTTCTGTGCTCAAGTGATCCTCCTGCCTCAGCTTCCTAAGTAGCTGGAACTGTAGGTGTGAACTACCATGCCTGGCTTCTAGGGACTTTTAATGATCTCCACATTCAAAACATTTTCACCAAAACAGCTAAACCAGAAAATTCACCATCCATTTCTATTTTATGTGACAAAATTCCCCCAATTTTTCTTCTTGTGCAAAAATCAGGGGAAATGACTAAATACTCAGGAAACTTGACGTGTACCATCCATTACTGTAGAACCAGAGTCTAGTTCTTGGTCACTTTTAGTTTCTTCTGGCATTAGGAGACCAGACTGTTGTTTTCTGTTTAAACATAGGAAAATCTAGGACTGTAGAGGTTGGTGACATAATGTGTGTATAAAGTGAACTTGAACTATGCTGAGCTGTTAGGAAACTGTTGAAACAGAGCATGTGTGCTGAGTCTGTGTGTTGGGGGCTGACTAAGTAGCTGTGTGTTCTCTCATTTAACTTCCACTGTGTAGAAGGCACAATCTTTAAAAATTGGAAATAAAAATGTGCTAATTGGAGGCAATTATTATTATTATTATTTCTTAACAGTGATTCTTCTCTGCTCTCGGGCAGGGCATGGCAACTGATCACCCCTTGCCATAGGCTCAGCCCGACTATTCTAGTCATCCCTAATAGGGCTGTGCCACAGAGGCAGCAGAAACTCATTGTTCCAGGACCTCAGGGAGACATTGATGAGTGGAGACTTTGAGGCCAAATCTCTCTGCTAGAACGTGTGGGTTCCGGGTCTTTGCCTTTCTCCTCTACCCATGCTGTCCTGGAATCTGGCTGGCTAACCCAGCTGCGGCCAGGAAGCAAACACCCAGACTGAATTGAAACTCACCCGGGGCTCTATAATGCGAAGAAGTGGTACCATCCCCCGAATCCAGGCTCCCTTTTTTACTGCATGATCTAAGTTTGCCAGATGTTCTGGAGAACCCATGCAGACCTAATTAAGGTGCAAAGAGGGGGAGAAAGGAAGGACACTTCTCAAATTGATTCGGGGCTTCAGGTCCTTGCAGGGCCGTGTCTGCACTCCAGAGGGGCTTAGGGATGCTCGAGGAGCAAGCAGCACGTCCCTCCAGGCCACAGGCCTTTGTGAGAACGAGTGTGTGCCAGGTGGATGCTGGTGAATTCCTTGGAGTCCTGTCCCTCGGGATGCTGCTTAAGTCCAGGCGTGGGTGGGCTTGGGGGCTGATCACTCCCTCCCCTGGCTCAGCCCAGCAATTCCAGTCATCCCATAAAGGTCCGCTCTGCTGGGGAGCCTGGAAGGCAGGCAGGAGTGGAGACGTGGAGCCATCTTGAGGCGGGGTAGGGGTTTGCAGGCGAGGGTAGATCTGGAGGGCAGCCTGTTCTGGGATGGCAGTACCCGGTGTGAGTGAGTTGCACAGGAAGAACTTGGCCTTTTCTTTTTTAACAAGGAAGGAAAACACACCTTTACGATATACGTATTATGTGTTAGCCAAGTGTTGGTTTTCATGCACAAAGTGAATAATACCTCTTACTCCATAGAATGTTGTGAATTTTAATTAAATTTATGTAAAACACCTGGCACAATTTGTGGGTCTCCAGGCTTCCAAAGCTGTGGGCTCTCCACTGAACCAGGGAGTTGAGGAAAGGCACATTTGAGGAATTTTCCCATCTTCCTACATTACGTTCCAATATAATTCCAGGGTCATTGGACCACTCTGGGATATCGTTTCCATGCTTGCGGATTTAATTTCCAAGAAAAGACTTCCCTTTCTGTTTCACTTTCTCATATTACTCAATACCAACGTTGCTCTCCATTGCATGAGAGCTGGGGCTGATGCCTGTCCTGCTTCTTGGGGAGCTGAGTGACCTGGGATAAGTTCATTCCCATCTCTGGGCTCACTTTCCTGGTCTGTAAAGTGGGAAGGCTGTTGTGAGGCTTCCCTATGTGAAGACCCCAGCAGTGCCTGGTGGTGGTGAGTGTGAAGGGCCCACCTGACGCGGGAGGGGGCGTGGCTTGTCCTCTTGGAGGACAGGCCTGGGGTTTAGTGTTGAGAGTCCAGGAGGGAAGATGAGTTTTACCTTCTTCTTCCAGGAAGCCTGTGACCTTTGGGCTGCTGAGGTCGGGCCTGCTGCCTGCTGCAGATGCCACTGTCCCTCCCTGACTGGCTGGGAGCCCTGGGCATAGGGCAGTGAGGGAAGGGGTGATGTGTCAGGCCAGCTCCTGTTTATGAATCATCCACATTTTCTCTGGGCCTGATGTTGGCAGGTCCAGGCAGTCAGACCTCTTCCTTGCTCTCCTTCATCCTCCCTCCTGCTTCAACACATCCTGGTCACAGAATCTGCCTCTCGTAGGTTGAGGTGGCTTTATAGTGTTCACCCTGTTATCTCAGTTATTCCTTACCCAGACTCTGCTAGATAGGTATTAACAGTCCGGAAAGCTCAGAGAGGTTAAGTGATTCCTACAGGTCACACAGCAACAGAGCACAGAGGGACTCAGAGGAGGCCTCCCAAGGGTGGTCTGGGTTCTGCTTCTCCGGATGCAGCCTCGTCGATGCTAAGCTCATGGGTTTCTTTTCTTAATAACTTTGGCTAAAAACTCCTAATTCCCTGCTGGAAAGTCCATTCTATGTTCCACCCAATCTTCATTCTTTCTGTATCATAAAATTCTAGACGTTTCCCCTTAGCGTGTCGAAAGTGAAAGAGGCAGTTAGGGATTTCCACACTCACATGAGAATGTGGCTGAGCAGACCGTTGGGGGTGCTTCTCTGAGCCTCAGCCTCCAGTTGCTTCCTGAGCTGCCTGACTTTTCCAAGCAAAAAAGAACGACCAATCCCCAGGAATGACGGCAGCAGAAACTGCCATTTACAGAGTCCTTCCTCGGAGCCGAGTGCTCTATAGCTATCGCCTCAGTTGATCCTCAGGACAATCCCAGGTGCTGTGAGCATCCCTGGTTTCCAGCTGAGGGCACAGGCGGGGAGAAGTCGGGGGAGCCGCCCAGGACTGACCCGTTAGTAAGTCGCTGGCTACTCTCTCCATGTTTCATACTCCTGAACTATTTCACAAAGGAACAAAACCCCCGAACCCTGAGAAGGCTGTGGGGCGTGGATAGGTCAGGATGCCTCCTGAAATGGCCTCGAGTGAAAGAAAAACACTCTTTTTGTTTTGTTTCACCCCTTGGCTTGCGAATTGTTCTAGAAGTGCCCTCATTTCCATCCTGGCCCTGCCCAGTGCCCAGAGCCGGGGTCTTGTGCTGAAGCACCGTGGCAGGGGTGATTGGGGTCATTCTGCAGGGACCATGACTGGAGCCGGGGGGAATCTGTTTGGAGGGGGTGAAATCTGCCAGGCTGTCTCCTTTCTTCTTGCCGGAGGTGGGGAACAGGCTGGGGTTCATATTCCAGCTTTTGGGTGGCCTCCGGTCCCCTAGCCTATTCCCCCCCTGCTAAATGAGGCATGTGCACCATCTCAGCCTAACCTTTCAGTCTGACCCTCTGTCCCTGTAGACATCACCTGTTCTGTGCGTCTCACTGAGTAGCGCAGTAGAGTCATCCGGGAACTTTAACAGCATATCAGGCCTGGGCTCCGCCCCAGGGATCCTGCTCTGGCCACGCCCCAGATTTTCCCACCACAGCGCTTTGCTCCTCCGGCTTCCTCCCTCTCCACCCCACCCCTGTGTACTTGTCTCCACATATCCCCTTAAAGCCCACTTCCTGTCCTAGCTTCTCTGATTGCAGTGCAGTGTGTAGGATTTGGGTGTCCCTAGTTCTGGGTTCGAATTCCGCTTTAGCACATGCAAGTTCCCCTTCATCTTTGAAGACTTCACCAAAACTCCCAGACGCTGGCTCTTCCCATCCAGGTCTTCTCCCCTCCCGTGCTGCTCGTAAGCCCGGTTCAGACAGGCTTTACCTCGACTCCCTGTCACCTCTGTATGCAAAAGGCCCTCATCCCAGCCCACTTCCCAGCTGCCTGCCTCTCCAGGGCTCCTGACAGCAGTTCCGTCCGCCCACCTTGCCAGCCCGTCCTCCCTGAGCCCGCTTGCCTGCCCGGCCCAGCCTCCTGCTGGCCCTCTGACCCCTCTGTCCTCCTCAGCCCTCCTACTGGCTGTGCTGTCCCTGAGGATCCACATCCCTTACTCCTCGCCGCCTGCCCCTGGCCCGCTGAGCTATCGCCCTGGTCTCTACGTCCTCCTCACGTCCCCTGTGTGGTCTCTTCCAAGTGCAGCAGCCAGAGGGACCCTTTAGAAGCCCGTGTGGGTCTGGTCTCTCCTGAGGCCCACTGCCGTGTCCCCTGTCGGTCAGGGTCATGACCTTAGGGTGGTGGCAGGTGCTGCACCTCCGTTTCCCCTCTGTGGCCCCTTCGTGCCTCCACCTGCCACTCTTGCCCTTCACCCGCATTGCTGGCCTTCTTTTTTTTTTCCCCTGGTACCAGGGATTCAACTCAGGGACCTTAACCACTGAGCCACACCCCCAGCCCCTTTTTGTATTTTATTTAGAGACAGGGACTCACTGAGTTGCTTAGGGCCTTGCCAAGTTGCTGAGGCTGGCTTTGAACTTGTGATCCTCCTGACTCAGCCTCCTGAGCCCCTGGGATTACAGGCGAGCACCACCCAGCCGGGCTCATTGCTGTCTTTCTCACTCCTCAGAGGATCTCCTACCCGGGCCTTTGCTGGGCTTAAACATCTGCAGGGCTC
The DNA here is from genome assembly GCF_902686445.1 of Sciurus carolinensis. NCBI lineage: Eukaryota > Metazoa > Chordata > Mammalia > Rodentia > Sciuridae > Sciurus > Sciurus carolinensis. The sequence goes on from NC_062223.1 coordinate 11,743,944, forward strand.
ACTGCCTGCCTTGCTCAGGGGCTGCTTGGCGAGGCCTCCTCTGCCCACTACTTCATGCTGCAGCCCATGCCCACCCACCGGTGCTCCCGCCACAGCATAGCCCAGTTCTTTCTTTCTGTGTGCTGTTTGTTATCCCTCCAATATTCTAGATGATTTGCTTATTTATTTATTTATTTTTAGTACCAGGGATTGAACCCAGGGTCTTGCTAAATTGCTGAGGTTGGCTTTGAACTCGCCATCTTCCTGCTGCAGACTCCATGCTGCTGGGATGACAGTGCCCCACGGTGCCCAGCTGATGATTTGCTTATTTACTGAGCAAAACTGCTTGTCTTCCTCCCTGCCCCTGAACAACAGCTCCACGAAGGCAGGCATCTTCGCTTTTGCTGGTGGACAAAGCCCAGGTGCCTGGTGCCTGGTGAACAGCTCTGCAGGGAGTGAATGAGTAGATGCATGAGTCCCTTGGTCCTCCAAGGCAGAGGTGGGCACCCCCAAAGTGAGGGAACTCTCCAGGGGTATCATCGGCCACTTACTTACCTGGTGTGGGAGGAGGGGATTTGTTAAAAATGTAGGGTGAGCTGGACATGGGGGTGCACACCTGTAATCCCAGCAATTGGGGAGGCTGAGGCAAGAGGATCCCAAGTTTGAGGCCAGCATCATCAGCAACTTAGCAAGGCCCTTAGCAACTTAGCGAGATCCTGTCTCAAAATAAAAATTGAAAAAAGGCTGGGGGTGTGGCTCAGTGGAAAAATGCCCCTGGGTTCAATCCCTGGTCCCCAAAAAACAAAAACAAAAAACCCAAGATGTCTCTCATGGTAGCAATCCATTTCTCCTGTCACTCATGCTGGGGAGGAGGCAGGAATCCAGGGAGCCACAGAGCATGTAGCCGGAGCACAGCATGGGTGTGTCTTCTTGCTGGGGTCACTACCCTGGGCTCCCTCATTGCTTGAGCTCTTAGATGACTTAAAAACAACAACAACCAGAACAACAACAACAACAACAACAACAACAACAGAATTTAAAGATACTGTACAACAGGAAAGAAGAGATGGGCATATTTGTGATAAAGCAAATACAACATCAGGTTTATAGAGTTTCATTTAAAATCCTCTTTCACCTTTGAACATTTGAAAACTCAAACTGCACGTTTGAAGAAAATTTTTTAATAATAAAATGTTGGGAAGCATGTTATATACTTGAAAATGTGGCATAAAATTTGGAAAATTTTGGAGAAATGAGGAACCACCCTTCATTTCACTCCAGAGGGAATGTCTTTTAGGACTTTGAGATAGATATACATCTATCTCAACGTATATATATATATATATATATACACACACATACACACATATATATTTATGTATATATATATACTTATGTACATATGTGTACATATATATCTGGTATATATATGTATATATTTCTGATTTTTTTTGCTTTGTGTGTGTGGTTTTTTTTTTTTTTTTTTTTTTTTTGTTTGTTTGTTTCATTTTGGTTTTTTGGTTCTGGGGATTGAACCCAGAGGTGTTTTACCACTGAACTACATTCCCAGCCCTTTTTATTTTAATTTTGAGACAGGGTCTCATTAAGTTGCTTAGGGTCTCTCTAAATTGTTCAGGCTGGCCTTAAACTTGGGATCCTCCTGCCCCAGCCTCCCAAGTTGCTGGGATCACACTGCACCAGGCTATGTATTTATTTATTCATTTTTGGGCCTGATAGTGTTTGGATGAATTACCCAAAATGAACAGCACACTGATGTTTGTGAAATCCTGGATGTTTTTCCAATTCTAAAGTGAATACATGCTTATTTAAACGTTTTTTAAAACTAGAAAATAATTCAAAAACAAAGTAATGCCTCTAATTGGGAGAGTTTCATGAGATTTTAGTAATGTAATATCTACATTTTCCAACTAAAAACTACAAGTTCATCAACATGATAGTGTTTTTCCCATTTAAAAGTCTTAAAAATTTTTTATTATCAAAGTAATCATACTGGAAAATTCAAACAAATCAAATCAAATCATATAACAAAATATGAAACTCCTTGAATCACAGCCACTCACTGTGTACAATATGCAATGGTTGGTGTGTTTCCTCGGATTGTAATAGTGTATAATGCATTTTAATTATGAATATATAAAAATGCATTTTAAAGCCGGGTGTGGTGGCTCATGCCTGTAATCCCAGCAGCTTGGGAGGCTGAGGCAGGAGGATGGGGAGTTCAAAGCCAGCCTCAGCAAAAAGTGAGGCACTAAGCAACTCAGTGAGACCCCATCTCTAAATAAAATATAAAAATAGGTCTGGGGATGTGGCTTGGTGGTCGAGTGCCTGAGTTCGATCCCTGGTACCAAAAAAAAAAAAAAAAAGAAAAGAAAAAGAAAGAAAAAGAAAAAGAAAAAAAAGAAAGAAAGAAGGAAGGAAAAAAATTGCATTTCAAGCCAAGATGGAATCAGAATGTCTTCCAAGTGGCTGTCTATTTCCACGTCTGCTCATGTGACCCACCTTCTCCCTCCAGTGGAGCGTGTGCTCCTGGCTGGAGGATGATTTATTTATTGCGTTCTCACTGAGGTTGTTGGGGTTGTTTTCCACTATGAATTTCAGAGGCCAGAAATTGCCCCTCAATTTGCTTGCTAAGGAGAATGGCTGTCACACAGCTCTTTGTCACTCTGCTTTTGTGGAGAGATAAAGGCTTTTTGTGGTGAAATCCCGTGGGCGCAGAGTCTCAGCTCTGCCATTGTTGTGGCATGTGCTGCGTGGGAGGGTCTTGGTCACTGTGCCGCTGGGTTCCCTGAGCCCTTCCTGGAGGAGGCAGCCATTCCTGTCTCTGGAAACGCCCTGATGAGCCAAGCCTTGATCTGGCTGCAGAGCCACCTGACGATACCACTCGCCTCATGACAGGTTGCACACTTGCTCCGTGGAGGCCGGAGAGTAGACATTTTAGGTTTTGCAGTCTGGACGGTCGCTGTCGCCCTTCTCAACCCTGCTGCTGCGGAGAGAAAGCAGCCATGCACAAAGCGCGGGCGTGAGTGCAGCCACATTCCAATAAAACGTTATAGACCATGAAATCTGAATGTCCTGTAATTCTCGTGTGTGAACGGCAATTCTCCTTTTTCTGATATTTAGAGCTGTAGAAAGCATTTTGAGCTTTCCAACAGGCCACACAAAGCGGACGGAGGTCCGACCGTGGCTCTGCACGGGGTCTTGGAGTGTGCGCTCTGAGTGACGGTTCGGCAGAGCTGGCCCCGGGAGCACTGCGTGCTTTTCGGATGGGACTTAGTGGAAGAGGGTGAGCTCTGCATAGCCTCAGTTCCTGAACCCCTTGGTCACGGCCCCTGAGAGCCCCTCTCGAGTGCGCGTTTGTTCCTCTCGGGCCTCGTGCGCACTGGGCCGGGCTCCAGCACCCTGCGCAGCCCCGGCACCTGCGAGTCTTTGAATGGTCTTTCCTCCCCCTGCCCCAGGGGCCACCGTTCTGATGTGAGCACGTGGCACGTGGAGCCTTTGGTTCAGGTGCTGCTGTCTGACCTTTGTGTTTTTGGGTGTGGTCCTGGGAGGTGTGTGGTGGCTTGTAAGCCTTTGATTCACGCAGTGATCTTGTGCAATGGAGTGCGCCCTCATTTTCCCGCTCAGCACGGTGTTTCAAAGCCCATCTGGGGCCCGGCGTCCCTCGGTGGTAGGGCGTGAGCTGGGCGTGTGCGAGGCCCTGGGCTCCATCTCTGGCACCTCGAGACCGCCAATGTGGCCATGTGGACGTCAACTCCCTGCTTTTATCTAGGGCGTAGGGCTCCATAGGTGGGTCCTCTCCTTTGTTCTTCTTATTTTGGGGTGCTGGCGTGGACTGTGGCCAGCCCCCACACGTATATCCCTAGGAGCGAGCAGGTTGGCGCCCCCACCATGTCTTCACCTGTGGAAGGCAGTGATGGCCCTGCCTGCTGCTGGCCCTCAGCAGAGGACAGAGGTGTTGGAACCAAGCACTGATGGGCCCGCCTCCAGGTGTCCTGGGTGGGTTTTCTTGATCATTAGAGACTGACGGTTGGCTTGGGCCCCAGAGGCTGACCCCCTGATTCCCATCCCCACCCCAGCACACAGCACAGGGTCTGATGCTGGGGTGTCAGTGGTATTGAGTGGACGCGATCTTGAACCCCTCTGAAGTTTTCTCAAATTCTGCCCCATGCTGCCCTAAGAGGCAGGGACTCTGGGGAGCTCAACCCCCTCCCATCTTCTTTCACACGTGGTCAAGACATGGACCTGGGGATTAGCAGCCTGCTGTTGACTCCTGGCCATATCTCTTTTGAGCTGTGTGGCTTTGTGCAAATTTGCTCACATCTTAATTTCCTCCCTTATAGATGGGGTTCATGATAGATAGCACTCACCTTATAGGATGGATGCGTTCATTTACTCAGTCATGATTATAAAACATTTAGCAGAGTACTTGGCTCAGAGTAACTGCTCATTTATAATGTTCCTAGAAAGAGTCACAGTAAGCCGGCTAATAAACCTTTCCAGTTTGCACTTTGTGATTTGTAGGGTCGGGGCAGGTTTTGGGGGAGGCAGGTCCCTGGTCCCTGTGGACTGGAGCTTAGGCTGTGAGGTGGACCAGCATCAGACAAGTCGGGCAGAGCTTGGGACCTATGTCCTGCTGAACTGCTTGCTGGGAACTGCCGACTGAACCCTCCTGACTGAGCCCCGCCCCTGGATCCAAGGTCTCATGCCCCACTAACATCCGCTTCTTGCTTTTTCCAGCCAGAGCCCAAGCCTGGAGACCTGATTGAGATTTTCCGCCCTTTCTACAGACACTGGGCCATCTACGTTGGCGATGGATATGTGGTCCATCTGGCTCCCCCAAGTAAGGACACGCAGGCCTGGGGAGAGGGACAGGGGGCACTGCACCTACCAGGAGGCTCCAGCTTCTTCCTTGCTCCCCGTTTGGCGTTTTGTTCCTGTTACCAGAAGGCAGTTTGGGAGTGGGGTGGTGGTTTCCAAACTCTCTCCTTGAAACCCCAGGGGTTCTTGAAAAGGGGCTGAAGTAGGTGTCCCAGGGGCAGGTCTGCTTTTAAGCATAAGACTCCTGGAAAGAGCCTGGGCGTCTGGGCGGACAGACTTGGTTATGCACTCATTCGGGCTTCCAGCCTTGCTTGGTTTCTTCATAAACTGCGACCAGGAACACTTACCGTGGAGAACGGTGCTGCGGATTCCCCATCCCCTTTCTTAGACTTTTTACTTAAACTGCAAACAATGCAAATCTAGCAGAATACACAGATGTGGTAGAGGGTGCCACTGAATTTGAAAACTCCATCTGACATCACAGTGGGGCCAGTTTTTGGCTGCTGTGGACAGAGCTGGTGTGGACATTCTTGAACGTGTCTCCTGTCCACCTCTTTACTCTTAAGTTAGGGCCTTAATGAATGGAGTAACCAGAGTGGATGTCCTCTTCCCACCCCTGACGACCCAACCACCAGGCTCTGCAAGAGCAGAATCTGCAGCCAGTGGGATGGTTCTAAAGGCCGCTCCTCTCCTTAAAATTCTCACCAGGGGCTGGGGTGTTGCTTGGTGCACTTGCTGAGCATGAGCGAGACCTGGCTTGCATCCCTGGCAGCATGAAAGAAAAAAATTCCCCATTGGCCTTTCCCTCTTATGTGGAATAAGATTCCAGCTGACACAGAGACAGCATTCTCTGCTGGAGACCGTGGGGACTGCCCCTGACCTTACCCTTCTCTTCCGTCTTCCTGGGTCTCTGGACGACAGCCGCGTTGGCCTCTTTGCTGCCTCTTGGGCTGCAGCTCATCCCGTGGCGGCTCTGTTGGCTCTCTCTCCTTGCTTGGCGGGCTCTTCCTTGCTTTCAGCTTATAAAAATAGCAGTCGCACCTGCGGACACTTGCCCTGAGACACGGGGGCTTAGGGCCTGCAGTTCAGCTGGGGCCTCTGTGCCTTCAACCACATGCTCTGCTGCCCACCTGGACGTTGCTCAGGGTCCAGTCTCGGGTGGTCTGCCAATCCACGTGCCCTTTCTGCAATGGTTTACTGAATATTCTCTTCAACAGAAAAGGTGTGTTTGCTCAACATTGGCCCAGCAACGTGGAGTCACATGTGCAGACGGCTCAGGCTGTGGGTGATGGAGCCAGATCGGAACCCAGAGCTTCTGAGGGTCAGCCTGTGCACACGGCGTCACTCGCCAGGGTGGCACAGAGGGGACAGAGTTTGAGGAAGCCCTTACTTAGGTGTCGGTGTTGCTCATGCATGTCACTCGAGAGTTGGCACCTGGTAAACATTGCCGCGGGCACGTTGCTTGCCCCACCTGTCTTAGCCCGGTTTCCCACCCTTCCTGTGGGCCGCGGGGGCCGAGCCTGGAGAGTGCAGCCTGTCTGAAGCTCAGGCTCCACAGGGCCTCCTCTCTCGCCTGCAGCGACTCCCTCCGGCCCCACTTTCTCTCTGACTAGAAACTCTGAACTCCCCTGATTTCCTAAAATCTCAGGATTGTGCTCAGGCAAAGGGCTGTGGTCCTTTCTGGAATGCCGAGCAAAGTAGGGTCTGGAAGCTGATCAACTCTTGCTGCCCCTGCTTATTGCTGTCACGTGGTGTCACAGTTGAAGGCTGGTCCTGCCCAGTTGAGGGGAATACTATTGCTGCGCCTGGGGGGCCCGATTCTGGAAGGTCACAGTGGCTCTTTGACAGTGGGTTTCCTCTTGGGGTGCTCCTGGGCCCCTGGGTCCACCTCTTGGGTGGACACACTTTCCCTGTGATTATACCCAGTGCATGTCCCTCCCCACGAGGCAGGTGGCTGGATTGGGCGGTGTTGGGCCTGCGCTGGCTTCTGCTCTGCTCGAGCTTCTGGAGCTTGGTCAGGACTGCTGGTGTCCCCAGGGACCCTCCTCAGCACCACACCTGGGGAAGCAGCATGGGGTTTTGGTTCCTGTGGGACCTGCTCCCAAAACCAGTCAACTTTCCTTGGTCCTCAGCATTCCAAGGTCCAGGAGCTGTAGCCCTGATGGGATCGCCAAAGACTCACACTATTCTCTAAGAAGAAAGAGTGTGCTCATAGCTCATATCTGCATAATCCAGAGAGGGCCATTTAGTTGTCAAGGGTGCAGAAAACCAGCTTCTCTAGGTTATAAAAAATTACAATAAATCCTGGAACTTCCCTAGTCCTTACTTTAGGTTTGAAAGTCTGGACTCAGAGACCACGCATGCCTTCTCCAAAGCCCACAGCCACGGGTCTGACCCTTCCACATCTCGCTCATTCCTTGTGAGTGGGGCCAAGGGCAGATGCCCAGCTGGGGGACAGTTCTGAGCCCGGGGGGCCCTTTCCTGGACCCCTTCTCTGTTTCCTCCTTGTGGGTCCTCAGGTGAAGTGGCAGGAGCGGGTGCGGCCAGCATCATGTCCGCCCTGACCGACAAGGCCCTGGTGAAGAAGGAGCTGCTGTATGACGTGGCCGGGAGAGACAAGTACCAGGTCAATAACAAGCACGATGACAAGTACGCCCCCCTGCCCCCCAGCAAAATCATCCAGCGGGCGGAGGAGATGGTGGGGCAGGAGGTCCTCTACAAGCTGACCAGTGAGAACTGCGAGCACTTCGTGAACGAGCTGCGCTACGGAGTTCCCCGCAGCGACCAGGTGCGTCCTCAGCCTGTGTCCCCGTCCCCAGACCCCAGGCCCTTCCTCAGCTGACAGTGGCCGGGCATCAGTGTGGGGTGAGATAGAGGCTTGAATAAGACAAAACAGCAGAGACGCGCTTCCTGTCCTCAAGCGTGTCACAGTCGGGTGGGAGGACCGTCAGACGTGGGGCAAGGCAGGTCAGTACCGTTAGGGACGTGATGGCCAAGAAAGGAAGTCACGGCCATGATGATCAGCCTCATTGCTGAGCCCTCCTGGAGCCTCTGTGGCCTGGAGGTTTTACTGTTCCCACTTGGCAGATGGGAAAGCGGAGACTCCGGGGCTTCTGAACTTGTCTCTGGACGTGCATTTTATCCGATCAAGCCCTGTGGAGTCTCCAGGCCTGCTCCCGACTTTTCCCTGGATCGAGTGCAGCTGTGCCTGATGAGTAGCAGGTGGGACTTGAAGCCGAGCTGTGTGACCAGCCCCCTTGGGCTCCCCAGTAGCCCTGTCCTCAGCCCTGCTGAAGTCCAAGAGGCCATCCAGGAGGCCGAGGGCAGCCCAGGGGATGCAGCTCTGTTCACTTACTGGGTCTGCTTTTGGCCATGCGCACTCTGGAGTCTCCTTTTCTCCTTCCTCTTCTCTCCCCGCTCCCTCCTTCATTGCCACCCTCTCCCCCCCCTTTTTTTTTATGACTGTTGATGCAGAAAAGTATGTTCTTTTTTTTCTTCAGTGGATGCTGAGGTGAAGATCAGTCTGGTTATTCCTTTTTATTTTTCAAGATCCAATCTCTTTTTCTTTGGCCAGGGTGGTGATCAACAGCATGGGCTCCTGGAGTCCAGCAGCCCTGGGATAAATCTGGGGCCTGCCTTTTGCCAGCTCTCTGGGCCTTGGGAGATTTGTATGACCTTGGGAGTTTTAGCCAAGTTCCCCAACTTGAGTAAAGTGTGAATGATAACTGATCCTGGAGGATTTCCTTACAAATGAGCTTGGAATATCGTTATGCTTAGTGTGAGCTGAGTCAGAAAATGTACTTAAAAAATCATAGTAGGGGAAGTAGTCCTGCTGACTCTCATCTTGTGCTCTGCTTGGTTCACCCTGTGCCTGGTCCACTGGCCTATCTGGACCACAGTGACTCGGATGGGGAGGCACTTCCAGCATCACCCACAAGGATCAATCTCAGCTTTCCCTCAGGCTGCTGGCAATAGCCATACTTACGGCATTGGCCCCCAAAGTGGTGGTAGCTTCCTGTTGCTGTCTATCATGAGGTTTTAGATACCTTCCGATGGGTATCTCTATATTATTTTTCTCAATTGATTGGGTTATTATCGTCTGTCAGCTGTTTATATACATGACTGTCAAGGCTGATTAGTACAGAAATCAAGTCCTAAGTAGAAATCCAAGACCTAAGGAGATAGCTGCTGTGTGTGGTGAAGACTCCCAGGGTCCCTGTGTTGCAGTCTGGCCTTGACTTCCCTGAGAGTTGATAAAAGAAGATAGTGTTCAGGACCTTGAGAGGAACTTCCTGAGGACCTGGAAATGGCAGGTTCAAAGGTGATGCAAAGAAAGAAGGGATCTGGGGATGCTGGCTCTCAGTGCATCTGCTTATTGGGACTAACAGTCTTCAAAACAGTGTCCTGAGCTGGGGAGGTGGCTTGGTGGTAGGGTGCTTGGCTAGCCTGTGTGAGGCCCTCGGTTCCATCCCCAGCACCAGGAAGAAAAAAATAAAAATAAAAACCATTCGAATTCTAAGTCGCACGCTGTCCTCCTGGTGTGCCCTTTGCTAACATCCTAAAGAGTCCGGACTTTTCTCTCCTGCATTGATGTTTTCATCCTCTGAAGCTCACGTCTTTCTCTCCCTTGCTCACCCCCTTGTTTTGGCTGGACTACTTCCTCTAACAGTTTACCGAGAAATGGAGCATTTTAAAAAGACCTTGCTGGGGCTGGGGCTGGGGTGGTGACTCAATGGTAGAGCCCTTGCCTAGCATGTGTGAGGCATCGGGTTCCATCCCAAGCACCACGTTAACAAAACCTAAATAAGTAAAATAAAATAAAGGTACTGTGTCCATCTACCAGTAAAAATATTAAAAAATAAAATGAAAAGACCTTGGGTGCCTGGAAATGTCTTCATTTTACCCTCACATTTGATTGGCAGTTTGGCTAAGTATAGAATCCTAGGTTGGAAATCATTTTTTTCCAGAATTTTGAGGCAGTGCTTCACTGTCTAGCTTTTGTTATGGTGGTGGGGGAGTCGGAAACCATTCAATTTTTGAGCCTTTATATGTGGACCAATTTCTTTTCCCAGAAACTTATGGAATCTTATCTTTTTTCACTCTAATATGCCTTGGGTGGATCTGTTTCATCTCTTGTGCCTGGACACTTCGTGATTCCTTTCAATCTGGAAACTCACTTCTTTTAGTTCTGGGAAACTTTCCATTTTGTCTCCTCCAGGACTTCTGCTATGGAAATCTTGAACCCCGGATTGCTCTCCTGATTGTCTTTCCTGTTTTTCATTTATTGGTCTTTTTAAATTAGAAAACTAACTAACATCCATTGGAAGATTTAGGTATAATGAAAGTTTTTTTTTTTTTTTTTTAATTTAGCAGTGATGATATCAGCAGGAAAGAGAAACTTATGCTTAAAAGAGCCTGTGTCATATCGTGGCTGATATTGCATAAAATTCAAGGTTTTCACTCACAGATGATATTCTCCTGCTATACCTGTATAGCAAAAAACTCCAAATACAGATTACAATACAGCCTTTGGAAGCAGGAAGATTCTCCATGAAATCAAGGGCGCTACATTAGGAAGATTTGCAAATAAATCCTAATCATCTCATTTTGATCTATTCTTTGGTTCTGTTAGTAGAATAGTGGACAGATCTACAAGTTTATGTAAGTAGAACATTTTTCTTTCTTTTTAGCTTTAAAGAATTATTTACTCAGTTGTTGACAATCTCCTGCACAATATTCATTATCTAGGATTATCACATAAATCACGAAGTATATTTTTTAAAATTAAAAACTATATGGTTGGAGGGCTGGGGATATAGCTCAGTTGGTAGAGTGCTTGCCTCACATGCACAAGGCCCTGGGTTCAATCCCCAGCATCACAAAAAACAAAAACAACAACAGCAAAAACCTATATGGTTGGAAACTACAAGATTAAAAGTTATCTTCATACATAAAGTATGAGAATATAAGTTGTACATCCAGTAACCCAATAGATATTGAGGAAGATTTTTTTTTTTTGATGCTGGGGATCAAACCCAGGGCCTTGTGCTTGTGAGGTGAGCACTCTACCAACTGAGCTATCTCCCCAGCCCCTTGAGGAAGATATTTTGAGGTAAATTGATCTTTCTGTTGGAAATACACTGGAACACACAATGTTCTTAAAATGGTATTGCAAAGTATAAGAGCATCTTGGTAACAACAAAACCATGCTGTTTAGGGTTGTAATATTAACTTAAAAGTTCCTCCTCAGAAATAATAGTCCACAAGGCATAGTTGTCCCTAGTCACTCTTCTGTTAATGCTTGTCCTTTCTGAGGCCTATTTTCCAACTTCTTTCTCATTCATTCTTTGCCTTTGAATGAGTTAAGCAGTGAACTTTCAGGTTATTTGAACAACTCTCTTGTTACAACCTGGAAAGGTACAGGCAAACCGTTTTTCCCAGTGTGGATGCACACGTGCGCACGCAGATCCAAGTCCAGAGAAAGCGCTTTCCACACCCTTCACAGGTGCACTGACATGACTTCTCCCCAGTAGGAACCAGAAAATGCCTTTCTAGTTTTGAGCTCTCTGCGAATGCTCTCCCACATTCTGCACACACGTGCTCTTTGGGACCACGAAGAAGGAGGTGTGACCACGGCCTGTTTGGTTTCCTGGCCCCTTTCCAGCAGGTCCCGTGGGCTGTTTCGGATCTGCTGTGCCAATGCAGGGTATCTCTCTGGGAGGAAGCTTTTTGCCTCTCCTGTGCTCAGAACACCATGAAGTGAATTCTCTTCAATGGTCTGTTGAGGAAGCTCTTGTTTTGCCCCCGTTTTCGCGTATTCCAAAGAAGATTCAAGAAGGGAAATTGCTTCAAAAGTCTGCTGAGAAAGGTCTTGCTCTGATCCTTCCTCCAGGCACTCAAAGGACTTAAGACGTGAGTCTTCTCCTGGGGTAGATTCAGAAAACTACCCCCTGACTGTGCATTCTGCTTAGCAGTCAGGGAATCATCCTCTGCAACAGCCTGAGGGCTGGTGTCTTCATCACAGGCAGCCTATGTCCTACTGGAAGCTTCCATTTCTGCCTGCGGGGCTGGCTTGACTTGCCTGGCTTTGGTTCAGCTTCTTTCTGGGCTCTTCCACCCAGGCCTTTCTGTCCACAGTCTTTTTCCTCGTGGCTGATTCATGTTGTCCCACCTGCTTTCTTCCTGAAGGTTCGCACCAGGACCCTATCAGTCACTTCCAGGTAGCAGTGACCTGGACATGGTCTTCAGCAAACAGTACGAATGTTACTGCTGTTCTTCCGAGAGTGATTTGCTCAATGATACCACTGTGTACCGATAAAAGATCTCTTTATTTATTTATAGTTCTGATGTTTTGCTGCTAGACTGTAAGCTCAGTGAGAGCAAAGTCCTCTTCTGTCTTGTTCACAAGTCTCATGCTACCACGATGCGCTCCGAATAGTTTCTAGAGTTTCTAGTTCGTTTCCTTTTAAAGGGAAGACAAAGAAGGAATTGCTGCTCACCCCGCGACCAGCAGTAGAAACCTACCAAGCCTCATGCCCTGCTTCTGAGACACGCCCTCCTTTTGATGGACACATTCTAATGGGCTGCACCTACATTCCCTAGAATGTTTTCAATGCAAAATTGTTACACCATTTAGTAAAATACACATGTCATTAGGCACAATGACATTTAGAACATTTAAATGAAATTCCAAATCTTGAGAGTGAAATAACTAGGAAATATTTTCTACCATCTCTTCTTTTTGTAAACAATAATTCAACGCTTCTTGCAAAATGAAACGATATGAACTGGGCACGTCACACTTTCCTTCCTGTGGCTTGAGCCCTAACTGACCCCTCCAAGTGAAAGAGGCAAAAATAGTGAGACTACAATGAAGCAGCATAACCAGTCCACTTGATTCCATCACAGAAAATGAAACCAGAATATAATATAAAATCAAGAGAAGTGCCACCTACTCTGTGGCAAAGATTTCCTCTTCACTTTTTTGATGTAGGATGTGGGTTTCTGAACCTCAGTGCTGTTGACAGTTTTGGGTCAGATGATTCTTCATGACTGTGACTTGCTGGCAGCATCCCTGGTCTCCACAGTAGCATCCCACCCCAGATCAACAATGTCTCTAGGCATTGCCCGATCTCCTCCTGGGCAAAACTGCTCTGGCTTGAGGACCCCCAGCCCAGGGGAGTCACGCCGGTAATCTGTGCCGTGAGCCAAATTAAAATGTAACCTCCCCAGGGGTCCCTCTCACTAAAGATGGCGAAATGGGTAGAAACTGGAAAAAGTCCAGCAGCGTTTTTCCATGACGACATTTTTGTTCCTGAGAATCCAATGAGCCGTGATTTGTGCTGGCTCTTTGAAGCAGGGCAGATTTCTATCAACAGAGTGCTTACGACTTATCTCACTTTCCAGAAAAAACTGAAGCCATGAATTTAAATGAAAATGTAATTCGTGCCTTACATGTCTAAGAGCATTCTAGGAAAAGGTTCTTTTTTCTTTTTTTTTTAACTTTCTATTTACTTAAAAATACACAGACTTCCACAAAGTGTATTTTGGTAAGTAAACCTGGGCTGAATTATACTAAAAATCACCTCCACCAACCCAGGGCTGCACTCATAATTAAGTTTAGTTTTTTAGATGAAATATTAAGATTGAAGATGTGGACAGTACATCTGGATAAACTGTGGGGTAGCACTTTAATGTTACTACAAATAAAGACCAACTTCCATACATATATTTTATAACTTTGTTTTGTAATCTCTAAGTCGATATCCAGTTGCTTTCAGAATAGCACTACTTGGCTTCTTTTTTTTTTAAGTGTTATTGTATTTTTTTATACCTTTATTTTATTTATTTTTTAATCTATTGTATGCGGTGCTGAGGATGGAATCCAGGGCCTCGCACTTGCTAGGCAAGCACTGTACCACTCAGCCACAACCCCAGCCCTGGATCGGAGTTGAACTCAGAAGCGCTGTGTCACACGAACAGTTGTCGGTACTGATAGAATTTCAGTTTGCCCACTTGGGAAAAAAAAAAAAAAAAAAAAAAAAAAGAAAGAAAGGGCTCTCTTAAGATTTCTAACAAGGGATAATTTTCCTCTTGGACAAGATTCTGATGTAAAGGCCTGTGGTCCACATCAGGTAGCCAGGGTCCCCATCAGAATTCCTGTAGCATCAGCACAGGGCTGGGCCGGCCAAACCTGTCTGCTGTGCAACAAGAACATTATCAATGGCATCTGCAGGTGGCACGGATTCATGGACAAATTGTTTTCCCTAAAAGGTCTGTGCTATCAGGACTACTAGATACCACTTTCTTGTATTTATTCACACTTTTGAATATGTACAAAGCTGGACCACACACAATGGAGTTAGTGTTGTTCTCCTTGACAATGTGTCTTTTGTATGAACCAGCTGCATTGGCGTTTGCTGTCAGACCATGAGCTTTTGTAAAGAACTGGGGCTATATTGTTCCTCCTGCATGATCTGCAGACCATTTCTCCCACCCTGACACAAGGGTTTAGCAAGGAAAATACCGCATGCAAGTGACTGACTGTGGGTTCCCTGGCAAGGTAACCCAACAGCAGAAGCACGCCTACCACAAAACTGTATCAGAGTATGTTTTAGAGGAAGGTTGAAAGACTGGCCAGCAGTCACCTCCGGTTGGCAGCTCCACAGGACTTTTTCAGCATGAGTTCTGGCTGCTGAGAACCTCAGTTTTAGGCACTGTGTATTGTTGGTTACATGGTGTGTTTGCCGGTGTCACAGACTGCTATGTTGGACACGTTTGTGGCCCAGATAAACCTGGGCAGAAGGAAAAACAAATTAACCATTGAAGCCCTCAAACTCCTCTATATAGGCCCTGGGTTTGATTCTTAGCATGATATTCGTGCCAAAAAGTTAGCAATGTTTTCTTTTCGGTGGTGCTGCGGTTTGAACCCAGGGCCTTGTGCTTACAAAGCAGGCACTCTACCAACTGAGCTATCTCCCCAGCCCAGCAATGTTTCTTGTGGCCCTTTCCTTGATGCTGAACTGCCTGTCTCCGGACACCGGGCCGTTGTGTGATGACTTCATCATTGCTCCCTTGCCTTTCGAGTGTTGTAGACATAATGTTCATATTTGAAGTTACTATGATAAAGTATTGTATAAATTCCTGGGCATACTTAGGTGAGTCTCTTTCTTTCTTTCTTTTTTTTTTCTGGAAAAGTTTTTTTAATTAAATTAAATTATGTTTTTGGAACTAGGGATTGAACCCAGGGGTGCTTATCCATCCCCAGCCCTTTTTATTTTTTCTTTTGAGACAAGTCTTGCTAGATGGCTAACAGCCTCACGAGGTTGCTCAGGCTGTCTTCAAACCTGCAATCCTCCTGCCTCAGCCTCCAGAGCTGCTGAGATTACAGACATGTTCCACCGTGCCTGGCTAATCTTTGACTTTCAAAAAATAATTCTTCCACACAATTTGAAAAGTTATCCAACACTTAAACTTACAGTGACACATGCAATTCCTTCCCCCACACCTCTCCCTTCTCAGCCTCCATCCAAGATCACTTCCCATCGCTCTTGTAGTCATTTTTTTTTTTTTTTTGGCACTATTTCCAAATTTCTAGATAACATGTGTGTAGTTCTATTTTTTGATTCACAATTTAAAATGTGCTCTTTTGGTGGCTTCTTCTTGATACATGAGGATTAAACTTTTGTTACTATGGTTGCTTCTCCTCCAGCTCCTTAGCATTACTTTATCTTTTTTTTTTAAATCTTTTTTTTACTTGTCAATAGATCTTTTGTTTTATTTATTTTTATGTGGTGCTAAGTATCGAACCCAGGTCCTCACACATGCCAGGGAAGTGCTCTACCACTGAGCCACAACCCCAGCGCTACTTTATCTTTAATAAGGTAATATTCTACAGTTCTCAACTTTTCCCCCGGGACACACCTCCTCCAGCCATCTCTTCTCCCTTAATCTGTCCTGTGTGCCCTTGGCTGTCCTCCTGAACTTCCCTCAGCTGTCACCCTTTGAATTGCTTTTCCTTCCTCCCTGCTCCTGTGATCGCTTGGTTTCCTGCTTCTTGACTCTTTCTCTTATTAGGCAGATGACATCCTTTGGAGGTTTCTTTAGGTGAGACACAGTGCAGCAGGGCAGTGGTGACAGCAGTCCCCAGCATGCCAGTTTCTTGAGTCACACTGCTGCAACTAGATTGGGTAGGCTGTTGCTTTCCTATTCCTGCTGTACTATAGGTCACCGTACATTTGGTGGCTTGAAACAAATTATTCCAAAATGGGTCTCATTGGGTTAAAATCAAGGTGTTGGCATTTTCTGGTCTTTCAGGGAGAATCCATTTTCTTGCCTTTCCTGCTTGTAGAGGCCACCAGCCTTCCTTGTTCTGAGGTCTCCTTCCATCTTTAAAGCCAGCAATGGCCCATTGAGCCCCTCTCACGTTGCACCACGGTGACACTGACTCTTCTGCCTAAAAGACTCCATCTTTTAAAGAACTTTGTGATTGCATTGGGCCCATGTGTGTACTCCAGAATAACCTTCCTGGGTTTTTTTGGGCGGGGGTACCAGGGATTGAACCCAGGGACATTTGACCACTGAGCCACATCCCCAGCCGTATTTTGTATTTTATTTAGACAGGGTCTCACTGAGTTGCTTAGTGCCTTGCTTTTGCTGAGCCTGGCTTTGAACTTTCGAGCCTCCTGTCTCAGCCTCCCCAGCTGCTAGGATTACAGGTGGGCACCACTGTGCTGGGCACCTCCCCATTTTAAGTAAATTGATTGACAGCCATGCAGCACGACATCTTTATATGTTCCTGGAATTAGGAGACTCACATCTTTGCTACCAGTAGTCTCCTTCTCCCCGCCCTCTCTGCCTTTTTTCCTTCTTCTTCTTGCTGGGGACTTAATCCAGGGCTCAAGCATGACAGGCAAGCACTACCACTGAGCTACGCCCCCACCCTGCCAGTTAGTCTTCCATACCTGGCACTAAATTGTTATTCTGGGGGGTCCTTTGGGCTTTAGTCTAAGGAGATCACTTCCTAGTCTCCCTCACTGGAGCGCCCACCACTTGTATCTCCTGTCTTCTTTCTTCTCTCTTGTTTGGTTGGAACCCTAACAGCAGCTTTCTCAGAAAGGATGCATTGACAAGTACATATTTTTTGAGACCCTGGTGTCTGAATTTTTAAACTTGATTTGATAGTTTATCTGAGGGCAGAATTCTAGCTTGGAAATTGTTTTACTTCAGAGTTTTCAGGCAATCCTGCATTGTCCTCCTACTTCCAGAACCGCTCCGGAGAAAGCCGAAACCATCCTGATTCCTGCTCTCTCTTCTGCTTCCTGGGTTTCTCCCCTAGCACAAAAGTTGTAATATTTTCTTTACCCAGTGTTCTAAAATTGTACAGCTATGTGCCTTGGCGTGGGTCTACTTTTATCCATCCAGGTGGTCCCAGAGCACCATTCAATCTGAAAATGTACATTCTTTGGCTTTTGTGAATTTTCATGAATTATTTCATTTTTAATTTTTCCTCCTTTTTTTTTCTGGAATTTATATTATTCAGATGTTGGACTGCTTGGTTTATTGTCTATTTTAAAAAAATCTTTGGCTTCTATATTCTATGTCTCTATCTTTTTGCTGTTCCTTCTGAGAGATTTCCTCAAGTCCATCTTTCAACTTTCCTATTGAGTTTGTCACCTGTATCATATTTTTATTTTCTATCAACTGTTTGTTTTCTCAATATTCTATTACTTTTATTGTACTGTGCATTTATTTATTTATTGGATTCAATGTGTCCTCTATTCTTTTTTTTTCCATGATTTTGAGAATAAGTTAATACATTAACTTCAAGATACAACTATAGTCTAATACCATTATTTTAAATTTAAAGAAATGGATCCTTACAAGACCAAAGTAACCCACAGGCCATAAGGTTGGTTTTCCTTTTTTGTTTAAACAAATGTGCACCACAATATTTCAACAAGTAAGGCAAATGCCATGAATGTGAAAGCTGAAGATTGCGATATATCACATGTAGAACCCAGGGGAGGTGAATTAGAAGTGGTAGTCATTCTAATTAATCAATCAGGTAACATCAATGCAAGTTGGTCTGTAGCATCAAAACTGTCCATTTAAGTTTCTTTTTTCTTGACAATCGGAGGTCCCACGTTGTCTCCAGTCTCTTCGTGATGTTTTGTGTGAGAACCATCACAGAATGGGAACTTTTTGGACCTCCAGCAATGGCAGAATACAGCTTTATCTCCCAGATCCTCCTTGTCAAAAGCATGTACTTATCTTGGGATTGTCTTTCTGGATGGGAAGGTTTACCATTGCTTTATTGCGATGATCTTTAACACAGAATCTTTTGTGAGCTAGGTACCGACAGCAGCTGTCCCAACAGCAATGGCGACTGCTGCGATCCATTCAGCCCGTAGGCTGGAATGGGAAGTCAGACCCATGGCGCCATCACTCGCAAGGGGTAGGCGCAGGACGCGGTCCCCAAATGGGCTAACAAAGACCGCTGGAGTCAAAGTACCGTGTCCTCTATTCTCTAATGAGGTTTCTTTTCTAGATATTATTTGTTTATTCAGATGACTTTTTAAAATGTTGGTCTTCCTCTCTGTCTTTAATTTTAGAGGCTGTCCTCAGACGTGTGGTACTTCAGTCGAACCTTCCTGCTCCTGATTAAGGGTGGATGATTGCTACCAACGGAAGCCTTGAGTGAATGGGGGCAGGAGGGTCTTCATTAAGTTTGAGTGTCACTGTAGGAGATCCTGGTGGGCTTTTTGAGAGCCTCCAGTATTGCTATCTTTTGCGCTTCTACAATTTATCCATTCCTCTGTTTTAGGGCGCCTAGTTTTGCTCCATTGCTTAGCTATTGTGAATTGAGCTGCTATAAATATCGAGTGGCTGAGTCATTTAGTCTGCTGATTTTAAGTCCTTTGGATATATACCAAGGAATGGGATAATGGGTCAAATGGTGGTTCCGTTCCTAGTTTTCTGAGGCATCTCCACACTGCTTTCCAGAGTGGTTGTACCAATTTGCAGTCCTACCAGCAATGTATGAGTGACCCTTTTCTCCACATCCTGGCCAACACTTATTGTTACTTGTATTCTTGATAACTGCCATTCTGCCTGGAGTGAGATGAAATCTCAGTGTCCTTTTAATTTGCCTTTCTCTAATTGTTACCAATGTTGAACATTTTTTTCATTTATTTGTTGGCTGTTCATATTTCTTCTTTTGAGAAGTGTCTGTTTAGTTCCTTTGCCCATTTAATTTTTTTTTTTTTTTTTTGGATGTTAAGTTTTTGAGTTAGTTGTACATCCTGGAAACTAACATCCTACCTGAGGTGCAGGTGGCGAAGATTTTCTCTCATCTGTAGGTTCTCTCTCCACGCTCTTGACTATTTGCTGTGAAGATGCCTTTTATTTTGATGCCATCCCATTTGTTGATTTTACTTCTTGTGTTTTAAGAGTCTTGTTGAGGAAGTCGGTTCCTGAGCTGACATGATGGAGTGTTGAGCCTACATTTTCTCTAGAATGTGCAGGGTTTCTGGTCTAATTCCTAGCTCTTTGAGTTTTTTGCAGGGTGAGAGAGAGGGGTTAAATTTCATTCTACTACATATGGATTTCCAGTTTTCTAAGCACCATTTGTTGAAGAGGCTATCTTTTTTCTAATCTTTTTGGCACCTTAGTCTAGTAATAGATATCTGTATTTATGTGGGTTTGTCTCTGGGTTGTTCTGGTTAGATCAGAGAGATTTGGCTTAGTGTTTTCATTATGAATTGTAATTGCTATGGAGCCACACACAACTTTTTTTTTTTTTTTTTCCACACAACTTTTGAACTTTTAATTTTGCAATAAGTATTATGGCTAAACTTATTTACTGAAAATTTCAGTAAAATGTGTGAATGTTTGTTTCTTTATATATTAGCCTTATTGCAGCAAATGACTTGCTGTTGTTTCTTTGAGTAATTTTTCTAAGGTATCTAAATAGATTTCTGTTGAAAACTTCAGTGTTAACATTTTTGTAGTTTGTTCTAAATTTAACTGTGATATAAAAATGAATTTTATGCACAGATCAGAATTTAAAATGAAAGTGTTTTTGTTTTTTTGTTTTTGTAAACAAACAAACAAACAAAAAATAGAGCACTTCCAAGAGGGGCAGGACGGGCGCTGGGACACGTGGGGAGGTGAGGCCGACGTTCTCACGCAGGTCATATTTTATTGCGTTCTCAGTAACAATTCCTTCCTGACTTCACACTTGCTTCTACAGCTTTCCAGTAGCTGGCCAGGATCTTGACCATTCTGGCGGTCACCTCCCTGTCCTTTCCACAGTCACCCTCTGAAGATTTATATTCTTTAAATAGCCACAGAATCACCTTCGGGATTCTGTGAAGTCCAGGCCAGCTGGCTGCACCCACTGAGTCTTTTCCATCCAACCCTGTCCCCTGCTCTTCCCTGCCAACATTTGTTGATTCCTGAATTTGGTCAAGGGAGGCCAAGGGGCCTTGAGGTGCCCTGAGCTGCCTGGTCCTGTTGAATGTACAGCCAGTTCTGCGATTCCTGCCATGGAGTCTGACTCACCCCTTCTTCTGTTGCAGGTCAGAGATGTCGTCATGGCGGCGGGCATCGCAGGAGTGGGCTTGGCAGCCCTGGGCCTCATTGGAGTCATGTTCTCAAGAAACAAGAAACAAAAGCAATAGGTTGAAGTGACTATCCTGTTAGGAATGACTTTATACTGTAGAGGGTTTTGTTTAGCTAGAGAGTTTGGGGTTTGGTTTGTGGATTTCATTCTGATTTATAATAAGGCTTATTTTCACAGAATAAAATAGAGCACCATAAGAGAGGATTTTTTTGGGGGGAACTGCAGCACTGACGCTCCATGGAGGGAAGCGCTGACTCTGTTCCAGGCGACTCTCTTCCATGATTTTCTCTCTCTTTGAAGATTGTGTTCTTTGCATTGCAGAAATCAGACCTCCGGAGGGAAGTTCCGGTTGTCGGGACACACTGCCTGTCCCTTCCCCTCCTCAGTGCCTTGGCTTCCTCACCACTTTTGCTTGCCAGACCTCTAAGTCTCTGATCCCACATTCCCGCCCTGCCTTCCCGCCTCAGCTCAGCATTTCCCCACCGCCGCAGCACTGTGCGCCCAAGCGCAAGTTCCTGAGAATCTGATTGGCTAGCACCACACAGCTCAGACTACCCATTGGCTGCCTTTGGGTCGGGTAACTCCCATCAGGCCAATCAGCTGCCTGACGGGCCAGGGGCGTGTTCTCTGAAGGGGCTGCGGTGGGTTCTTTGGAAATACTGCTGGGGCTGACTGTCCTTCCTTATTCAGGGCATGCTTCCTTTTACTTGGTTGGAATGTTTCCTTCCTTGCCCCTGGTTTTCGGGGGACCATCCTGCCCATGGCAGGTTTGGGCAGGATTTACAGATGGCCCCGGGGCTACTCCCTCCTGCCTTGCCCCACCTGGCGCATGGTAACAGCGCTCTCAAGGTCCCAGTGTTTGGAGAGTACCTTTCTTCCAGTAGTTTCCTTTCTGTCTCAGCCCGGTTGATGTGCTGTCTCATTGGAGCTCACAACTCCCCAAACTTGAGACATAGACCAAACTAAAAAAGTGGGTCTCCTGAAACTCTCTTGCGATGAAGGGGAAACACAGAGTGTAACTTCCAAACTAATAACAGAGGGAGAAAAAAGAATGAGGACAAACTCAAGAAAGCAAAACAAAACACACCCCCTTCAATTTTTAAAAAGTGGAAAATAAAGAAGGAAAAATTACGTACAAATAGTGATGCATAGAAATAACCAAAGAAAATGGAGGAACTAATTCCAAATATATTGATAATCACCATAAGTATAAGTGAACTAAACTTCAAAGTAAAAGACGAACGACACCCTGGATTTAAAAATGAATCTACAAATAAGGGTTTATAACAGACACACTTAAATATAAGAACACAATGACTGAGGTGAAAAGGATGGACGTGTTGGATGAGACAGGCACTCCACGTTCCCCGGAGGGCCTGGCGCACAGAAGAGGGGGTGAACGCCAGTGCAGGGTACAGGAAAGTTCAGGCTCAAGGGCCAGCCAACAGCATTGGTACTTTCCCGAGACCTGATTAGCACAAATTTGGACCAATAGTGTTGGCCCAGGAGCTACACAATGCCCCGGACTAGCCTACTCCAGTGGCAGCCTGCTCTCGGGTCCCCTCTTGCCCTGCGAGAGTTCAGTCTCTTTTCTTCACGTTTGAATAAATCCTGCTCCTTTCACTCGTACTTTCTGTTGTCGTTTTTTGAATTTGTGAGACAAGAACCTGAAAAGTGATTGACAGTGAGCTGCTGGAATCTGTTGCTGCACTGGAGGGCGGAACCTGCCATGAAGAGCCACAACAGGCCACTTGAGAGAGTGGAGGAGAAGCTGGCTTTGCCAGCCGTGACCCTCGTGACCCTGGAGCTGAGCTGGCGGGCTTCCCTGCTGAGATAAGCTGCACAGTACAGCCGCCTTCTCAGCTGCGGAGGTCTGTAGCTTCCAGTCGCCACCTGCCGGCGGAAACAGAATCCGGCTTTGTCTCAAACTGGTTCAAAATTTACATGGCAACTGGTCTGATGTCTTTATAATAAAGTTAATGTTATCGAGGAGAAGAATTTGGGGTGTGTGGATACTGTTCTGTACTGAAAGGAATAGTTGATAAAAAGTAAATGTGAAAAATAACTATAAAAGCAATTTGAGATAATTGGGAAAATTCAAATTTAGACTGATATTAAAGAATACTAAGGAATTACGAATTTTATTGGGTGGTAATGGTGTAAAGCTTATGTCAACATATGTCCTAATTTAAGAAAACGGACAATCATAAAGCAAATATGGCAAAATAATGTTTTAAAATTGTTTTTAGGTTTGCTTTATTTATTTTCAAACATAATGTTTTAAACTGAGGTAATGGGTGTAGTGTAGGTGGATAGTAATTATACCAGATTTTGTAGTACTTTCTGAATATTAAATGTTTTAAATAGCAAACATCTTTAAAAATATCTAAAATTTGAACTTGGGCCAAGCTTAAATAAAATATCTTATTGGATAAATCATTACTATTTAAAAATTAAAAGGATTAAAGAGATGCTAGGCAAATACTAACTAAAAATTAGTATACGTAGGAATTTGGTCCATTTTGAGTCTACTTTTGTACAGGATAGGAGAGAGGACTCTAATTTTAGTCTGTATATTTAGATATCCAGATTGCCCAACACCATTTGTTAAAGATAGTTTATTTTTTTCTCCAATGAATGTTTCTGGCTCTTTTGCAAGAGTCAGATGACTGTAGTGTGTGTGTGTGTGTGTGTGTGTCTTCTGTTCCATTGGTCCACGTGTTGTTTTTACGCCAGTATCTTGCTGCTTTTGTTACCATGGCTCTGTAATATAATTTGAAATTGGATGTTGTGATGTCTTCAGAACTGTTAGAAGGACAAATAGAGAATGCGCCAACACATAGGCCAGGTAAGACTTTCGAATAGGATCCCTATAACTCGGGAAATAAGAGCAAGAATCAATAAATGGAGGGCATCAAACTGAGAAGCTTCTGCCCAGCGAAGGAAATGGTAGTGAGACAACCGATAGGATGGGAGAGACGCCCTGCCAGCTACTCTTCCAACAGGAGATTACCATCCAGAATATACAAAGAATTTGAAAAACTCGACACGGAGAAACAAACAACCTAACCCATAAATGGGTAAATGGACTGAACAGACACTTCTCAAAGAAGAAATACAAAAGAAAAAGAAATACATGAAAAGTGTTCAACGTCTTCAGTCACCAGGAAAATGCAGACCAAAACCATACTGAGATTCCATCTTATTCCAGTTAGAATGGCAATCCTCTAGAATATGAGTGGCAATAAATGCTGGTGAACCTGAGGAGGAGTGGGGGATGGGGGAGAGAACTTTTTTGGAGGGTACTTGGGTACCAGGGATTGAACCCAGGGACATTTACCCACTGAGCCAAATTTCAAGACCTTTTTTATTTTTTATTTTGAGATAGAGTCTTGCTCAGTTGCTTAGGCCTTTGCTAAGTTGCTGAGGCTGACTTCGGACTTGTGATCCTCCTGCCTCAGCCTTCCCAGCTGCTGGGAGAAACTCTTGTATATACCACTCCTTGGTATTTATCTAAAAGAATTAAAGTCAGCGTACTTTAGAGGTGCACGCCTACCCGTGTATCTCAGCACAGTTCTCAGTAGCAGGTTATGAAATCAGCTTAGGTGCCCTCCAGCCGGTGAATGGGGAAAGAAGACGTGTAGATATACACGAAGGAGTTTTATTCAGTCATAAAGAGAAAAAAAATTATGTTATTTGCAGGAAAATGGATCATTAAACAGAGACCACGAATTTGAACAAAATAAGTCAAAATAAGTCAAACTCAGAAAAGTCTCATGTTTTCTCTCCTAAGCTAGAGGGAAAAAATGGGGTGTGATAAGGGATACCAGGAAAGTAGAAGGGAGACCATTGGGGGAGAGGACAGGGATGGGGGGAGGAGTGAGAAAGGTGGGGGGGGGTGGGGAGTAAATCAATGGAGTTGTTTTTATGTATATACAAATAAGCCACAATGAAACTCACCATTCTGTGTAAATAATCTGCATCAGTAATAAAAAAGAGTATGAAGTTTATCACTAATAGGATAAACAAGTTCACTTTATTGAAAAATTTAGTATAAATATTAACCAAATGCTGCTATAACTATAGTGATACCAGAAAACCTAGGTTTTATGGCAAAGATTATTAGGATAAAAGTGTTCTGATTAAAGTTTCGACTCAGTATCATATATATATCACTTCTCAATTTGTTTATATCTAATAGTCTTAAAATAGATAATGAAAATCTCGGCTGATTACAAGGGGAAACTGACAGATTCACCATTATAGCAGGGAGATAATATACCCTTCTCTTAGGAACTAAAAGAAAGGCACAGATAGAGAAAATTTAAAAAATTTTACTGACAAGGGCTGGGGTTGTGCCTCAGTGGCAGAGCACTTGCCTAGCATGTGTGAGGCACTGGGTTCGATTCTCAGCACTGCATATAAATAAATGAATAAAACAGTTATGAAATTGTTATGATTCTTTTTTTTTTTTTTTTTTTTTTTTTTGTGGTGCTGGGGATTGAACCCAGGGCGTTGTGCTTGCAAGGCAAGCACTCTACCAACTGAATTATATCCCCAGCCCTGAAATTGTTATAATTCTTTTAACAACACTCATCACCTAAAAAGAAACACTGAAACTGTATCCTCCATCCCTTCCAGCCCCCATGAGGGTCTGGCTGGGTTGCGGAGGCTGGCCCCAGACCTATGATCTTCCTGCTCCAGGCTCCCAGGCCACTGGGGTTGCAGGTGTGCGCCACCATGCCCAGTTTATGGGCCTGTTCTGATAGTTCATATAAATGGAATCAGATGCTATTAGTTTTGTGAACATCTTCTTTCATTTAGCATGTTTTTAAGTTTCTTCCACATCATAGCCTGTCTCAGTCACTTTGTTTTGTTTTGGCTGAATAACGTTCCCTTAGTATGGAAATATCACATTTTGCTTATCCATTCATCATTTGATAGACATCTGGGTGGTATCACCTTTTGACTGTTTATGGATAATAAACAGCAGTATTAATCAGGTTCTCCAGAGAAACAGAACCAATGAGAGATTGTCTGTCTATCTAGAGTTTTATTGTGAGCTCACCAATCATGGAGGCTGGGAAGTGCCATCATTTGCTGTCTGTGAGCTGGAAACACTGAGGACTCAGGAAAACCAGTAGTGTAATTTGGTCTGAGGACTAGGGGCGCCATGTTAAAAATCCCTGTCCAAGGGTGGGAAGTGGGATGAGCTGTCCCAACATAAGCAGCGAGTCAGGAAAAAAAGGAACGAATTCCTCCTTCCTCCACCTTTGGTTCTATTCAGGTCCTCAACAGACTGAATGATGCTCAGCCACATTGGGAGTGGCCATCTGCCTTTCTCAGTCCACCAACTCCAATGCTGACATCTGGAAAGACCCTCACGGACATGGCCAGAAATGGCACCCCAGGCACATTCAGGTGGAAACCCAACGTAAGCCATCTCAGCTGCTATGAACATGTGTGCGCAGGGTTTGGTGAGACACTAGGCTCATTTCAGATGTTTTCTATTTCTTTTATTATGTTGTTGGTGTATGGGTGTTTTATTATGATTTTTATATCTTACGATTATGTTCCGTATATTATATGTAGAGGCAAGGTTTAATAAAACTCTTTAAAAATATGTGTAGTCTAGAATATTCCTGGAGGATATAAGAAACTGACACCGTCGTCTCAGGGGGAGGGACTGCCAGCTGGGGCTGGGGGTGTGGAGCATGGAGGCTCATCTTTTATAGACAGTCTTTTAAATAACTGTAGCAGGAAATATACAGAAAACGAAAATTTGGGCTGGAGTCCTTGTTCCTGGCAGGCTGGGTGTGTGGTCTGACTGTCCCCATTCTCTGCCCAGGGGGAGCACCCTGGCCCCTGGTCTGCTCAGCAGCCACATGACCAGCTGGGGACAGGCAGCGTTCCAGCTGGACCCACCTTGGTTGCTGACTCCTGTCACGTGACTCCTGGGCCTGAGTTTCTGACTCTGAGCTCATTGGATTAGCTGAAGAGCTACAAGTCCCAGCCGGAGGACTGTGGCCTTTCCTCGGCCTCTGCCCTGCACACTCCAGGGAATCCCTGTGCCCATCTCACCTGCCATCTCTTCAGCAGGCAGTGCCCACCAAGTCCTCCTGCTCAGAAGATGGTGCTGTGACATTGTTAAAAGTGACTGGCACCCTGGCAAACAGAGATCACCTGGTTCAACGTTGGCCACCAACCATATCCAGTGTGGCCAGGTGGGGCTGCCCAGGAGGATCTGGCCAGTGTGAACATGAGGGAATTAGCTGAGCCCACCCCACTCTCTCCCTCCAGAATGAGGAAGGGAAGACCTTGAGGAGGTTCCCTCTGCAACCCCCAGGACACTGTTGTGGAGATGCTGAGAGAGGTCAGTGTCCACGGGAGCAGTGTGGGCTGCGGGAGAAGTGAGTCTGCAGGGCGCTGTGGATCCTGCACACGAGTCTCCCCATTTGGTTCCAGTCCCCCTGTGTGCTCACCCCAAAGCCTGAAGAGGGCAGTGGGCTGGTCCTTGCTTCCTCCAAGTCCCACAGGGAGGCTGATGAGCTGCCTCCCAGTTCCTCCTACCCCTTGCTGTCAGCATGCCTAGTATGTGACATTGATAAGGGTCGTCAGAAGAGAGACACTTACTTGGGTCTTGGGTGGGGTATCACACTGGTGCCTCAAAAGTCAGCCTCTTCACACCAGCTAGTTTCCTGTGGGGCTAGAATGAATGGAGTATTGAAGCTGAACTGATGTTTCTGTACTGTGGATTGAACTCAGGAGCACTTAACTATGGAGACACAGCCCCAGCCCTTTTTTATATATTTTTTTAGAGACAGCATCTCACTGAGTTGCTCAGGGCCTCACTAAGTTGCTGAGACTGGCTTTGAACTCGAGATCCTCCTGCCTCAGCCTCCGGAGCTGCTGGGATTTCAGGAGTGGGACACGATTTCTGGTGTTGAACTGCTTCTGTAAGGTCGTGGTACTCGAGGAGAATTTAAAGACTTATAACTCTTTTCAGGACTCGTAGAAAATATCGGTCAGAGTCTTCCAGCGGAGGAAGGAGTGGGCTAACAGAAGAGTGAAATCCAGGCTCCTTTTTATAAGTGACTTCGGAAGCCCTTAAGAGATTCATTGATGAAGGGATATTTTATGCTGAAAGTTTGGCATTTTGATATTTGGGGTGAGAGATACACCAGTCTGCAGGCCTAGACCATTTTGATGGAAAACCTTTGTATACAGAGGCAGTGAGAGAGAGAGAGAGAGAGAGAGAGAGAGAGAGAGAGAGAGAGAGAGAGAGAGAGAGAGAGGAGGGTGGAGACCCTTACTCACCAATTGGAAGTGGTAGGATGACAGCAATTATTCTCCTCATGTCGTTGGCCTGTTGTCAGTTTGAATGACAGTGGTTTACATCAGGATAGAAGCAGAAACCACTTTTATGAACTTGATAAGTTTTTCTAAGAATCTTATCCCCGATTAAATATGATCCACTCACATTCCAGATGTGCCCTGAATATTGGTCTACACAGCATGAAACACTGTTAGGAAAAACTCATAGTTTCCATTGACCTTACAAATGGTTTCAGTGAGTTCCTGAAAGGTGTGCTTGAGGGTATCATTGTCACTTTCTAATTTTAGTTCCTTATCATTGTATGTAAAAGTCCTGTCTCTACCATCTGAATCAAACCAAAGGGCTGATTCTGGAGTAAGTCGGGGACCTTGTCTAGGTCATGTTCTGTGATGGCAAAACCAGACCTGGTTGTGAAATGAAATGACAGAAACGTTATGGGAAGCGTCCGGGGCCTGGGGAGGGGTCAGTCCCCTCCCCTCTCGCAGCCTTTCTCCAGGAAGCCTCCTTAACCAGGTCCCTACCTTCTGCAGGGTCAGTGACAGCCCTGGGAGTCTGACTCCTCCCTCCTGAAACCTAATGGACGCTGTGGAAAGAGCCGCTCCTCCTTATCTGTTCTGTGGGCAGCTCTGTGTTAGAGACCTGCACCGGCCTTCAGCCGCGCAGATTAGGAAAACCCCAAGGATAGGACGGGTCTAAGATGACGTCAGATAACCTATAAGATTGTGAGAAACTGTGGATCAGGGCTCAGAATTTGGAGTTTTTGTTTTCCTCTGGGCTGGCGGGCGTAAAATCGAGTTCTCCTCTTCTCCAAGTGCTGCTTGCTGCTCTGGACCAGGCTGTCTCCCACGACAGTCCCACACCATGAAGGTTTTCTGGGCATAAAAGTGGCTTGGCAGAAGCAAGCCGAACAGCAGCTTGGGCTGTCCCTTGGCTTCCGATGCTTCTTTCCAATGCCACACCAGCTGGCGATGAGCTCATCTGAAAGACTGTCAAGGGTGCCAAACATTTCTGAAAAGCACTTTCCCAAACTGGTCACATAAATATGTATTGCAACCGGTTCCAATGTGAACTGAGCTCCTTCCCACTCATTAGATGACTACATACTACCAATCATTTTGGTTATTAAGAGAGGCTGCGTGTTGGATAGGAGAGTTTGGTGGGTATTCAGCTTATGTGGTGAAGGTCCCTAAGAGGAGTGGGAAGATGAGTTACAACATTTGGCATTAGTTTGCAAAGTAGTAGGTTTGCAACAGTTATCATGGAAGTAAGAACAAGTCCTGGAACATGAAAGGGAGGTGTGGGGTTTAGCTCAGCGCCTAGCAGGTGTGAGGCTCTGGGTTCAATCCCCGGCACAACCAATAAAATCCAAAAGAACAACAACAACAACAAAATCAACATAACAACACAATCAAAGAAAGAGAACCCAGTGGGAGCTGGTTCTGAGTGCTTTGGCAAAAGTTGTCTACCTCATGTTTTTATCTGCTTCTGGGAAAAATTTTCCTTGCATACCCTGACTTAAAGCCTTTGTGGATTGACAAGTCCAAGGGTCCCAGGGTTCAAGAAGATCTTTTCAGTTGAGAGTCATGGAAGGTTCAATACCATATGATGCTACTCTGTGTGAGAGGTTAAAGTAACTCTTTAGGGTCCTTTCTACTGATGATTTTCCACAACACTAAGTAGCCAGGTTCTAACATATGGAGTATAAAATACTCATCAGGTAAAGGGGTTCTGAAGTTCATTTGACCTGCTGCAAATAAGTTTTTGAAATATTGCATTAATACTTTACCATGTTGGGTCATAACAGAGTTTGCAAAACCTAAGGACCTTGGTCACCTGGTAATGATTTCATAAGGTATTAACTTATGTTTTCCAAAATGTGTTCATTTCATTGTCTTAGCAACAACACTGGAGGCCCATGTAATTTCATGATGTCAGTTAATTTTGCCAATTTCAATTTTACAGTGCCATTTATTCTTTTGACCTATATTCATGATTGAGGATGATAGTAATGCTGGAATGTTTGAATAATCTTAGTTGCTCTATAACCTGTCCAGTAAGGTGAGCCTCTATCACTTGAAATTTCATTTTGTATTTCTCAAAGTGGAAAATCATTTTCAGATAACTGTAGTTACAGTAATTGCATCATACATTTGGCCTGGAAGAACTTCTGTCCTTCCAGAAAACATGTATCTTCTTACAAGTGTATATTGAGAGTTCATACAGGAAAATGTAGGTCATGTGAAAGTGTTGGGGTGGCCTGAAGGTGGGGCAGATATTCCTGGGGCTACTTCAATCATCTTTCAACAATTATAGATATGAGAAGTGAAATACTGATCATAGACATGTTGGGCTACTTTTGTGGAGTTCCTGCACAAGTATTTTTCCGAGTTTTGAGTCATTTTATTGACTGTGAAGAATGAGAGAATGGAGTGCTCAGAAGAGTAGCCAATTCAGGAATTGGGAAACACCAAGTGGCTGTCTGGGCTTCCCAGAATCCCGTGATTAGTTTGTATTATTTTTTTATCCATTTATTTTCAGTTTTAGGAGCGTATCTTTGTTGCCAGTGTTAAATTTCCTTTATGTCCTTTGGATGGACTTTATTCAGGGTACCTAGTTTCATGAGTTGAGGCAATTTTTTGGGTGCACATAACTCAGCAAAGTATTTCCTTGATGTTTGTGGTCTGTTTTTAAATATAAGCTTCATTTTTTATGACAAAGTGAGGGTAACAATAGTGTAGAAAGGTAATCAGCAACTTTACGTTCATTCTTTATATGCATGTTATCTAAGGTTAAGAATACCCTCTTTTTTCTTAGAATAGAACTACCATTTGACCCAACTATCCCACTCCTTGGCTTATACCCAAAGGAATGAAAATCAGCATACTATAGTGATACAGCCACATCAATGTTTATAGTAGCTCAATTCATGATAGTAAAACTATGGAACCAACCTAGATGCCCTTCAACAGATGAATGGATAAAGAAAATGTGGTACATATATATAATGGAATATTACTCAGTCTTAAAGAAGAATGAAATGATGGCATTTGCAGGTAAATGGATGGAACTGGAGAATATCATGCTAAGTGAAATAAACCAATCCCAAAAAACCAAAAGCTGAATGTTTTCTCTGATATGTGGATGCTAATTCACAGTAAGGGGAACTAAGTGCAGGCCATATAGCGCGCCTCCTAGAGTGCCTGCCTCTCATGCTGGAGGCCTGCGTTCGAGTTCCCAGCACTGTGGGATTGTGGAAATAACAAACAAACAATAAGGGAGACTATGGAAGAGTAGGGTAACTTTCTATTAAGTAGAAGGGAGCAAGGGAAGGGAGGGGATATGGAATTAGGAAGGATAGTAGAATGAATCAGACATTATATACATACATATATGACTACATGACCAGTGTGATTCTACATCATGTACAACCAGAGAAATGAGAAATTATACACCATTTGTGTTTGACATATCAAAATGCGTTCTACTGTCATGGCCATTTTCAAGAATACAAGCAATAATATGTGTTGGTGAGGATGTAGGGAAAAAGGTACACCCATACATTGTTGGTGGAACTGAAAATTGGTGCAACCACTATCGAATGCAGTATGAAGATTCCTCAGAAAACTTGGAATGGAACCATCATTTGATCCAGCTATCCTACTCCTCGGTTTATACCTGAGGACTTAAAATCAGCATACTACAGTGACGCAGCCACATCAATGTTTATAGTAGCTCAATTCACAATAGCTAGATTGTGGAACCAACTTAGATGCCCTTCACCAGATGAATGGATAAAGAAAATGTGGTATATACACACAATGAAATATTACTGAGCCTTAAGGAAGAATGAAATTATGGCATTTGCAGGTAAATGGATGGAACTAGAGAATATCATGCTAAGTGAAATAAGTCAATTCCCCCAAAACCAAAGTCTGAATGTTTTCTCTGATAAGTGGATGCTGATCCATAGTGGGGGGGGGGCAGGTAAGAATGAAGGAACTTTGGATTATGCATAG
Source organism: Sciurus carolinensis (assembly GCF_902686445.1). Lineage (NCBI taxonomy): Eukaryota > Metazoa > Chordata > Mammalia > Rodentia > Sciuridae > Sciurus > Sciurus carolinensis. The sequence continues at coordinate 11,775,739 of NC_062223.1, forward strand.
GGGAGTGAGAGGAGGGGTAGGGCAGTGGGGCAAGAAGGATGGTATAATGAGACAGCTATTATTACCCTATATACATGTATGATTGCACGACCCGTGTGACTCTGAACCATGCTCAGCCAGAGGAATGAGAAGTTGTGCTCTATTTCTGTATAATGTATCAAAATGCATTCTACTGTCATGTATAACTAGTTAGAACAAATTAAAAATAAGCAAAAAAAAAATACCCTCTTTTTTCACAGAACACAAAAATCATGCAGTACTCTGAAGCATACCTGCTACCAGTATAGATATTTACCATCTTATCTTTGGCTAATTCATAGGCTTACATGAGGGCAAATAATACTGCAGTTTGTACAGAACTATAAATTGAGGAAGAATTCTTTCTTATAATTCATACAGCATACCCAATTTGATATTTTTCCTCCGGAGTTTTGTTATAAAAGTCATCAACATAGAGTAGTAATTCTGGATTGGCTAATGGAGTCCTAAGACTTTGATGTGGGAGTCAAATTTGGAAAATCAATTCATTGCATTTATGAATCTCTCCTTGAGTCAAGGTAGGAGGGTAGAGGAGTTTGAAGAGTTACTGCAAAGGATGTGCAGGTTTGAAGGAGACGGACACAGGGCCTCAGGATGTTAGTTTGCTGGCTGAGAAGTGCAGGGCATGCTGGCAGGAGAGTAAGCTCTGCACAGCAAGAGGACACTGTAGATAAAAGTAATTTCCCCGATCTACCCCTGGTTCCTTCTGGTTTCTTGCTCCCTGCTTCCCAGCTGGCAGAATTTGGGCTGCTTCGCTGTACCACACCATGATGCCATGATGTTCTGCCTCATCTCAGGCTCAGAGCAAGCTGACTAACATCTTCTAATAGATGGCCTCACATCTTCTCGGGCCTTTTGCTTCTCTGGAAGCATACTTAGTATGATCATCAGAGTCTCTAACTGGTCTCTATGCTCTTGTAGCAATGTTTGAGCCTTCCCTGTGCCCACTATCATACCAACAAATTAATATCGGAGATTCCTGGGCTGTAGGTTTCAAGAAGAATTTTTAATATGAGGGCAGTGGGTTCAGTGTTTTAAACCACATAGAACCCATCTTTGCCTCTAAATTCCCTAAAATGACTATATCTATAGAAAGTTCAATACTTCTACCAAGGTCTATAAATCCAGAGAATCATGGGTTTTCTCCTCATACTTTCAAAAAGGTGACTTACCAAAGATTCAGTGAAACACAGGTATGCACAAAAAAATCTGAGAGGGCAAAATACTAAGAGTGGATCTTGTATCTGACAGAGACACTCTCTGTAGTGAGGAAGATATGACTCAGTGAGCACAATGGGTAACAGCACCTGGTTACTCACTGACCTCTGGGTTCGGCAGGGGTTTAGCCTTCAGATCCCACTTCTGACACCAGAATGGTAAAAAATGAAATCATATCAAGTTAGAGAAATTTTAAAGTTTGTTGCTCATACTTTTGTATATTTGTGAATAGTTCATGGATGGGGGCACTTCAAATTGAAAATGGTAGAATCTTGGCTTACCTCAGTTATAGCTGTTTATAAAGCTTGAATGAGAAATTTCATATTTGTCTATTATGATTGGCTACGAGAGACTTGTAGTCACTCAAGCAATCAATACTACCTGAACTTACTTGTTTGTAGTTCATTGGATAGGAAGCTGCAAGGTCCTGTTGAAGCAAAAGTAGTTTGTTTTCTCTTCATTATGGATAACATTCAGTGGAATTGAAGACAGTTTTAAGGTTAGATTTTGTGATTGTGGGACTTCGTTTTAGGGACTAGTGTGACTATGGTCCTCTAGTGTGACTTCTTTTCAAATGCATACATTCAAATTTAGCGGTCTCTTTTTTTTTCTTTTGGTACAGGGATGAAACTCAGGGCCTCACACATGCTTGGCAAGTGCTCTACATCAGGCTACATTTCCAGTACCTTTTAATATATTTCTAAAATTTTGAGATGGGATCTTGCTAAGTTGCCCAGGCTGGATGGAGTGTAACCTGTGATCTTTCTGCCTCAGCCTCCTGATACCTGGGACTACAGGTACAGGCCACCACATCTAGCTCAAATTTCATCTTTAAAGTTAAACTTTATTAAGGAGTAGTTTACAAATCATAAAGTTTACCTGTTTTAGTATACAATTCTCTAAGTCCTCACAAATACTTATAATCATGCAACCATTACTGAAGAGAACAAGGCTGCAGTCACTTCTCCTGATTCTGCCCCCTAACACCATTTTACAATCTAGATTGTTCACATCTTCATCAGTCATTGGTCTGCTACTTAAGGGTAGTTCCCGTGCCATTTGCTCTCTTTCTCTCTCTTTTGCCCTTAAGGGCAGACACTTTGTTCATCTGCTTATTAAAATCTCTTGTGTGAGTTTCTGCGTCTGGAGTGGTTTTCTGGGTGCTTTCATTGGTGCCATGAATTGAAGGGGCTTTTCTACTGCCACTTAGATGAGTGGAATTCCATCTGATGCCCCAGACCCCTGGACACTGGTCTCACCTTCCATTTGCCTGGACACCTGATTCCACAACCACCGTTGACCTTCAGATTGGTGAGTTTTCCCCTAGGTTGACTTAAACACCCCTCTGCTGACCTGAGATGTGACCACTGATCATCCGGTACCCTTGGGGTGGTTGAGGAGTGGGGGTTCCCCCAGCCACGACTTTTACAGTTATGACTGGCCCCCTTAGTTAACCTACTTGATGGGTGGGTCCCCGACCTTTAAGGTGGAGATTCCCTCTCTGGGTTGAGGCTCCTCTTCACTTTTCCTTGAAAATCCTGGCGCCAGCATCTCAACCCTCTCGGCTTTTGCCCGACACACACTGACGGGGGCGACGACTCCCATCATTGTGCGGCCTCTTCGTCTCCAGTCAACCAGCCTGTGACCTCAGGACGACTTGGACACTGACTTGGCTGTTTATCTCCACCATGGGGCCTGGGTCCTCCATTCTGGCAGATTCATCCCTGGGGTGCCTACTAGACAATCTTAAACCCCTTCATCTGACCCCCAGCCTAGAGCCACCAAAGCTTATTTGCTTGTGTAATGATATTTGGTCACGGTATCCTCTAGGTAATCAATCAACATGGCTACTTAATGGCATACAATTTCTGTGAGAGAGTGGGCAAGTGGAAAGAGATTTCTCTACATTCAGACTTTCTCTTTCTTGTGCAAACCTTCATTTTCTCCCACTTCTTTTCCCCTTCCTAATCCCTCCTCCTTCTCTGACTTCGACCCGGCTAACGAACCACCCCCATACTGGTCTCCTGTGGCAGAGGCCTTCCCAGCCCCTGCTCCTCCATCTCCTTTGTCCTGCTCCGTTTCTGCTTCTTCCCCCCGACCCAGCCCACCCAGTCCTCCCACCACGTGGTTCCACACACATGTTCTAGCCCCGCAAAGGGAGGTGGCTGGTGTGGAGGGCGTGATCATGTTCCTTTCTCACTCTCTGATTTTCCCCGATAGAGAAGTGGCTAGGCTCCTTCACTTCTAACTCTGCAAACTTCATTACGGAATTTCAGTATCTTACCCAGTCTTATGATCTTACCTGGCATGACATTTATATGACCATGTCCAACACCTTGTCCCCTGAGGAGCATAGGAAAGTCTGGGAACAGGCACGTAATTATGCAGATGAGGTTCACTCATTGACCCTGACCCATCCCATTGGGGCTGAAGCAGTACCAGATGGGGGGCCCCAATGGGACTATAACACAGGGATCATGTGTCTGGAGCAGAATAAGTTCTAAACCTGTGCCCTTGCAGGTCTCCAAAAGGTTGCCATTAAACCCATTAATTATGATAACCTTCAGGAAGTAATACAGGACAAAACTGAAAACCCATCTTCCTTTCTGAGTCAACTCACAGAGGCCATACTCAAATATACTAACCAGGATGCTGAAACTCCAGAGGGAGGACAGGTACTCATGACTCATTTTTTTCCCAAAGCTACCTGGACATAAAGGCTAAATTGAGGCAGTTGGACAGGGAGCCCCTTACCCCACAGTCAGGGGTTCTAGTGGTGGCATTCAGGGTGTATAATGGAAGGGAGGGAAAAAAACCAAAAAATACTTAATACTAGCCAAAGCCTTTCAACCAGCTAGACCTGCCCAGCTGGCCACTATAGGGGCACCCTAGCTCCCAGAAGACCTCCAGGCCCATGCTTCAAGTGCAGAAAAGAGGGCCACTGGGCATGAGCTTGCCCCAACCCTCGGTAGCCCCCAGATCCTTGTCCAAAATGCCACCAACTGGGACATTGGGCAGTGGATTGCCCTGGTGCTCAGAGAAGTGCCAGGTCACCCTCTCCCCCTTCTCCCATGACTTACTGGGATTGGTAATGGATGACTGAGGGGCCTGGGACTTCTACACCCAATGACCATCACTGCTTAGGAGCCCTGGGTGACCCTTACGGTGGTAGGCAAGCAGCTCCCTTTCCTTATAGATAGTGGAGTCACCTTTTCAGTGCTGCGGGAGTTTTGGGGACCCACTTCCCCTGCCAAATCCTCTATTGTCGGGGTAGGGGGAAAACTATACTACCCCTTACAAGCCCCTCCAATAAGTTGCCATATCAGACAAATCTGCTTCACTCATTCCTTTTTGATAATTACTGTGTGTCCCATTTCCCTCCTGGGGAGGGACATCCTAGCTACCTCTATTTCCTTCTCATTAATTAGCTTTATTACAGGACTATCAGGACCTCATAAAGGATGACTCAGAGTCTGGCTACAATTGCACTCCCCCAGGGAACTATCAGTCCTATGCCCATGTAAGCAGGAGGCAGTCATTGAAGATGGATCTTCTCCCACATCTTCTTACAAAAACAAAAATGGGGGAATGAAGGGAATAAGGCTGCAGCCATTTCTCCCCTGATTCTGCCCCCTTCCCCCACACCATTTTACACTCTAGATTGTTCACTTCCTCATCAGTCATTGGTCCAATTAGCCCGTGGGCTTCCACTACTTAAGGGTAGTTCCTCTGCCATTTGCTCTCTTTCTTTCTCTTTTGCCCTTAAAGGCAGACATTCTGTTCATCTGCTTATTAAAATCACTTGTGTGAGCTCCTGCATTTGGAATAGTTTTCTGGGTGCTTTCAATGATCACAATGCAGAAATAAAAGAGTTCCCTTATATTCTGTCAAGTTCTACCCATAGCTGGGGTTTCCCCAAAAGTGGTGATGGGAGAGTTTCTGCAAGATACTTCTGCAAATAATGCCAAGATGGGGTTGGTTAGGATTCTAAAAGAAAAAGCTCTAAATGCAGATGAATCCAAAATATTAGGGGAGATGGGCATGGTGACCCACATCTCTAATCCCAGTGACCTGGGAGGTTAAGGCAGGAGGATTGCAAGTTCAAAATCAGCCTCAGCAATTTAGCAGAGCACTAAGTGACTTAGTGACACCTTGTCTCAAAATAAAATATAAAACGGGCTGTGGATGTAGGTCAAGTGGTGAAGTGTCCCTGCATTCAATCCCTGGTAACAACGACAACAGACCAAAATATTAATTAGGTGCATTTACCTACTGAAGGCTGAATTTCCCTCGTCATGAACGACAGAAGGTCTTGTGCCCAGGCACGTCTGTAATGAGTGGTTGGGTTGCGGAGTTTGTGTTAAGTGTTCAAGGAGCAAGCACTGTGTGAGTGAGCTGCGCTTGGAGTCACCCACAGTGACCAGGTGTGACCTCAGGCTCTGACCTACTCTCCTGAAATCAGACCACCCTAAGCTGTTCTGGGAGTAGGGGGTAGTTTCAGAACATCCGTGAGCTGAATTTGTCATAAGCACCATCATTTTGCCACTGTCTTATTCCATCTTCCCTGGGATGAGAAGGGACAGGTTCCTTTGGTTTAGTCAACTTTGCTGTGACCAAAAGACCTGACAAGAACAAGTAGAGGAGGAAAAGTTCATCTGATTCCATTGCTCTGGGCCTGAGGTGAGGCAGACCATCGTGGCAGAAAGACACGGCAGAGGAAAGCAGCTCAGAACATGGCAACCAGAAAGCCCAGGGGGTTAGGGTGTCTGCTCAGCAGAGACAAAATGTGAACCCCAAGGCATGCCCCATGACCTCCTCCTCCAGCCACTCCCCACCTGCCCGTGGTCACCACCAAGTTAATCCATATCAGAGGGGTCATCCTCTGCCTCGTTACAGCTCCCACAATCCAGTCATTTTAGCTCTGAAAATTCTTTCATTACGAGCTTCTGGGGACACCCTACATTTGAATCATACCACCTTCATAGAGGCAAGCCAGAGAACTGGGAGCGGAAGGGTGTGACCGCTACCTGGCCCGATTTCTTCAATTTCTCAGTGATAAGTAAGGGGCCCCAGGATGGGAAGGATCATCCCCAGTGTCACACTGGGAGTGAGTCAGGCATGGGCCATGGGGTCCTGGGTCCCAGATGAGGTCTCTGCCTGTCTGCTGGTCCTTTCTCACTGTTCCAACCTGCTACCCTAACCTGCTGAAGCTCCTGTGGGGCTGTCTAGGGGGTTTGAATGACTTTTTTCATGGCCACAAGTGGGTGAGGGGAAGCGGGAGGGGGACTTAGCTGTCCATTTGCCCCGAACCACTCTGCTGACTCCTCCAGGGACATGTGAACTCAGGTGCCCTTTAGAACTCACATCCTTTATTTTAGGCATGAAGAAAACAGCCTGCAGGGATCTCTGGGGACTTCCCTAAAGTGCCCCCGCCTTGGGTCTGACCAGGTCTGGAGTCTGCAGCCAGGCAGGATGGGCAGCTCATCCTTATCGATGGTGCCAAGGGCAGAGAGGTTGCCTGGCTTGGGGCCGCTCTGAGCTGCTGTGGCCCTGCCCAGGCCCAAACCCACTGTTTCCATGGGTGAAATCCTAGGGGCTCGTTGGGACATCATCTTTTCTATCCTGGAAGACAGCACCATAGTGAAGAAGGAGCTTCTGTCTGTGGTGACTGGAGGAGACAAGTACCTGGTCAATAAAAAGCATGATGACAAGTGCTTGCCTTGTAAGCACAAGGCCCTGAGTTCGAACCCCAGCACCCAAAAAAAAAAAAAAAAAAAAAAAAAAAAAAGCATGATGACAGATATAAACCACTGCTGCCCAACAAAATTGTCCAGTGGGCAGAGGAAAGGGTGGGGAAGGAACTGCACCATTCACAGATCAGCGACAACGGCGAGCACTTTGTGAACAAGCTGCCCTACGGAATTTACCCCAGTGACCAGGTGGGTCCTCGACCTGTGTCCCCTTCCTGGGAATCAGACTATTCCCAGCTGACAGGGCTGGCCACTTGCTGTGGCTTGACCAGAATGGCCATGGGGACACACACGAGACAAACGGCAGAGCTGGAATCCCTGCCTGGGAGGAAGTTTCCTTGAGGGTCAGAAAGAGGATGGAGAGACTGACGGGCATGTTGGCAAGGCAGGCCTGCACAGTGAGTGGGCTGAAGCCAAGGCAGTGGGTGACAGGGGGACAGCCACACCTGTTCCCTTGCCCTCTCCAGCTGCCTGGCCCTGACATGACCCTCTGTAGACCTGGAGGCCTATTTTCTTATCCCCTCTGTACAGATGGGGAAACTGAGGCTCAGGGAGCTTGAGAAGCTTGTGCCACTCGTTAAACTATTAGGTATTTGTCCATGTGGGCGGAGGGGCAGAGGTGGGCCTTGAGACCAGGGCTGTTCTGCTCTAGGTCTCTGATCAAGGAAGGGTTCACAGAAGAGGGGACACCCCGGCTGAACCCAATTTAACTCTGTTGGTGGATATGGCAGTGGAACCTGAGTTGGATCCTGAGCCAGGGATCAGGGAAGCTGGCAGTGAGCAGTGGGGTCCAGGGGAAGGGGAACCCTGGTCATGTGGGGCCATTTTTTTCTGCACTGGGTCAACGGGAAACTCTTCAGATTTCTTGGGCCAGCTGGTCCCTCTCATTGCTCTGCCAGGGTAGCTCTGTAGCCTGAGAGCAGCCATTGACTGTGTAAAGGAACAGATGAAGCCAGGTTCCCATAAAACTTGATTTCTTTTCCTTCATTTATTTTGGTACAAATAGGTGGCAGGCTATGTTTGGCTTCTTGGCCATTGTTTGCCAACTTTTGCCATAAAAGAAGTTGAATAACTATGGTATACTATAAAAAGCTATTTTTTAGGTGACAAGAAACATTTGAAAATCATATAGGTTAAAAACTGGCAATTTTTTTAGTCCACTTAAATGTGTTAATGGATGTTTCCATGACACCACCTCACTTTGGAGTCCTCATCCTCAGTGGGAGGAGGACCTGCAGGGGACCTCCCTCCATGGGGCTGTGTATTTGTTTCTGGAGGCCTCTTGTTGGAGGCCTAGAATCCTCCCTCTTTGGTGTCCAGGGGTGTTTGCCCCTGGCCATGGCCCCACTGATTCAGGACAGGGGAGGCTGTGGCTCTTCTCTGGCAGGACAGGAGGAGGGCTGTGGTGAGGAGGGAGGTGGGCAGGGAACATCCATGCCTTCTGGAAGCCAGGCCCGGCCTGAGCCCAGGCTGAGAACTGGGACCTGCCGGTCAGCCCCGGGCACTGGGGTGCAGTGAGCCCTGCTTGGTTGCTGTGACCTTGCTGAATGGGTTTCCCTCTGTCTGCTGGGGAGGGTAGACGTGTCTGGATGGAGTGTGATATTTTGTGGGGTGCGTGGACGGCCTTGTCAGGCATCTGAAACCATTTTCCAAGGTTGTGCAGAAATTGCAAGGATCACTGTGGGAGAGCCTGGTTTTAGGGGGTGGCTGACCTGCTGTGCTTCTGGGGGTTGCAACTCAAGCACGGTGGTGGTTTCACTGGTGACGCTTCTCTTCATTTCTCTTCCTGCCTGCCGTTTTTGTTTTTGAGCCTCTTCCGTGGGCATGTCATTGACGTGCCCTTCCGGCTCCTTCCATTCTTCCCTGCCCTTCCGCCGGGTCTCTGTGGAAAGGCTCTCCTGTGCCTCCAGCTCTTTTTCTCCTCTCTGTAGACTGTGACCTTGTGAGCGCTGCGGAACTCTGGGTACGTAAGGACGGCCAGGGAGCACTCGGCTGGCCTCGCTGCATTGACGGGGACCGCCCTTCATCAGTTTTCACCTCCCTGACTCCTGGGACCCCCGCTCCCTCATCCCCCTTTGAAGCCCCTGTCGCCTCTGCACAAACTGCAACGGAGCCCTGGTCACTGCCAGGGGTGACTGAATGAAATCCGTTGTCATCGCTGTATCTAAAGTCCAGGTTTCCTCCTCTGAGATTGGATATCCCACTCCTGAGGCTCAGTCCTGCATTCATTCCCTTCTGACCATGCGCCTTCTGCCCTCTTTCCTGGGTGGCCTGACCTCTTGGGATCCCCCCTCCCTGCCCATGGTCGATCCCTCTGCGATGTGGGTGAGGAGGACAGGGCCTCAGCTCCTTCCTGAGCGGCAGGTTCCTTGTCTGTGTGTCCCTGCTCAGACTCCTGATGTTGACTGGGGCCCGTCCTCTTCTCTCCTGCTGCAGGTCACTAGCACAGTCTTGGCATTAGCGGTGGCAGCCTTTGTCCTGGCTGGCTGTGATCTTTGGGATCCTGCTGGTGTCGTCTGGATGGCTCCAGTGGGCATGGGGGAATGCGGCCCACAGGCATGGAGTCTGGCTTATGGATCTTCATTCCCTTTGGTGGTCATGAATGCATTTAAGGAATAAAGAGTGCTGGCCTTCCTCTTGTCACTCCCTGCTCCTCTTGATTCCAACAATGATTAGGAATCAGATTGGTGCAAAATAAAGGCCGAGGGAGGCTTTATTTGGGGGAAACACAGCATAGTACCTGCATTCCTGCTTCACCCTACCTCCCTGCTCCCCGTACTCTATGGGGTCCTTGTTTTGGTTTGGGTTGTTCATTGGTTTCTTTTTTTTTTTGAGACAGAGTCTCACTACGATGAGCAGACTGGCCTCCAACTCCTGGGCTCCAGCCACCCTCCTGCCTCAGCCTCTGGAATATCTGGGACTACAGGTGCCTCCTGATGCTCTTGGCCTTTGCCTTTCTCTAAGTTTCTAAATCCCTTCTTTGCATCCCCAGTACACTGTTTTGTTTTGCATATTTGAAACTTTCTTTAAAAATGGTGTATGGTATTAGTAGGTGAAGCCTTTGGGGAGAAATTAGGTCTTGAAAGCAGACCCCTCACGGAGGGGATTAGTGTACTTACAAAGGAGGATCCTAGAGAGTGGGTAGCCTCTTCCATCCTGTGAGAATATAGAGGTGGCTGTCTGTGAACCAGGAGTTGGGCCAACCAGACACTGAATCTGCTGTCTAGGTCTTGGGCTTCTCAGCCTCCTGTGAGAAACAAATCTCTGTTGTTTATAAGGCATTCTCTTAGAACACACCAAACAGATGAAGAGAAATCGTATAAATGTATGGTCTTTTCTGCAACGTTCTTCTTTCTATGATATACACATATTATTGTATAGAACTGCAATTTATTAATTCATTTTATTTTCCATTTTTTTGAAGGTGATTGACCCAGGGTGAGCTACATCTCTAGTCCTTTTTTGACACAGGGTCTCACTAAATTGCTGAGGGTTTCATTAAGTTGCTGAGCCTGGCCTTGAACCTCTGGTCCTCCTGCCTCAGGCTCCCTATTTGCTGGGATTACAGTCGTACACCACCATGCCTGGCCCTGTAATTCATTTTCACTGCTATAAAATAGTCTATTATGTGCTTACACCATTATTTATCAATCCAGTGACAAAGCCACTGAGTTGGCTAGTTGTTTGACTTTCCAATTTGGAGTTGGAAACAATTGAAAAGATCCCAAAGTGTGCCCTGGTGTATGCATGCAAGAGATCCCACGGGATTTAATGAGTAGGAGGATATGCAAATTATCAGTTTCATCAATTTCAGTTTCATCAGCAACTTGTTAGAATTCTTCTTTATTTTACATCTTCTTCACTACTTAGTACTACAACAATTCTTAATGTTTCCATGTGAGTCAACATAAAATAGTCTTACTAAAGTTTTAATTCGCATTTTTCTGGTCACTGATAAAACTGAGACATAGACACACAAGTATATACATATTGGCCATTTAGATTTCTTCTTTTTAAAAAAGTCAATCAACCTAAACACCATAGGAAACACTAATAGAAAATGGTTGAATGATTTCTAGTAGATCAAACAGTGGGTTTCAGGGCTGGGGAGATAGCTCAGTCGGTAGAGTGCTTGCCTTGCAAGCACAAGGCCCTGGGTTCAATCCCCAGCACCCAAACAAACAAACAACAACAACAACAACAACAAAAAAAAAAAAACAGTGGATTTCATTGCAGTCATTGAAAAATGTGATTCCAAAGCACAATTTGTCTATGTGGGATGTGTCACATGGTGTGGTATCAAGAGAAAACCCACAACATAGTAGCCTGTTCACTCTTGCTGAACAAAGTGCATGTAATGTGTGTGTATGTGTATATATAAAGACAAAGAGTAAATATACTACAAACAAAGCCCAAAGAAAGACATTCATGTCTTTTGCCTGTTTTTCTTCAAAATTATCTTCTTATTGATTTGCTGGAGCTCTTTGTATATTCTTGATATTCATCTTTAGTTAATTATAATTGTTTAGATATAGAGTCAATCCTCCATGTCTGCAGGATCTGCATATTCAGACACAACTACAGACTGAAAAAAGAATAATTGTAATTATATGCTCCCCAGCAGAGCTCAGTGGTAGAGCAATTGCCTGCCATGCACAGGTTCAGGTTGGATCAACCCACACTGAAAAAAAAATTGTGTCTATATTGAACATTTATAGACTTTTTTCCTCGTTATTATTCTGTAAGCAATACAACTATTACGTAGCACTTGCACCTTGATCTTGGACTTCCGGCCTCCAGAACATTTAGAAATGTTCTGTTGCTTAAGCCACACAGTCAGTGTTATTTTGTTATGGGAGCCCTACCCAGGAATACATCCTCCCTCTTTATTTCTCAGCAAACGAACTGAGTCTGGGTGGGGAAAGGGTCCCTCTGACCGTGGGCCACGAGGTCTCTGGTGCTGGGGCTGAGACCAGGATCCAGGTCTGATTCATGCAGGTTCCCATGTCCCCGCTCAGCTGGTGGCTCCACCCTTGGTTTTCCTCCCAGTGTACATAGATCACTCTTCCTGAACACACCCCTGATCAGATTTCCCCACAGAAGCACCTTCTGCCACCCAGCTCCTCCCACCAGCAGGGTCTGAACACACTCCTGGGCTCAGTACCCAGAGCCCGGTCCGTTATGCCCCGCGCCAGAGCTTCTCAGACATTAATGTGCTCCAGAGTCGCCTGGAGGGCATGCTAAGATGTAGACTCCTGGGCCTCGCCTCTGGAGAGGCCTCTTCCACGGGGCTGGGGGAGATCCCCAAATTTTGCCTCTCCAACAAATTTCCAAGTGCCGTGAATGCTGCCACGGAGCACAGGCAGGGTAGCCATGGCTCAAATGCCTTACCCCAGGACCTCGTGAACTCTCCCCTCCAGCCCATACACTTGACCCTTTGCCCAGCTGGTCCTGCCAGGAATTGCCCACTGCCAAGTCTGACACTGTGGTCAGATCCAGGGACCTCCCAGCTCAGGGTAAGTTGAGTTGTGCTACTCTATGGTGTGTGCCCGTGTGTGTGTGTGTGTGTGTGTGTGCGTGTGCACACACACAGTTGTACAGAACGATGGCCTTCACTGTGGCCTATTCACACATACATAGAAAGACCTTTTGATCAGCTCCACTCCCTGGTACCTTCCCTGCCTCCCTCCTCCCTCTCCTGCCCCCCTTTATGCCACAGGCCACCCTCCTATTTCCATGGGCTCCCTTCCCCCAGCCCCTGGGTTTTCCTGTGGCCTCCCTCCACATGTGAGGGAAAGCATATGGATACTTATTCTTTGGTCTGGTGTATTTTGCTCAAAATCACGGTCTCCATTTCCATCCGTTTCCTGCAAGTGAGATGATTCTGTTGTTCTTCATGGCTGAGTAAAACTCCACTCCAAGGGCAAGTCTTCCTGACGCTCCAAGCAGGACTGGGAGGACTCTCCTACCACGCAGAGGTCTGAGCCCACTCAGACACAGGCTGCTGAGGACACGGCAGTGGCCACCCTCTTATGCAGGTGAAGAGATGAGGCCCAGAGAGGAGGCGAGCTGCCCAGGGCACACAGTGCAGGGCAGAGGCTGAGCAGGAATCCAGGTGTCCGGGTGCAGTTCCTGCTCCGCCTGCGGCTGGCTGCCTGCCTGAGCCGAGGCCTGCCTCCCTCCCTTTCCTCACTGCCTTTTTCTGTCTTTCTTTTTTTGTGTGACCCCAGCTGGTCCTTGGCACTATGGCTGTTGCTGAAATGGAGTCACAGGGGACCATAAAACTTGGGAAAAGGAGAGTGGAGAAAGGGTAGGGAAGGGAGGGAAGGAGAAGAGACCTTTGGTGACAAGGGGAGGAAGAATGGGAAGCCCCGCCCCCGCCCCCCCTCCACTGTCCAGGAAGCTGGGGACGGGGCTGCTGCTGGAACCTGCACGCCTGTGTAACCCTTGGTCCGACCCACTGAGGACTCAGGTGAGCCCAGAGAAACAAATCCAAAGAGGCCAGCGTCTGGCTTCCCTCCGTGTGGTCACGAGCTTCAGACCCAGGGGGCCAGTTCCTTGGTGACTTAGTGCCAGTCCCACCCCGGACGCGGAGTTTCCGCCGACCAGGGCAGTCCAGTCAGAGCGGCAGGCTTTGCTCGGCACCCTCAGGCTGGGCGGGTGTGACTCTGCGGCTGGACCCCACCCTGCCAGGTTGGCTCCAGGCGGCGTTAGGACCCTGCGGAGGGCAGGTGAGACTAACAGCTGGAAGAGCTCCCTGGCCGCTGAGGACCCCGCAGGGGAAGGTGGGTCCTGGTCAGGATCCGCAGCCCCAGTAGGAGCGGCCCCGCCCCTCATGTCACCGGGAGAAACCCTGGACCCGGTTCCTGACAGCTTCATCCTGCAGCCTCCAGTCTTCCACCCGGTGAGCAGCTGCCTGCATCTGGGACTTCCTGGGCCCCAGGAACCTCCCTTGCCCCTGGGCAGGGACTCCCCCCGGGTGCTGGGGTGGAGAGGACCTCAGGCATGGGCCCTGCTTCCCCAGCACCTGCCCAGTTCTGGAAGGCTCTCTTGAGGTTAGGACAGTGGCTGAGCAGCTAATTGCATGTGAGTGGCTGCTGGACATTGGTAAACTGGTGACCCAAGGCTGTGTCCCTACTGGGAGAGTGGCTAGCAGGATGGGGGAGTGGGTGGGATCCTTGCAGGGGACACTGATAAGTGGGAAGGGTGGCCTCATCTCCAGCCTGGAAGGGACAGTTTCAGAGGAACCTCCCAGCCAGAGGTGGGGTTGTGGGTCCCTCTCCTCCTCCTGTTCATGAGACTTGAAGCCAGGCGATGCCCCAGGGGACACCCCGCGAGCACGTACTAATCCTGCCTTTCCCTCACTTGGCGCTCTCCTCCCCCGAGGGCCTCAGTTAATTACACACCCTGCCTGGGCCTGCGCAGTGGAAGCCTCTGAACTGCTGAGCCCTGCTAAGCTGCAGGTGGGCACTGGCCAGTGGGGACCCTGGCCTTCTGTGTCCCCCCAGGACCTGCAACATGGACTGAAGCGGGTGCCCAGGCCCCAGGACTGCTTGCTTCACAGGCTGGGGTCTGAGGCTGGGAGGGCAGCGCTGGGCACTCCAGCTCCTTCTGGGTGGTTCAGGTGCGCACTGCTGGGAGTTGGAAGCAACCCGTGAAGGCCACCCTCTGAGGCTGCCCGAGTTTCCTGCTGCGCCGTCCACACTCCTGCAAACAGCTCTGCGGGGACCCACGGTGCCAGGCGGGGCCCTGAGCCCAACAAAGGGAAAGATGAGGCTGCAGCTCTTGGGAGGCCTGTGGCCACCCAGGGAAAGCAACCAGAGAGGCAGGGACTGGGACAGTGTGGGGTGTTTGAGGAAGGCCAGGAGGAAGGCCAGGAAGCCTGCGGGCCACTGCGAGGTTCCCCTCAGGCTCCTCTTGAGGGTCAGCTCTCAGCTCCAACTCGTCCATGCTTTTTGCCTCAAGGTCCCACATTCTGGCCATTAAACAGTCCTCAAGAAGCCTCATGCAATGGAGAAAAGACAGCCTCTTCAACAAATGGTGCTGGGAAAACGGGAAATCCATATGCAACAGAATGAAACTAAACCCCTATCTCTCACCCTGCACAAAAATCAACTCACAATGGATCAAGGACCTTGAAATCAGACCAGAGACCCTGCATCTTACAGAAGAAAAAGTAGGTCCAAATCTTCACCTTGTTGGCTTAGGATCAGACTTCCTTAACAGGACTCCCATAGCACAAGAAATAAAAGCAAGAATCAACAACTGGGATAGATTCAAACTGAAAAGCTTTCTCTCAGCAAAGGAAACTATCAGCAATGCAAAGAGATAGCCTACAGAGTGGGAGAATATCTTTGCCACTCATACTTCAGATAGAGCACTAATCTCCAGAATCTATAAAGAACTCAAAAAACTCTACACCAAGAATACTAATAACCCAATCAACAAATGGGCTAAGGATATGAACAGACACTTCACAGAAGAAGATCTACAAGCAATCAACAAACATGAAAAAATGTTCACCATCTTTAGTAATAAGAGAAATGCAAATCAAAACTACCCTAAGATTCCATCTCACCCCTATTAGAATGGCGATTATCAAGAATACAAGCAACAATAGGTGTTGGCGAGGATGTGGGGAAAAAGGTACACTCATACATTGCTGGTGGGGCTGCAAATTAGTGCAGCCACTCTGGAAAGCAGTGTGGAGATTCCTTAGAAAATTTGTAATGGACTTACCTTTTGACCCAGCTATCCCACTCCTTGGCCTATACCCAGAGGACTTAAAATCAGCATACTACAGAGATACAGCCACATCAGTGTTCATAGCTGCTCAATTCACAATAGCCAGATTATGGAATCAACCTAGATGCCCTTCAATTGATGAATGGATAAAGAAACTGTGATATATATATATATATATATATATATATATATATATACAATGGAATATTACTCAGCTATAAAGAATAATAAAATTATGGCATTTGCAGGCAAATGGATGAAATTGGAGAATATCATGCTAAGTGAGATAAGCCAATCTCAAAAATTCGAAAGAGGAATGATCTCACTGATAAGCGGATGATGACACATAATGGGGGGTGGGAGGAGGGCAAGAATGGAGGAAGGAGGGACTGTATAGAGGGAAAAGAGAGGTGGGAGGGGTGGGGGGGAAGGAAAAAAATAACGGAATGAATCAAACATCATTACTCTATGTAAATGTATGAATATGCAAATGGTATGCTGTTACTCAATGTACAAACAGAAACAACATGTATCCCATTTGTTTACAATAAAAATAAATTAAAAAAAGTCATTTATCTCATTGCATACCTTTAGTTCTACTTGGGAAACCATAAACCCTCGAGGTTTCGAATCTAATGATCTTTGGCAAATGGATGTAACTCATTTTCCTCCTTTCCACCCCTATTCTTTCTTACATGTTACCATAGATACATCCTCCAATGCACTTTATTCAGAGAAGGTATCAGCCTGTATCTATCATGTGCTCCTCTTTATTGCCACCCAGGCAAACCTCATTATTTAAAAACTGACAACTTCCCTGCTTATACTTCTAGCACCTTTGCTCAATTTTGTAATCAATAGAATATAATTTTAATCCATGGAATTTCCCACAGTTCTACTGAACAGACCTCAGTTGAACATGCACACCACCCAATTAAAATGTGCCTCTTAAAAAAAAAAAAACAAAAAAGGGGACCTAACCTCTCTCATGTTTATGATGATGTCAATATTGCCTTGTTCACAGTGAATTCTGTTAATGTAGAATATGAGGTAATACACATCGCTACTCCTCTGCCTTGGACAGACATTTCACCCCTAAGGAACCACTACCAAAGATTTATGTAAAATACTGAATTCCACAAAACCCTACATGGCAAAACCCTTTACCTTTGATTACATGGGGGAAGAAATATGCTGCTACTCTACGCCTACATTTCCTAACTGGATTCCAGGTGTGTGAGACCCATCAATCTTCATGAATTAGCATCAAGGACTTCACAATCTGTTTACCAAATTTTATTTGATCCTGGATGGAGTGGACTCTGATTCAAAGAAGGAAACTCCAAAAAGTACAAGAGGCCCTAGGGGCCCCTGATCTTCTAGTGACCTGGGGGATATAAAGAAAAAAAAAAAAAAAAAAAAAAAGAAGCCTCAGTAGCAGGCTTCTGGGGACCAGGGTGGCACCAGTGAATGACAAGCCTCAGTGGGAACACAGCAGCCTGTTGTGTCCTGGGAGCTGGGGACGGCTAGCTGGTTGGTGCTGCAGGGGAACCAAAGGGGCTTTCCCAGCATGACGCAGCTTTGATTTGTCCAAGACAGGCAAGATGGCGGAGGAGGCTGTTTCAGAGAGAAGGGATTTTTTCCTGTAAGGACGTTTTCTGTTTGGGGTGGGAGAGCTGATTGGTCCTGTTCCTCCTCCCCACTCGCTGGACATGGGGTCCCTTGGGCCTTTCTCCAACCTGCATGCATGGTTTCTTCCCTCCTTCAGGTGATTCCGTATGTCACAACCATTTTTGGTGGCCTGCACGCAGGCAAGATGGTCATGCTGCAGGGCGTGGTCCCGCTGCGTGCCCACAGGTAAGAGGGAGCTCAGCTCGGGCGGCATCAAGCGGGGGCTCCTCTCTGCTCTGGGAGTTCGGGGGTCTCCGCCCAGAACAGCGCTTGAGAGCTGCCTCCCCCGCCAGGTTTCAGGTGGACTTCCAGTGTGGCTGCAGCCTGCGCCCCCAGCCGGACATCGCCATCCACTTCAACCCCCGCTTCCACACCACCAAGCCCCACGTCATCTGCAACACCCTGCTCAGCGGACGCTGGCAGAGGGAGGCCCGCTGGCCCGGCCTGGCCCTGCAGAGAGGGGCCGGCTTCCTCATCCTCTTTCTCTTTGGGAACGAGGAGGTGAAGGTGAACGGAAGGGGTGGCGTCCAGGGTCCTGAACTTGTCTCCTTCCACCCATCCTTCCCTGGACCCACAGGGCAGCTGGAAAACTGGTGCTGGCTCAGGAGAGGCCTCGACCGCCACGGTCAAGGCGGCGCTCCAGCTGCCAGCACAGGCTCAGCCTTTCCTTCACGGGGAGGCAGGTGGATGCTGGGGGAAACCCAGGCCTGAGCGAGGCTGTGCCCTGAGTCCCCAGCCCCTCTAAGCCACTGAATGCCTCAGCTCATCGAATCCACCCTCCACCCTGTGAGGGGGCACTTCATCCCCATCTTACAGCTGAGGCAGCAGGGACAGGAGAGGGCTCTCTGCAAGACCCCGGCCTCTGAGATGAACTCCTGCAGGAAAGACAAGGCTCTCCAGAAGCCTCAGGACCAGGCAGCCAGGGAGAGCGGGACTGAGGGCGAGGACAGCGCCAGCCTCTCCAGCCTCGCTTTCCTCCCTGTCAGTGGGGTTGAGGACGATGCTCTGGGTCTGCTGAGAAGGGGACGGGCTTGCTCGGGGGCAGGGAGGGACGTGGAGTGCCAGCGCTGCCCTCTGCCAGCTCTGGGACCTTGGAAGGCCCCTAACTCCTCTGTACAGTGTGCTCACCCTGCGGAGCTGTGTGAAGCCACATGAGGACACCTCTAGGCTGAAGTCCTTGCCAGAGCTTGGGACACAGTCATGAGCCCACGAGGCTCAGCTGCCGCTGAGCCTGGCCCCGTCTGCCTCTCCAGGTGAGTGTGGATGGACGGCACTTTCTCCACTACCGCTACCGGATCCCGCTGTCTCGGGTGGACACCCTGGGCATATTTGGTGACATCTTGGTGAAGGCTGTTGGATTCCTGAACATCAGTGTAAGTGCTCTTGGCCCAAAGCTTGGGGTGTCGTGGCCCATCGCCGAGCAGGCCTGGGACCCTCACACCCACCAGACCAGGGGACAGAGAGGCCTATAGGCCAGGAATAGTCCTGGGGGAGGGGTCCTCCGAGGTGTCCCATGTGAGGGAGGTGAGAGAAGAGATGGTGACGGCAGAGAGGGAGCAGGAGCTGGTGGCAGGGTCTGCTGGCTGTGGGGTCAGGTTGACGCTAAGAGCAAAGGCCAGAAGGGCAAGATCTGGCACGTGGGCCCCCAGGCTGGGCTCGCCGGCTGTCATTCTCCCCTGATGGACTGATTCAAAATACAGGTCTCTGGGACCTGCCCCCTGAGTCCCATTCAGTGAGTTTGGGGGCCTAGGATTTGGCAGGTTCCCAGCACGAAATCCAGGAGCCACTGAGGGGCTGTGTGGGAAGCAGGGCAGGGCGGCTGGGGCCAGGCAATGGCTGCGGGGCAGTGCAGGGATCCTGGACGTTGTTCTCCTCTTTCTGGACAGCCGTTTCAGGAGGGCAGCAGAGAGTATCCCACGGGACACGTGAGTCTCTCGGGGCAAGGCGGGGCCCTGTGGTCGGGCAAGGCAGGACACACCAGTGGGTCAGTCCCTGCTCCCCTGGGGGGCCTGCAGCTGCACTGCTCGGGTCCAGCTGCCTCCCTCCTGCCGGGGTCGGCATGGACGGGGCTGGCTCCTTCCAGCCCAGGGTCAGCCTGGACTTGCCTCTGCCAACCACCTCCAGGGCCAGGAGGATGGGTGGGGACAGGCTGGCTGGAGGGACCAGGACCCTAATCCCCATCAGGAGTCACCTTCTGGTTGGAGCTTTCTGTTCTCAGTGACCCTGGGAGGAGGCTGGGGTGGCCTTTTGTGACAGAAGGGGAGACTAGGCCCATGAACTTGGTCCAGGTGTGGGATGACCAATCCCCTGGCCAGTTCTTCCTCAACACCCCAGGGCTGGTGGGTCTCTGGGTTCAAGAGGACCCACTGGGGCTCCAGTCACTCACCCTCTGCTGTAAGCGACACAAACCCCAAAGCATGGCAAGGGTGGAAGGAGGGTAGTGAGAGGGACCTTCCTCAGGCAACACCAGTGGCCTCCTGTGCCTTTCCTTCCCGACAGCCCTTCCTGCTGCAGAGTCCCAGGCTGGTGAGTGATGCTCCCTCCTTGTGTCCCCTGGAGGTTGGCCTCCTCTCTGCTCCCTCAGGGCTGGGCGGACCACCTGGGTAGGAGGCTGCGAGCTCCCGGTGGTGGGAAATGCCCCTGGTCTCGGGGTTTCCCTTCCTCTGTGGGAAACTGCAGCTGCGGTGGGCCAGGCAGCTGCAGCTGAAATCCGTCCTCATTTGACCTTTTCTCCACTTACTCTGCACAAAGATATTTGGTGTCTCTGTGCCAGGCCAGTGTCAGGCTTCACGACAGAGGCACGCGGCCGTCCTAGCTCTCCATCCGGCCATTGCAGCTCAGGTCACAGCCTCGGGTCAGGCACATGGTGCTCAGACACTGGGGCACTGGTCTGGGCCTGGATGCAGGGGACGCTCTCAGCGGCCTGTACCAGTGTCCAGTCAATGAACAGAGCTGCGTTTCCCTGTGCAGCAGCCACTCGCCTGGCCCATGTTGCGCCCTTGGCCCTGGGGGTAGCCCGTGCGGCTGTTCCTGGAGGCAGGCGACCCTCCCTGAGTCTTCCCGTTGTCCCCGCGTTCCTTCAGCAGGTGCCCTGCTCACGTGCTCTTCCTCGGGGCCTCTGGCCTGGGCAGGTCATCATAGTTCGGGGACTGGTCTTGCAAGAGCCCAAAGAGTAAGTATCCAGCAAGCGTCACCCGCTTCGTTTCCCAGCGCTGCCGTTTCACCCCTCCTTCCGGCGGGAGGACGGAGGAGCAGGGAGATGCCTGCCCAAGGCCACAGAGCCATGGAACCAGCGGGCCCAGCAGCCCCAGTGCAGGAGCCTCTTCCCTCCTGGTGCCTCTGCTCAGCCTCGAGCCCTGCATCTCCATCCAGGAAAGGGCCTGTGCAGACACAGACGGAGACCCCGAGAGAGGAGGCGGCCTTCCAGAGAGACCCAGTGCTTCTTTTAGGAACAGCCAGGGCCCCTGAGTAGGGAGAGAGTCATGGGAAGCCAGGACTTGGAGGCCAGGACTGGGAGGGACAGGACTGCAGGGTGCTGCCCGGCTTCTCCTCCAGGGGGCGCACACGTCCCGAGCTTCTGCTCAGGTCTGTTCAGACAAGGGCCTGCCAGCCCACCTGGAGCAAAGGCACTGGGTGTTATGTCTTGGGAGACCACATTGCCAGGAAACTTGCCACCTGTGCAAACTTAGGGCAGCGGCTTTTCCTCTCTGTGCCTCAGTTTCCTTATTTGTAAAGGGTCTAATAATCATGCTGGCTTCAGGTTGGTGCTTAAAATAGATAGTACCTGGCACCCGGTGCGTGTCCCGCCTCGTGGGTGGTACCGCGTTGTCTTGGAGAAGGCAGGGAGGGGAGCGAGGCAGCACCCTGTCCTCTCCCTGCTTCGTTGCCGTCTGTTTTTAAGTCACTGACACCTACACCTTCCCTGTGTGCTCCTGATCGCACATAAGATGCGGGCATGAAGCCCATCCTGGCTAGTATGGCTGCGAACACAGGCGGGACTCATTCCTGGCTTGCCTCTCGTTAACTGTGCCTGCTTGGGAAAGTCTCCTGAGTCTGAGTTCCCCATCAGATGAAGGAGGGTAATGTCGAGGTGATGGGAAATGATAAGGTGCTCAGTGATCAGGTGGGCACCCCCCCCCCAGAACTTGGAGGCATGTGGGCACGTTCATACCCTGTCTCCAAACCGTGACGCTGGTATTGGTGACACAGCAAATAACCTAACTGCCATCTCACGGGCTGTCGATGCACATGTCTCAGAGGACAGACAGGCCACATAAGTAGGGAGGACCAGACTAGGAGGGGTGCGGAGTGGGAAGACCATTTCCCAGGTCCAGTCTTTCCAGATCTCCCGCTTATTCTTAAAGAGAATTTGCAAACCCTCTTTTACATAACCTCTGTTGGCAAACAGGTGTGAATTTACAATGGAGAACACTGTGGGCCCGCAGAACCTTCCTCAGGCAGGCCCGCTGTGCCCGTGGGCGTCCCTCAGACCCTTGCCTTCCGGGTCCTTCCAACATTCAGCCCTTGCCTGCTCCTTCCCACAGCGGAAATGTGGGAGCCTGGGCCTGGCGTGGAGCCACTGGAGGCCTCAGAGGCCCTCCCCAGGAGGCCTCTCCCGACTCTCCCTCGGGCTGCGTCCTCTTTGCTCCCACCTGCTTCTTGCTGGGATCCAGCCCACAGCAGCTGCAGGGGTGGAGAAAGGTCACTTCAGAAGACACAGAATAGTCTGGGGGTCCTATTGGGAGGCAGCAGGCAGGCAACAGAGAGACCCCCCCCTGGAGTCATGAACCCTGCCCATGTCCCAGCCTGAGGCCCCAGCGCTGCTCCTAGTAATGGAGTCAGTCCCCTAGCTGGCTGTCCTCACCTTGAAGTGGCCCATAAACCTCACAGCACAGGCTTCTGTGAGGATTAAGGCAAAGGCAGACCCTGGCTCCTGTAGGACACCTACTGTGCGCCAGGGACTTGCTACTCTTCAGTGACATTACCTCCTTGGTTCCTACTTGTTTTCTTTGTGTGTCCTTTTGAGGTTAATTTTGTGTCCTATAATAATATTTTAAACAAAAGCTGTCATTTCAGTACTTACTACGCACCAGGCGCTCTTCTAAGTTAACCCTTACATTACATTTAATTCTAGCAACAACCTCTGAAAAGAGACACAGCACTCTTACCATCCCTGAATGACGTTAACTGGACACAGAGACATTAAGCCACTTGCCCGAGGTCACAGGACTAGAAGGCAGCAGGGCCAGGGTGGAGCGCAGGTACCTGGCTCTACCCACTAGGCTGCCTGCCAATACCTAAGACCATACTTGGCAGGTTACTGAATAAATGTCAGCTACTGTGTCATCATCCCTGTCTCCCCATTTTCAGGAGACGGTTTGAGGCTGAGGCCGGGTAACGCCCCGACCCCCAGTCAGGAGACTGCACCTCAGGGAATCAACCTCAGGTCCTGCCACTCCTCTGAGCCGCCACGGGTCCCAGGCAGCAGCCCGAGCCTGTCAGAGGAGCACAGCCCTGGAGTCTGCTGCATCTTCCAGAGCCTGCTGCTCCCTCAGGGGCTTCAGCGGCCTGAGGACAACGGAGGCTGATCCCCTTCTCTGGCTGCTCCTGCAGGTTCGCTCTGAGCCTGAGGGACGAGGCCGCCCGTGCTCCTGTGACACTCAGGGCGTCCTTCACAGACAGAACGCTGGCCTGGGTGTCGCCCTGGGGACGCAAGAAGCTGATCTCAGCCCCCTTCCTTTTTCACCCCCAGCGATTCTTCGAGGTGGGTCTGATCCAAGCGGACACACCCCTGCGGGAGGGAGAGCAGAGCGGAGTTTCCAACGTGATCTGGAGTTGGGGGCCTATCCTGGCAGGGTAGATGTCATCGGGCTGGGAAGCCAGGCCAGCCCAGCAGAGAGCACCTCTAGGCCCTGGCCCTCAACCCTCCACACTGAGGCCCGGGTCTGGGGCCCAGAAGCCAGGCGTAATGAGCGCAGGCGGGGCCAAGCATCACCTGTGCAAAAGCTCCCCCGGTGGTTCCAGTGTGCGGCCAGGGTGGAGAGCCCCTTCTCAGTGGGAGGCAAGTTCGGTTGCGGAAGTTAAACTGAGGCCCAGGGTCAGTTAACAGCTTCGTGAGGGCCACAGTGGGCTGGTGACAGATGGCCTCTCTGGGTCTCGCGTTCGCATCCTCCAAGGGGAAGAGGCTCCAGACGGGTAGCACAGGAAGCAGGCAGTGAGGGTCTGCTGCAATCCCACCACCCACTCAGGCCTCCTTCCCAGGTGCTGCTCCTGTGCCAGGAGGGGGCGCTGAAGCTGGCACTCAATGGACAGGCTGTGGGCACCACTAGCCTGGACCAGCAGACCCTGGAGAGGCTGCGGGAGCTCCAGATCCGTGGAAGCATCCAACTCTACTGTGTCCACTACTGAGGAGGATTCCAAGGGGACCCGGCCAGAGAGAGGAAGGCCAGTCCACTCCCAGGGCCCATGGACAGGCCCACTCTGCGGCCTTCACTAGACCCTCCTCCCGCCACCGTGGTGTCAGGCCTGGTTCACGTCCGGGTCACAAGCCTACGGTCTGCAGGGGAGCTGGGCCCCCAGCAGAGGAGGCACTGGGGGTAAAGGTGGCTCCAACTCTGTCCTCCACCAGGGGCCTGGATTTGGGTCATCTTCCTTCAGGGCCTAGCACCCACTCATGCGCATGGGTTTTGCGGCCTGATAAGAGTAGTGAAAAGTACAGTTGTTTAAAGAATTCAGACATTTATTTCATTCTTACCTAGAGGTTCTGGAGAAGGTGGTCCAGGCCATGGGACAGCTCTGCCCCTCCTGCCCTGGAGCTCTCTGGCCCTGTCTTAGACGTCACTCTGCCGTGACCAGGGCACAGCACTGGCCATGTGGTTGGAGCTCCGCTGCTGCCCTGTCTGGGTGTCGGCCGCTGAGGAGCCACAAGGAGATGAGACCCCCTATTTCCTAAGCCCAGGCCCGGGACTGAGGCTCTCCGTCCACGCTCCCACTTCATCAGCAAGCGCTCGGTCGTAGGCGTGACCTCTGTCCAACGTGACGCACACCTCAGCTGCTCACGATCTGGCCAGGTCCCTCACAGGACTGCACTTCAGAGAAGCTCACTACCACCAGCCCAGGAGGGAGAGAGCCCCACGCCTGCCGGTAACCCACAGGGAGTTAGTGCTGCTCACACGGTCACCTGCCCCACGAGCACCTGTCAGTCAGCTGGCCGCGCAGCCCACGGAGGTCCACAGGTTGCCATCCAGCCTGGCACATTGTGCTGGACCAGCCAGGCTTGTGGAGGACACTCTGGCTCCCACGATGACAGAATGGCAGACAATGCCTTTCTAGGAACTTATCCTCATCATTAAGTGACACGTGACTGTTTTTAGCAGAATAACTAGACCAGGAAAAAAAAAAAAAGGAAGGACATTGAGAATTTGAAGCATATAATGGAGCAGCTGAAATGAACAAGTATTTTTAAGACTTGGCACCGACACGCAGAGTGCAGTACTCTGAATAGGCTTCCCCGTCTCCAGGTTCCAAGATTGCCTTGAAAAATCTTGTAGATTCCCCAGAGTATGGATTTCACAGCAAACATGCCCCGACTGTAGTCCAGTAAAACTGGAAATCAGTGAGAAAGACCACTGAGGAGGGGCCACCTAGAAACCGAGGTTTCCAGAAGGTCCAGGTCACCGAGGAGAAGAGGCAGGGTGGAGGGGTCAGGAACAGCAGATCCCAGGCCCCAGCAAGGCAGGGGGCAGGCAGCTCAGCCTCGCCCAGCTTGCCCAGCTGGCGCCGAGCCCGTCCTGGGTCCCCATCCTCCTTACGGTGAACGCGACAGGCCTCCCGGTGCTCTCAGCTGTTTCTGACCCTTTTAATTCTTCACAAGAACTTCTGGAAGACACTTGTCAGTTTCCACTAGTAACTGTGATGGGCTGACAGATCAGGCTCCATGAGAATGTTATAGGCCAGACTAAATGACTACAGACTCCATTGTGCTCTGAGACTCCCTGTTATGTAGGAAATAAGTTTCTTCCATGGGAACACCCCGCCTCTGTGCCCATCGTCAGTTACTTGGTGTGACCTGTTTAATAATATACAATGGCAACTCCTATGTAGTGAAGAATTGCTCTCTTTTGATTCCTATTGCTCTTAACCAATGTACCATGTGAACAGTGATTGTGTGGATGTTAGTGACCATTCTTTAGTTTGTATCTAGGTAAGGGTCAGTTTGACCCACTTCCCCCTCTGTCGATGATCTCATGATGTTAGTCTGTAATTTTGAATCATAGCAACAGACACTTATGATTGATGTTATTTTTGGTATAAGAACCCCCTACAACCCTGTGTTTGGGGCTGTTCTTCTAATAGCCATTTTTTGGGGCATTGTGTGAGACAGTCAGCTGGCCAGCTTAATAAAGACTCTCAAATTTATTCGGTCTGTACTTAAGTTGCGTCCCATAACAGTAACAGTTCTCGTCGTTGGTAGAAGTGAACGGAACGTGTGGACTTGCAGTGGCGAGGGGCGCGCACCTCGACCTTGCTGCCTTTCAGTCGTAGACAGGCTCTCCCACTTTATTGAGTCGTCTTTCGTATCTCTCAGTGGGTTCTACTTCTACTTTTGCCAGCGCCTGCACGGTTTCCTTAGACTCATGCCCAGGCCCTGGGTAGCTTGTCCTCAGTGCTGTACAGTCTTTCCCTTCGCAGGGCTCCTTCTGCCACGTGGTAGAAGCAGGCAGCACAGGGGGGCTGGACGCCACCCTCTGCTTCCCCTCCCCCTGCTCGCCTCCCTTCCTCTCTTCCTTTTCCTCTGCTCCTCTTCCCTCTCTATATGTTTATATATTTTTTTCTTTTTAAAAATTATGCTTGGTTGATGCTGGTACAAAAATGCACCGCCTTTATGGATGAGTCTCTTGTTTCTAGCAATGTTGCTGGATTCTTTTAGTCCTTTGAGTAGACAGCCATAAATGCTGGTGAGGATGTGAAGAGAAAGGCTCCCTTACACACGGTCGGTGGGATGTAAATTAGTGACCCCACTATGGACATCAGTATAGAGTTTCCTCAAAAAACTAAAGAACTAGACCTACCAGGAGATCCAGCTCCGCCACGCCCGGGCACGTGGTTGAAGGAATTGAAGTGGGCACGCCATGGAGACACCTGTGTACCTGTGCCATCGAGGCAGAATGCTCCACAGCCAGGGCATGGAATCAGCCCAGGTGCCTGTCAACAGGTGAATGATAAAATGTGGAGTCTGTACACAATGGAGTTTTATTCAGGCACAAAGAAGAACAAAATGGTGGCATGTGTGGGAAAATGGACAGAACTGGAGACCATAAAGTTGACAAAATACGTCAAGCTCAGAAAAGTATCCCGTTTTCTCTCGTATGTGAAGGAAGGAGGGGAAAAGAGAGAAAGATCACCATGACAGTAGAAGGGTGACCTTTAGGGAAGATGAGGCAAGCCAGGGGGAGAGAGGCAGAGAGGGTCAGGAGAGGAATTGGGGGGTGAAATTGACCAAATCATGTGCTATGCACATATGGTTAGGCCACAGCGAAATCTGTTATTCTGTTCCATTAACATGCACCTATAAAATATTTACAAGGTGCTCTGATGTTATTCTGCCTTAATGTACCCAGAATAAATCCCACTAGAAGTTGGTGAAGGTTTAATCAGTACGTTGCTGCAACCCATTCACTGATATTACATCTATGTCTGCATTACATGCTTAAGGTAAATTGGCCGTGACCTTTCTTGCTCTTCCATCAGTACTAGCTTGTCCTTATATGGTTGCTGTTTCCTACCTGAGGTCACCAGTCACTGCACGGCACCCTTGGGTCTTTATTAATCAGTAGGTTCCATCCTCCTCTCTTTTCTGCTTACAGCTTATTTGTTGGGAAAAAAAAAAAAAATCACGGTTGGTTCTTTTCCTTGTAGAGCTTTCCAGAATCTGAATTTTGCTGATAATCCGCGGGGCATGGTTCAATATCTTCCTCTGTCTCACACAGTATTTCTTTTACTTAGCGGTTTCACCAGATTGAGTTTCAGCTCTTCAGCAAGAATGTCAGGAACTCTTCCCTTCCTCTCCGCATACCCTTTTTCACAGCCTCCTATTGTTGTTTAATGAATCTGCTTTCCACCTCCTCAATGATATTAGCTATGGTTTTCTAAAGTTCCTTGGGCCTCCCTGTTACCTTGTGTCCCTGCAGCTTGCTTCTTATCTCTTTTACTCTCTGCCTTTCAAGTGAGGGGATTTCTGCCAGCATCCTGCCCCTCTTCGCTGCTTGATCGGGAGTGAGAGCTCAGACGCTGTGGAAGCCCTGTTGTTCTGCGTCGGCTTTGCTGGCTTCTCTGCCTACGATAGGCTGACTGAGCAAAGAAGTGACTTGTCGATGGGGTACCCCTAATATAAGTACCGGTAGGTCTTTTTTTTTAAATTTATTTTTATTGTAAATAAATGGGATACATGTTGTTTCTGTTTGTACACGGAGTAACAACATACCATTTGTGTAATCATACATTCACATAGGGTAATGAGGTTTGATTCATTCTGTTATTTTTTCCTTCCCCCCCACTCCTCCCACCCCTCTTTTCCCTCTATACAGTCCCTCCTTCCTCCATTCTTGTCCCCTCCCACCCCCCATTACGTGTCATCATCCGCTTATCAGTGAGATCATTCGTCTTTTGAATTTTTGAGATTGGCTTATCTCACTTAGCATGATATTCTCCAATTTCATCCATTTGCCTGCAAATACATCATTTTATTATTCTTTATAGCTGAGTAATATTCCATTGTGTATATATACCACAGTTTCTTTATCCATTCATCAATTGTAGGGCATCTAGGTTGGTTCCACAGTCTGGCTATTGTGAATTGAGCAGCTATGAACACTGATGTGGCTGTATCTCTGTAGTATGCTGATTTTAAGTCCTTTGGGTATAGGCTGAGGAGTGGGATAGCTGGGTCAAATGGTAAGTCCATTCTAAATTTTCTAAGGAATCTCCACACTGTTTCCAGAGTGGCTGCACTAATTTGCAGCCCCACCAGCAATGTATGAATGTACCTTTTCCCCCACATCTTCTCCAACAACTATTGTTGCTTGTATTCTTGATAATTGCCATTCTAATAGGGGTGAGATGGAATCTTAGGGTGGTTTTGATTTGCATTTCTCTTATTACTAAAGATGGTGAACGTTTTTCCATATGTTTGTTGATTGCTTGTAGATCTTCTTCTGTGAAGTGTCTGTTCATATCCTTAGCCCATTTGTTGATTGGGTTATTAGTATTCTTGGTGTAGAGTTTTTTGAGTTCTTTATATATTCTGGAAATTAGTGCTCTATCTGAAGTATGAGTGGCAAACATTTTCTCCCACTCTGTAGGTTCTCTTTTCACATTGTTGGTAGTTTCCTTTGCTAAGAGAAAGCTTTTCAGTTTGAATCTATCCCAGTTGTTGATTCTTGCTTTTATTTCTTGTGCTATAGGAGTCCTGTTAAGGAAGTCTGATCCTAAGCCAACAAGGTGAAGATTTGGACCTACTTTTTCTTCTGTAAGATGCAGGGTCTCTGGTCTGATTTCAAGGCCCTTGATCCATTGTGAGTTGATTTTTGTGCAGGGTGAGAGATAGGGGTTTAGTTTCATTCTGTTGCATATGGATTTCCAGTTTTCCCAGCACCATTTGTTGAAGAGGCTATCTTTTCTCCATTGCATATTTTTGGCACCTTGGTCTAGTATGAGAAAATTGTATTTATTTGGGTTTGTGTCTGTGTCCTCTATTCTGTACCATTGATCTACCTGTCTATTTTGGTGCCAATACCATGCCATTTTTGTTACTATTGCTTTGTAGTATAGTTGAAGTTCTGGTATTGCAATACCCCCAGTTTCATTCTTCCTGCTAAGGATTGCTTCAGCTATTCTGGGCTTCTTATTCTTCCAGATGAATTTCATGATTGCTTGCTCTATTTCTGTAAGGTACGTCATTGGGATTTTAATTGGAATTGCATTGAATCTGTATAGCACTTTTGGTAGTATGGCCATATTGACAATATTAATTCTGCCTATCCAGGAACATGGGAGATCTTTCCATCTTCTAAGGTCTTCCTCAATTTCTTTCTTCAATGTTTTGTAGTTTTCATTGGCATTATAGAGATCTTTTACCTCTTTGGTTAGATTGATGCCCAAGTATTTTATTTTTTTTGAGGCTGTTGTGAATGGAGTTGTTTTCCTCATTTCCCTTTCAGCTGTTTTGTTGCTTGCGTATAAAAATGCTTTAGATTTGTGCGTGTTGATTTTATAGCCTGCTATTTTGCTGAATTCATTGATGAGGTCTAGAAGTTTTCTGGAGGAGTTTTTTGGATCCTCTAAATATAGAATCGTGTCATCAGCAAATAGTGGCAGCTTAAGTTCCTCTTTTCATATTCATATCCCTTTAATTTCTTTAGTCTGCCTGATTGCTCTGGCTAGAGTTTCGAGGACAACATTGAATAAAAGTGGTGAAAGAGAACATCCCTGTCTTCTTCCCGTTTTTAAAGGGAATGGTTTCAGTTTTTCTCCATTAAGAATGATGTTACCATGGGCTTAGCATAAATAGCCTTTACAATGTTCAGGTATGTTCCTACTATACCTATTTTTTCTAGTGTTTTGAGCATGAAGGGGTGTTGTATTTTGTCGAACACTTTTTCTGCGTCAATTGAAATAACCATATGATTCTTATCCTTAAGTCTATTGACATGATGGATTATGTTTATTGATTTATGGATGTGAAACCATCCTTGCATTTCAGGGATGAACCCCACTTGATCGTGGTGCACGATTTTCTTAATATGCTTTTGGATACGGTTTGCCAATATTTTGTTAAGGATTTTTGCATCTATATTCATCAAGGATATTGGTCTAAAATTTTCTTTCCTTGATGTGTCTTTGCCTGGTTTGGTATGAGGGTGATATTAGCTTCATAGAATGAGTTCAGTAGTGTACCCTCTTTTCTATTTCCTGGAATACTTTGAGAAGTATTGGAATGAGATCTTCTTTGAAGGTCTTGTAGAACTCGACTGAAAATCCGTCTGGTCCTGGGCTTTTCTTGGATGGTAGATTTTTTAATGGCTTCTTCTATTTCATTGCTTGAAATTCATCTGTTTAAATTGTGTATGTCCTCCTGGTTCAGTTTGGGAGGAGCATATGTCTCTATAAATTTGTCAATGTCTTCGGTAGATTCTATTTTGTTGGAATACAAATTTTCAAAGTAGCTTCTAATTATGTTCTGTATCTCAGTGGTGTCTGTCATGATATTTCCTTTTTCATCACGAATTTTAGTAATTTGAGTTTTCTCTCTCCTTCTCTTTGTTAGTGTGGCTAAGGGTTTGACTATTTTGTTTACTTTCTCAAAGAACCAACTCTTTGTTTTGTCAATTGTTTGAATTGTTTCTTTTGTTTCAATTTCATTGATTTTAGCTCTGATTTTAATTATTTCCTGTCTTCTACTACTTTTGCTGTTATTCTGTTCTTCTTTTTCTAGGGCTTTGGGCTGTAATGTTAGGTCATTTAGTTGTTGACTTTTCATTCTTTTCTGGAATGCACTCCATGCAATGAATATTCCTCTTAGTACCGCTTTCATAGTGTCCCAGAGATTTTGATATGTTGTATCGTTGTTCTCGCTGACCTCTAAGAATTTTTTTATCTCCTCCCTGATGTTTTCTGTTTTCCATGTTTCATTCAATAGCATATTATTTAGTCTCCAAGTGTTGGAGTAATTTCTGTTTTTTATTTTGTCATTGATTTCTACTCTTAGTCCTTTATGATCTGATAGAACACAAGGCAGTATCTCTATTTTTTTGCATTTCCTAAGGGCTGCTTTGTGGCATAACATATGGTCTATTTTCCAGAAGGTTCCATGTGCTGCTGAGAAGACAGTGAATCTGCTCGTTGATGGATGGAATATTCTATATATGTCTATTAAGTCTAGGTTATTGATTGTGTTATTGAGTTCTATGGTTTCTTCGTTTGGTTTTTGTTTGGAAGATCTATCTAGTGGTGACAGTGGTGCGTTAAAGTCACCCAGAATTATTGTGTTGTGGTCTATGTGATTCCTGAAATTGAGAAGGATTTGTTTGATGTACAGGGATGCACCATTGTTTGGGGCATAAATATTTACTATTGCTATGTCTTCCTGATTTATGGTTCCCTTAAGCAGTATGAAATGTCCTTCTTTATCCCTTCTGACTAACTTTGGCTTGAAGTCCACTTTATCTGATAAAAGGATGGAAACCCCTGATTTTTTACTGAGTCCATGTGCATGGTAGATTTTTTCCCATCCTTTCACCTTTAGTCTGTGGATGTCTTTTTCTATGAGATGAGTCTCTTGCAGGCAGCATATTGTTGGGTCTTTCTTTTTAATCCATTCTGCCAGTCTATGTCTTTTGATTGATGAGTTTAGGCCATTAACGTTCAGGGTTATTATTGAGATATGATTTGTATTCCCAGTCATTTGGGCTTATTTTTGGTTTTTAACTTGGCTTGGTTTCTCCTTTGAGTGGTTTTTCTCTAAGGTAATTCCTCCCTTTGCTGACCTACATTGTTGTTTTTCATTTCCTCCTCATGAATATTTTGTTGAGGATATTCTTTAGCGCAGGCTTTCTATTTGTAAATTCTTTTAACTTTTGTTTATCATGGAAGGATTTTATTTCATCTTCAAATCTGAAGGTTAGTTTTGCTGGGTATAGGATTCTTGGTTGGCAACCATGTTCTTTTAGAGCTTGAAATATGTTGTTCCAGGCCCTTCTAGGTTTTAGAGTCTGGGTTGAGAAGTTGGCTGCTATCCGTAATCGTTTCCCCCTATATGTAATCTGATGCTTTTCTCTTGCAGCCTTCAAAATCCTATCTTTATTTTGAATGTTAGACTTTTTCATTATAATGTGCCTTGGTGTGGATCTGTTGTGATTTTGTGCATTTGGTGTTCTGTAAGCCTCTTGTATTTGATTTTCCTTTCATTCTTCAGGTTTGGGAAATTTTCTGATATTATTTCATTGAATAGGTTGTTCATTCCTTTGGTTTATATCTCTGTACCTTCCTCAATCCCAATAATTCTTAAATTTGGTCTTTTCATGATGGCCCATAGTTCTTGGAGATTCTGTTCATGATTTCTTACCATCTTCTCTGTTTGGGCAGCTTTATTTTCAAGACTAAATATTTCGTCTTCATTGTCTGAGGTTCTGTCTTCCAAGTGGTCTAGTCTTTTGGTGATGCTTTCCATTGAGTTTTTTTACTTGGTTTATTGTTTCCTTCATTTCAAGGATTTCTGGTTTTTTTTTTTTTTTTTTAGAATCTCTATCTCTTTGTTGAAATGATCTTTTGCTTCCTGCAGGTGCTCTTTCAGCTTATTGGTATTATCATTCATTGCCTGCATTTGTTCTCTAATCTCATCCTTTGCTTCACGAATCATCTTAATCACATATAATCTGAAGTCCTTTTCTGACATTTCTTCTAACATACTGTCATTGGATTCTATTTATATAGAATCTAGATTTGTTTGGATCATTTTCTTCCCTTGTTTTTTCATGTTGTTCATGTATCTTCCCCTCTAGCAGTTCAGATCTGGGGTATTGCAGATTTCCTCCTATAGCCTTATAGTGGCCCTATATGTTTCCAAAACCCTTTCTTTAAGGGGAGATCAATATTAGCAGTGCCCAATTCAGACACTATGCAATCCTATACCAAATAGCCCCTATGAGGACAATAACAAAATTGTCATAATAAACAGAATGAGTTCAAATATTATCTTCAGTAAAACAAACAGATTTGCAATAAGGTCTGCAGTTTCAAATGGAGGACAAAGAGGATGCAGAGGGATGTAGAATGTGGCTGTTAATGGGATAAGAAAAGAATATACAGAAGTTCTAGATAATAGAAAGTGTGAGAGTGTAATCAAAAGAAATTGGATATTAGCATGCAAAAAAGGGTGAAAGAGACTCTGAGGGAACAGGTAAATAAAAGGAAAAGAGAGCAAGAAAAGTAAAGAAATAAAAACTTAAATTTTTTCAGTAAGGAGAAAAAAGAAAATCTACAGTATAACAGTCATAAAGTAATGAAACCTCCAAGAGTTCAGTAGCCTGATGCATGAGAGGTACCTGACAATGAGCTTCAAGCCTCCGGCAGGCGTCTCAGAATGGGATTTGCCCCACCTAAAGATCGGAGCTATGGCTTCCAGGATTATCCAAGATGGCTGCTCTGGCTTTGAAATGTGTTGGCAAATAGGGAACTGCACTCAGGGTGTGGCTGTGGTCAGCAGGAGGTTCTGGAGGTGGGATGTGGTTGGTCAGGCATGGGTCCTGGAGGCTGGTTGCAATCAGTCGGTCTGGGGTCCCAGTGATAGGGCGCAGTCAGTTGGTCTGGGGGTCCTGGCAGCAGGGAGCAGTTAGTAGATGTGAGGGCCCCAGAGGCAGGGAGTGATCGGTAGTGTTGAGGGATCCTGGAGATGGGGCTCAGTCAGTCCAGCCAGGGGTCTACAGGGCCTGGCTGTTTTCTCAAAATGGCAGCAGCCATGTGTAATCAAACCTGCAGGTACTGTAACAGTGAACTTCCAGGCAGCAGCAGGCAGTTGGTGCTCCACTGGCAGGGGCGATCAGTTTGCTGACTGTTGTCCGACGATCAGGAGGTGAACCTTGTGCGTTGGGTGATGGACAGGTGTAAGGCAGGCGATGGACAGGCGAGAGGCAGGCAAATGGCGGATGATAGGTGCCTGACAGTGAGCAATCAAGAAACAGATATCCTCTGCTTGAAACCGGAGTTACGGAGCGACAAGGAACGCAGCCTCCCTCTAGTCCACCATCTTGGATCTCCCCCGGGTAGGTCTTTTTTCTGGGCCCAACTACTCTCTCCAAAACCGAGTGTAGGAGACTGGCCACGCTCGCCCACATCTGGTCTCCTTTTCCTCTGCACTTTCAGAATTGTGCTTCCCATCTCTCTAAGTCAGGCCGTGCTGTGGTGTGGGTGTGGTTGGGTGTCCCCCCAAAAGCTTCAGCGTGTTGAAATTGAACCCGCATTGTGATGCACTTAAGAGATGGAACTGAATCCAGGTATGTAGTTCAGACATGAGGCCTTTGAGCTGCAATTAGGATCAGAGAACATCATCAGGGCAGAATCCACATGACTGAACACTGGAGGCTTCATAAGAAGAGGTAGAGACCAGAAGGTACACATACAGGGGTGCTCTCTCTCTCACCAGGTAAAGCCCTGCTCCACCTTAGGACTGCCAGCAAGAAGACCATCATCAGATGGGGCCTCAACCTTGTGGACCTCCAGAATCATGAGCTTAAACAAACCTCTTTTTGTTATAAGTACCCAGCTTCACGTACTTCATTATAGTAACAGAAAACTGACTAAGGCAGGCTGTGCCATGTGAATAGGTCTGGCCAATGGGCTGAGAGTGGATTTCTGTACCCTGGGCTGAGGCATCTAATTGTCAACATTTAATATCCCCTGCTCTCTTTCTTCAGTACTGACCAGACAGGGTGTGTTCTCCTTATATTATAGCTCCTGGTGGTTAGGGCCTCCAGCCTACCAAAACACTGAAAAGCTTCCTGGATAACAGTTTTCCTAGGGAGTGGTACCACAACAGACCTAGAAGAAAGGAAAACTTCACTTTGTAACATTCATCCACCAGGATTTGTGGAGCTGTTAGTTACTGTAGCTTAACCTCGCCCATTTTGACCAATACAGGAGTCCACCAATCCTTCTCATATTTCCATACTGGAATTAAATTACTGCATAATTACCTGTTCATTGTAGTCGGCAAGCTTGAACATTCCATTTTGTTATTATTTACTTGTAAATATTTTGTCTTACTATTAATTTCTTGATCTCAAAGTACCTATTATTTAGAAGTGTGTCTACACTGTTCTCAGGGGATGGTAAGTATCTTCTAGTTAACTGCAATATATTCAGAAGACACAATGTGTGCTATTTTCCTCTTAGTTTGTGGTTTCTTGATCTCTGGCCAAGCACGAGGTCCAGGTGAAGTTGGAAAGAGTATGCCTTTCCCAATCAACAGGTTCATGGTTCTGAAGGCGTCCAGGAACTGAAGGTTCCTCCTGGAGATATCCAAATCTGCCATATTCTTATAATTTTGTTTCCATTCCTCTAGTTTTTAAGATAAGTGCATTTAAAGTTAGTCGTGGTTTGTCCAATATTGTTCATATTTCTGTTAAAGCTTTATTGTATACTTTTAGGCTATTTTGGGAGCATACAGGTTAGCAATTACTGCATTTCTTTCTTTTCCTTTTTCTCCAGAGTAATAGTCATGAGTTTATTGAAGGGATAGAAAAAGGGAAGGGGACACTCTCAAGGGAGAGAGTGGGCACTCTCAGAGAGGGTGTTTTCTTGATGCACTGTTCCGTTTATCCCTGTGAAATGATCCCTATATTCAGTAGTTCTTTTGTAACCAATTCTGTCTTCTGTGATATTAACATGCAGTAACAGCTATGCTGTCCTATTTGTCTGGAATTTCAACCAATCCTTTCCTCTTTTTTTTTTTTTTAAGGTAGATTTTTTTCATAGCCCCTAAGTGAGTGGTTGAAATCGAATTTGAGAGTTCTGTCCGCTAATTGACTATTAACCCATTAAAATCATTATGAATCCAGCATGTTTGGATTTGATACTATCTGATTTTGTGTTTTCTAAGTATTCTGCCCCCCCCACATGCTTGATTCTCTCACTTGCTATTGTACTCAGCATCTCCTTTATGTTTTCTCTTTTTTCCTATACTCTTTTGGAATTTATAAATTCTATTTTATACTTCCAGTGACTAGCCTTACTTTTTATTTTATTCTTCACATGAGCATAGAATAAAACCGGCTGGGGGAGGGATATGCTTTGGTGATTTAACATATAATAGATTTGTGTGGCCCTTGCTGTGATCTGGAGGAACTCCCTTTGACACTTGCTCTTCCCTATGGACTCTCTCACCTGCTCTTCATCACTCCTCTTTGTCTTTCTGAGATGTTATGTAAATGAAGTCATTCAAGCTCCGGTCTTTTGAGGCTGGGCTGTCTTGCTCACTCATGTTGTTTTGGTGTTCACCTAGTTTCTGTGCGTATCAGTGGCTCATTCCTTTTCAATTGCTCACGGTGTTGACTGGACCACAGTTTGTCTATCCACGCCTGTTGGAGAACATTTGGGTTGATTTCTATTTGGGTAGTTATGCCTAGAGCTGCTGTCAACATTTGGGTGTGTTTTTTTTGTGTGTGAAGAAGTTTTTGTTTCTCTAGAGTCTAGTTATGGAATCGCTGGGTCATGTGGTAAATATAGGTTTAACTTTATATTTTAAAAAACCTGCCAAGCTGTTTTCCAGAGTTGTTCCAGGGCGACTGTTTCATTGTGCATTCCCATCAACAATATCTGAGATCTCCATTCATTCTGCATCCTCTGTGGCACTTGATATTGTCAGTATTTTTTATTTGAGTCATCTAGTTGGTGTGTAAGAGTATCTCAGCGCAGTTTAAATTTGTATTTCCCTGAGGCTAAAGATGTTGAGCATCTTTTCATGTGTTTATCTGCCATCCATTTATTCTCCGGGAAGTGCCCATGCAAATCTTCCCTCATGTCTTAAAGTTGACTTGTTCAAGGACCTAGAGACATTTTTCAAAGAAGAAAAGCAAATGATCAACAATATATTTAAAAATGCTGTACATCCATATCAATCATGGAGCTACAAATCAAAACCACACTGAAATTTCATCTCACCCCAGTTAGAATGGCAGTTGTCAAGAATACAAATAAAGATAATTGACAGTGGGGATGTGAGGGAAAGGCACATTTACATGTTGGTGGGACTGCGAACACTGCAGCCACTCTGTAAAGCAGTGTGGAGATTCCTCGAGAGACTAGGCATGGGACCACCATGTGACCCAGCTGTCCCACTCCATGGTGTTTGTTCCAAAGAACTAAAAACAGTGCAGCATAGAGATACATACATACCAATGTTTACAGCAGCACAGCCCACAATGGCCAAGTCTCAGAACAACCTAGGTGCCCACTGATAGATCAGTGGATGAAGAAAAGGTGCTTTATATATACACAATGGAGTCCTATTCAGCCATAAAGAAGAATGTATTGTGTCACCTGTCGGTGGAAGGATGGAACTGGGGAACACTGTGGAATGAAATGAGCCAGGCTCAGAAACTCAAGCGTCAAATGCTTTTCCTCATTGGCAGGAGCTAAAGAGAAAAAAGGAATGATCAGGAGGATCTCCTGAAAATAGAGGGGAGATCCACTGAGTAGAAGCAGGGGACCCCTGGAGAGTGAGGAGGGGAGGAAAGATGAAGAACTCGGGGATAAAGTCAACCAAATCATGCTGGGTGCCTGTACAATTATCCCACAGTGAATTCTGATTTTATATAATTGTAATGAAACAATTAAAAATAAATCAATAAATAAACTGATGGAAAATCATAGAGTAGAGGAAAGGGATCGGGGGAGGAAAGGGGTTAGTACTGGAGTTTGAAATGAGGAAACCTATGTTATATGCATTTGTGACTCTGTCAAAATGAACCCCACTAATATGTATAATGTGGTTAAAATTAAAAATAAAATACAATAAGTGAGTTGTTTATTTTCTTGCAATTCACTTTTATAAAGTCTGAATAGATGACATTAAAAAGTCATTTTTCAAATATGTGATTTGCAGAACAATTCTCTCCATCTTGGATTGTCTTATTCTCTGGTGTCTTTCTTAAGGCAAAAGTTTTTGAATTTGACAAAGTCGAATCCTTCAAGATTTTCCTTCTGGGGACTGTGCCTTTGGTGTCTTTCTAGTAAAGATTTTGTCCTTTGTAGTCTTCCAAAAGCCTCACACTTTGCATGTAAATTCGTGGTTCATTTGACAGGGTTGGTGAAGACAGTTGAGGCAGGAGTCTGCTTGTGCAGCTGGGTGTGCTGATTCCTGCGGCAGGGGCTCTGGTCTGTTCCACTACTCCATGCCTCATCTCCTTGCCAGGACTCCTCTCTCAACTCCTCTAGTTTTGGAATATCTTGATGTTGGGTAGTGTAATTCTCCCAACTTTTTATGCTTATTTTTCAAAATTATTTTAAACTGTGACTGTGTTGACTTTTCACGTAAATTTTAAAATCACCTTGTCCATATCACAAATGACTTTGTGGAGCTCTTGTTTGGTATGTCACTGGCTCTGTGGACCATCCTGGGAAGAACTTGAAAGGCCCCAGCTCCATGCCTCAAACCCTGAGTCGAGGCTGAGCCCCGCTCCCGTCCTTGGCGGATAAGGTTTCCAGGCTACCGCACAT
Source organism: Sciurus carolinensis (assembly GCF_902686445.1). Classification (NCBI taxonomy): domain Eukaryota; kingdom Metazoa; phylum Chordata; class Mammalia; order Rodentia; family Sciuridae; genus Sciurus; species Sciurus carolinensis. The sequence continues at coordinate 11,814,432 of NC_062223.1, forward strand.
TCCTCAGACAAATATCCCTCTTAAGCACAGGGGCCCAACAGTCCTGTTTGTCCTTGAGACAGTTAGCAGCACAGTTACATTGATAAGCAGGAACCATGAAAAAAAAAAAAATAACCTTACCCTTAGATGGCCAATAAGAAACCTGTTACTTACCCCGCGCGAAACCTGCCCCTTCACCCTATAAAAACCCTGTACCCCAAAGCCCGGTGTGCCGGTTCACCGAAGCTCCGGCTGAGGTTTTACTGAGCACCCGCAGGCGCCTGTGTAATCAATAAACTGCCTCTTGCTTTTGCAGCCAGTGATTACGTGAGTTCTTCCTTGGACAGGGGGTCTGAGGGTCTTTCATTTGGAGGTTCCACCGAGATTTCCCTTCGACACCCCAAGCCCCTGCCCGAGGAACGGCCAAATACTCTGGGAGGTGAGCTAAGCTGGCCAGCAGGGGGTTATTGTCTGTCTTTGTCTGTCTTGTGTAGTTGCTTTGTCTTGTTAGTTCTGAAGCGCAGCGATTGTACTTAGTAGGGGCACGCGTGTTCCATTTGTAGTTTGGGCAGTCTGAGAAGGAGTTGACAAACTCTGACTTCTCTCCTGCCACCCTGGGAGACGTCCCAGGGGTTTAGGCCAAGAACTCCCCAGTTTGTTGGCACCTTAGAATGCTTTCGGTTTGCGCCGAAAGCGATTTAAATACCTTTGGTTTTGAATGCTTTCGGGTTGTGCCGAAAGCGTTTTGAATTTAAATACCTCTGGTTTTGGATACTTTCGGGTCGTGCTCGTGCCGAAGCCGAAAGCGTTTTGAATTTGAATCCCTTTGCTTTTGAATACTTTCGGTTTGTGCCGAAAGCGCGCAGCGTTTGTCTCTTGTGGTTTTGTCTTTGTCTTGTGTCTTGTTGTGTACTTTTCGTCACCTCCTTTTTACATCTAGGAACAAAGATGGGGCAATCCATGGTGACCCCTCTGAGTCTCACCCTCGACCATTGGAAGGATGTCCGGAACCGGGCCAACGGCATGACGGTCGAGATCACGAAGAAAAAATGGATAGCACTCTGCACCTCTGATTGGCCAGCCTTCAATGTCGGCTGGCCCAAAGAAGGAACTTTTAACCCTAACCTTATTTCACAGGTTAAATCCCAAGTTTTCCTTGTAGGACCCAGAGGACACCCAGATCAAGTTCCGTACATCGTGACCTGGGAAAATCTAGTCTCCGACCCACCTCCGTGGGTCGCCCCTTTCTCCACTCCCCTCCCCTCACCCCCTTCTCCTCTTAGCCGTTCCCTCTCCCCGCCACCTCCTCCGTCTGTGCCCCTTGCTCCCATTCCAGCACCATCCACCCAAAGCACTAGGTTATACCCTATAATAAATAAGTCTAAAACCCCAGCCTCAAGCAGGCCAAAGTCGCAGACAATCCTCCCACCCGAGGAACCCATCCTGTTAGACCTAATGACAGAGGAGCCCCCACCCTATCCACCTCAACCTCACCCGGCTCCAGCTCCCCATTCAGATTCCTCCGGAGAAGAGGAAGAATCACCTGTCGCCAGCGCCCCTCCAAACCCATCCCCCATGGTGGGGCGGCTCCGGGGACGACGAGAACCCCCAAATCCGGGAGAAATTTCAAAAGCCTTCCCCTTGCGCCAGACCGGGGGCCCTAATGGTCCATACCAGTACTGGCCATTCTCCGCCTCCGATCTTTATAATTGGAAGACTCATAACCCTTCTTTCTCTAGTGACCCAGTTGCCTTAACCTCTCTGATCGAGTCTGTTCTAGTAACCCACCAGCCAACCTGGGATGATTGTCAGCAACTTCTCCAAACTCTTCTCACCTCTGAGGAGAAACAAAAAGTATTACTGGAGGCTCGAAAAAATGTTCCAGGGGATAACGGGCGTCCCACTCAGCTGCCAAACCTGATCAATGAAGCCTTTCCCTTGACCCGACCAGATTGGGACTATAATACTGATGAAGGTAGGAACCACCTACGTCTCTATCGCCAGTTACTTATAGCGGGTCTCCATGGGGCAGGGCGACGGCCCACTAATTTGGCCCAGGTAAGACAGACTATCCAGCGGACAAAAGAAACCCCGACCGCATTCCTAGAGAAATTAAAAAAGGCTTATCGAAGATTTACTCCCTTCGATCCAGATAGTGAGGAACAGAAGGGCAATGTCTCTATGGCATTCATTTGGCAATCTGCCCCTGACATTAGAAGCAAGTTACAGAGACTAGATAATTTGCAGGACTTCTCCCTAGCAGATTTGTTGAAGGAAGCAGAAAAGATTTACAATAAAAGGGAAACTCCAGAAGAAAAAGAGGAGAGAATTAGGAAAGTGCAGGAGGAAAGGGACTCACGATACCGAGAGGAACTAGATAAGAGGGGTCTAAAGCGTACTAAAGAAATAAGTAAGGTACTGGCTGCAATAGCTCAGACAAGGCCGCAAGAGACTAGGCTAGGGAGAGAAAGGGAGCAAAGCAGGGCCCAAGTGGAACGTGACCAATGTGCCTACTGCAGGGAAAAAGGACACTGGATTAGAGACTGTCCAAAGCATCCGAAAAGGCTCCCCAACTTGAGGAAGTACCCAAACCAGGCCCCCCAATTGTTGGCCCTGGATGACGAAGATTAGGGGCGTCAGGGCCAGGAGCTCCCCCCTGAGCCCCGGGTAACTCTTCAAGTAGGGGAGCACCCGATTACTTTCCTGGTAGACACCGGAGCCCAACATTCAGTGCTAACCCAAACTCCAGGGCCCTTGAGCAACAAGACCACATGGGTCCAAGGAGCCACTGGGTGCAAATCTTACCAATGGACTACTAAACGAAAAGTACATCTTGCCTCAGGTAATGTCTCCCACTCATTCTTACATGTACCTGATTGTCCATACCCGCTACTAGGAAGAGACTTACTGACAAAATTGAAAGCTCAAATTCATTTTGAAAAAGGAAAAGCCTCAGTCAGTGGACCAAACGGGGCTCCTTTACATGTACTAACCTGTAAATTGGAAAATGAGTACCGACTATTTGATATCACCCCACAACCCGATCAGAACATGAACTATTGGGTTACTACTTACCCAGAAGCTTGGGCAGAAACTGGAGAAATAGGGATGGCAACACGCCAGCCTCCTATAGTGATTCCACTTAAGACTACTGCCTCCCCTATTAACATCAAGCAGTATCCCATGTCAATGGAGGCTTACCAGGGCATTAAGCCACACATCCAGCGGCTCTTAAACCAGGGCATTCTAACCCCTTGTCGATCGCCCTGGAATACCCCCTTACTCCCAGTTAGGAAGCCTGGGACTAAAGATTATCGGCCAGTTCAGGACTTAAGAGAAGTGAATAAAAGGGTAGAAGATATTCACCCCATGGTGCCTAATCCCTACAACCTCCTGAGCACCCTGCCTCCCACTCACACTTGGTATACAGTATTGGATTTAAAGGACGCTTTCTTCTGCCTAAGGTTAAGCCCCCAGAGCCAGGCCCTCTTTGCATTTGAATGGAGGGATCCTGAGGAGGGGCTCACCGGGCAGCTGACCTGGACCAGACTACCGCAGGGATTTAAAAATAGCCCGACACTCTTTGACGAGGCTTTACACCAGGACTTGGCCGAATTCCGGGTAAGACACCCCTCCTTAATAATGCTCCAATATGTGGATGACATCTTATTAGCAGCCACTTCCAAAGAGGAATGCCTGGAAGGAACGAAAGCGTTACTGCAAACCCTAGGGCAACTAGGGTACCGGGCATCAGCCAAAAAGGCACAAATTTGTCAAACCAAAGTTACTTACCTTGGCTATGAGTTGCGTGATGGCCAAAGGTGGCTAACTTCAGCCAGGAAAGAGACTATTTCAAGCATCCCAGTCCCCAAGAACCCTAAGCAGCTGCAGGAATTTCTGGGGACTGCAGGATTTTGCAGACTGTGGATTCCTGGGTTCGCAGAAATCGCAGCCCCTTTGTATCCACTGACAAAGCAAAACAACCCATTTACTTGGACTGAGGAACATCAGATGGCATTTGATCAAATTAAATTAGCCCTCCTGTCTGCCCCTGCCTTGGGTCTGCCAGATGTCACCAAACCTTTTGATCTGTTTATAGACGAGAAGCAAGGCTATGCTAAAGGAGTCCTAACCCAAAAATTAGGACCTTGGAGGCGTCCTATAGCCTACTTGTCCAAGAAATTGGATCCTGTAGCATCCGGATGGCCCCCCTGCCTTCGGATGGTGGCGGCTGTCGCCATCCTAATTAAAGATGCCACCAAATTGACTCTGGGACAGTCACTAACTTTACTAACACCCCATACCATTGAAGCCATTATTCGTCAACCTCCCGACCGCTGGATTTCTAATACCCGGCTCACCCACTACCAATCTCTGCTGCTGGACACAGATCGAATCCAATTCGGCCCCGTTGTCACCTTAAACCCAGCAACACTCCTGCCCCTTCCAGGAGGACCCACCCCCCATAACTGCCAGCAGATTCTTGCAGAAACCCAAGGAACCCGACCAGATCTCACAGATCGACCCATGAAGGACGCAGAGCTGGTGTGGTACACGGATGGAAGCAGTTATCTGCTTAATGGGGAACGACGGGCGGGAGCAGCCATCACCACTGAGTCAGAGGTAATTTGGGCAAGTGCACTACCGGGAGGGACTTCAGCTCAGCGGGCAGAATTAATAGCCTTAACACAGGCATTAAAACTAGCTGAAGGAAAGAAACTCAATGTGTATACAGACAGTAGGTATGCCTTCGCCACCGCTCACATTCATGGAGAAATTTATCGACGGCAAGGATTACTAACTTCAGACGGAAAGGAGATCAGAAATAAAACTGAAATTTTAGCCTTACTAAAGGCCTTGTTCTTGCCAAAGAAGCTAAGCATAATACACTGTCCCGGCCACCAGAAGGGGGATCACCCAGAGGCAAAAGGGAACAGGCTGGCCGATGAGACTGCAAGGAATGCGGCTCTAGGGCCACAACTCCTAGTAACCACCCTATTGCCACAAAAGGTTAAAAAGTCGCCTGAGGATTTCGATGAGCATTGGGTCTATGAGGACCCAGATTTGGACGTTGTGCAACACCTAGAGGCCACCTATAACCCGGCTGAAGGCACATGGGAATACCAGGGAAAAACTGTAATGCCTATTAAACACACCAAGGAACTAATAAGGTCCTTGCACAGACTTACTCATTTGGGAGCCAAAAAGATGAGAACCTTCCTGGATCGTGGAGAAGGGAATCTATACCTACCCCACAGAGACTCAATCATCAGGCAAGTTGTAAAAAATTGTCAAGCTTGTGCTCAGGTTAACGCAGGTAAAATAAAATTTGGGATTGGAACCCGGGCCAGGGGGCACAAGCCTGGAACCAGTTGGGAAGTCGACTTCACAGAAATCAAACCTGGTATGTATGGATACAGGTATCTTTTAGTTTTTGTGGACACTTTTTCAGGATGGGTAGAAGCATATCCCACTCGGCATGAGACTGCTAAAATTGTGGCAAAGAAACTGTTGGAAGAAATTTTTCCAAGGTATGGTATCCCAGGGACTATTGGATCAGATAACGGGCCTGCCTTCACCTCCCAGGTAAGTCAGTTAGTGGCCAGTACATTGGGGATTAATTGGAGATTACATTGTGCTTACCGACCCCAAAGCTCAGGGCAGGTAGAAAGAATGAATAGAACCATCAAGGAGACTTTAACTAAATTAACGCTTGAAACTGGCACTAGAGACTGGGTGCAACTCCTACCATTAGCTTTGTACAGGGCCAGGAACACCCCTGGCCCTCAAGGACTAACCCCCTTTGAAATTCTGTATGGTGCCCCACCACCCGCTGTCAATTTCTATGAAACTGAGATTTCTGCTCTGTTCACCCCCACCCTGCAGACTCATTTACGTGCATTGCAGTTAGTCCAAAATGAAGTCTGGAAGCCCCTAGCGGCAGCCTACAAGGAACAACTGGAGAAACCAACAGTGCCACACTCCTTCAAGATAGGAGACACCGTTTGGGTCCGGAGACATCAGAACAAAAACCTCGAACCTCGCTGGAAAGGACCATACACCGTCTTACTGACCACCCCCACCGCCATCAAGGTAGACGGCATCGCAGCCTGGATCCACGCAGCCCACGCGAAAGCGGCACCTCCACCAGACTCCATCTCTACACCCCAAGAATCAGCATGGAAATTACAACGCACTCAAAATCCCCTAAAGATAAGACTTGCTCGCGTTTGATTGTCCTTATTGTTTGTTTTCCTTTCATAGTAACCAGTCACAGTCCCCATACCCCTATGCGACTAACTTGGCAAGTTTACTCTCAAACTGGAGAAATAGTTTGGACTACTACTGCGGTCCATACCCCAGGAGCGTGGTGGCCTGATCTAACTCCGGATTTTTGTCAACTAGTTGCGGGCCTAGACTGGTGGGATATACCTGACCAGCAACCCAACCAACTCAGTTCTAATACGGCCCCTAAGATTCAACAGAACATTGCTCCAGGGTGCTCAACCCCGGTCGCCAGGTGCCGGTTGGCCCAATCTGATTTCTATGTATGCCCCCGAGACGGCAGGGACTGGTCCCTAGCACATAAATGTGGAGGAGATAAAGAATATTTTTGTGCCAAATGGGGGTGTGAAACCACAGGGGATGCATACTGGGCACCAACTTCCTCATGGGATCTAATACGAGTGACAAAAAATTTCTCTACCTCCCCAGATCACCCCAGTTTTTCCGACGATGACCCCTACCCCTGTGCCGAGTCAAGCTTCCGATTCTCCTCAAGCCTCTCACTTCCCCTTAAAATCCAGTTCACCTCCCAGGGTAAAACAAAGCTCGAACCCTGGACTACGGGGAGAACATGGGGGCTTAGGTGGCACTTACCAGGGACCGATAAAGGAGTAACCTTTACAATCAAATTAAAACAACTCCCAAAAGTAAGTCTTCCCATAGGGCCAAATCTTGTACTGGGGGATCAGAAAGCTCTCTCACCGCCCAGAATACCACCCGAGGTAACCCCGGCCCCAGTAACATCGACCACCTCAGTGGTCTCAATTTTGTCTCCCACAATCCCTGGGACCGGAGATCGGTTATTCAGTCTAGTCCAAGGAGCCTATCAAGCCCTCAACACCACCTATCCAAATAAAACCCTAGATTGTTGGTTATGTCTAGCCTCTGGCCCACCTTATTATGAAGGAATTGCCACTACAACTGGTTGGATAAATAGCAGTGCCCCTAATAGCAAGTGTTCCTCCCTACCTCGCTCTAGACTTACAATCCCTGAAGTCAGTGGGCAAGGCCTATGTATAGGCAAGGTACCTAGGTCACATCACTCCCTTTGCAATCAGACCCTCACAGCCCAGGGCGGCCATCAATATATCTGGGGACCTAATGGGACCTACTGGGCATGTAACACAGGACTAACCCCTTGCTTATCCACTGCCATTCTAAATGTCACAACCGATTTCTGTGTATTAGTCCAGCTATGGCCTAGGATATCCTACCTACAATCAGAGTATGTTCTGGGTCATCTGGAAGGCCAAAAGAGGTACCCCCGGGAACCCATAAGCCTGACCCTAGCTCTATTATTAGGAGTAGGAGGAATTGCTGCGGGAATCGGTACAGGAACAGCTGCAATAGTACAGGGAAATCAATACTCATATCTACAGGCCGCCATGAATGAGGACCTAGCTGCTATGGCAAAATCCATTACAGCCCTAGAAAAATCTCTTACCTCCCTTTCTGAAGTTGTGTTGCAAAATCGAAGGGGATTAGACCTACTGTTCCTACAGGAAGGTGGCCTTTGTGTGGCCCTAAAGGAACAATGTTGTTTCTATGCTGACCATACAGGAGTAGTCAGGGAGACCATGGAAAAGGTAACAGAAAGATTAGCCAAACGACAGAAAGAATTTGAGGCACAACGAGGGTGGTTTGAACAATGGTTTAGTAAGTCACCATGGTTGACTACCTTGCTATCTACTATAGCTGGTCCTCTAATAATTTTAATACTAATTTTCACCCTCGGGCCCTGCATCCTGAACAGACTAGTACAGTTTATGAAGAACCGACTTTCAACAATACAGACTACGGTCCTTACTCAACAGTACCAAATAATTAAACAAACTGATGAATGCTCTCCATAACTGGGGTGGGGTGAACAAATGGATATATGATTCTATCCATGATAAAGAAAAGGGGGGAATGAAAGGCCCCAGCTCCATGCCTCAAACCCTGAGTCGAGGCTGAGCCCCGCTCCCGTCCTTGGCAGATAAGGTTTCCAGGCTACCGCACATTCCTCAGACAAATATCCCTCTTAAGCACAGGGGCCCAACAGTCCTGTTTGTCCTTGAGACAGTTAGCAGCACAGTTACATTGATAAGCAGGAACCATGAAAAAAAAAAAATAACCTTACCCTTAGATGGCCAATAAGAAACCTGTTACTTACCCCGCGCGAAACCTGCCCCTTCACCCTATAAAAACCCTGTACCCCAAAGCCCGGTGTGCCGGTTCACCGAAGCTCCGGCTGAGGTTTTACTGAGCACCCGCAGGCGCCTGTGTAATCAATAAACTGCCTCTTGCTTTTGCAGCCAGTGATTACGTGAGTTCTTCCTTGGACAGGGGGTCTGAGGGTCTTTCAAACTGACCTTCATTGATGGGTCCTCAGATCCAGGAGGTGACGTGTCTCTTCATTTACTTGGGTCTTTGTTTTTTTTCAATCAGAATTTTAGTTTTCAGTATACATGTGTTGTCAGATTTATGGCTAAGTATTTATTGTTTTTAAGGTGTTTACAGTGAGCTGTAGGTTTTTCTACATGGCCTTAATCAGTTGAGGAGGTGATCTTCTAGGTCTAATTTGGTGAGCTTCGTTTGACTTAGTCCATTCGTGACACTTTACCAGTTTTATTTTTAGAAGTGGAAAAACAAGAGTCTACGTCATTTTATTATTTTATGTACTCGCTGGTCCACACATGCCGTGGGGTTCATCCTCACATATTCCTATGTGCACAGAACATAATTCCCAGTATGCCCCTCCTCCTGTTTCCCTTCCTCTATTCTTCAGGGCTTCCTTCTACTCATTCACATATACTTTTTTCCATTGGTACTGAGAATTTTTAAAAATCTTGAGTGATTGTTGAATTTCGCCAAAGGCTTTTTCTGCATCCCTTGATGTGACCATGTGACTGGTTCCTTGTGCTGTTAAAATGGCAATTTCATATTTGATTTTCAAAGATTGAGTCAGTCTTGCATTCCTGGAATCAAGTTCACTGGGTCGTGGAGTAGTGTTCATTTTGAGAAGAGCTGAATTTGATCTGTTGGTGTTTCTTTTTGAGGATTTTTACTTCTGTGTGCATGAGCGATGTTGATCTCTGGTTTATTTTTAATACTCAGTTGTCAGATTGGGACATTACTGTACATGGATGAGAAGTGTCCCCTTCTCTGTTTCCTGAGGAAGTCCCATGAATGGGACTGTCTCCCCCTGGTTTTGCCAGGCAAGCCTCTGACCCTGGATCTTTCTTCCTGAGAGGTTATAAACTAAAGACGCAGCCCATTCAATCCTTGCAGAACTCCTCAGAGCGACTCTTTCATCTAGATGCACTTTGGTTGTTTGTGATTCTTAAGAAAGTAGTCCATTTAATCCCAGTGGTTACATTTTTATTGTGGTATCTTTTTATTATCATTTTAGTACTTGCCAGGCCTTTTCTGAAAACCCCTCTTTCACTATTAGTATCAGTGATTTTCTCTTCTGCCTCTGTCTGTCTCGCTAGGTTTTGTCATTTGTTCTTTTAGAAGAACCAGCATTCAGCCTGACTGATTTTCTGTTTTTTTTTTTTTTTGGGGGGTGCTGGGGGTTGAGCCCAGTGCCCTGTGCTTGTGAGGCAAGCACTCTATGAACTGAGCTATATCCCCAACCCTTCCTGTTGTTTTCCGCTGCTCATTTTATGGATTGTGCTCTTATCTCCATTGTTCCCTTCCTTCTGACTGGGTTTGGACTTATTTGCTCTTTTCTATCTTCTTCAATTGGAAACTCAGTATACTGACTTTCAATTTTCATCTCTCCTAAAACATGCATTTAGTTCTTTAAAGACCCTCCTCAGTGCTGCTGCCTTAGCTCCAACTCACAAATGTTGATACACTGAATTGTGATTTTTGGTCCTTTAAAATATGTTTTAGTGTCCATGGAGACTTCCAATTTGACACATGGTTATTTGGAAGGGTAGTGTTCATAGCATTTATTGGAGATTATTCTACATTCTTCTATTATTGAGTTATAGTTTAATCCTATTTTTCGGAGAAAGTATATATTGAATGGTTTCAATTTTTTTTAATTAGTAGGGTTTCTTTTTTTTCAAAGATCTAGAGTGATGACCACATTGTGAATTTCCTGGTCTCTGGAAAGGAGTGTGTGTTCTGCTGCTTTGGGTGAAGGGTTCAGTGAATGTCAATTAGGTCTGACTCTGTGGTAGTGTTGTTTAGTTTTTTTGGATTCTGGATGTTGTTGTTGGTGACAGGCTCCATCACTTGTGCGAGAGGAAAGTCAGGTCTCCAGCTGCAATTGCTTATTTGCCTGTTTCATTTTTCAGACATTTTTTTTTAACTCCACAAGGATGGAGCTGTGGATGCCTACACACTTGGGACTGCTATGTCTTAAACATATGGTTTAACAACCAGGTCAGAGACAGCTGAAGACCTACCCACAAGGTTGAATTTTGACCGAATCCGGAAACTCGGCAGGTAAACAGCTGTCCGCGGTGGCATACGCCGTGCCCTGGGTGCTCAGGAGGACTCACTGCGCCCAACGATGTGCATGAAGAATGGTTCATGCTGAACGCTGCCTGCTGGGAGTCCAAGCTTCAGCACAGCAGGGAGCAACTACCCGACTCTCCCGGGACTGGGACCCTGGACTTGACGCTCGGGATCCTCTCGGGTAGAAATGCTGCCCACGAGTTGTCACAACTCACTGATGAGGGAATCCAGGGTCCCGTGTGAACCCACTGCAGAGGCTCCTGGAAGCTGGCGCCTGGCTTCCTCAGGAGTCCCCCCACGGGCCTTTCCCATCTGGCTTTGTGGCCTTTGCTCTACTAAACCTCAGCTGTGAGTGTCACTCTGTGCTGGGGTCTTCCTGTGAGCCAGGGACTCTGGGTGGCCTCAGGATGCCCTCCTCTGGTAGCTGATGCCTGGCTCGTGCACATTGAAAGACTCTCACCTCACCCAACAGGAGGTCGGCCAGGGCCAGGAACCTGGGGAGTCACACGGTTGTCCCCAGAGATGCAGCACCTGATTCAGGGGCTCTCCCTCCCATGGTCCCATCCACCTGCCAACTGGAGGAAGAGGGGTGGACTCTCTCCCAGGGACTTGCAGAGACTGGGGCTCGGAGAGGTGGCTGATGTGCTCGCGGTCACTGTGTGCAGAGGCTGAGCGGGTCCTCCTCTGGCACCGCCCTCAGGAGTCACCCAGGGCCGCTCTGCTCCTGTTCCCCCTCTTCCCTCCCTCTGGGCTCTCCGCCCAGGGCCCCACAGCGTCAAGAATCAATGCCTTCTCTCTTCTTCCTCCCTCCTTCTGCCTCCCTGATGGACGCGATCTCCTCCCAACCCTCATGGCAGGCTCCCCAGTACCAAGGAGGGTCCTCCTGCGACCTCCACCTTCCCACACCCCTCTCTCCTCTGCCCGCAGCCCACACGGAGTCCAGGCAGTGCACCCAGGAGCCTCCCAGTCCCTCTCCTCCTCCATCTCCGTCGGCTACCTCAACTCAGGCCAGATGCACTCCTGTGTCCAGAATCCCATGGCCTCCTACCAGCGTCCACCTCCTGTCCCGGGTACCCCAAACCTGGTCTCCAGACCCACAGGCCCTTCCTGACCAACACTGCCTCCCTCCCTCCCCTCCTGGGCTCTGCCCCCAGGTCCACCAAGGCCTGGCCTCCACTCACCTCAGGCTCCCTCTGGCCTCTGCTCCTCTGCCCTCCAGGGTCTCCCCTGACAGCAGGATGTGACGTTGATGAGAGCTGTCAGAAGAGACACTTATTTGGGCTTGGGTGGGTAGCACCCTGGTGCCTCAAAGAAGCAGCCCCTTCTCCCCAGGCAGTGAGGGTGGGGTTCCTGTGGGGCTGCAGTGAATGTGCTCTGACCTGGGGGAGAGGGAGGGAGGGTTTCTTTCCACACTTCTGGCCACGCAGCCTCCCTGGCTTTCCCGTGTGTGGGGAATGTGGCTCTGGTGGCCTGTTCCAGGTCGTGGTTGGCATCATACTGGGTGGAAATGTTCCCCTGCTCTGGAAGGTTCCTCCTCATTGTGGGGAGTGTGGTGTCCTCAGACCCCTCCCTCCTTGAAGCCCTCCCGTTGGCTCTGACCCTCCATCCTGCCTTCCAACCCCACCAACACATCTGTGGTCATTTTTCTTCAGTTCTAGGACTTGCTTGTGTGATGGGCTGACAGATCTGTCTCCATGAGAATGTTATGGGCCAGACTACAAAGGAAATGACTAAACAGACTGTAATACAAAGCTGCTCCCCTGCCCTTTCGGTTGCAGCCATTTCCCCGCCTCCCAACTACTGTCAGTCTGTGAACATCCTAGCTAGCTATTGGTTCATCAGTCAGTTTGCAAGTATCCTTCTCCATTATTGGTCCCCTGTCAGCCCGGCGGGATTCTTAAAGATAGCTTCACCGCCATCTTCTCTGTCTTGCTTTTCTCTCCCCCTGATTTGCTTTCTTTCTCCTCCTCGCTTTCCACTTTCTCTAGCACATGCCCTTTTTCTTTCCTTTCTCTTTTCCTCTCATTTTATCTCTTACCCTGCAGGGAGACACTCTGTTTGCTTAATAAACTCCCTTATGTGATTTCCTGTGTCCAGCGTGGTTTTCATGGGATCCCTTACACAGACTCCATTTTGCTCTGAGACTCCATGTTATGTAGGAAGGAAATGAACTTCTCCCTTGGGATCACCCTGCCTCTGTGCCCATCCTCAGTTCCTTAGTGTGACATGTTTAGCAATACAAAAATGACAATTCTTATGTAATGAAAAGTTGCTCTCCTTTGATCTCTATGCTCTTAACCAATGTACCATGTGAACAGTGATTGTGTGAATGTTAGTAACCATTCTTTAGTTTGTACCTGGGTAAGGGTCATTTTGACCCACTTCCCCCTCTGTTGATGATCTCATGATGTTAGTCTGTAATTTTGAACCATAGCAACAGACACTTATGATTGATGTGATTTTTGGTATAAGGACCCCTACAACCCTGTGGTCAGGGCTGTTCTATCAATATCCATTTTTTGGGGCATTGTGTGAGACAGTCAGTTGGCCAACTTAATAAAGATTTTCAAATTTGGACTTCTCAGTGGTGATTGGTCTGTTCTTAAGTTGCGCCCCATAACATTTGGAGGCCCCAGCGAGATCCTTGCTGCCAGGTGGGTAACCACTGCTCACCACCGACCTGGAAACTCCTGTGGAGGTGAGAAGTCACAATGTTGCTCCTAGGGGAAGGACTCTGAGAGACATTCCCCAGCCCCAGGTTGCACGGTCTGTGGAGCCCCGACCCAGGACTGAACTAAATTCTCTGACAGAGTCACCTGTTTCTGCACCCCTGGGGGACCAGTAAGTCTGTTTCTGGTGGATCCTCTGGGGACTCTGAGGAAGGCTGGACGCAGCATTACTTCCCAAGACTGGGACTGGCAAGACGTTGCCCAGGCCCTCAGGTCGGGAATCTGGAGTGGCCACTTGTCAGTGTCTTTGGTGTCTTATCTGTTCTGTGTTTGTTCTTCCTTTTCTGCTTTTTGTTGCCTTTAAGTGTAAGCATGGGTCAGTCTCCCTCACGTCAGTCATGTACTCCCCTCCAGTGCATGTTAACTAATTTCCAGGAATTCCAGAAGAGAGCCAGTGACTACCGAACCGGCTGCAATGTCTTTTCTCTCTCTAAATTCTGTGAGAGAGAATGACCAACTTTCGAGGTCTGATGGCCCCCTCAGGGGACCACCAAATTGTCTTTGGGCAGCCTGAACATCCTGATCAAATGTTTTATAGTCAAATTTGGGGAAAAAAATGGTTAAAAAGGTTTTTAACCATATTCACTAAAGCTTACATTAAAATATAAACTGCTGCCAATAGGAACTTCCAACTATTGGACTTGCTCCATCAAAATGCCAGGTTAAAATGTTGATGGCTGCTGTCCAAGAGACCAGAAAAAATGGTTTAGAACAAGACCCCAACCTGAGGGGGCTCTCCCCAGGAGACCAATGGAAGCAGCTCCCTTGCTGTCTCTTTGGGAAACTCCTTCAGGGAAGGATAAGGCATAACCTTTGTCTATATTCTCTTAATTCCTTTTCATCTCTGATGAGAGGGACCACATCAGGATGGAGGCCAAAAAGACTTTAAAAATTCAATTTTTTTGAGTTCATAATTTTGATCTGATGTGCGTAGGTTAATTTTTGATCAGACCTGTTTTATCCAGCTATAAGATTTTCTTAATGCTCTGTTTCATTCAGAGGCCAGTTTCCAAGGGTTAACTCTCAATCTAATTGGTTTTAAAAAGTAAGCTATAAGGCCTTTGTCCATCTGTTTATTTTATGTATATGTACATCGGCATATTGTCATGTCTACATATATTTGGTACCAAAATTGACATGTGACCTCATAAATTAAAATTTTAAAAAATGGATCCAAATGCTTTTGATTCACATGATTTAAAAGGTTTTAAATTGGGTAAACAAAAATATGACTTTCAAGTTACTAATACAGTTTTGTTTCTAGGTGGCCAAAAATAATAAAATGCTAATAAAATGTTAATTTTTTAAATAATTTTATTTTTATTTATTTAAAAATAATAAAATGTTAATTTTATAAAATGTCTAATATCCATTGTTTCTAGATCTTTCTTCAACAGGAAAGAAACGACTGATATGGCCCAATACACTTCTCTGATATCTTGGTTTTTAAAAAATAACAAAATTAGATTTAAAATATATAGGATTGATCATGGATGTGTTTGTTAGAGATATCTAATTGGTTTAGAGAGTTAAAATGCTAACTGTTAAATATAACATCAAATACTCTTAACTCCTTAAATCCCGCAGGGTAACATACTTAAAACATTTTTGGTGTTTTCATAAATTGGTAAATAAAAAGAGGGTTTAAAATTACTTTATGTTATCACTGAAAACAAGGTTAGTAAAAGTCTCAACAGGTTTTATTCTATATAAAGGGTTCAAAAGTTCAACTATATTTAAATAGAGTTCTATAATTAACAAAGTATTTCATCAGATTAAAATGGAGTAATTTATCTAAATTCGGAAATTTATAAGGATTGTTTCAAAATATAAATTTTAAAAAAGGGGATCAACAGATTAAAGCATTATAAGGTTTTAGATATAAAAATATATTTAGTAAAAAATGTCTCTAGGTAAAAATGTCTTTATGTGATAAAATAAAGCTGTAATACATCTAAGTAAGTAGTAAAGGGGTCTAAGACATTAAAAACATGTAAATTAAGGGTAAATTTTAAAAGGTTTATGTGTATATATAAGTAACACAACAGTTAAAACTATTCAAGATTTTTTTCCTAAGGTCAAATATTAATGTACTGATATAAACCAAAGATCAGTCTATATGCTAAAATGACCAATAATTCTTAAAACATTAATTTACTCTTAACATTGTATCTGTTAAATTTTATTCTCTAGAGCAACTAGTCTTAAAAATTGAGGGTTTGTAGAATTCTGGTTAAACAGCAACTGTTATTTTAGAGTATTGTACTACATTACAAAGCCTAAATTTTCTTTAAAAGTTAAACATGGTTAATATAAAAACATCAATGTAATTATGATTCTATTACTCTTTTTTATGTGTTCATATCTTCCAGGTATACAAGTCTTTAAAAGGTTTAAAAGAACATTTATCAAACCGGTGTTCTCCAACCAAAGTTATAATGGTAAATTTAAACTTATCAAAATAAGAAATTTTATTAGGGATTTATTTATATCATTTAGTGTTCTGTAACTGGACCTGAACCTTATGTTACCTTCTGCACTGGGATAAAAATGTAAATGTATTCCTAAAAGATAACGAGAGTCCAATCTGTTTAAAGGTTAATATCATGAAACAGGAAAACATTTTGCCACTTTACTACACAAAAGGAAAGTTAAAAGCTCTCTCAACTTTCTTTGACTCATGTTTTAGGTGTCATATCATATTGTGTTCACTAACATTCATATAGACTTAAAAATAATATATATAAACTTTATAAAATGATATTTAAAAAAGATAAAGATCAGCTTCAGAACTAGACCACTTTACCTAAGATTTATGAAGAGCCCTGCCTTACCAGAGATAAGGCTCTGCTTCCTACCTTACTATATGTTACAATGGCTCCAAAATAAGTCAGACTTTAGCTCATTTAAAGTTATATTCAAAAGATTAAATTTTTTGTTATAAAATTACTGTGATCTCAAACAGGGGATATAATATATAGCTCAGCCAAAATTTAAGATAGCTATTAGACTAAATATGTTTTTACTGTTGTTAATTCCATTTTGTATTTTCCTTGTAAACTCTGTAACTGTTGACTGATTCATGTTTTACAGAGGTACTGCTTCAAGAACAATCTAAATTAATTTGAGATAATAAGCCATCACCTATAGGACATATAATATAGACCCCAGTTTAATAAAAGTTGATAAAGAACTATAAAGTCATAGACATTAAATTTAAAGCCCAGAACTCTTATAGTATGACTGGTGAAACTGATTTGCTGGAAGTTTAAGATCAAAACTTAAAGATTGAGATTAAAATAAAGGGGTCAAGAGAATCAATATTTGGCTCTTGCCCTCAGAGTCAGCCTAAACCCAGGGACAAGAGAACTTCTCTAAGGAGCTTTGAACTCTGGGCCACACAACCTTCTGATCAGGGAGACTGATGAGACCACTAGAGGATGAGAAGCCAATCAGTTCACCTGCTGCAGAGGAGGGTCCTTGGGAAAGGGAGACATCCCTAATGCTTCCAAAGGAAGCCAAATCATCAAGGAGACCATACCAGGTGAATGGCACTAAAGGAGCTAAGAAGCTACTCTCAAGTTTCCCAAGAGTGACCCCTGTGGGAACTCAGCTGACTCTTTTTTTTTTTTTGGGAGGGTGCTGGGGATCGAACCCAGGGCCTTGGGCTTACAAGGCAAGCACTCTACCAACTGAGCTATCCCCAGCCCCCTCAGCTGACTCTTAACAGCAGATAGGAACAAGGTCAATTTGACCAGCTTGATCTTAAACACCTAGCAAAAACAGTTAAAACTAAAACAAAGTCATTCCTGGACATTTAAAAAACTAAACAATAGTTATTTTAATGTAACTTGAGATGTACACTTGTGTTACCCCCCTCCCCCCAATAAGTAAAACTAAAGGTGACAAAAAGATTCTTAGACAAAAATGCCTGATAATTATCAAAAGAAACTGCCGGAGTTATAAGTTTTTAGTCAGTTTAAGGCCTACAGATCTTTCTAATCTCCGAATCAATGTTTGCTAGTATGATTCTTTAACCCTAAGTAACAAAAATAAAGAGATCTCTACTAAACAAAGAGATCATGCCAATAAAAAGATATTTTACAAAAATCAGAAGACAGTAAGTAACTTAAGTAAATGTTGTGCTTACATTCCTGATAACTCAGACAGTGTAAGATTTACAATTAAGGCCTTATCCTCTCCAGCCTTATTCAACTTTGTTAGGCCTGTTAATGTAAACAACGTGTCAGCTGTTCCACCTCCTGGTAAGAGATTATTAATTTCTATCAGCTTCATGATATTCACTGACATGTTCCAGATGCTATTTATTGTGTACTCATGTTTTTTTTTTCTTTCATAAAACAAGACTTTCGCCTTTAGAAAGATCCAATTTCTAAAAAGGAACTTTTTACTGCTTGCTCCACCTGACATTGCCCCCTCTCAACTGGAAGGAGCAAGAGCCGTCATCGCCCTTTTGCCTTACAGCAGTAAAAAGTCCCTAAAATTAGAGGGGTAATAGTAAAAATTTTAAAAGATAGTAAATATAGATAGGTAAATTGGGTTAAATCACAAAAATAAGGGCCAGTCTGGGTCCAGAAAGTTGGAGGCAAGTGACCTCTGAGAGATTAAAATGTTAATGCTTCCAGAGCCCTTCCTCCACCCTTACCAAGAACCTGCTCCTGTTCTAACTTGTTGTTAAGTCTCTCCAACAGGTTCAACTTATGAGAGAACCAGCCCCAAGAGACCACTGATTTCCAACACCCATTTCAGTCAGAAGACTATGTCTACATCAAATTGTTCCAGAAAGGACTAGCACCCAGCTGAAATGGAGGGGACCTTACTCACAACATGGACTCATCACATCTGAGTTAAGACAACAGAAAAATGGACAGCCCTCAGAGACCCCAACCACTGTCTAAAGATAAGACTGAAAAAATGTTAATCATGCTCTTTCTCTTGCTTGGACTATGTCAGGAATAACTCCATGCTTGGCCCTTCTACTTTTCGAGATTAACAAATGGGATGAATTCTGTTCACATCTTTCCCCAGGTGTACTATTATGATGGAGAGGCAAAAAGGAAACATATGGGACTCATGTATTGATCTAAGTGAGTGGCCCCTGTCTTAGTTCCCTTCCTAGTAGAAATAAACATAGCCAGCTCCATGGCTACAGGAATCACTACAGTCATTACAGGAAACCAAAATTTCAAAACCTTAAATAGACAAATAGATCTGAACTTAAGTGAATTAAAAAAAACCCTGTAAGCCACTTAAAAATTCCCTTGATTCAGCTGCTGAGGTAGTTTTGCAAAACAAAAGAGGGTTAAATTTGTTGTTTTTAAAATAAAAAAAAATTATGTATGGCCTTAGGGGAGACCTATTGTTTCTGTACTAACCACTCAGATGTCATACATGATAGTTTATCTTTGATTAAAAAAAGACTCAAAGGACTGGGAATATAGCTCAGTTGGTAGAGTGCTTGCCTCATAAGCATGAGGCCCTGGGTTCAAATCCCCAGCACCACAAAAAAAAAAAAAAAAAAAAAAAAAAAAAAAAAAAAGACTCAAAGAGAGTGAGAAGAAGTTAAAAACCTGAGAAAAATTGGCACCAAAATCTGTTCTCTTGGTCCCCCTGGTTAACTAGTCTAATAACCACAATGGCGGGACCGCTCATTCTAGTTATGTTGGGACTTTTAATCAGACCATACATGATAAACTGTCCAACTAAATATGTTAGAGATAAAATCCAGTCTGTTAAGCCAATGGTGTTGCACACTCACTACAATCACCTGTGCACTACTAATGAATCAATGATTTGATTATGTACATAAAACCAGTGGGGAATGTGATGGGCTGACAGATCTGGCTGGCTCCATGAGAATGTTATGGCCAGACTATGAAGGAAATGACTAAACAGACTCCATTTTGATCTGAGACTTCATGTTATGTAGGGAATAAGCTTCTCCCTTGGGATCATCCCATCTCAGTCCCCATCCTCAGTTACTTAGTGTGACATGTTTAGCAATACAAAATGACAATTCTTATGTAATGAAAAGTTGCTCTCCTTTGATCTCTATGCTCTTAACCAATGTACCATGTGAACAGTGATTGTGTGGATGTTAGTAATCATTCTTTAGTTTGTACCTAGGTAAGGGTCAGTTTGACCCATTTCCCCCTCTGTTGATGATCTCATGATGTTAGTCTGTAATTTTGAATCATAGCAACAGACACTTATGATTGGTGTGATTTTTGGTATAAGAACCCCTACAACCCTGTGGTCAGGGCTGTTCTCCCCATATCCATTTTTTGGGGCATTGTGTGAGACAGTCAGCTGGCCAGCTTAATAAAGACTCTCAAATTTGGACTTCTCAGTGGTGATCGGTCTGTTCTTAAGTTGCGCCCCATAACACTTGTTTCACTTTCTCTCCTCTCTCCTTGATTCATGGAGATTTTGGAACATTCCCCCGAACACAGATGCCACCACATCCTCCTGAATGCACACTGAGTTTGACCTCTCTCCCCTCCAGCTGGTTTCCATGTCTAACTGTCTCTTGGAAGTGTGACCTGCACTCCTTGGAAGATGAAAATTTTTATGTGAACTTTGACCTATGTTTTCCCCACCTTGAAGGCTTGGGTAGGTGGAGTTAAGGGAAAACGAAACTCAAAGCCAAGTAAACGGAGTCCGGACATCTAGCCAGCAATACACAACACTTCTGGACAGAAGGATGGCTTCGGTGAGTCCCCAGAAAGGGTTTTAAACTTTCATTTTAAAAGCAACAGTGACAGTCTGTTAGCAGGAATTATGGGTGCTGTCTTTGTGGGCCAGAGCTCAGGTAGGGAGGGACAGTGCAGGTGGGGGCAGGTGGTCTGCAGGTCTGGGGCTCCCACACAGCAGGAAAGGAACCCTGGTCTGAGTCTAAGAGCCCAGAGGCTTCTGGGTCTCACAGCAGGTGGGTTTGGGTTCCCTGAGCGCTGGCAGCCCCTGACACCTGGCTGAAGGCTTTGCTTTACCCAAACCAGGCTGCAAGAATCACCTTGTGAAGGAGGAAGCGGGGACTGATATTCCAGCTGAGATCAGAGGGGAGTGTGCAAGGGGGGTTAGATTCCAGAGATGTAGTTCTGTTTTTAATTTAATAAATCCCACAATAATATGTGAATGTATTTTCCTTGTTGAAGAAACCAAATCAGAAAATCCAAGGGAGGTCACAGAGGAGAGGGACCAGGGGTGGGAGGAGGGGAGTGAGGGGAGTGTTGGGGAGTGACATGGGCCAAAACACACTGCACCTTGGGAGCTTGTGTGTACAGGCAGCGCACACCCATTGTGTGTACACGTGTAATGCACCAGTAATAACTTGTGGAAAGAGAGTAAAATAAATAACTGAAAAAGAAACCAACAGCAAGTCGAAGCCATGGGCGTGAAGGTCGGCGCCTCCCTGGCCTCTCCTTCCCTTGGGCAGCTGCCAGGTGCATGTCTGTGCGGTGGCTCATGCACACAGCTGCCTGTGAGTGCTGCTTTCTAGCTTTGCATGTTGTTGTAGTTTGTACTGGGTTCCCTGAGGACACTTCATCTAGCCGCGCTTCAATCTTTCCCTTTCCTTAAATGTCTTTACTAGAACCAGTTTAATGTGTTTCAGTACGTGTGTTTTTATTAATTTTTCAGTATTAGAGATTGAAACCAGGACCTTGGCATGCTAGGCAAGAGCTCTACCACTGAGCTACCTCCCCAGGCCTTTTAAATCTTGAATATGAAGCTGGGTCTCCCTAGGTTTCCCAGGCTGGCCTCAAAGTTGTGATCCTGCTGCCACAGTTCACCAAGTCACTGGGATTACAGACATGCCAGATCATTGCCACAGTTATTACCTTTCTGATGCTCACATTAGCCCTTATTTGGTCACGATGACTCTTGATCCTTGTTGCCAAGGACTGAATTCCACGCTATCACCCACCAGACCTCCTGGGAGCTGGCATCCTCATTCTCTCTGCAGCAGCTCAGTTCCCTGGCAGGGGGCACTGGCCCTAATGTCCTGAGTTAGCTGAGCTTGGGTGCTGATTGCCTCAGCGTGTTCCAGAAATTCAACTCACTCATGCAATCTTCAGAAGGGAACCCCTCTCCCTCTGACTCTCAAACACATCCTGTCTTTCTTTGCTTGACTTTGCCTGGAGCCCAGACTCCAGCTGCCCCAGTTCCTCGGGGCCCTCCTGGGATTGTTCAGGCATAAATGTTGGAAACCCTGAGATTTCAATGTCCATCTGGCTCTTTTGATCTCTAGCCAGGTTCCCTAACCATCCTGAGACCCAGTCTTCTCATCTGTCCAGGAGGGTGGTGGTAGTTCATATTGAAGGAGTAATGTACAATGGGGGGTCACATGTTCCCCAGTGTTTGGCACGCTGGGCTCTGTACATGGGGCTCTGGAACTCACTAGCATCACTCAGACCCAGGCCCATGGCTGGTGGTCCTTAAGGAGGCCTTTTAGACTCCTTGGGAATCACATGGTCACGTGCAGATACACACAAGCTCTGTGCATGGAATGTGCTCTCTGCAGCTTGTGCACATGCCTGCCCACACTGCTGTGCTGCAGACCTGCTGCCATGGTCCCTCAAGACAACCTTGCCATCTCCTCCTTGTCCTTGAGCACCTTTCCAGACTAGCAAGCCCACGGTCAATGGAGAGGCTTCCCACCTGTGTGAGGAGAGGTCTCTCCACCATGGTTTCCAACAGGTGATGAGCAGAGGGATTCTGTAGGCCTGGGCTGGGGCTTCTAGTAGGTCAGGTTCTAGAACAGTCAATGTGAATGGCCCCCCTCAATCTGTGCCTGCTTTTTCTCTTGCAGGGTGGAACACAACTAAAAGTTGGAGACCTAATTGAAATTTTTCGCTTTGGCTATGAGCACTGGGCCATCTATGTGGGAAAGGGCTATGTGGTCCATCTAGCTCCACCAAGTAAGCATGGTTTCTCTGTTAAACTCCAGGGCTGAGACCAGGAGTATGAGCACAGGCACAGTTATGTGCTGGTGCTCAAGCTGGCTGGCAGAGCAGGCACTCAGTGGGCATTGACTGAATGAATCTCGCTCTCTCCTTCTGGCTGTATCTCCTGCTAGTCCTCATCAGTGAGTTCGGGACAGAACATTGACCTGTGTCCATTTAGAGTGGGGCTCAGTGCCAGGTGAACCCCCTGTAGTTGATAAGCATCCCTCCAAAGATCCAATACCCTGTGTATGTGGAGTTCTGGAAGCTCACACAACAGAAGGAGTCACTCCTTCTGAGGGTTCACACCTGGCTGCAGGTGCAAAGGGCAGTGGTGTGGGCCTCCACCTCCCCAGCACCAGTCCGGAATCCCGGCCCCTCTGCCTCCTGACTGTGGGACCTGACGAGTGGCTGCACCTCACTCAGCCCAGCGGCACCTCAGAGGAGCAGGGTAGGACTTCCTGTCCCCAGGCCATGAGGGAGTGACATGAAGGAGGCCGTGGAAACCTGGTGCAGGGCCTGGCGGGTGCGGAGGCCGCCTCCCTTCTGTCTGAAGCATCCTGGCTTTAAGGGGCGCACTGAACCCCCTCACCTGCACAGAGGGTCACTGTCCAGTCATCAGACTCCCAGCACAGCTGGTGTGGATAGCCCCTGGGTGTGTGAGCACAGGCAGGTTAGAGGATCTGAGCGTCTGTGGCACCTATGCCGTCCACACACTCCAGACTCTGAACGGAAGATGACAGACGCTCAGCTCACAGCAGTGGTCACAGCCCGGGGTGGACAGCGTCATTAAAGGAGGACATTCTCCCCGAGTCTAGCACCAGGAGCCCGCCCTCCTTAGGCTGTGCTGCTGCCTGGGCTCCCTGGTGGGCCTAACCCTGGACAGCAGGTCCTGCTCACAGGAGAGGGAGGGCTGTGCAGCTTAGAGCTGGCTGTGGGGAATCAGCACAGTTCCCTGTTAGGGCTGCATGTCGTGGGCCCTTTGTTCTTGTTGGTTGCAGCCCTGAGGACTGAACCTGGGTGCTCCAACACCAAGCCCCACCCCCAGCTCTTTTTAAGATTTATTCTGAGTCAGGGTCTCACTGCATTGCTCAGTTGGCCTCAGACTGGCATCCTCCTGCCTCAGCCTCCCGAGTGTCTGAGATTACAGGTAGGTGCCCCCACACCATGCCTGGCTGTGGGGTTTTGGTCTACATTCCGTATTTGTTCTTATTTCCATTTCTGTTAAAAATCCCCAAGGTTACTCTTGATCCCTGGATCCCTGATCCCTGGATCCCTGGATGTTTGTCCTTCAGGGGACTTTGTAGATGGCAATGCAGGACTGACAGATCCTTCACATGGTTCAACTGAGTACAGTTTTGGTGGCTTAGTGCTCATAGAGATCATCTGAAGAGCAAGTGGCTGCTGACAAACTTCATGTCTCTTGAGAACACACCTCATGAAGGGAATGTTATTAGTGCAACTAGGTGGAGAATAATACCAAGTATGGAGAGAACATTCCAAACCAGGTCTCTGGGACCAGAGTCAACCAGCTGATTTGGGATATGTGTCCACTGATCATGTCTCCTTGTTCACAAGAAGTACCTGGATCCATCCTTTCCATCTTTTAGGTTCTGGGCAACAACCCTGCTTTTATTTTCTTAGAAGCAGCATTTTTCCTCAGTAAAGGCTTCAGTTCCTTCCTGTTGAGCAGTTAGGCGATCAAGAGTTGCTTTGTTATGGACTGTTGAAGCTAACCTGCTATGTCAGGCTGCCTTCCTTGCAGAGAAGTTGTTGTATCGTTAGAGCTCTTTCCAGGCCCTGTAGAGATATTGGTCAGGGATTTCTGTAATGCACAGTCTCCCACTTAAGAGATGAGTGTGCTGACAAATGATGACATCCAGAGCTTCCCTTCACACTCAGCTCTGGAAGCCCTGCCCGTTGGTCTGTCCAGTGTGCACAGCTGCCATCTGCCTCCTCTGTAGGTCCTTCCACAGAAACACGCCATTTACTCACAGAGTTCCATTGACTTTAACTATGGGTTCATATATACTTCGTAGTATATATGAAGGTATCATTTTCACTTTCTAATTTTAGTTCTGCATCATTCAACACTGGACTCTGTATCTGCCACATGAATCACATGGAAGGAACTAATGATAGAGTAAGTCCAGGACCTGCCCAAGTCAGGTCCCATGACATCAAGATTTCCCAGGTACAGGGCAGGCAGGAAGTCCTTACAGCCACCTGAGCCAGGCCTGGTGTACTGCTGCCCTCCAACGCCGCCCCAGGGGGAATGAGGCTGGTCGAAGACGCCATCAAGGGAGGAGGCCAAAACTTTCTGAAAACCACTTACTCTCCCCATTTGGCAGTGAGCTGTCTGGCTCAGGGCCAGCTCTGAGCCACTGTGTCCCTGCCCAGCCTGAGTGCACTGTTTCCACAGGTGAAGTGGCAGGGGCTGGGTTGAGCAGCAGCATGTCCAGTCCGTGCTGACAGAGCCATAGTGAAGAAGGAGCTGCTGTCCGTGGTGGCCGGAGGAGACAAGTACCGGGTCAATAACAAGCACGATGACAAGTATGAGCCACTGCCACCCAACAAAATCATCCAACGGGCTGAGAAAATGGTGGGGAAGGAAATCCCCTATTCAGTGACCCACGACAACTGTGAGCACTTTGTGAACGCGCTGCGCTATGGAGTTTCCCGCAGTGACCAGGTATGTCCTCAGACTGTGTCCCCCTCCCTGCAACCAGACCATTGCCCAGCTGACAGGGGCTGGGCACCTGCTGTGGGATGGCAGTGCCACCTGGGATGGAGATGCCAGAGGTTGGGGATCCGGGAAGCTGGCAGTGAGCAGTGGGATCCAGGGGAAGAGGAACCTGGTCATGTGGGGCCATGTTTTTGCACAGGGTCAATAGGAAACTTCAGATTTCTTGGGCCGCTGCTCCCTCTCATTCCTCTGCCAGGGAGCTCCGTAATCTGAGAGCAGCCACAGCCTCTGTGTAAATGAACAGGCGAGGCTGTGTTCCGATAACACTTGATTTCTTTTCATTCATTTATTTTGGTAGAAACAGGTGGCAGGCTAGATTTGACCAATGGGACGGAGTTTAGCAAGTGTTGGTCCAAAAGAACTTGAAGGGCTGAGCCGTAGCTCAGCGGCAGAACAGGGGTCTAGAGTGCATGAGACCCTGAGTTCAAGTCCCAGTAACTCAAATACAAACAAACAAACACTTAGAAAAATTAGGTTAGACATTTTCAGGTGACAATTAAACATTTCAAAAAACATG
The DNA here is from genome assembly GCF_902686445.1 of Sciurus carolinensis. Classification (NCBI taxonomy): domain Eukaryota; kingdom Metazoa; phylum Chordata; class Mammalia; order Rodentia; family Sciuridae; genus Sciurus; species Sciurus carolinensis. The sequence goes on from NC_062223.1 coordinate 11,840,106, forward strand.
AATGTAAAACACTTACAAATGATGTATCTGTGCATATGCATCCATGATTTCAGTACCTATTTTCTTGACGACCTGGTGTTACACAGTTAGCTGATTTAATGAGTGAAAAATGTCTTCTGCATAAATTAAAGAGTCAAGCCAGATTCTTTCTGTAACACTGTCGGTCAAATCAGATAATTATTTCAGTCAAATAGACGATTTGCCAGGCTCATTGGTGCAGGACTATAATCCCAGTGGCTCAGGAGGCTGAGGCAGGAGGATCAAAATTTCAAAACCAGCAACTTGTTGAGTCCCTAAGCAACTTAGTGAGACTATGTGTGTCAATAAAATACAAAAAAGGGCTGGGGACGTGGCTCAGTGGTTAAGAGCCCCTGGGTTCAATCCCTAATACCAAAAACAAACAAAACAACAACAATAAGCTGGCAATTTTTCGGTTCAATTGAAGGTGTCAATGCCCATCGCCATGACACCACCTCACTTTGGAGCCTCATCCTCAGTGGGAGGAGGACCTGCAGGGGACCTCCCTCCACAGGCCTGTGTATTTGTTTCTGGAGGCCTCTTGTTGGAGAGCTGTGTGTTCTAGAATCCTCCCTCTTTGGTGTCCAGGGGTGTTTGCCCCTGGCCATGGCCCCACAGATTGAGGACAGGGGAGGCTGTGGCTCTCCTCTGGCAGGACAGGAGGAGGGCTGTGGTGAGGAGGGAGGTGGGCAGGGAACATCCATGCCTTCTGGAAACGAGGCCCAGCCTGAGCCCAGGCTGAGAACTGAGACCTGCCGGTCAGCCCCGGGCACTGGGGTGCAGTGAGCCCAGCTTGAGTGGGTTCCCCTCAGTCAGCGGGGGAGGGTGGACGTGTGTCTGGACCCAGGGGTGGTGTGCTGTGAGGAGGGGTGGGTGGGCTGCTTCCACTTCCACAGGCTGTACAGAAGCCCCAAGGACGCCCGCCCCCAGGTGTCTCAGGGGTGGTGGGCTCTGCTGTGCTTCTGAGGGTTCAACCAAGCAAGGCTGGGCCTCGTGCTGGCTGTTCCACTGAGTTTCTGCCTGGCCAGGGTCCCTCCTTGTGACCCTCTTCTGCGGGTATCACAGTGACTAGCCTGTCTTCTCCCGCTCTCTCCTCCCTTCTCTTCTGATCTGTCTCTGTAGGAAGGTCCTCCTGGGTCCGTCTCCAGCTCTCTTTCTCCTTCTTCCTCTCTACAGACTGGGCTGGGAGAACTGCAGAACTCTGGGCCCCTAATGACTGTCCACCCTTGGCTCTGAGAGGCCTCTAGACTCTAGCATGGCCTCTGGCAACGTGGAACTCTGTCTGTCCTGAGGAGCCCCAATCCCCTTTCCACTGCCTGCTTGACAAAGTTCTATTTTTTATAGAATGTACTATTTTTTCCAACCAACAGCAGGTGATAGACCCAAGACCTCCCGTCTGAGCATTTGCTAAAATGGCCTTGTAATTATGGATCCTCCTCTGACTCTGTGAGAGGCAGATTGGTAGGAAGCAAGATCCCGCAGACATAGAGGCCTTGCACCTCATGATGTCTTGCTCCAAGGTCTGGGAGTCATGCCTTTGGAATGTACTCCTCGGAAAAGCCAGGGCCTCCTGCTATCTCTGCAGGACGGTAGGATCTGACTTCAACGCCTGTCGGGGGCACACTCAGCCGCCCTCGCTGCATTGACAGGGACCACCCTTCCTCAGTTCTCACCTCCCTGACTCTAGGGACCCCCGCTCCCCCATCCCTGCTCCCTCATCTCCTTTGAAGCGCCTGTCACCTCTGCACAAACTGCAGCAGAGCCCTGCTCAGTGGCAGTGGTGCCTGGAGGGAGTCCGTGGTCCTTGCTGCTTCTCGTGTCCGGCCACGTTTGTCCTCAGCGTGCGGAGCTGTTGCTGAGTCTCTGCACAAGACCAACCCTCCCCCTTTCTCTTCCTCCTCCTTCACATGCTGCTGCACCCCGGAACCCTGGTCTCCGGTCACTGATTTTACTGTTTCTTCCCTGGCTGTGACAGGTGAAAGCAGATCTGAGCTTGTCACTTGCCAGCTCTGTGGCCTTGGGTAAGGCCTCTCCACTGTCCACCCTCCTTCTTGGCCTGCTGGAAAGGGGGAATCTGAATGCCACCTCACAGGTTGTTGGGTGGGTAAGAAACACAGAAGCTGTAAGATGACCAGCATAGGGCGGTGCCGGAGAAACCAGCCATTCTCTGGGGCTTGGTGTCCCCTCTGCCTGTAGTTCCACCTGTGTGCAAGGGTGTCCCCAGGGCTGTGGCTGGCCGTGTCACCAGCTCCCGCCCCCCGTGCTGAAGCACCACTGTCAAGGGCACCCGCGCGTCCCCACCCTCCCGTGTCTGCTTCCTTTGGCAGAGCCCCTTCCTCTCAGCACACGAGCGAGGTCCTCCTGTTTCACAAAGCATGTCCTCAGCCCTGCTCTGGTCCAGGACGGGTTCAGCAGACAAGACTCTAGGCTACACTCTGTGCCTGCCAGTGGGCTGAGCACCAGGGACGCTGTGCACAGCCCAGGGGTCCCTGTCCTCAGGCCCCGGGTACTGAGAGCTCACAGGGTCATTCCCCGACGTGGCACCTGCTTCAAGGGTCCCCATCAACCATCGTTGACTAGAACATCTGAGCTGTGCCGCTCTGTCCTTTCCACAGCCTCCCCGCGGGTGTGATGCTTTACACACCCTCGGGTGTATCTCGTCTTCCTCCTCCGGGACTCCCACTTCACACCTGAGGCTCAGTCCTGCATCATTTCCCTCTGACCAGGCACCTCCTGCCCTCTTTCCTGGCTGGGCTGACCTTTGGGATTCCCCCTCCCTGTCCGTGGTCATTCCCTCTGTGATGTGGGTGAAGGACAGGGCCCCTGGGTCGTCCCTGAGCTGCAGGTTCCTTGTACAAGTATCTCTGGCCTGATGTGACCTGCCCTGTCTTCTGTTGCAGGTGACCGAGGCTCTCACTGCAGCCGGTGTTGCAGCAACTGTCTTCGGTGTTGCAGCAACTCTCTTTGGTGTTGCAGGACTCGTTGGGATGGTGCTGGCCAGAAGCAATCGGGAAAAGCAGTAAATCCAGGCTTTAGCTTGAGGAATTGAGGAAGCCGGTGAAAGTAGTTTGGTTTAGATAGTTACCTCCTCTGTAATCACAGCACTTGGTTTAGTGGAACTGAATCAAAGCCGAGGACGCGTTTTCCTGAGGGAGATGCTGCAGAGCATGAATTCTATTAAACAGGTGTTGGCACCATGTCATGGTCTCAGTGTTTGTGTCCACCCCAAATTCACTGGTTGATGCCTGACCCCCAATGCGATGGTGTTTGAAGGTGGTGTCATTGGGGGTTCATTAGGTTTGGTGGAGGTGGTGAGGGTGAGGCCCCTCTTGTGGGGACAGTGTCCCTCTAAGAAGAAGAAGAAGAGACCAGAGCTCTCTCTCCCTCCCTCTGCCATGTGCAGCCCCAGCGAGGAGGGGGCCAGTGCCTGCAGGAAGAACTTCTCCAGACCCAGGTCTGCCGGCCTGATCCTCGATTTCCCAGAGGCTGTGGCTTCAGTTTGGAGAGTTTGTCCTGTCCCAATCCAGGAGCCCCCTCCCTGGCCCATGGGAAGGTGGGCTGAGCAGTTCTGAGCGGGGACAAGAGGCCATTTCTTCTCCACGGATTCCCTGCACCGGGTGGGCCAAGCGTCTGGGAGAGGCTGCTGAGCCACGGTCGCCCTGGGACGCCGCCACCCCCAGGACATTCCCAGGTCGCCTGCGTCCTCGCCACCCTCCTTTTCTGCAAGCTTCCCGGGTCCTCCAGCACAAGACCACTGGGTGAGGAGTTGGCCTTGGAGAGAGGGACCCATCCCTGGGCCGGGGAGAGACCCTGAGCCGCGCCTCCCGAAGGCGAGGACCTGCCGCCTGCTTCTCTAGCTGCTCAGGATGGGGGACTAGGAGTGGGGAAGACCTGCGAGCTCTTCCCTTTTCCCCGGGAGCCTTTCACCACCTTTATTCCCTCCATAGCAACCGACTGTGAGACCACAGCGCCACATTAAAAAACAAAACAATAAAACAAAAGCAAATAAGATCAAACCATTTGAGTCACAAGGTGAGAGGACGGAGCTGCAGATACGGTGCAGCAGGTCAGGAGGAGGAGATGATGTGACAAAGGTAAACATTTGGGAAACATCAGGATTGGCTTAGAAACAGATGGCACGTCAGTGCCGATGTGGACAGACTGGGGCTAGGAAAGGAGTCGGGAGAAGAGGGAGGTCCAAAGCCCATTCTCAGAACACAGTATTCAGCCTTACTTGGGATGTAAGATCCGACTGCAGCCATTTGAACTATGGTCCCTCCCTTTGCCCGCCGATTTTAAAATTAGCCACTCGCATGGATTGTAACCCTGGCTCTGGCTGTCAGCACCAGGGACAGTGCTGCCTGAGGGATGAAACAGGTGGACTGGCTGCCCTGGAGGGCTTGCTGGCCTGCAGGTTTGGGGCTGCTAGGAAGGACAAAAGCCTTGTACTCACAGGAGTACAGATGCAAGGGAGCCTGGTATTGATTTTGGAGGCTATGAGAAACTCTAATACAAACCATGAAGAGGCGTCGCTCACCTGAGCCTGAGGAGAGCCTTCTGAAGACGCGGTACAAGAACCTGATAGTGACAAGCAGATTGTTAGCAGAGGAGGAGGGACAGGGGAAAGGGCAAATAGTGCCCAGCCTTCTCCTGTTCCACCCTTGCTCCCTACCATCCGTTTCTTTTCTTGCCATAAAATAAACCACTCTGCTCAGTTTTAACTCTTAAATAGATATTTTTGTTCTCATCCTCCCTATCCAATCCACTGTTTTATTTGTTCTTCCATCTGTGACTCCTTGCTGCCTTTACTGTAATTTCCTTCCAACAAAAAATGTATAGCAGAGTCCTTTCTGTGACTTTGTTAAGTGGACTTGCCCTGCTCACCTCTGCATCTCAGCTGTACAGGGTCCAGTTCTCATCAGCATGAAACCCACGTAGGTAAATGGATGGAGCTGGAGGCTCCCATGCCAAGTGAAGGAGGCCAGCCCCCAAGAGGCACAGGTCAAAGGTCATTGAGATGCAGGGGGTAATCCAAAATTGTGGGGGTGGGGGGTTTAAGAAAGAGAACAGCAGAAAGATCAGAGAAGTGGACAAAGGGGAATGAAAGATAGAGAAGGGCAAGGAGAGTCGGTGGAGCGAGTCTGACCTGACGTTCCCGTGTAGGCTGTGGATACACCACAGTGAATCCCACCACCAACTACATCCATGAGACACTGATAAAATAAGACTCTAGGTAAACAGCAGACAGGTCAGTAAAATAGAGGGATGGGAATGCAGGGTTGGAGGAGAGGAAGGGAAGGGGAATACTGGGGACTGAGAGCAACTCATGTTCCCTGCTTCTAGAATTATGTCATAGTCCAGCGTATTGCCATGCATAACGAAAACATCGAGAAAAACCAAAAGGCTGTGTAGCAAGGACCATGGGGCTGGGTTCTTTGTCTCGTGAATTCGAAGCATGAAATCTTGGACACGAGGGCGATTGTGCAGTAACAGGATTTATTAGAGTAACAGAAAGAAGAAAGAGGAGCTCTCAAACAGGGAGGAGGCGCCAACAGAGGGTCCCAGAGCGAGGCTGTTGTCTGGAGGGTTGCCTGAACCTACAGGGTTAGGGAAGCTGGCCCCCCAGCCCAGGGAAGGCACTCAGATCCACAGCCCCTCAAGCACCCTTTGGTCCTCCAGGTTTCCGGGATTTTTTTTTTTTTTTTTTTTTTTTTTTTTTTGGTGGGAGCTTAGGTACCAGGCCACAGACGTGTCACTGTCAGGTTTCCTGCTTACACAGGAATCAACCTGACCTTGATGAGGTCTGGCTCGGGTCTAGTTTCTCAGTGCTGCTCTGCAGAAGCCTGACCTTGAAGGAACCCAAGATACCTGCTGCCCAGGGATAACGAGCTTGATCCCCGTCATCTATGGATATGGATAGCAAAAGCCAAAAGCCAGGAAAACACTCATTGTCTCCTTGAATATGTAAATGGGGTCAGTTTTGTCCTGTGCTTTACGTGGAAAGGAACTCTGGGTTTTCCATCTTTTTGTGGTTGAAGCAAGTGCGGGAGACTCGTCATCCAACCCTAAACCACTGCCGTGTCTGGGTTGGCTGGACTGTAATGTTCACAGTAGCTAATTGAGGACAAAGGGGATGCAGACATGACAACTTCAGTTTGCTGAGTCTCATTTGCAGTGGCCTTGATATTTAAAACTTTACCTGCCACCAGGTCTTCTCCTTGGACACTTTTTCCTTGTGTGTCCTCTTCCTGAAAGCTGCTTTATTTCCTTTCCCTCCCCAACTACCTCATAGTTTGAATAATTTAAAAATCACTTAGCCACATGAGTAGATTTGTCAATAATGCATTGCTGTAACTTGCAATGTAAACCAAAAGATAAATTCTCACTGCCTACTATTAAATGTCCCTTAATTGCCATCTTCCCTTCATATACTCTCTCCCCTACAACCACTGTCTCAAATCCCTTCACTGGCTGTTTTACTTCTTTTCTTATAGGTACCGAGGATTGAACCCAGGGGCACTTAAGCACTGAGCCACATCCTCAGCACTTTGTAATATTTTATTTAGAGACAGGTCTTGCTGAGTTACTCAGGACCTTGCTAAGTTGCAGAGGGTGGCTTTGTACTTGGGATCCTCCCGCCTCAGCCTCCTGAGCCCCTGGGATTCCAGGTGTGTGTCGCCATGCCCGGAGCCTGTGCTACTTCTGTTTACCTCCTCTGCACCTTGTTCCCGTCCTGTCTGTCCACTGAGCTGATGAGTGGAAGAGGTAACTCATGCACTAGTGCTGACGGGTGTTCTGCTTGGTCTTCCTCATTGGGTGTAGATCCTGCTCTCTTTCCTAGAATCACTCTCATCATCTAAGGATGCAGTGGTCTCCATTCGGGCATTCCTCTGGCAGTTTGGTAGCCAGTAAAGATTGACTTTTTTTGTTTAAAAAAAAAAAAAAGGAGAGGGAAAGAGGAGTGGATGTTATAAACATGTTTTCCAAATGTACTGAGATTTCTCCTCTGATGAAAACCTTCCCGGTGTCAGATGGTCTTTTCCTCAAGATTTAAAAACACTTGTGAGTGGCCACTGTGCTTGCACACTCAGCTCTGGTAGCCTGTGTCTGTAACCCACTCAGGTAAAATCAAGCTGAGTTATCTTGGTGCACACGCAGCTCTTGGTTTTCTGTTTGGAAATGCTGATACCCACTGCAGAATCTGAATGAGTTCATGTCAGCCAGTGCCCCAGCCTCACCCTCAGTTAACACTAAAAGCACAGCTCTGATCAACTTCCACCAAACACATGGAGATTTGTTAAACAGGTGATCACCAAGGAGGCACTGGGCTGTTTATCCAGCCTGTCTTGGGAGGGTAATGGAGACACATCCTCTCACCTTTTGGGTACTGTGTGCACAGCTTGCATGAAAGGTCCACTCAAGGCAGGATTCCCTTGCTCAAAGGTCAGCATAGGAAACTTGAATCCAACCCAGAGGCTGACCGCCACAGGGGCATTCAGGTGCCATCCCTTAAGACACGGGCTCCAGTCCATTTCTCATATTCTCTTCCTGCAGGTTGGGAGGTATTATGGTTTAGACATGGAGGGTCCCCTGAAGCCTCCTGGGTTGAAGGCTTGGCACCTAATGTGTCAATGTTCAGAGGAGGAGCTTTTGGAAGTGACAGGATCTTGAGGACTCCGTCTTCACCAGTGGGTTAATCATGGATGGCTGGGAAGCAGTGGAAGCTGCAGGAGGTGGGACCTCATGGAGGGAAGCAGGCTGTGGGGTGCACGCCCTAGAAGGCTGTTTCTTGTCCTCAGCCCCTGCCAGTTTCCTCTCCCTCTCTCTGCATCCTGTCTGCTGTGAGCCGAGCAGCTGTCCTCCTCCATGCCTTCTGTTATGATATTGTGGCTCTGCTTAGGCCCAAAGCAATGAAATCAGATGGTCAGGGACTAAAACCCCTGAAAACAAGATCCAAAATGGATCTATCTTTCTTTAAGTTGTTTCTCTAAGTTATTTGTCACCACAATTAAAAGCTGACTGATGCATAAAATTGGTACTGGGAGTGGGCCTGTTGCTGTGGTTTATGTGTGGCCATGTGGTTCAGAGGCTTTGGAACTGCTTTGCAGATGTTTGGAAAAGTTTAACGATGCTGGATAGAGACCTTAGAATATTGTAAATCGAGCTTCAAAGACTATTTTGGTGTGATCTCAAAAGACCTGAAAGCCAATAGGAATAAATAATAAAGACTGTGTTCCTCAGGTTCCAGATGGGAATGAACCCTCTACTGAAAATTCAACTAGAGGCCACATGAGTTACATTCTGGCACAAAATTTGTTGACATTTTGTTCATGTCCTGAGATTTTTTACTGAGATGTACTTCATTGAAAAATGATGGACTAATAAATCTTGGCCAGAGAAACTTCAAGGGTGTACAGCATTCAGGCTGTGACATGGGTATTGCTGGTGGTTAAAAGCAGAAATGGTTGAGATATTTGCAGTTTGGCCAGAAAAGCACATGTAAAAATCAAACCAAGGGAGATAAGATTACAGAAGACATTGACACTATTAAAGAGAAGTCAAGTACATTGCACCCAAATAATAGGAAAGATGCCTTGAGGGCATCGCAGAATCATCAAGAGCCTGCCCATCCCAGCTCAAAGGTGCAAGCACAAACTCATTTGAAAGACTCTCTTTAGTAAGAGAGCGCGTGGTGCACTGCTCCCACAGGGCTACCTTGCAGCTTGCTTTCCCAGGATTCATTTCACCATGACCAGCCACCTAGGTACTCAGAAGTTTCTGCAGCCATGGTCTAAGAGCTTGGCAGCACAGCTTGGCACCTTTGATGTGGTGCTCGTTTTGCAAGCATGAAGGATTATGGGGTGTGGAGGCTTCCATCCAGATTTGAAAAGAAAGTTTGGGAGGCTAGGCAGTGAACTCCAGGATTGGGAAGGGAGACATGTGAAGCTGTGGAAGTGAAGTTGAAGCTGGAACAGAGACCCCAGGACATTGTATATGCCAGGAATGTGGAACATCTGGTGGCCTTGGGCAGAGTCAGTCCAAGAGAGAGGCCATGTGGGCTGAGGCACACAAACCAAGTCTCTTGGGGTTCACATCACCCATTGTGTTACCCAAATACAAGTTATGGAGCTATGGCGTTTAATGTTTGCTCCACAGAGTTTCATTCTTGCTTTGGTAACATCCCTTCTTTTTTAGGCCCCTATTCCTCCACAGAGTGCCATTCTATGTTGGAAGTATATTACATCTATGCTATTTTTAGAGCATCACAGTTATGATTCTGCCTTTGGTTTCAGAGGAGACTTTGGACTTGAAGTTTTGAACAATGCTGGATCTGTCGAGACACTTGGAAATTAAATAAATGCACCATGCATTGCAAGACACTTGTGACCCTTCAGGGACAGGGAAAGAATCTTATAATCTGAATATGAAGTGTTACCAAAAGATTCATGAGTTGAAGGCTTGGTTGCCAGTGCATCAACCTTCAGAGACAAAATTTTGGGGAAGTGATTAGATCATGGGGTCCCTGACTTCATCAACAAATTAATCCATTGACATCTGAGTGAACTTCCAGGAGGTGGTAGAAACTGTAGAATGTGGGACTAGTAGAAGGAAGTAGGTTACTGGGGACATAACCTGGAAGAGTATTTATCATTTTCTTGTTCCCACACCCTCTCTCTGTGCACCCATTCCCCCGCCCCCCTCACTTCCTCTCGCACATGCTCTCTCTCTTTGTGCCATGAGCTGACAGATTTTCTCTGCCATGATGTTCTGCCTCACTTCAGGTCAAAAACAATGGAGTCAGCTGGCCATGGAATGGACCTCTGAAACCATGAGCCAAAATAAATCTTTTCTCTCTAAATTATTTTCCTTAGGCATTTGTTACAGCAATAAAAATGACACGGTCTCTGAAATATTTTAGCTAACCCACAGTTCAGTACTAACACTAAAACCATCACTGAATGGTCATTTCTTGTCTCCAATTATGCTGATTATCAAGTCCTTAATGTTTCCAAGAATAAACTCATCCCCAACATTCTCTATGCTAACTAGAAAAACATCTGGTGGTCAGAGGTCAAGACAGTAAGAACCTCTTTCAGTACAACACCCTGTTCGAGGAGGTCTCAGGGGAAATCAGTCTCAATCCTTTTTGCTTTTCAGGCAGTTGGGAACTGTGCACAGGGACAGAGCATGCTGTCCTCTGGAGAGGGCCTGGGGGTTCTGCCCAGAGAGAAAGACTAAAAGGGGATGGATAAAGGGGGCAATCTGTTGGGACAACTTCTGTCCAACATCTTCAGGATGGGCACAGGCCACTGTGCCTCCTTCCCTTTTGCCAAAACTTCCCAAACCAGTTTTTGAGTAGGATGCACCACCCCAAGTAGCTCAAAACCCAGTAATACTTATGAAGGAAGTCATCTCTGAGGGTCAAGCACTCTCAAGAGCTATACGTTGCTCTAACCACCCAACAGGTGCTCAGTCTGTTACTTTCCTCCTAACTGGTCAGACATCACAAGAGCACAGAGCCTTTCTAAATGGATAAACACATTTATGGATTCTCCTTGAGCCATGAGGGAGGCCTAGTGAGAAAGGGAAGGGACTAAGAGCTGCCATGCAGACAATGAGGTCAGGAGAACAGAGGAGCTGGTTGGTGGTGAGGTTCATCTCTACCAGAGTCTCCACAATCACTTTCTGGCACAAGATTTCTGTGACTCCTTCAAGTTGTCACTGTTTCTTGGTGTATGCTCCTCAGGAAAAAAAATTCTTCAGTTGCATCCAGGATCCCAAATACAGTTGGGCTATTCTGTCCCCATTATGAGAAGTTCCACCTGCAAAGCAAGCAGCTCTTGTTGAGGGTAGACTTGACATCCTCTATTACCGTCCTAATGCCCTGGAGGTCCCAATCATTGTCCTGCCTTCCTGAGGCCCTACTCACTGTCCTGTCTTCCAGGGGATGGGGACCTAATCTCTTTCTCTTCTCTCCTTTCCCTCTGGTCAGCCCTGATGACTCAATCTTGGGGGTTCCATTTCTTGAATCATGCCTACTTCTTAGTGTTGGGCTTATCTGGGTTCATCCTGATGATGGGCCTATGGAATCCTTTTGAGTCAGTTTCCTGGATCAGGACATTTGTTCCTGATTTGGGGTGGGCAGCAAGAACATTTGTGCCTGACTTTCTGGGATAAGAGGTTCAGGGTCGGACTGGGGCCAGTTTTCTAGACTGGGTTCTACCTGAGCTTCACCTCTGCAGAGGGAGGGCCAAGGCAGAAGCTGAGGGGAGACGTGGAGACTACATCCACAGGTAGTGCACTGTGCACTGCTCACAAGTGCAGCCTGGAAACTTGTACCTCCAGTCCACCTCAATCCTAACCTCTGACTCCTCTCCACATCTCTACCTGGAAGTCTAACGGGGCACTTCCAGCATCATGACACCACAAAAAACTCTTGGTGCACCTCCCCAAACATACCCCACCTGCTGTCATCCCCATCACGTGAAGGCCTCCCATCCACCCCATGATTCAGGCCTGGGTCCTGCAGGTGGTGTAGCAATAACAGGCAGACACTCCAGTTAGAAGCAACTGGGGTTTGAATCCAGTTCTGTCACTTCTTAGCAGTGTGTTTTAGGGCAACAAAATTGGAGGGCTGTGGAGGGGTAAGAATGGCAGCTGGACACAGATCTCACATAAAAAGATTCCCAGGCTATTGACAGGCTATAGGTCCTTGAGACCCACACACCCCTGCCCGAGTTCTCTCTGGGAGCTCAGTAAAAATGTCATGCTTCTGGTATCCCCTGACTCTCTGGAGGGTTCTCAGGCTTCAAGAGCTATTTCTAGGGTAACTCTCAGAGTTGAGGAAGCCCACATCGGAGTTGGCCAGGCCCTCTGAGGTCCTGGATCCACCCTTCCTCTGCACATGGGAAACTGAGGCCAGAGGGGGACGTGACCTCCCCAAGACCCTCCGTGGATTAGAAGAGATCTGGTGTTTGAGAAGAGACTTCCTGACTCCCAGCCGACAGGTCTCCAAAAGAACATGTCAAATCACTCATGGTGATTCACCCCTCTGCTACACAGCCCACTCTGCCCCACACAGCACCCCACCCCCCAAAGGAGACAGATCATGCACACAGGGTCTCACCTGCTCACTGTGGGACTTGCCGTATCTCAGATGGGTGACAAAGTGCTCACAGTTCCAGCCCAGAAGGTTGTACCTTAGCTCCTTACCAATCAGTTTCTCAGCACAACTGATGATTTTCTCTGCAGGCTGTGGCTTGTACATATCATCCAAGTAGTTGTTGACCTGGAAGGAACAGCCCCGCGCCACATCCTCTAGGCGCTCCCGTTTCACTGTTGCCTTGCCTCCCTGGACAGAGAAGGGGCTGGAGGAGCCAGGTCTGGGGTTCTTACCTGCATCAGAGACATGCTTATTGGGAGCTGAACAGGAGAGTAAGACACAGAGACAAGCGCAAGACAAGAAAGAAGGACAGAAGGAATCTGCTGTTGAACTTTTGGGTTTGCCATTTCACCAATGTGAGTGCAGGACCCTGTTTCCCCTTAATGAGATGTGAAAATTGTCTCAACTCAGCAGACTCGTGATTGTCAGTGGAGGCCACAGTAGTCCACCATGTGCAGGTCCATCATTTATGCATTCAGTCCCCTCTTGCTGGTCACTTAGGTATTTGACTATTATAAGTGATTATCATGATGAAATATTTACTTGTTCATCTCTGTACACTTGTGTGTTCAGAAGGAGATCAAATTGGTTTTAATAATCACCATTTTTCAGATACGATGCTGTGCTATTTTTCATATACTACTGGATTGAATCTCCTTTTTGATTTTCAAGAGAAAATGTGATCTCCATTTAATAATCACTCTTCAGCCAGAGCGAAATTATCAAATTTTCTGTACTATGAGAAGTACTAGAATCAGGATGTGAAATCGCTTTTCCCAAGCCCCACAGCTCAGGTTCCTTCACTGTGCTGAGCTCTGGCTTTAGGAAATCCTTCATGTCAGTGTCTTCTGTCCAATGACCTGGCACAGTTCTGGCCACCTAGGATCACAGAAGAGCTCTCAAGTGATGGAGTCCAGAGTCCATCCTAAGGTGGGTCCCTCATGCTAGGAGCATAATGATTAGGCGTGTTCCTCTCCTGCTCCCATTTCCATTCTGAGGTTGATGGTTGACTCAGAACCCTCTTCAGAAATCCTCCTTCAAAGCTCTCCCCAGCCTGGGTAGCTAGACACAAAAGGAGGCACATGTCCCTGCTCTCATGCACTGTCCTACAGCCCCCTAAGTGTCACTTGGGTCAAGTGGGTCGATTTCCTATGTACCATGATTCAGGTCCTTTCATGGCTGTTCAGGGGGGCGATGCTTGTGAGAAGCTGATTGGAGGCAATGTGTTCTTCTGGGAGAGAGACAGCGATGTCCTGTGCAAGGCAAAGGTTTGGTGAGAAGCGAGAACCGTGGGTGTGGGGGCCCTGCGCCGGACGACGTGACCCAGTCTGCAGTGGATTTGCCAATCTTACTCCAGCATCTGAATTGTTTCTTTCACTGACTGTCCCACATCTGCCTCCTGATTTCTCCTTTTAGCCGGCTCTGCCATCCAGCTGCATCTCTTATAAGAGTTAAATAAATCATCAGCGTGACTCGAGATGGTGGGTTAGAGGAAGGCCACATTCCAGTTGCAACGAGGTTCGGGATTCTGCACTGGGACTCGTGCTTCTCAGAAAGAGGAGGGAAAGAAGGAATTCCCTGAAATTGAGTACCAGGCAGTCGGAGACTCTTAGAGACCCAGAAATTCAGGTGCCACCAAGGACAAGGAGGAGGACAGCGGAGCCCACCTGGTGGTGGAAGCAGCAGTGGTGCGGGCTCACTGCAGAGGGGAGGGGCGACACAGAGAGGAACACCATGGGCACATCCACACAGAGGAACCTGCAGAACAGAAGGCAGGCCGGACTCGGAGAACCAGGGACTTACAGCAAGCTGGTGTTTGAAAGGTGCTGTTTCTCACCAGCAAATGGAGGACAGAGTTACGCACCATCTTTAGGCAGACACATTGCAACTTGTTAAGGATCCACAAAGATCAAAGCAAATATTCCTGCTCTGTGGCCCAGGGTGTACTAGCAGACTGTGACTGAGGCAGACACAGAAAAGAGCATACCCAGAGGGATTCCGAGCAGAGGACTGCAACTTACTTTCCCTTGAGTAACCAGCAGAAGAGGCTCAGGAAACAGAAGAGGAGGGCAATTACACTCAGGGACTCAGCTTGGGAAGGCCACATGGTGGAGTGTGCAAGACCTGCCTTGGACATTCAGCAGTATTGCAGAAAAGATAAGAAGTAACAATGAATGACCAGATTTGATGAGAATTCTGCAACATTAAGAGACCAAATTTAAGAGTCACTGAAACTGAAGAGGTTCTGGTGATGTAGACTAATGGCATTAAGAAACGTTTCAGTAAAATAATAGCAGCAATGGCTCTAACCCTTAGGAATTAGACAGACATGCTGATGGAGGAGTCATTCAGAACTGCAAATAGAATCAAAAAAGAACCTCTTCATGACACATTAAATTCAAATGCTTAGCTTACAGAGAAAGGATAGAATTTTAAAAGCCTCAAGAGAAAAATGTGAGGTCACATTCAGAAGTAAGGCAATCAGAATTACCTCTTGTTTCTTGTAGATAATAAGACCTGTCAAAATTGAATGAAGAAAATACAGGTAACTTAGAGACCAATAACAAGCAATGACACAAGAGCTAAGCTATGGAACCAACCTAGGTGCCCTTCAGCAGATGAATGGATAAAGAAAAGGTGGTGTATATACACAATGCAATATTACTCAGCCATAAAGAAGAATGAAATTATGGCATTTGCAGGTAAATGTATGGAACTGGAGACTGTCATGTTAAGTGAAATAAGGCAATCCCCCCAAAACCAAATATCAAATGTTCTCTCTGATATGTGGACGCTGACTCACAAGAGGAGGAGGAGGGGAGGGAGGAGTGGAAGTTTACCTGATTGAACAGGTGGGGGAAACGGAGGGGGGGATGGGAATGGGAAAGAGAGTAGAATGAATTGAACATACCTTTCGTGTGTTCATAGATGAATACATGATCAGTGTAAATCCACATGATATACAACCACAAGAATGGAGATTTATACTCCATGTATGTTTGATATGTCAGAATACTTTCTATTTTCATATACAACTAAAAAGAAAAAATAAAATTAATATTAACATGCAATGTATTAGAAGCAGTAATAAAAAGTCTTCCAGCATAGAAAAGCCCAGGATCAGATGGATTCTCAGCTGAATACCAGACCTTTAAAGAAGAACTAATGCTAATGTTTTTCAAATTATTTCATGAAATAGAAAGGGGTGGAACACTTCAAAATTCATTCTATGTAACCAGTATCACCCCAATACAAGAATCAGAGAAGGACACATCAATGGAAGAAAACTATAGATCAATATCCCTAAATGATTTAGAGACAAAAATCCTTGATAAAATATTAGCAAACCACATTAAAAAATGCACTAAAAAGATTATATACCATAATGAATTTGGAATCATCCAGAGATGCAAGGATGTTTGAACATATGCAAATGAACAAATTACTTCACCACATAAACAGAAATAAGGACAAAAATCACATAGTCATCTGAACGGATGCAGAGAAACTTTGACAAAATTCAGTACCTGTTCATGATAAAAAACACCAAAGAGAGTAGAAATAGAAGGGTGTTACCCCAAATCATAAAGGTTACACGTGACAAAACCCAAGCCGGCATCGTAGTGAGTGGGGAAAACTGAAAGCATTTCCTTAAAATTGGGAAAAGTCAAGAACGTGGCTCTTACTACTTTTGCTTGATAGAGTCCTGGGAATGCTTAGCCACAGCTAATAGGCAAGAGAAGGAGATAAAAGGGATAAAATTGGAAAGTAAGTAGTCAAATTATCACTGTTTGCAGATGATATAATCCTAGACTTAGAAAATCGACTTCGCTGAAGGAGCCAATGCCCCGTTCCCTGTTCTGGAGGACACGGGAATCCGCTGCCCTTGCCCCTAGAGACAGATACCTACAAAACTTCATCTAGCAGTCCCTGGAAGGGGTCCCCCACTCCAGGTTCCCGTGTTCATGGGGCCTTCAGTGGTTCTCACTCTGTGATTCACAGATATTCTGAGAAATGCGTTTTCAACTGTACTTACAGGGGGTAGTCAGATGGACCACATAACCGTTTCCAACATAGACGACCCAGTGCTGATAGCCAAACCGAAAAATCTCAATCAAATCTCCAGGTTTGGGCTGAAAAAGAAAAACCAGAGAAAGTTAGACTGGCTTCCAGGCAGTTGCGGAACCCTCCCCGGGGAACTGAAGTTTAGTCTGAGCTAAACTTCATGGAGCATAAGGGTGAGGCAAGAAGCACTTTGACCTGGGAGGAAAAGACCATGAAGTTAAGAGGAGGGAGCGAGGCGATGTGTCTGCAACTTGGAAGGATCCAAACCCTCATCCAGCAGCAGTGGGCACGGCAAGGGTGAGCTCACCAGCTAGAGCCTGAGTCAAGGCTGAATGTGGACTGAGTGTCAGCCGAGGGCCCCAAGGTCGAGACACACACCTTCTAGAGCAAGGAGTGCCTTCCCTCCCCAGCCCAAGACCCATAATCAAGCCCCACAGACACCAAGAGGAGATGTGCACTTGAAAAGAACCCACTGACTTCCAGGGAAACTCACACTTCTGTAACAGCAGAGTCATTATCCAAGCTTTCAAAATCAAAATAGCACAGCTGCCCACAGGGCTGCACACCTGTCATCCCAGGGACTCGGGAGGCGGAGGCAGGAGGATCTGGAGTTCAAAGCCAGCCTCAGGAAAAGAGAGGCTCTAAGCAACTCAGTGAGACCCCGTCTCTAAATAAAATACAAAATAGGACTGGGGATGTGGCTCTTGGTTGAGTGCCCCTGAGTTCAATCCCTGGTACCAAAAAAAAACCACACACACACACACAAAAAAACCCCAAAGCACTGGGTATGTAGCTCAGTCATAGAGTGCCCTTGGGTTCAATCCATAATGTCAAAAAATACATAAATAATATATATGTATATACATAAACACATGTGTATTTAATTATTTTATTTGTATATGTCTGTGTATGTGTATTCAAAGCCTGTACTCATTGCAAACTGGACTGTCTGTCCAGTGGGCAGTCCATTTACTGTAGACTTTCCCTTAAAAACCCAGAGCCACCTACCGTAGCCATTCTGAAGCCAGCTGTCCGACACCTGTTGACCACCCGCACATCCATCTCCTGTGAACGCTGAGAATTTCAGTTTCAGTTCTTTCTTCTCTGCTCAGAATCAATTGTTTCCTAGCCAGGCATTGAACAAAAACCAAAGCCTAAGAACTAACAGTGTCCTATTGGTTGGCCTAGCAATACGGAAACAGGAAAAGAACTATAGTCCCCTAAGAAACCCAAACCCCTTCTCACCTAGCCATCCCCGGCCAGGGGAGGGGCCGCTGTGAAGTCAGCGCAACGCCTCCTGCTGCCCCCTGATTATTGAGTCAGCTTTGCTATGGTAACAAGCAAACCTGAGATCCCAGGACTTCAGGCCACAGATACTCACTTCTGGCTCACACAGCAGGAGGGTGTGGATCAGCTGAGATTCTTCTGGGGTCACTGGGGTTGGGCGTCAGGCAGAGGTCAAGTTCAGGTGTGTTTTACTCTGTGCCCCAGGTAGGTTAAAGGAGTGGCCTCCACCTGGGACAGGTCCTGGGAGACGACATGGGGAAGGGCACCTGAGCGGAAGAGGCTGAGTCGACCCCGCCCTTCACTGGAACTCCTCTCCACGCGGTAATGACTTGTGTGCTCACTTCCTCTCACCGTGCAGATGTCACAGTGCCAAGCTCCAAGCTGATGCGGGACGTGGATGAGCCACTTCACTATGGCCATACAAAATCTGCAACCGTGAGGGGACACGGTGGAGGTGGGAGGAGGGGAAGAGTCTAAAGCAAGGTGTACCTTCCAGCGTCATTCAGAAACAACCCCGGAAGACACATCTGCATGGAAGAATTGGAGCGTGACCTAATGCAGGGGACTTCCACAGGGAAAGCACAGCAGGGGGAGAGTGAGGTGGGGTCTTCTGTTATCAAAGCAGCCCTGCATTCATCTGAACAGCTTGGCTGCAAGCAACATGACCGGATTAGCCAAGGTCCTCCAGAGAAATAGGCCATGTAGGACAGGTAGAGAGGATGCATGGCTTTTAGTATATGTTACAGAGACACATGATGGATTGTAGGGGTGCCAGGCTAGCTCAGGCGTGGGTAAGAGCCAACGGAGTCATAACCCAGACCCTGGGAGTTGGGTAAAAGCAGGCTTGTGGCGAGCAACCTGCAAACTCATTTATTGCGGGAGAAACCATACATTTTATAGACTTTTAACCCAGTCACAATGTGTCATGGGGGATCAGACCACCAGGCCCCTATACAGGTTCCCTTGGTAACACTAGGTAAATTTGGGGACAGTTGTTTACTTTCCTAAGTGACCAGAGCAGAATGCTCCTCTCCGTAGGTTTTCCTGACGGGCGTGAATGTGTGAAGGTTTTCCTTACACACTTGAGACATTCACAGCTGCTAGCCAAGACTTAGGATTTTTCCCAACATTTCCCCCATTTTTACTAATTTGGACAAGGGATTCTTTCAGGAGGACCTGATGGACCTGAACCCTTGTGAGTCTCTTGTTGAAAATGGACCACAAACATTTAAGAACTGCAAGAATTATAAGGATGAGTATACAGACTAGTCCTAACATTATCAGATTTGTAGGATTCAGCATGTTTTTTAGCTTTGACCATATTTGTTGTATTGTAGTTGTATCAAATTGATTCACCCTAATTTTTGTCATGTTTGTGTTTTCCTGTTCAATGAGGCGTGCTACACTGAGAAAGTTTTGTGACCATTCAGCCTTCAGTTGTTCCACAAGTAAATCTCTGGCATGTGTAAGGTTACGAACAGTAACATCTGTTATACAAACAGATGAAGGCTGAGCGGTAATGGCACACCGAAAACCTTTCGTTGCCATTAAATGATCTATTTGCTGTTGTTGTATGTCTATTTGGGCTTGTAAATTGTGCATGCCAACAAAGGTAAGCGTGGCTAATGATGTAAGGCCATAGGACAAGTCCGAGGAGGAGTGTATAGGGCAGCAGCAGTGGATTCAGACTGGATTAGAGCAGCAGTGGAGGCAGCTGTGGCCGCGGTGGAGGCAATCAAGGCGGCAGCTATGGCAGCAGAGATTCCAAAGTCTCGTCATCTGCGGGATCCAGTTGATGGTCATGACGAGAGTGATTCTGTTAACGTGATAGGGAACGTTAGATCCGTGTCAGTAACCATCATACAGAAATGAGGGGGTATGAACCATGGTTTGAAGTGGGATCTTAACATCCAGATGGTTAGCAAGAGCACAGCTTAATTGTGCGCAGTTAATCATGCCACCTGTAAGGGCGGTCATATTGAATTGAAACTTGAATAACATAAAATGGAGGATGTACACACACTTTATCTTGCAGGTGGTAATGGCCTTTATCTCCATCTACAGTGGCATTCAGGAATTTCAGAGGAGAAAGGTCTGTGCAAGTGTACTTGTTGCCTAGGTTTTTTATGCCAAAGGGGTTACGAGCACTATCAGCCTTGAAGTCAAATACTGTGGTTTCAAATGAATCATTGAATGAGGGATCAGTGAAGACCACAGGAATGGCTACATCATGATAAGTCAGTGTTCCGTTAATTCCAGTTACATAGGGTCGGTGGCATAGAACACGAGGTGGAGGGTAATCAAATGTGTTAGGTTTGGAGCAATCAGGAAGGGTACATTGGGGATTGGGGGCTTCATTGTGTCATTGGGGGCATCTGGATAGAGATCTGTCTCCTCAATATTGTCTAGTGGCCCCTGAAAGTAAATGGGATTAGCCAATGTAGGACCACCAAGGCCTGATTTGTTGGCCTTTTGGTGACTTAAGTCACGCACTTTGCATCTTTCTAGGGATTCTATGTCATTCAGGAGACAAAGGATGTTATTAGTTCAGCAATACCGTAGAAAGTCACCTCCATTACTTGGATAATTGAATTGGATGTGATCATCAGTATGAAGTGATGTATTTGTAAAAGTTGCGTTTATAAGCAAGAAACTTAGAGAATTCTTTATATCAATGCTGATGTTAATGGGCGACTTTTTTGGGGCATTTGGCATAGTGGAAAACCTAGGAAATGAAGGAGCCTGATTATGGACAATCTGAAGTACGGGGGGTTGATGAACAGGTGTCCAAAGGTGGGGGGAGAACTTACCTGCGTGGTACTTACCTGAGAGCAGTTATAATAGCACACATGAGTAAGAATAGTGTGCCTGGGCTATGGTCCCCAGGTGGTGACATCTCCATGGCTTGGGTGGCTAATGCCTTTATGTCACCCCATGTTATCTTGTGGGCTCTCCCATGTGGGGGCCATCAGCATTATTTCTTGTCCGATAGGCTTAATCTTTGGAATTTGGCTAGAAGTGGCTGGCTTGACATTTCTGGCTGGTATCCAAATGTGGTTAGGAATGGACCCTGGGAAAACACAAGCAAACCCACGACCCTGGGTGATAAGAGGGTGTGGTCCTTGCCATGTGCCTGTGAGTGGGTCTTTCCAGTGTACCAAGGGTAAGGGGGTCAGAGAAGGAAAGGAGCCCCAGTGTTTATATGCAGGGTTCACTCCATTGCTATCAAATGTGAGAATATTAAGTGTAAATAGAATGTGTGTGAGTGTGAGGTTAGGGTCCAGGCATACATGAATGTCCTTCTGTTTTTGCAATGTTTCCTTTAATGTGTGATTGGTCCTTTCAATTATTCCTTGCCCTTGTGTTAAAAAGTCCATGATGTTAAGAACTGCTGGAAGCTGGAAGAGGTGTAAGCAGGCCCATTATCAGTTTTTATGGCCCAAGGAACTCCCATCATTAACATAGCCATTTTTATAGCCTTTATTACATTTGAGGTGTTTTCTCCAGACTGTGCAATAGCAAAAGTGAACTTGGAATAGGTGTCCACAAAGACATGTACATATTTTAATTTGCCAAAGGAAGGAATATGGGTAACATCCATTTGCCAGAGTTTGTTAGGGGATAGGCTTCTAGGGTTAACTCCTTGAGGTTGTAAGGGACCAAGTGGTGCCATAGGGGCACAATGTTTACAAGCTTGCACCATGTGTTTACATTGTGCCAAAGTGAGTTCAGGAAACAAGACCTTCAAATTTCTGGCTGACATGTGAAACTTAGTATGCAGTATGCGTGCTTACTCTAAGGCACTCAATGAAATGGAGTACCATGAGATGAGTTTGTCTATTTTATTATTACCCTGAGCAATGATCCCTGGCAGATTTGTGTGGAATCGTACATGGGTAATATACCATGAAAACTGTCTGCTTTCGGTAAGTTCCTTTAAGGTGTGGAGGGCTTGATCAATGGGTTTATTGGTTGGTCTGAACACAGAAAATGGAAGTGTTTTTGCGACTTGTACAGTGTATTTGCTGTCAGAATATACATTAATGGGGGTTTCTGGGCATAGAAGAAATACTTGAATTACAGCCCTCAATTCACCTAGTTGAACAGACCCTGTATGGTTCTTTAGATGTGTGATGTCTGGTCCACTTCCTGTTTTTATAAGTACCCCAAACTTTTGCTTATTGGCATCGGTAAATGCACATGGGTCATTTGGTATGGGTTGTGAGGAAGGGAAGGCATTTTTTGGAGGAGAAGTATCTAGGGATTGTAGCATCTGAAGCATCTTGTTAGGAGGAAGGTGATTATCTAATTGTCCTGGAAAGTCAGAGATTAAGGTTTGGAATTGAGTGCTGTTCTGTGTGAGGTGTAAGATTTCAACTTGTGTTAATGGAAGTACCAGAGTATCTGGCTCAGCATTGAAGACTTAATTACAGTAATATCTTTCCTTAAGCACTGTAAGAATAGTGCCTTCCAGGCTGCTGGTGATTTTGTGAGTGACTCCATGCAAGATGTACCCAGAACAGAGGGCCCATCCTGCTGCCAAATGGCACCAAGGGGTGCTCCTGGGGACAACAAGACAATCCCTAGCAGGGGATGGCTTTCATCATAACGTTGTGTTTGGAGGTCAGCAAGACAGTCATTGATGTGATTAACTGTTTGCAGAGCTTGTGGAGTTAGGGTAATTTTCTTTGAAGGGCAGGAGTCTTGCCTGAGCAAGTCAAACAAGGGCCCAAGTCCTTTGGAGGGTTGGGCAGAAAGGGTTTGAGCCAATCAACATGTCCACAAAGCTGTCGTAATTCATTTATGGTATATTTAGGTTTTATAAGTATAGTTGGTCTGAGGGGCCTGATTCTTGATGAAATTTTATATCCTAAAAACTCAAAGGGTGGTTGGTGCTGAACCTTGTCAGTTGCCCCATGTAACCCCAAGGTGGTGAGGTTGGCCAAAAGTTGCTTAAGACAAGTTAATAATGTGGCACTATCACTGTGGGCAAGTAAGATATCATCCATAATAGTGCATTATTAAACATTGTTTAATGAGAGGCCTGGTTGCATGTGAAGCAAAGTGTTGACACATAGGGTGGCTGTTCTTCATTCCTTGGGGCAGTACTGTCCATTGGTACCTTTGTGCTGGGATCCCAGTATTAGATTCCCAAACCGTGAAAGAGAAATATGGATTAGTGTAAACACATCTCTCCAGAACAAAGATGACTGTGACGCAACTGCAATGAGTATCCCTGAGCCTAAGATAGGGCCCAAGGGGAGACAAAGGGAGCCTATCTTCAGACATACAGAGAATGTTTAGGATTTGAAATATTTTGGTGCTTTGCGGGGAAGCTTCTGTGAGTCGTTACATCACAGCCGTGTGTCCCACACAGTGTCTCCGGTAAAAATCTCCGCAGAGGGAGACCTGGTTCTGAATTTGGGGGGATCAATCCCTTATGTGAATTTGCCGGGAGAACCGAAGGGGAAGGTAGGGCCACTGGCGGGGTGGCACGTAACTCTGCCAGCGGCGGTGTGTGCCTTTTCTTGGGGATTAGGACAATTAGGACAAACAGGGAAGAAAAGGGAGGCGAGGGGTCCTGCTCACCCTCATAGGACCGTCAGCACACAGAACATGAAGGGGCTCTTACCGAATCAGCAATCGGGGGACTCGCCAATCCCGAGGAGCCGTGAGTAACGAGGCACGTTGGCCCCAAATGTAGGGGTGCCAGGCGCAAGTAAGAGGGACGGAGTCATAACCCAGACCCTGGGAGTTGGGTAAAAGCAGGCTTGTGGTGACCAACCTGCATACTCATTTATTGCAGGAGAAACCATACATTTTATAGACTTTTAACCCAGTCACAATGTGCCACGGGGGATCAGACGACCAGGCCCCTATACAGGTTCCCTTGGTAACACTAGGTAAATTTGGGGACAGTTGTTTACTTTCCTAAGTGACCAGAGCAGAATGCTCCTCTCCGTAGGTATTCCTGACGGGCGTGAGTGTGTGAAAGTTTTCCTTACACACTAGAGACATTCACAGCTGCTAGCCAAGACTTAGGAATTCTCCCAACAATGGATTGCTTGTGTGTTTGTGTATGTGTGCGTGTGTGTGTGTGTGTGTGTGCACGCACAGAAAGAGGGAGAGAGAAAATTCATCACAAAGAATTGGCTCTCACCATTTATGGAAGCCAAGAAGTCCCTGATCTATGTCTGCAAGTTGAAGAGGGAGGAAAAGTCGAAGGTGTGATTCAGCCCAAGGCTGAAGCCTGTGTGGACCGGAGAATCCCAGAGCAGTCAGCAGAAGGGATCTGGAGGAGAGGGAAACAGAGTTAGAAAGACACGCGGGTCAGTGGACAGGTGGCATGGACAGGCCAAGGCAGTTTCCGATTCGGCCCTGCCTGCTGCCAGTGTGAACCCTGCCCAGAAACCTCAGGTATCAAGACCTCTGGAGTGAGCTCGAGCCCCTGTATCAGGAGGACCTGATTAGCACCTCACGGGCCTGCAAGGAGACTTCCCTTGGGGTGGCCACAGCTCCACTGCCTGCCCTGCCCTGTCCCCCCAGTTTTTGCCAAATTGTTAAGATATTAAGGTCAACGCAAGTTGGAGGGAAAGGGGTTATTTTAAAAAGGAGGAGAAATGCCTCAAAACCAACAGACCAACACAATCATATAAACAAAACTTCACAGCCCCTGGAGACAGGTGTGTGAAGACCTCCTAGGTGTGACAAGACTCTGAGAAGGTGAATAAGTCATTTTTCCAATTATATTTGTTAGTGGGTCGAACATCTGGTATACATTTTGTAGAAGCAGAGCAAACAAGGTCCTGTCCCCCTGCAGGGCACCTGTCCACGCCACGACCCCTCCAGAGAGCACGCGGGTGTGAGGGTGCTCACGGGAGGAGGGCCAACCTCTGCTTTTACCACACGGATGGGAAAACTGAGGCCCGGGGAAGAAACGGACTCCTGCCACAAATGGGACTAAAACTCACCTTGTAATAATATTTTTGAAGTAAAAAACAGGAATTTCTTTCTGTGTTAATGGTCTAATTCTCTGTGGATCCACATAAGAGATGCCACACTCCCTGGAACTTGCCTGTCCCTGAGAGGCTGGGATAGGTGGTTTTGTAAAACAGAAAAGAGAGGGAAGAAGAAACCAGTGTAGAGGAAGGATTAACACTGACCACCATCATCACTTCCAGAAAGTAGATGAGAAAGATACACCCTCCCTTCATTTTATGAAGCCAACATTACCCTGATAACAAAATCAGACATACATAGCACAAAAAGACAAAACCATACCCAATAGTATTCATAAGTATGATGCAAAATGGGTGTGGGGGTAGGAAGGAGGTAGGGTGAAACCTCACCTACACACCTGACTGCATGACCGGTGAGATCCCGCAATATGTACAGTCAGAAAAGTGAGAAATTTCACTCCATTTATGTGTGTTTTATCAAAATGTATAAATGCATTCTACTGTCATATACAACTAACTAGAACAAATTAAAAATTAATGAAAAATATCCTTAACACTATTTTCAAATAGAAGTCAACAATATAAATATACAAAAAGAAGTTGGGCATGGTGGCACATGCCTGAAATCCTAGTGACTTGGGAGGCTGAGGCAGGAGGATCACAAATTCAAGGCCAGCCTCAGTACATTAGCAAGACCCTAAGCAACTTAGTGAGACCCTGTCTTAACGTGAAAAATAAAAAGAACTGTGATGTAACTCAGTGTTAAAGCATCCCTGGTTTCAATGCCCAGTG
Source organism: Sciurus carolinensis (assembly GCF_902686445.1). Lineage (NCBI taxonomy): Eukaryota > Metazoa > Chordata > Mammalia > Rodentia > Sciuridae > Sciurus > Sciurus carolinensis. The sequence goes on from NC_062223.1 coordinate 11,865,390, forward strand.
TGCACACACACACACACACGCACACACACACACACACACAATTATGTGCCATGATATAATGAAGCTTAATTTAGAGCTGAAAGCTTAATTCAATATTAAAAAATGACTCAATGTCTCACTAAGTTGCTTAGGGCCTCATTAAGTTGCTGAGGCTGGCTTTGAACCCATGATACACCTGCCTCAGCTCTGGAGCTGCTGGGATTACAGGCATGTGACACCACACCCAGCCTAATTTCAACACTTTCTATATATCTAATAATCTAATAATCACGTCTAATAGTCTAATAATCAAGACTGTGTGGTTTCGGCAGATACACTCAAAGATCAATGGAACAAAATAAAGAACTCAGAAACAGGACTGGGGATATAGCTCAGTTGGTAGCTCACAAGCACAAGGCCCTGGGTTCAATCCCCAGCATGAAAAGGAAAAAAAAAAAAAAAAAAAAAAAAGAACTTAGAAACAGATCCAAACAAGCGTGGTCAACTGAATTTTTACAAAGTTTCAAAGACAAATGAATAGAGGAGGAGAGTCCTCTCAACAAAAGGTATTGAAGCAGTTGAGCATCCACAGGCCCAGAAACAAAATAAAAATAAAGGAACTCGGAACTCTTATACCTTATGTAAATATTCACTCAATTCCACAGAGTTAAACATAAAACTATTAATCTTTTAGAAGAAAACAGGAGAAACATCTCTAGAACATAGGATTTAGTGTTCTTAGATGTGACACCAAACACAATCTGTAAATTTTTTTTTAAAACAAATTGGGCTTCATTGAAATTTAAAAAAAAAAAAAGACTTTTTAAGAGGATAAAAAGGCAAGTTATGATGTGAGAGAAAATATTTACAAAACTTATACGAAGAACTCTCAAAACCCCACAGTAAACAATAAAAATCCACTCAGAAATGTACACAGGTTCACCACACTGCACAGGAGGCACGGTGTGGCTCCTCTGGATTCCCAGTATGCTACTCAAAATGCAAGTAACACAGAAAAGTTCAAGGATCAGACGATGCGGGACCTGCAGTTTCTCACAACTTTACCGGAACAACTTGACAATGTCTCACCCGCCTCCAGTTATGTCAAGACTTTACCCCAAGCCATAAGAGTAACCAATTGGAACAACTTCATGTGAGATGTGCTGATACAGAAGCCAAGTCTCTGAAGAGGTTCATGACTTGAAAAGAAAGCGTGTCACACAGCCCCTGTAGGACAAGAGAAGAGAACTTGTCACTGGTGATACTGAGCCAACAGACGCAGAATCAAAATGGCAGAGGGGAAATGAAAATGGAAAGAAAATGGAACTGGAAATATGGAAAATACAGTAGTCACAGCAGAAAAAGAGGCAGCAGCAGTGTAAAGCCAAGTCCAGGAATGTGGATGGAACTAGAAAATATCATGCTAAGCGAAATAAGCCAGATTCAGAAAGTCAGGGGTCGTGTTTCCTTTCATGTAGAAACTAGTGAGAAAAAGGAAAGGGAAGGGACCTCATGAAAATAAAACGGAGACAATAGAGTAGTGGAAAGGAATGAGGGAGAGATGAAGGGAGGAAAAGGGAAGATATGGGGTATGAAACGGACCAAATGACTCTATGTGCTTGTATACATATGTATACAGCAATGAATTCCACTATTATATATAATTATAATGTACCAATTTAAAAATAATAATAAGAAGAATAAGAAAAACAAATAAAGACCAAATCCCAGAGAAATCCTGGGGTTCTGGTTTACTACCTTTATAAAACAAGTGAGCTAGTGCAGAACTATGCTGAATGAATCTTGGAACACCACCTGCAGGTTACTAAAGTGAAATTTCCAGACTAGGGACAGCCTAGTCTTAATTTGAGTTCCACTTTGAACCCATGGACACTTAATCAAATCAGTCCTGACCAAGAAATAAATACAAGATGCAGTCAGAGCCAGATAAGGCTCACCCTGTTCCTTTGAAGTTCCTGAAATTGTTGGCTACAATGGGTGCACTATTGACTAGGAGGAAAGAGGAAATGGTAGAGTAGAAACCATCAAGAAAAAAAAGCAGAAGTGCGGGTCAATGCACTATTAGAATAATTACAGAACAAGAGTCCAGCAAATCAAATTTCAACTTCTTCAAACCACTAAAAGCATCTGTGAATGGAGAATCTGGATGAAGATTCTGAATTCATGTTAGCCTCTGATTTTGAAATTGAACAAATTTGATTTCGTGGATTCATAGGAAATGATAGGAGCAGGTGTTCGATGTAATTTCTGATCTAGTGAATGCAAATGAAAATCACAAAGATACACACCCATACTCCTTCCACAGGGACTAATATTAAAAAGAATGACAAGTGTTGTCAAGAAAATAAACCAGCTGGAGTCAGCGGTAGATGGTGGAGTAGAGAGAGGAAGCATGACCCAACAGGTCCTCAGCACCGGACATATAAAGCCAGGAAAACTGCTCCTCGGCGAGATGAGTAACAAAGGAACCTTACTGAAACAACATGGAACTGCAAATTTAAAAAAAAAAAAAAAAAAAAAAAAAAAAAAAAAAAAAATCAGAGAGCTACAGAAACTTGGTAACTTGAGCATGAGAAGTAATACCTTAGAGTCGTGCCATCTCTGACTGCCAGCAAGCAGAGCAGGAAGCTCAGCAAAAGAGATGTGTGGCTGGTGGATAAAGAAATAAAAATAAAGACTGACTGACCTCGGGAAACTTGAGGTTTTCAGAGGAAGGCTGACTTTAATGGACACAGTTGATAGGGAAGTTGCCCAGTGAAAACAAATCCAAAGCAGTCAGCTGGGGTGAAAATGTTCTGTGGAGGCGGTGAGCCCTGCCTGTGTGCAGCTTTGTGGAACATGCCAGCAGGTGAGGAAGAGGTTCCCAGATGGCGAACAGACACGGTGGGATTGGGAACTCATAAAGAAAGTTAACAGCAGCTGATGACAAAAGTCCCAGAAGGCACCTGAACCAGAGAGACTGAGACAGGCACAAAGAACATTTTACCTGGACTGTTCAGCTTCTGGATCCCATGGGAGAAAAATCCCATAATATTTGGAATCCCACAAGAGCTATTATGAAGCTGCTCATTGAGGCCATGCAAGTGCATCTGCACCTCAGGGCGGATACCTGGTAAGTCACATCCGTAGAGGTGAAGTAGAAGCTGGTGGAAACTTATTCCCTGTGTCCTAAAAGCGGATTTTTTCCCTGAAGTCCCAGAGGTCTAGAAGCCCAGCAGAGATAAGAAGCTCCCTACCAATAGGTGTAAATTTTTAGTTCCATGTTGTTTCAGTAAGGTTCCTTTATTACTCATCTAGCCGAGGAGCAGTTTTCCTGGCTTTATATGTACGGTGCTGAGGACCTGTTGGGTCATGCTTCCTCTCTCTACTCCACCATCTACCGCTCAAGTACCCACCAACAGAGTTCCATATCCCACCGAAGTCCAAACCCCAACAACTGGAATCTCCATCCGGAACTCCGCATCACCCTGCTACAGGATTACACAGTTCATCAGCACTCCCCGGTCTATCCCACCCGATAATGGGAGACTGGAAGCTGAGAGCTACTCTCTCCATCCGGCAGCTAGTCAAGGAACACAGGACAGTGGTCACAAATTTAGAGCCAAAAACAAATAGAAAGAATGAAAATCCAAAATGTGGAAAAGAAGAAGAAGAAGAATGAAAATCAATCTCTGTCAACAGATCTGACTACTTGGAAACAAGTCCTCTCTCTCTCTCATCAAGATTTTCTTTTTTGGCGGCCACTACGATGCTGACAGGATGGCGACTGGAGGGGCTGTTGCAGCAGCATCCGTCACCCCAGAGCTGGCTTCTGCCCTACACAAGTGGAGCTCTTTCTCCACCTACCTCCCTGAATGGCTTCTTCAATCAGTATATCAGTCAACAGGAGTATAAGCCACGATGGAGCCAAATCATTCCCCAAAGCACCAAAGGTGATGGAGAAGATAACTGACCAGGAATGAGAGGGGGGTCATCAGATGGTTATTGATGTTCAAACAGAAACCGTTTATTTGTTTGGTGGCTGGGATGGAACACAAGATCTTGTTGACTTCTGGGTGAATAGTGTGAAGGAGAACCAGTGGACATGTAGCTCCAGAGACACTGAGAAAGAGAATGGTCCTAGTGCCAGATCATGTCAAAAAATGTGCATTGACATTCAGTGGAGGCAAATCTACACATTGGGACGTCATTTGGATTCCTCTGTGAGGGACAGCAAATCTCTGAAAAGTGACTCTTCTTGTTATGACATTGACACAAACACGTGGATGTTATTAAGTGAAGATACGGCTGCTGATGGAGGGCCAAAACTGGTGTTTGATCATCAGATGTGTATGGACATATGATCCACACCTTTGGTGGTAGAATTTTGATGTGTAATGACAGCATAGATGACAGCAGAGCCAGTGAACCACAATTTAATGGGTTGTTTGCTTTCGACTGTCAATGTCAAACCTGGAAACTTCTTCGAGAGGACTCCTGTAATGCTGGGCCTGAGGACATCCAGTCCCGGATAGGACACTGCATGCTATTCCACTCAAAAAATCGTCATTTATATGTTTGGAGGCCAGCAATCAAAGACCTATTTCAATGATTTTTTTAGTTATGATGTGGACTCTGATCATGTAGACATAATATCAGATGGCACCAAGAAAGACTCTGGGATGGTTCCAATGACAGGATTCACACAGAGAGCAACCATTGATCCAGAACTGAACGAAAGACATGTCTTATCTGGACTCAGCAAAGACAAGGAAAAAAGGGAAGAGAATGCCAGAAATTCATTCTGGATTATGACATTGTGAGGAATAGTTGGTCTTAGGTCTATAAGAATGATCAAGCTGCAAAGGACAATCCAAGTAAAAGTCTGCAGGAAGAAGAACCATGTCCAAGATTCGCCCACCAGCTTGTTTATGATGAGTTACACAAGGTTCATTATTTATTTGGTGGAAATCCAGAAAAATCTTGCTCTCCAAAGATGAGACTTGATGACTTCTTGTCACTGAAGTTGCGTAGACCTTCCAAAGATTACTTATGGAGGCACTGCAAGTATCTCATAAGAAAATACAGGTTTGAAGAAAAGGCCCAAATGGACCCCCTTAGTGCTCTGAAATATTTACAAAATGATCTTTATATAACTGTAGATCATTCAGATCCAGAAGAGACAGAAGAGTTTCAGCTCCTAGCTTCAGCTCTATACAAATCTGGTTCTGATTTTACAGCTCTAGGCTTTTTGAATGTGGATCACACCTATGCTCAAAGGACTCAGCTCTTTGACACCTTAGTAAACTTCTTTCCTGACAGCAAGACTCCTCCTAAAGGCAACCTGGTAGACCTCATCACGCTGTAACTGTGCCAAGCACAGAAGCAGAAAACGAGAGTCTGCTTTCCGTGTTTTGGGTTGCAACTCTGTTGACTGAGGTGAAGCTGCCGTGATAAGGACTGTGCCAGAGTTTAAAGGGATCTTTACCATCACAAGTGTTAACCCTCTTCCTTCCTACTTGACCTCAACCCCATTCTCCTCATCTTATTCCTGAATTAGGCTAATGAAGTGAAATTGGTATACTTTCCATTTAAAACAAAAAAAGAAAAATATTTCATTTTTTTTCTTATTTCCATTACCTTCCACACTCCCACTTTATTTTACTCTTTTTAAATTTTAACTTTTTTACAATTTTTTCAAACGTTTTATCATATAGTATTATTCTTCACTTTTTCATTAGGCATAATTTGTGTGTATGTACGTGAGTGTACATGTAGAGTTGTTTATGCTCTCACTGTGCAGAGAAGTTTGAATATATGTATTCACATAATTTACACATTAATAGCTCTCTCTTGTATGGGTTCATTTTTTAACCTATATTAGACTTAGGGTGCAATTATGTGAGAAGTCAGGTTGTTCCATCTTACATTTGCTGATTCATTCATACCTGGTTCTGGGCTCTCATACCTTCCCTCCTGCATTCTCTTCCCCCAGTAACAACCAAAATTTACTATTCCCTCCCCTTTTCTCTTTTTTTTTTCATTATTTTCAGTGTACTTGTTATTTTTTCTTTACACTCCTTGACACCTGTTCTCTATCTCCTGCCTCTCCTCTGATCACTTTTTCAAATACTTCAAACTTTCTCTTACCTTCCTATCTTATTTTGTAGTTCCAATAAATAATAAAATTTTATAGATTATGTGATCCCTACCTCATTCAAGTTGTAATTTTTAATACAGTGGACAACAAAGTAGACACTTGCTATCAAAACCTGATCTAGTTCACTTTTTAAAAAATATTTGGTAGTGTTGTAAAATATTGACCATCCCCATTCCTCTACAGTTGGAAATTAGTGTTATAGGTATCAAAGTAGACTCCAGACATATATTAAGGCTGTACATCTGTTGCTGACATTAATGACATCCCTGCCTCCCCCTCCAGAGTAGCTGGAAAGAGTTTAGGACACCTCAAGATTACAGAGTAGAGATCCTGCTGCTGGCTAATACTCACATCTCAATGAAGCCACAGTAAATCTCACCCCCAACACAATCTAGCCCTGCTTTAGCCTTAATATTATTCCTACTCAAAGAATTTAGGAGATGAAAATCCCAAACCAACAACAAGCAGGAACAATCAGAGAGGGATCTTAGGATCTATCCCTTGATACATATTTATATACCCAAAAGAGAGAGATCCTAGAATGAACACACACACATACAGATAGACAAGCATACAAAAGAGTAAGGGAACTCCATCTCAATTGATGTGCAAGTCCAGGAACTCTGAAAATAAAAGGAAACAAGCAAATAAATCTATTCCCAAAATTCACCATCTTCCAACAAAGGATCCCACATATATGGAAGAAGATGAAATCCCAGAGAAAGATTATATAAAACTGATCATTAAAATGTTCAATGAACTAAAAGAAGATGTCAGGAATGAATTAAGGGAGAAACTATAGAAGATGAAAGACCATTTTAATAAGGAAATAGAAATATTGAAAATAAACCAGTCAGAACTCCTGTAAATGAAAGACACAATGAACCAAATTAAAAATTTACTTGAAAGCATCATCAGCAGATTAGATTACATAGAAAATAGAACTTCAGGGCTTCAAGGCAGAACCTAAGACTGGAAGACAGGATATATGAATTTGAGTACATAGAATATGTTAATGGAAAAAATCATAGCACATGATCAGAATATACAGAAACTCTGAGACAACATCAAGAGATCAAACCTGAGAACCACTGGGATAGAAGAGAACATGCAGACACAAACTCAAGGCATTAGGAACATTTTCAATGAAATAGTCACAGAAAACTTCCCCATATCAGAAATGAGATAGACATTCACATATAGGAGGCATACAGGAACCCATACAGACTTAACCAGAAGAGGAGTTCCAAGACACATTGTAATCAAAATGCCTAACAGAAATAAGGAAGAATATTAAAACTGCAAAAGAGAAACATCAGATCACATTTAGAGGCAAACCAATAAGACTCACTTCTGACTGGTCAACTCAGACACTAAAATCAAGGAGGGCCTGGAATGAGATGTTCCAAGCTCTAAAGGAGAACAATTGCTAACCAAGATCACTATACACAGCAAAGTTCTCCTTCATGTTTTATGGGAAAATAAAAACTTTTCATGATAAGGATACCTTTATGTTCAACCTTTCTAGATGCTTTTATCTAGAATAACTTTATATGTAAGCCAGTAGATTCTGGACCTACAACAGTGAAGAAAGGAGTCTGAATAGCTGACTAGAGGGAAGAACAATTCCGTAGGAAGAAGAGATGCACATCACAAAAACACAATAAAAATTCAGTCACAAATATGGTAAGTGCTACAAATAAAAGAGGCACTTGGAGTACTGAGAGCTCTCATCTGACCATGGAGTGAAAAGAACTTCCTTTGGAAGGACTTAGTGTTCCAATGAGGAAAATAGGTACTGATGTTGTAGGTGCCCTGGGAAATATCAGGCCTTGGAGCAGCTGAGGTACTGAAAGAGAAGAGGTCTTCCTCTCCACGTGGCCAGGTGCCATGGAGCCCTGACTCCGATGACACAGCCAAGGCAGGAAGCACTGGGTCGTGGAAGGTGAGCTGGGCCCCTGGACATGTGGACAGAGCAGGAACCATTCAAGGTTCACCTTCAGGACTGGAAACAGACTACCGGATCTGGGCCTGGGATTCAGAGCATACTTACATTAAGCGGTAGCCAAAGTAATGTATTCCTTTAGTTGTTTTTCCTTCCTGGTAGCTCAGTGCTTCTAGTAAATTCTCTCCATTAACTTCAGGTTGGTTGTGCTGTGTTATGGGAACTAAGGAACGGGCTTGCTGCATCTTTGGGATCATGAGCAATGTATAGATATGACCCCTCTCCCAGAGCCAGAATGGCGAGGCCACAGCGAAGCCTCTGGAGGAGGACTCCATCTGGGTGCTCTCTGGGAAAGCTGCTGGTGGTAAAGGCAGCAAACCAGCAGCCTGTAGGATGAGTCTGGAAGATCACAGGGGCCTTGCCACTGCTGAAAACACACCTGAAGCATGAAAGGAAAATTGCAAGGAGCTGGGTAGAGGAAAACATAACTCACTGGAATCAAACAAGGGCCAACTTGATTCACCCAAATTTGGACATGTCAAGTGACTGTGTCTTCACATAATGGTCACAGGTAGGTGAAGCCTAGACTCTTTGTTACAAGAGCTGACCAGAAAAGGGCACTGGAGACTGGCGAAAGATGTCCGTTGTCAGGGATGTTGGACTCACGTAAAAGAGGTTGGAATTACCCAGGAGTTCTAGTCCTATACCCACCTCAAGAATAGATTAAAGCAAGGTAGAAGTAAAATACATTGAACAAATTTATCGAGCATCTGCTATGGGTCAGGGATTGTTCTAAGGTATCTTACTTATATCATCTCAGCAAACATGGTGAATCAGTCATTATTACCCCTAACTAAAGAGGAAGGAATTGAATCTCAGATTTTGGGAGTCTTTTTCCAGGTTGTGAAGTTGAAAGAGCTCAGTGAGTGGCCAGTTAACAGTGCTTGCTTCCTTTTTAATGATTCATAAGTCTACAATCAAATAGTGGAAATATCCCTCAGGGAACAAGGAACATTCTCTGGATCTGGGCTCAGTTCTGACTCTCCATGACAGCCCAGAGGACTTCTGAGGAGCTGCCTTCACAGCTGGGCTCAGAAGCAAAGGTTCTCTTGTCGTCAGAGCAACTTGGGATCTCAGAGATCCATCCTCCAATTACCCATTCTGCACCCAAGGTACCTGACCTGGAATGGGGGATCAGCCTGTGTGAAAACAGTCAGAGGTTAGAAAACAAATGATGATTTGAGCTCAGTGTTCCCAAGCCACCGTTGGCTCAGAATCTGGAGGAAATCTAGGTAGCTGAGAGCAGACAGGCTAGATGAGGAGGTGCTGTCCAGGTTTGAGAAGGAGGATACTAGTGCACCTGAGAGGCAGCTGGGAGTGGGTGGGAACCAGCCTTGAGGTGATGAGGCCTGTGCCGTTCAGCTTTCAGTAAATCATGTGACTGGAGGAGTTGCCTGGCCTTGGCTTCATCTTCCTCAGGATGCAGATAAGAAGTACTCGCCCTGACCAGCCTGCAGGGCTGCGGGAGGAGCAACTGCTAGTGATCAACTCACATCTGAGCAGAGCTTCCCAATTTCCATAGCTCTGTTTCCCTCCTTCAATCCTCACGGTGACCTGTTAAGTGGATGGGACAAAGCCACTTGCCCACTTCCTACCTGAGAAAAGCAAATCTCAGCCAATAAGGTGATCGTGCAGCAGATCTTCTAACTGCTCAGCGTAAGTGCCAGACCGGAGGCAGTTTTCCCTGATCTGTAGGCAACGAGCACCCCCTGGACTACTCTGCGTAGTCTTGAATAAAGGATTTTACCCACCAAAAATACAGAGAAGAGAAAACAATGGGATTCAGTGGGTGTGGCATGGATTCTGGGGATAAAACAAATGGGTTCAGATTCTGAAGTGTCCTCTTGGACAAGTTATCAGGACTCTCTGGGTCCCAGTGCCCAGGAGTAAATCAAGGGAATCACATTCTCTCTATGAATGAGGTCCACTATTTGAATGCCTAACCCTTGGAATCTATGTAAGAGATGTCGGGAGGGACCTCTGGGGTTTGCCAACAGTTATTTTCATCTCTCTGTAAACACAGCTCTGAAAGCAATTGCCCCATTGGGGTCTTACCTGCTTGCTGAAGTGCTTGCCATATCTCAGTTCAGTGGCAAGGTGTTCACAGTTCGAAAATGAAAGTTTGCAGTGACGTGATTCACCAACTCTCTTCTTCGCCAAACTGATGATCTCGTGGACAACCGTGGCCTGGATTCCTTGTCCAAGTAGTTGTTGACCATGTAACTGTGTGTTTCTGCCACCTCCTTCAGAAGCTGACATTTCACCTTGACTTTTGCATTTTCATGTTTGCTGTCTCTTTTGCAAGATTCAGAGGAGACAGACCGACCTGGGGTCACAGAAAGATGCTCCTTAAGATGATTTCATGCTCAGTGGTCTAAGTTAGGGAAAGGAGGGTGCTAAGCCCTCTTCAATGTCCCTCAAATGCCCGTTTTTCAGCCTTAATCCACAAGAAGGTGTTGAGAGCAGGGTGATATCTGTGCTGCTAACTGTCTCAAGGACAAACAGGACTGCTGGGCCCCTGTGCTTACCAAGGTTGTTAAGAGATATTTGTCCGAGGAATGTGCGGTTGCCTGGAGAACTTATCTGTCAAGGACGGGAGCGGGGCTTAGCCCCGACTCATCTCCTGCATAGTTCACCCCTTCCCTCCTCCCTTCTTCCACTAGGACCGTTCAGTTCTGGCAGGACCCAATGAGAATCAAATAGATTGGCAGGACCCAACCAGAGGAGGACTAATGTTTAGTTGTTCAAATGTTAACCAATTAAAAGAACACTGTAAAACTGCTTGCCTTTCATTATAAAAACCCTGCTAACGAGGGCTGGGGGCCTCTCTTAGTGTCACCGGTTAAGGACGCAGAGGACCAGGCTCGAGCTTGCTAATAAATGACTCTTTGCTGCTTGCATTGATCGTGGTCTCTGCCGGGTCTCGAGCCTTTGGGCACAACAAAGGCGCTATGGAGAGGTGGTGGTACCTTTGAGAGAAGGGCCTTGTAGAAGTCTGTTAGGTCATTGGGGGTATGGCCTTGAAGGGGCTATTGGGACCTTGGCCTCTTCTGCTCTGTTTGCCATTCCCCACCACGATGCTCTGCCTTGCCTGAACCCCAAATCAATGTAACCCACCAACCGTGGACTGAATCCTCTGAAACTGTGAGCCGAAATAGAACATTCCTCCTTTTAAGTTGCTTCTCTCAGGCATTTTGTCACAGTGATAGAAATCTGAGTAAAGCATGGGTCATGCAGGCTCCCAGCAAGATTTCCAAGGATGCTGGGAGACCAGGCAGTGTGGAGAGAGCACAGTTCCTGCAAGCAGCCCCTCACAGGGACACATGTGGGGCGGAGAGAGTGAAGCTGAGCCACGATGGAGATCCCAAACAGAAAGAGGTGCCAGCAGTGAGGACCACCTGCCAAGGGAAGCCGCAGGCAGCATGTGTAGCAGCCCACGAGAGTGACCATGAGGCCAGCAGCCAGCAGAGCCCCAGGGGAGGGGCTACGACGCCCTTGGGAGTCCACACACCACTGCTGTGGGCTCTGCATGCCTGCCAGCAGCTACAGGATGAAGAGTTTACCCTGCTGGGTTTCAGCCTTGTTTTGTCGGGTCTCTCCTTTCTAGTCCCCTAGTCCTCTCCCTTTTGGAATGGGAATGCCTACCTTATGCCCGTTCCACCATTGTTTCTCCGAAGTTTGGAACTTGTTTTATTTTATTTTTACAGGGGTTCAGAGCTGAGTTTGCCTTTTGAGTCTCAGGAGACTATGTTCTTGGACTTTTGCACAACGCTGGAGTAGTTAAGGTTTGGGACTCTTGGGAATGGACCACGGGCATTTTGTATTGTGAGATGGTCATGACCTTTTGGGTGCCAGGGACAGAATGTTATGATTTGGACTTTAACTGTGTCTCAAAGGCCCACATCTTGGAGGTGCTAGTGGGAGGTGATGGCAATTTTGAGAGACGGAACCCAGTGGAAGATCTTTAGGTCATTGAGAATGTTCTTTAGAAGAGGAGAACGGGTTCCCAGTCTCTTCCTCCTCCTCATTTTTTTTTTTTTTTTTTACTTCCTGCCCACTGAAGGAGCAGTTTTTCTCTGTCCCATTCTCCTGTACTGTGCTGACCTGACAGAGGCCCAAAGGCAACTAGGGCCATTGATCATGGCTCTCCAAAACTGTGAACCAAAATAACCCTTTCTCTTTATAAGTTGATTACCTCAGGTATTTGTTATTGTGACACAAAGCTGACAACAGAGGGGAAGGAGAATGAACAAAGAGTTTGTTATTAGTTTCTGAGTGTGACCATCCCTCCCCAAACTTCTCTTCCACTCTCATTTCCTATTAAATTTCACATGGGCACACTTATTTGATAAACATCATTTATTACCTAAATACTTAATGGTATGTGGAGAATACGTTCCCATAGCAACAAGAGTGAGGCTATGCTAGGCAGTGTATGGCCACCATGATATTCCACTCTATCAAGGTACCTTTATTCATTTGACAAATCTCTATCTATTAGACACTTAAGTTGTTTATCCTTGTTATTCATTACAGACAATGACATTATACAATACTTACTCCTTATGAATCTTTGGGCACAGATCTCACTCACAAGGTTTTGAAAATTTACTTTCCAGCTTCAAAGGTTTACCTCTGTTTTATAATACAAATTTTGTGCCAGAAAAGGACATATCCAAGAACCAGAAGTTGTAAGGCAAGATCTGAAACAACTTCAAAAGTCTGGCTATTTCTGTGCTATTATGCAGAAACCTGATGACTCAATTGCAAGTGAGAATGGTCTTAACATTATCTTACTTCCTGTCACCTGGTGTGATCCTGGACACGTAAGAGAAGGTCAACAGAGTTGTCAAGGAGTAGAGTCCCGTTCCATTCTTTGGTGAATAAAAATCTGGAGTATTATAATTTGAAGGGAAACAGAAGCTAATAAGCATAGTCATTAATTGCACATTTGTTCACTCTTCTCAAAACTAATGTTTAAACAAATAATTCATATGTACCTGTTGTGGTGATGTGGACCACAATAACCATCACCTCCATAGACAGCCCAGTGTCTGTAGAAACGCAATCAATCTCAACCAACCAGGTCTCCAGGTTGTGGGTGTTCACATAACTGCAACAGAAAACCACAGACAGTGTCGACAGAGTTCTAAGAAATAGACAGAGTTCTAAGAAACCACAGACTTTGAGAACTTCTGAACTACCCCATGGCGACAGGTGGTACCTGAAATGGAAGAGACTTTGGGTGACTGGTGAGATCACCAGCTTTGCTGTCACTATCCAAGGACCCCTTTAAGGGGCACCTGAGACAGGGTTTGTTCCTGGCGTGCATTTAGGTTGTGTCTATGATGGCATTTTTACAAATGCATCTAATGGCATGTGTCCTGCATGAAAGATCAGCACACGTGAATCAGCAAGAGGCATCGTCTGTGCTGGAGAAACTCACCCCGAGCGGCCAGAGTCCAACGTGGACTGTTGAACCCTCTTCGCCTGCTGACCCTCAGGCCACGTGGTTGTTGTGTACCTTTCATTTCTTGTCCCAAGGCTTTGACATGGAGGCATTGCTGACTGGACAGACTGTCCCCGCCCCACCCCGGGATATGCAATTTCTAGAGTTGGCACACAACCCCCCATAAATAAATACTCTTTTCAGATGCAGACCAACCAATCGGCAGCCCACACTCCCTAACACGGGCTTCACTGTTTCTCACAGCCCAGCCTCCGCTCTCCTGGCCTCACCCCGGACCCCCAGCCAGAAAGCAGCCCACACCACCCCACGCCACGGCCACACTGTGGTCACTGCTTCTCTCCATGGCCACTCTCTCCCCAGGACTGGGGGAGCCCCGCTACAGGTCCCCTTCCTCCCCGCACATTGGAGCCTGCCTTCTGTCCCCTCTCCTCTTTCTGTTCCCTCCTTTTCCAGGGACGGTCCGCAGTGCACGGAGCCCCCCCCCCCCCCCCCCCCCCGTGACTCAGTCCTGGCTCTTCCATCAACCCTGTGCTCTCTGTCACCCTCCTCCTTCCCTGCTGCCTTCAACGCCCACGTCCCCTCCAGCTGGCTCAGGAAGCCTCTCCTGAATTCATCAGCTCATCGCATCTGGCCTTCCACTAACACTCTGGTGACACAGCCCCTGCTGGCCTCCCTCCCTCCCGGCCGATCGCTCTCTCCCAGCTGGCCCTCCTGCAGATCCCCAGGCCGCCCTCCGCCTCCGTGCACGCATCCCTAGAGGAGGCGGTTTTACCCTGACTGTCCCCTCCCTGGGCCCACCTGGGCTTCAGATCTGTTTGGGACTAGTGGGATCTGGGCAGAAGGATTCACCACTCAGCTCCTTCTCCATTTTGACAGAAGCTCATCATGGACCAGGACATAGCAGGGCACCCAGAAGGCTCCACCTAGGGAGTGCCTCAGACTCTGGTTCTGACCATTTCATTACTATTGTTATTTTGTTTATATTTAAAATTCATTCTGACAGGACTCCCATAGCACAAGAAATAAAAGCAAGAATAAACAACTGGGATAGATTCAAACTAAAAAGCTTTCTCTCAGCAAAGGAAACTATCAGAAATGTGAAGAGAGAGCCTACAGAGTGGGAGAATATCTTTGCCAACCATACCTCAGATAGAGCGCTAATTTCCAGAATCTATAAAGAACTCAAAAAAACTCTACACGAAGAATACAAATAATCCAATCAACAAATGGGCTAAGGAAATGAACAGACACTTCACAGAAGAAGATGTACAAGTAATCACCAGATATATGAAAAAATGTTCAACATCCCTAGTAATAAGGGAAATGCAAATCAAAACCACCCTAAGATTTCATCTCACCCCAATTAGAATGGCGATTATCAAGAATACAAGCAACAATAGGTGTTGGCGAGGATGTGGTGAAAAAGGAACACTCATACATTGCTGGTGGGGTTGCAAATTAGTGCAACCACTCTGGAAAGCAGTGTGGAGATTCCTCAGAAAGCTTGGAATGGAAACACCATTTGACCCAGCTATCCCACTCCTTGGCCTATACCCAAAGGACTTAAAATCAGCATACTACAGAGATACAGCCACATCAATGTTCATTGCTGCTCAATTCACCATAGCCAGATTGTGGAACCAACCTAGATGCCCTTCAGTTGATGAATGGATAAAGAAACTGTGGCATATTTATACAATGGAATATTACTCCGCAATGAAGAATGATAAAATTATGGCATTTGTAGGCAAATGGTCGAAATTGGAGAATATCATGCTAAGTGAGATAAGCCAATCTCAAAAAACTAAAGGACGAATGATCTCGCTGATAAGCGGATGAGGACATATAATGGGGGGTGGGACGGGCTAGCATTAGGTTTAGGGTTAGGTTTAGAGTTAGGCTAAGGAGAGCAGTAAGAATGAAGGAAAGAAGGACTGTGTAGAGGGAAAAGAGGGGTGGGAGGGGTGGGAGGGGTGGGAGGGGTGGGGGGGAGGGGAAAAATAAAATAAACATCATTACCCTATGTAAACGTAAAAAAATTAAAAAAAAAAAATTCATTCTGATTTTTTAGAAGTGCTTTTGCTCACACGTTACAGTCATGCTCACTGTCGGGTTCCTGTGAACGTGATCCCATAGGCGGGGGTGGAACTTGTTCCTTCCCAGATCCAGTGCTTCCTCTTCCTCCCTCCTCCTCTCCCGATTCCTCTTCTTCTCTACCATAAAGAAGACTGGAATTATGGCATTTGCTGGTTAAATGGATGCCATGCAAGAGCATCATGCTGAGTAATACAAGCCAGATTCAAAAAGTCAAGGCTGGAAAGTTTTCTCTCATATGTGGAAGTTAAAGTCAAAGAAAAGGGGGGAAAGGAGAACCCATGGAAATAGAAGGGAGATCAGTGGTGGAGAGGGGAGGGAGGAGGACCTGGACAAGGGAGAACTATGGAATGAGATTGACCAAATTATGAATATACCACCGTGAGTTTCGCCTTTATGTGTATCTATAAAGCATCAACAAGAAACAATAAATAAATAGAAGGAAGACCAGGAGAGTAGAAGATTATTTAAAAATTCGATATTGGTCGTAAGTGGAAAGGTTTAAGGATTAATGAAATCATGGAATCCTTGGTGTTTCAAGCCACTTTGGGAGCAGCCTGACCACCAGGAAGAGAGGTCCTGCACTCTGCCCTCTTTCGAGAAACCCAAGATTTTTCCAGAGAGACGCCCTGGCAGCCGATCCTAGTCCAGGGTGACTCAGAGGCAGGTGATGCTGTCTCCCCGTCTCCATTCACATGGGACCTTGTCTTCCCAAAACCACCAGCAGGGCTGGGCTGAGAGCGTGGGGCCCACCCGAGGGCCCCGTCCCCACAGAAAAGACACTGCAGGCAGGGAGCACCGCAGATCACCTGGGCCCAGGCGGAGGCATCTGGCTGCACAGACACAGGAGCAAACTGAGAAGAGCTTCAGCACCTGGGCTTTCCTTGTCTCTAAGAGAAGGCGGGAATCTGATGAGCAGGCCCATTAGCAGCTCACCACCAAAGACCAGCTCCTCCAGTCACATTGACCCGTGTCTACCATGCTACCCTGCATGGGCCACTGTGGCCGAAGCAGCCTCGGGTGGCACATTTCACCTAGCAGTGTCCACAAAAAGGAAAGCAGGATGTTTCCCCCCTTTGACTCCTTTCTCAGGAAATAAAATCCTTCCTCCCACGACTGATTTGCTCCTACCTTTCACTGGTCAGAACTGGGTCTCATTTTCATTCCCAAACTATGGGCATAGCAGGAGAGGGTCCTCTGACAGTCTCAGACACCAGCCGTGTATCGCCTGGACCTGGGGAGGGCCTCCTGCTGCCCTGGGAACACCAGGCTGTCTCTCTGCTCCCCTGGAGGATCTGGCAGGAGATACAGAAGCGGGCTTCTCCCGGGTAGCGGGCCTTCGGAGTGGGCTGCGCCCCACCAGAGGAAGCCGGTGCCCTGGGACTCCAGCAAGGCACCCCTCCTGCACAGCTCCGTCCCCTCCACAGTCCCAGGCCCTGGACACACTGGCCACTATCCGTGCACTCTTCATTCTCAGGCCTGGGGCATGAAATGATAACGTTCTGCTACCAATTACGTTGAAGTTTCTCACAGGCGATCTCTGGAACTGGGTCTGCCAATTGAGATTTTGTGGGAGTATCTCAGGAGACTCTGAGGCCCAGCCCTGGTGAGGATCTCTGCTTTAGGTCTGGAAGAATCTGGGGTGTGTCTGGGCCCCTTGCCATGAGAAATGGCCCTAGGCTAACCCTCCAAGCCACTAATCCTCACCAGCTCAGCCATGGTGAAAATTAGTGACCAGCCAGCTGAGGGAGGGGGTTCTAAAGATGGGGCCCACCTAGGAGATGATAGCGGGCAGAAGGAGGAGGTGGGCACTCTCCAAACTAGGGAGTAGGACCCATGCATACCTCCATCTGGTGGGACCACGCTGTGTGCAGCCATGTGGGAAGAGAACCAGGATGAGGTGGGTGTAGGTCACGTGCCCCCTCTGAGCCTCCACAGAGCAGGGGTGGGATGGATACACGGCCCTGATCACCCCACAGGGTCGGGGAAGGAGCAACTGTGCCAACCAGCCTCAGATCAGCAGTTTCCCAGTTTTTACCTGTGTCATGAGACAAGGAAAGGATAGGGTTGCTATAGCTGTGTGTTATGTAGTAATAAGAAGCTGTATTTGGTATTTGCCTGGACTTGTAAAACTAAAATCATAAAAGGCGCCTGGTGACAAACTTACTGCGTAGCATCATGACACTCCTGAACAATGCCGACATGAACCTTTATCTATGATCTGAGTGGGGGCTCCTAGTATAGCCGTGTTCTGGTCTTTATCAATGAAGACCCGGGCATGACCGGGTTGAAAATCACTACTTAAACCCCTGGACGTTTGGAGCAAACTGTCAGCAGCACCGTGACCAGAGGACTCCACGTCGCTCTGTCTCTTGACTGCCCTGGCTGTTGTCCACACTATCACTGATTGCTGATCCACTGTTGTCACCAAGGCCGACGACTGACCACCTCTCCCATATCGACGACTGCCACCCAGGCTCCAGCTGATTGGACACCCGAGGACATCCGAGGACATCTGAGGAGCCGAGAGAGGCTACGGCTCAGAAGAATCCCCTTGGTCTTGCTGACCGACTTCTTGGCTAAGAGACGTTGCATTGAGTGAGTCTATGGGATTGGACTCTAGGTGAACAAGGAGTGAATCTTTATTTGTGACTTGCTGTTATTAGGAATGTTAGGTGAGTGTGCATTGCGTGAATAAAATCCACTTGTTGGAACTGAACTTGATTCCTCTCTTACTCACTGCTCCTGACAACCTATGTTCCCTCTCATTTAATTTTCAAAAGAACCCTGTGGTTTAGATCAATCAGGGCCAACTGTCCCATATTTCTGGATAAGATAACTGAGTCTAAATTGTGTAGAGTGGCTCTGTGATGGTGTCCCAGCTGGCCAGGGGCAGTGTTAGAACCTAAACTGGCTGAAGGGAGTTTTAGACCCAGTTTCCTACCCATGGTTCCATGCAGATAATCCTCTGGAAGATTTTTCCAGACTTAAAGGTGCTCATCAGGGACGGGACACGCCCGAGTTCACTCCTCATCTGTGTTGGACATGTTACCTAAACTCTGTGAGGCCAGGTCCCCATGTGCAGACTGCGGAAACGTCACCAGTACCGCGGTCTGAATGTGAGAAAGCTGAATCTGTATGTAGTGCTAATACTGCAGCATTAGTGTATTGTATTAATATGAAATGCCAAGAGGGCTCCCGTGGTAGCTTCCCCAAACCCCACCTGTAATCCCACACCAAGAAGGACCACAGATAGGAGAGGACTCCCCAAGAGGACCTTACCGACTTGCGTAAGGGGACCTTATTCAGCTTAAATGTACTGGTTCTAAACTGACATTGATTTCAGGAAATCCAGAGCATCACTGTGGCCCCCAGCCAGTAGGGGCTTAAAGCAGTCAGATGATGAATGGAGTTTTAGCCCAGGTCCCACTCAGAGTGGGTCTGGTAGGTCCCCAAATCTATCTCATAATAATTTTTCCTGTTCCAGAATGCATAATTGGGATAGCCCTGCCTCGTAGTTGGTAGAATTCCCACGCTTGTTTCCTAGGCGGGGAAGGAGGGCTACTCTGATGGGAAAGGCCAAATGAAAGCTGTCCGAGCTGCCTCTACCTGAGGGAGGAGAATAGAAAATCCGAAGCAGTATCACATCCCTGGAGAGATGCAGAGATGAGGGCCACCATCAAGGACCTGAGAAATGTAGGGTGGCCAGGTCTGGTGGCGGACTCCTGTAATCCCAGCGGCTCGGGAGGCCTAGGCGGGAGGATTGCAAGTTCAAAGTCAGAGTGAGCAACTTAGTGAGGCCCCAAGCAGCTCAGAGAGACCCTGTCTCTCAATCAAATCTATAAAAGGGCTGGGGACGTGCCCCTGGGTTCAATCCCTGGAACCAAAAAAGGAGAAAAATGCAGGGTGGAGATTCCCACCAGCCCTTCCTGACTCTCCGATGTGGTCTGTGCAGAAGATGAGCACATCTGGGAGGAGAGCCATGCATGGTCCTAAGTTTCACCCAGTTGTGACTCAGGTCATAGCGGCTGTGACAGATGTGGTTTCCTGGCTTGAAGAGATGAACAGATCTCATGGTCTGAGCTGTTATCTGGAAAACGTGAACACATGTGCACACACACACACACACACACACACACACACACATACAGCTTCAACCTCTGTAATGTTTGGCTGCTGAACTACATTTTTTTTTTATCTTATGCAAATTTTATTGTTCTTTAAAAATGGACTACTTTCAATGATTTCAAAGTTTATACACAAGTGTAGATGTCAAAGTTTCTGAACTCTCACTGGTTGATCAAAAGTAGAGAAAAGCCTTTGGTATCCACACATTTGAGATTCTTGATTAAATCACAAGGAGGGGTGGGGGGGCACTCCTGAAAGTCTGTGACATAATTTGAGTTTCCTGAGGCATCACTTTGAATAGCACACACTTAGGGTTCACAACCAGACACCTAATCCCTGAGACTGAAAACCACATTCTCTAATCATGACCCATATGCATTTTATGTGAAGAACTAAATACAACTCTGTTATAAGGGACCCACAAACAACCTGGGATTTATTTTACTATGAATATCAAGGATTTATTTAACTCCAAAGTTTTTATAAGGATTTTCAAAAGGTCTTGCTTGCCTTAAAAAAGTGTTTAGAATTCCCCACTTATGGGAAGAATAAAGATGCCAAAGTATTAAAATAATTTGAATAATCATTAATTTCAAAATGTTGGTGCAAGATTCATTTTGAATAAAATTAAGGGGTTTAAGTAACTCAAGAAATCTAAACAATTCTGAAGTGCAGTTTTGAAATCATAATCTAGAGTCCTATGAAGAGAATATTCTATGGGAATAATTGCATACATTTGTGTACAACGTTAACAGATTCTCTATTGGAACAATAGAAAAGTGTGAGATTTATTGCATTTGCTTCATACTTTTTTTTAGAACATCTCACGTCCTTCTTCTTCTTGAAAATAGGAGAATTCAAAAAATACAAATCTGTAAGAGGGTCCCCTCTTCTTAGTTTCGAAGCAAGTGTTGGCTCCTTATAGTTAATGCTGGTTGTGCACCTACGCTTGGGCAGAGACACTGCTGTACTTTCTGTGTTCTTTTTTGGAGAAAGAGAAAGTTTCCTCATTTTCACTACAGGAGACAATGGAGCACTGGTGATATCCTTCAGGCCAGAGCGAGGTGACGGGTAAGTCTCAGGTGGCACAACTATAAGAACAATTGGAGGAGTTTGTGTTGGCTTAGAATCCTCTCTCTCTTTTTCATCTGTATGCTGCAGTGCTCTTTTAGATCGAGGCCTGGTGACTGGTCTCCCATCTGATGTGGTGGCAAGATTTTGAGTGTACTTGCCAGGGGGCAGATAGAAGTCATCAGAATCATCTCCAGAACCGCTTGATTCACAGATGCTCTCTTCAGACTTATGATTGTTTTCTTCTCTATTAGAATCAGCACTTATTTTCTGTTGGAAAGGAGTGAGATGAACACCCTCTTCCAAATTAAAATTGTAAGCATCACTGGAACTGACAGGTCCATCCAATTTACTCTTGGAAATATTTGTTTTAGTTTCATTTTTGTTCCCTTTATGCTTTGATGTAGATTTTGATTTTCTCCTGTTAGCTTTGCTTTTCTCTTCTCTTTTTCTTCCTTTTGCATATTTACACTTACTTTTAGTTTGTTCAGATTTAGATTCCAAAGGAACTTCTTTTGTTTTAGTAAACTTTCCTGGGTGAATAAGCTTTGGTGATAAATTAATTTGGTCCTTGTTCCAATGACGAACATTTTGTTCTATATTTTCAGGTATGTGCATGTTTATTCCTGGGTCTACATATCTGATTCTTTCCAATTCAGAAGACTGCCCTGCCAAATGACTGGTTTCAAAGTCATTCAAAGTACTGAACTGACTTAGATCATTAAAATCTTTCTTTAAATGGCGATGGAGAGACACGGTTCTAGGTAACACATCATCAGTAGATTTGGCTTCATCTGAATCAAAATCACATCTCAGTGTTTCTTGAGGAATAGTAGATATCTGCTCTTCTATTTGTAATGATTCTCCATGTCCTGGAAGGTCAGTTTCTTCAAGAGGAAGTTGCGGTAAATACTTCACAAATAAATCACTGGTGTTGTCCTCTCTATTGGAGTCCATTCCAGAGGGATGTATTTCCTGGTTCTGAGCAGCTTCTGTTTGCCGGGAAGCAAGTTTTTCTTTCAGTGCATATAACTGACATGCAAGGTAGTAACACTCTCTTCTCAGTTGTAGGATGATATCTTGGGCTTCTCTCACTTTGGATTTTTCATTTTCCAAAGCTAAAACTAACATTTTGTTGTTTTGTTGGTAATTTTTCAGCAATGTAGAAGTGGTGTTGATTACTTGGCACGGTGCAGTTATGAAGGATTTGCGTTTGCCAAGCTCTGTCAAGTTTTTATTCCTTTTCTCTTTCATTCGTTTCTTTATGTCTTCAAGACTATCTTGAAAGGATTTTTTCTGGCACCTTTCCTTAGCCATCTTCTGCCTGGGTCACTACTGCTGCTGCAGCCGTCGCCCTCCTCCTCACATCCCAAGGTTCCACAAAGCTGTCCCATCGCGCGCAACTCCCGCGCTCCGGGCCCTCCAGGACTGCGGCGCCTTCTTGGGTCACCCGCAACTACCGCCACCACATTCCTGAATTACATTTTTAATGTGTCTCTTTCTCTTACCCTCTGGGTAGGTCGTTACCCAGTCTCGAGGCATTAGCCAACTGTGGGAATCTCATCAGCGAAGGTCATCAGCCATAACTTCTGCTCTCAATTCCCTTCTAAGTTTCCCTGTTTGGATAGAAGCTACAAACGAAAAATTGCACCCTGGTAATTCCATGAGCCAATATTCTAGAAAAGGCAAAACCATGGGAACAGAAATCGGCTCAGTGGTTTTCAGGAGGTGAGTGTGGACTGTTTGGGGCAAGTGATGATTACATGATTATACAGTCAGACTGAAAATTAGGGGAAGTTGCCCTGTGTGTAAATCATCCCTGACAGTCGCCCCTACTGAGAACACACCTGTAGTTGGCTCTATTGCTCGTTGCCACGAGGGGAAATTCCATGGAGAAACCGTGGATGTCTCAGTAAGTGGGTGTTGGGAAGCCTATCCTGGGGTTTGGGTTTCGATGGGTGATTTGGGGAGGAAGCTGGGTGTGCTCTAGCCTGGGAACTGTCAGATCGCTTTCTAACAGGGGACTCGATAAGCTCTGCTGAGCCAGAGGCAAACTCGCCGAGGATGACATTTCAGTTGATGAAAAAGAAAAACAAAAGCAATCATTCCTTTTGGCCAAGAGAGCCATGCTGGTGTTTGGTGGTTCACACAGTGAACTTGTTTTTAATCCGTGCTTAGACAAAATTATGAAGTGTTCCTGTTTTCTCTCACTTTATCAGAGTCTCAGAGGGGCCTTGCCTGAGACTGATGTTCCCTGAGATTATTAACGTTCAATACAAGGATAGCATGGCCTAGTTCTAAGGGCTAGACCAGCATCCAGGTGGCAGGGCAGGGGCTGCTTCCCACTCTGCCTCAGTTTTGTAAAAAGAAAAAAATTCCAAAAGTGACGTTTTCACCAAAGTGTGACAATACAGAAGTAACTCAGAGTTCACACAAGGCACTCATCTGAAGCCTCAGGAAGAAGCACCTCTCAAGTACTTCCCTTTACCACTCTTGAGGACTTTCAGCTGTGAACTCTAAGGTCAGAAGCAAAACCGCTGTCAGTCATGCAAATGGGCTCCCTGACGGAAACTGGGGCAGTCACAGAGGTGACAGGTGGGGCAGTGGGTCACAGAAACACACCCGCAGCCCTGCTTCAGCAGAAGGGAAATGTGTCCAAGCTAACTTAAACCTCGTGACAGGCCAAAGAAATAGATGTTATCATTGTCTCCATTTTAACCAAGTAACAGGGTCAGGATCTCACAGGGAGTAAGAGGAAGAAGTGAAGCTGGATTTGAGGCAGCGGGCTTCTCCCGAATTGCTGTTAAGAAGGAAACCAAGCTCTTTTTATTTTCTCTAACTATACTGGGGATTAAACTTTTATAATCTTGTCAAAGTGAATCCTAATGTTATGTGTAACTAAAAAGAATCAATAAAAAAAGAAAAAAATAAGTTGATGGAATATACATATATATATATATATATATATATGTATTTAGATGTTGATAGATCTTTATTATATTCATTTATTTTTATGTGGAGCTAAGAATCATACCCAGTGCCTCACACATGCTAGGCAAGTGCTCTGCCACTGAGCCACAACCCCAGCTCCAGGAATGTACTTTAAAATAATAGAAAGTATACTACAGAAAAAAAAGAAAGACAGAAATCAAACCAGCAATCAGAAAATGAATTCATTCCAGATGAAGCTAACTGTGTTATGGGGTGCAACTTAAGAATAGACCGATCACCAATGACAAGTCCAAATGTGAGAGTCTTTATTAAGCCAGCTGGCTGATTGTCTCACAGCGTGCCCCAAAAATGGCTATTGGGAGAACAGCCCTGACCATAGGGTTGCAGGGGTTTTTATACCATAAATCAGTACATCAATCATAAGAGTCTGTTGCTATAATTTAAAATTACAAACTAATGTCATGGGATCTGAAATCATTAGCAGAGGGGGAAGTGGGTCAAAATGACCTTACTTAGGTACAAACTAAAGAATGGTTACTAACATCCACACAATCACTGTTGACATCACCATTAACATGGTACATTGTTTAGGGAACTAGGAATCAAAGAGAGAACAATTTTTCATTATACAAGAATTGCCATTTCTTCATTTTGTATCGCCAATCAAGTCATGCTAAGCAACTGTTGACGGGTACAGAGGTGGGGCGTTCCCGTGGGAGAAGCAGTTCCTGCATAACATGGAGTCTCAAGGTTAAATGACGTGTGTTTAGTCAATGCCCATTTAGCCTGGCCTACAACATTTCCATGGAGTCAAATATGTCAAACTGTCACAACTGTATTCAGCATTCAGACCAACTAGATCTTTAAGCCATTTTAGAGTGTTGAAGGAAATAAATGAAAGAACAACTTTCATCTTACAAAGGAGCCTTGGGTGAGATGGAGATAATGACACACAAAACAAGATCAGAAATCTTGGAAATGAAAAATACAGCCAATTGCCATAAACACACATCCATTTTCAATTGGGAGAACAAACTGCTGCCCATGCCCACACCACAGAGGGACTCATGAACTGAGCCAGGTTTACCATGAGAACAGAACGTTGGAAAAGTTTGCAGTTTGGCCAGAAAAGTGCATATTAAATCCAGGCCAAGGAAGGTGTGTGTGGTTCCTGAAGGTACCAGCCCTGTGAAAGGGGAATCAAACACTTTGCATCCTGAAAATCAGAAAGATGCGCTGGGGGCATCTCAGGAGTCAGAAGAGGACACCCAACCCCAGGCTCAAGAGTAGGAGTGTCAACTAACGGGGAAGACTCTCCTCTGAGGAGAGAGTCAAGGCAGGGTCTCCGCAGGGCAGCTCCCTCAGGGCCGCCTCTGAGGTTGTTTCCCTAGGATCATTTCCCTGTTCAGGCATCCAGGGGATGGTACCGCCATGGTTGGAGGGGGCCCAGCTACTGCTCCTGCTGGTGGCAAATCTTGGCATCATCTGTCTGGTGCTCATGTTGCAGAAATGAAGAAGGCAAGAGTGATGGGCGGTGGAGGCTCCCACTGAGATTCAGAGGAAAGCCTGGCAGGCCAGGCTGGGAGCCCTGGGGTTGGGGAGGAGGATGTGGGTAGCTGTGGGAGCCACACTGAAGCTGAAACAGAGACCCCGTTGTCATTTGGACATGAGAGTCCCCCAGAAGTTCCGTGCTCCTGCAGGAATATGCAGAGGTGAAATGGTTGGACTGTGAGAGCTTTCACTCCATCAGTCCATCCTGCAGGGAATGGACTACCCGGGTGGGAACTGGAGGCAGGCGCAGCCTGGTGGAGCAGGTGGGTCGCTGGGGCTGCCCTGGAGGGTGCGCTTCCCTGCCAGCCTGTCTCCCCTGTCTGCTTGCTGGCTGCCTCGAATGGCGCGGTGCTCTTCCACCACCACCTCTGCGTGATCTCCTGCCTCGCCTGGGACCCAGAGCCATGGCGCCAGCCCACCCTGGACTCAACCTCTGGACTAGGAGGGGAAATCGATTGTTCCTTCTCTGAGTTGTTTTTGTCAGATACTTTGGTCACAGTGACACAAAGCCGACTAATACAAAACTTGGTACCGAGAACTGAGACCATTGCTGTGACTTACCTGACCGTGTGGTTCAGAAAAATGTGGAGCTGGATTGCAGGAGGAATCTTGAAAAGGTTAGTGATGCAGGATGGGAAGGCTCTAGAATGCTGTCGGCAGAGCTTCGTGGATGATTCTGCTGGGCACTCAGAAGAACAGAGCCCTGAAGGAACGCAGCCTGTGCTCAGGAGGGAAAGAAGGATTCCACTGGGAATTGGGCTAGAGGCCATTTGTGTTATTTTCTGGTAAAAATTTTTCTACATCTTACCCATGTCCTGAGACTCTGCAGGAAGGTAATTTAAGGGTGATGGGCTAATTAATTTACTGGAGGAAATTTCAAGGCAGCACAGCATTCAGTCAGGGGCATGGATATTGCTGGCAGCTTTAACTAGGTGTACTGTGAGATTCGGGAGATTTCAAAAGCACAGATGAGAGATTTTAAAACTTACAAGTTGACCAGAAAAGTGTTTGTAAAACTGGGGCCAATAAAGTGGTTGTCAAAGAGATTATAGGCACTAAAGAGATGCTACATACTTCACATAGAGACAATAGGAAAGATACCTGACGGGCATCTCAGGAATTGGCAAGATGGCATTCACTGCAGCTCAAGGGCTGAGGAGGTGTGAGAAATAACCATCCACTAGTCCATTTTCAGAACACAGTATTTAGCTTTAAGTGTGAAGTGCCTTGGGAGGTAAGAAACGCAGCTGGAGGGGCCACCAGAGTGGAAAGTGACAAGCAGTTAACACCAGAGTGTACACATTGGTAGCTCCTTGACAAACAGGAGGTGAGAAGGAAGGAACCCGACCTGTAGCAGGTCAGGGGTCCAGTCTTTGTTTTGGTCCTGTTCCTTCTTTCTGGGTCTCTCTTCCTCCCCTTTGGGATGAGGATGCTTACTCTGTGCTCTGTATATTGGATCAACGGAACTTGCTTTTGATTTTTACAGGGACTCACAACAGAGATAAAGTGTGTGCATGCCAGAAGGCACTGGATCCAAGGGAGTTTTCCCTCCTCAAGAGAACGAAGGGCCGTAGGGACAACTACAGGAATATTTCTTTGAATACCCAGGAGGAGGCAATAAGACCGCGGTGATGTTGGGGAAGATTGTGTACCCGTGGCACTTAGCCAGGGAGGAGCCAGGGAGGGATCTTGAGCTCTAGGGGATAAAACGCTGGTTGTGCCCAATCTGTGAATCCCTGAGCACCAGGCACCTGATCTTGCAAGACTGTCATTAAAGTCCAGCCTAGCTTTTTGCTGTTCTGGTGTCTCTTAGTCCATTCATTGGGCTTGGACAGGTGAGCGTGTTTCTCACAAAAGGAAATTCCTTAGAGAAGAAACATGAGGGTGCCCTGCATGCACGGGGTGCCTAGAAAGCTG
Organism: Sciurus carolinensis; assembly: GCF_902686445.1. NCBI lineage: Eukaryota > Metazoa > Chordata > Mammalia > Rodentia > Sciuridae > Sciurus > Sciurus carolinensis. The sequence continues at coordinate 11,892,717 of NC_062223.1, forward strand.
AAGTTTCGCTGTCGTCAGTCACCAGGCCCTTAGAGGCTGCTGCAGCCGTGAGCTCAGGAGTTCAGCCACTGCACAATCCTAGCCTCATCCTCGTGGTGCTACTTCTGCAGAAATTCAAGAGGCTGGCGTTCAGGGGTCACGGAGGTTTCCACAGAGAATTCAAAGGAAGGCCTGGGAGCCAGGAAAAGTACTGCAGGCGGCCTCTGAGAGGTTGGTATGTGAAAGTGAAACCGAAGCTGGGATGGAAACCCCAGGGATTAACAGTCCCATGGGCTGCTGCCGAGAAATGATGTCCTGCAGACCCAGTGAAATAGCCTAAGGAGCTGGTGCTCCTCCAAGTTGCTTTTGTCAGATATTTTGATCTCAGCAATGCCAAGCTGCCTGAAATAGACCCCAAGACGTTTGGGACGCAAGACTAAAAGAAAGCCCGTGCGTGCTGCCACCAGGCAGGCCAAAGGGTCCCTGAAGTCTCATGTGAACATATCGCCACCGCGCACTGGAGGTACCGTATGTGGAGTTGCAAGACCTGTCTGCCCAGCTGGGTCTCAGTCTTGTTCCGGTCCTGTTCCTTCTTTCTGGGTCTCCATTCCTCCTCTTTGGGATGAGAATGTTTACTCGGTGCCTCTGTATGTTGGATATGTGGAACTTGCTTTTGATTTTTTATAGGGGCTCACGACCAAGAGTTTGCCTTCAGTCTCAGAGAAGACTTTGGACTTGGACTTTTGAGCAATTCTGGGACGGAAAAGACTATGGGATCCTTGGAGATTGACTAAATGCATTTTGCGCTATGAGATGGATGTGCACTTTTGGGTTCTGGGGTAAAATGTTATGGCTTGATTTAAGGGGTTCCTCAAAAGCTTCTCTATCAATGCAGGAATATTCAGAGATGAAATGATTGGCTTGTGATTGCTGTAACCTAATCAGTCTGTTCTAGTTTAAGTGAACTGAGTGCTAAGTGTAGACAGGTGGGGCATGGTGGAGCAGGTGGGTCATTGGGGGTGTGCCTTGGAAAGGGTGCTCTTTCCTGCAACCCCCTTCTCCCTGCTCTCTCTGCTTGGTGGAATGGAACTGCACTCTTCCACCAGGACCTTCTACCATGATGTCCTGCCTCACCTTGGGCCCAGAACAATGGAGTCAGCCCACCATGGACTAAACCTCTGAACTATAGCCAAAATGGGTGGTTCCTCCTCTAAGTTGTTTTGTCAGATATTTAGGTCACAACAATATAAAGTTGGCTAGAACAGTCCCCAGGAAGTTCGACATGCCAGGATTGTGGAACATCTGCCTAGGAAAGCTGCAGGCAGTGAGCAGAGCCAGGACAAGTGAGAGCCTATGTGGTCTGCAGCAGGCAAGGACTGTAGCTGCCAAAGCCCTTTCCAGTGCATATCTTCCCACAGTATGCTGCAGATGCTGAACATGGAGCCTCAGGATTTAATGTTGCCCTGCTGGGTTTCCATCTTGCTTTGGTACCATTCCTTCTTCTTAGGCTACTACTATTCCTGTCTTTGGAATGGGAGCATTCACTTTGTACCATTGTATGTTAGAAGTAAGTAACTTGATTTTTTATTTTTATAGGAGCATAACAGCTAGGAGTTTGTTTTTGGTCTCAGAGGAGAGTTTTCTTGGACTTTTGAGGCATGCTGAAACTGTGGAGATTTTGGTGACTCTTAGAAGTGAAATAAATTTTCAATTTAAGATGGATCTGGGCCTTTCAGAGCTAGCGGCATAATTCTGTGGTTTGGATATGAAGTATCCCCCCAAAACTCATGGGTTGAAGTTTTGTGCCTCAACACAGCAATGTTCAGAGGTGGAACTCTGGGGACGTGATTAGATTTTGAGGGTTATGTCTTCCTCAGTGGATTAATCCATTGGTAACTGAGTGGACTAGATCAGACCTAGTTGAAGGAAGTAGATCACTGGGTGTGCTCTTCTAGGGACCCTCTGCTTTCTCTCCATTGATCTATCTATCTGTGTCTCCTTCTTAGATGCCATGAACCAATACGCTTTCCTCTGCCATGCACTTCTGCCATGATGATCTGCTCACTTCAGGCCCAAAGCAATGGAGCAAGTTGTCCCCGACTGAAATCCTGAGCCAAAATAAATCTCTTCTCCTCTACGTTATTTTCTCAGGTAATTGTCACAGCAATGAAAAGCTAACACATCAGATCTCTAAAATATTTTAGCCAACTCAGATCTCGTGACTAACACTAATATCACTAGTCAGTGGTCATTTTAGTCTTTCTAGTCTCCAATTATACTGATAATCAAGTTTTAATTTTTTCACGGAAAACCCATCCCCAGCACTCAGTAGGCTTACTAGAAAATTATCTGCTGTTCAGAGGTAAAGATGGCTTATAGGAACCACCTCTCTTAGCACCAAGTCAACTGACTGCCCTTGGGGTAAATATCCCCTAATGGAAAGTTGTCATATCAGGCAGCTTTCTCAGAGGACATTAGCCTCTTACCTTTTTTGGGCAGGAGAGATGTGCAAAGGGACAGAGCAGTCTATCCTCTGAAAAAGTCTGAAGGCGTCTGGCAGGAGCTTCCCAGAGAGAAAAACATGAGGGGGGACATAAAGTGAGCCATCTGTTGGTGCCAACATTTTCCCTGAGGGAAGGGCTTCGAGGAAGTGCTAAGGAACCCACCCGAGGCTGACCTCCTGACCACCTTCACTCTGACGACCTCCTCCTTCAGTCCCTGTATCTCTCTCTTCTTCCCAAAGCTCCCCTATCCAGGCTAACCCCCCTGCTGAGTGGGATGCACCACCAGAAGTGACTCATTACCACTTGTTACAGGTGAAGGAAGTGCGCTCTCAGGGTCATGCACTTTTTTCAAGGTCACAGAGCTGGAACTTACCCTAACCACCCAAGAGGGGCTCCGTCATTGTTACTTTCCTCCTTTCTGATCCAGACATCCAGAAAACATGCAGAGTTTCTGCAGGGATAGATAGGTACATATACGGATTCTGGAAAGTTGCTAGATTTAGGTCATCCCTTAACCAGGAGGGAGGGGAAATGAGAAAGGAAAGAAACGAAGAACTCATACAGTTTATGGGAGGTTTCAGGTGCCCCATTAAAAATCCAGGTAGCAATGTAGACAAGAACCCGAAGTCCGGTCTGAGGCGGGCTGGAGGTAGAAGTTTCCAGGCTGCACTTGTGAGCAGAGCACAGTGGACTTGAAGAGCATCCCTGTGGCTGTGGGCTCCTACGTCTCCCCTCAGCTTCTGCCTTGGTCCTCCCCCTACAGTGGTGAAGCTCAGGTAGAACCCAGACTGAAAGACAGGACCAAGTAGGACTCAGATCTCTGACCCCAGGAAGCCAGGCACAAACACTCTTGCTACTAACCCCATATCAGGAACAGATGTCCTGATCCAGGAAGTTGACCCAAAAGGATTCCTGCGACCCATCGTCAAGACGAGCCCAGATAAGCCCAAAACTGAGAAGTGGCCACAATTCAGGAAATGGAGCCCTCAGGATTGAGAACTCCAAACTGAACACAAGGGAGGGGAGGGAAGAGGAAGAGGCTGGGTCCTTATCCACTGGGGACAGGACAGTGAGGAGGACCTCCAGGCCAGGCCCTGGAGGGTGAGAGAGCTGTGAACTCTGAACTGGAAGTGCTTGCTTTCAGGTGGAATTTCTCATGATGACAGAAGGACCCCAAGTTATTAACTGCAGGCTCTCTTTGGAGGAGCAGACACCAGGAAACAGTGACTCCTTGAAGTAGCCACAGAGATCTTGTGTTAGGAGCAGCCGTGGTGACTCTAGTAGAGATGCAGTTCACCACCCCTCACACAGTTCCTCTGCTCTCCTGATCCTTGATGTCTGCCATGACAGTTCCCAGTCCCTATCTTTTCTCGCAAGCCCTACCGCATGACTAAAGGAGGATCTAAATCTAGCAACTTTCCAGAGTCTATGAAATATCCATCTGTCCCTTCTGAGGGTCTTCTGAGCTCCCACCAGAATCACTCTACAACATTGTAAAGCTTTTCCAGCCTATATCTGTGGGGATCTCTCAGCATGTCCCATGTGGATGAGAAAAGGGTTAACTACTGGAGGATGATGTTGGTTATCAATCAATCAGTTACCCATAAACTTATCTAATCAATAAACACACAAGAGTCAACACTCTTTTTAAATGAGAGGGAACATGAAGGGTCTGGCCATACCTGATCTGGCCTCTAACAACATGGAGTAGCCCAACTCTTTTATTTATAGTTGCACAGGTAAAGGGCCCAGAACCGGAGGGGCCTCTTCTGTGATGAACAGGCTGAGGTGGAGTTAGGGGAACCATCTGCCCAGGGAAGCTACCATGGAACCACACAGGGCACCACTCCCACACAGTGCCACATACCCACCAGCAATCTGGGACAGTCCTCTGTGGTTGCCAATTCCTAGAAGTCAGGCCTCTGTGTCCCATGGCTCAACCACATCTGATTCTGCTAAATAAGGTTGGCTCCCCAAGTCTTCCCCTTATTTATTTTTTAAAATATAAATGATGGGCAGCTATTTTGAGGTTCCACCTCTTGGTTCTGAGAGCTGCTTAAAGGTCCCAGATCTTGGTTCTGAGGGTATGGCAACCTCTTATCATGATACAAAAAGAATTAGTAGCAAAAGAGTCATTTCAATAACATACCATTCAATTTAGGAAGTACTTGATCAACCAGAATTACAGAGTCCATGAGATCAACTCTACCTTTTGAATATTCTGGATGTAGTGATGTGATTTTATAAGATCCAAACTATTATTACTGCTATTTCAAATGTCCATTAGATGATTCTTAATTATCTTAGTCCCATTGAGAAGCATGATATTTAGTTGTAGCAACACAGACATGATTACAATCATTATGGCATTTAAGCCTTTGTTTAAATTGGAGATATTTAAACACTGATATTTTTAATAATAGCTGTTGAAGCATTTAATTTGGTCTCAATCATTTTATTAATACTCAACTTTCAAGGGTCATAGTATCTTAACAGAAGGAATTATGCCCCTAGATATAATTAATGTGGGAACAGATAGAAACCTAAAAGAACACATTAAAATGAGGGCAGGTATTAAAAATGGTAGAATGAGACAGACATCATTACCCTATGTACATGTATGATTACATGAATGGTATGAATTTACATCGTATACAACCATAGAAACGAAATGATGTACCCCATTTGTGTACAACGAATGAAAATGCAGCCTTTAAAAAAATTTAAAAATAAATAATTAAATAAAAAAAGAAAAATATATATAGGACCCAAAATTATTATCATCAAATAAGAAATAACTGTGAATATAAATGTGAATTATTCATCTTTATAGTATAATATCAATCAGTCTGTTGGATTCTAATTTGGTCTTTAGTATATGGCTACCATCAATGCAAAGTAATATCCAAACAATAGGGAATAGTCCAAATTACATGGAGTTTCAAAAATCAGAATGATTGTGTATCTAATCTTATTTTGCATTCTGAAAATAGTTTTAAATAACTCAATTATTTGCTTAGTTCCTTAGCTCTTTCATTATATTAAAAATTTAGATTAAACATGGTTGCTTACAAATTCTTTTTAAGAAGTAAAAATGAAACATTTGGTGGTAATGTTGCCACTTTAGGCCTTTGTGGCTTTGAATCTTCTAGAGGAAGATATTTGATATAACTGTCTTTTATCAATTTTTGAAGATCAATCCAAAAACATATTCACCACCTTTAAAAATATTATGTAGTATTGGCAAGACATTTGTATATTCTATCCATTTAGGAAAGGTGCCAGATTCTATTGCAGAACAATTAAAGCAGTAAGATATTGGTGGATATTTTATAGAAATGACTAGCTTTTTATAAGAAAGTCCTATTCTAATAACTGTTTGAACATCAATTCTATGTTCCAAGGGCAAGTATGATTGGTTGGCCTAAGAGCTCCCTATGCTGTCTTTTCCTCAAAGGTTACCTGTAGACAGCCAGAGTCTATCATGGGACCAGCATATAGATAAGTTTCCATTGCAGCCAATATAGTCAAATTCGGTCACATGGATGGGTGTAATGTGAGTATCTGTAAAACCTCTCATCATATGAATATCATCAGTAAATACTGGGATCGATTCTCCAGTCCACATCATTGGGTGTATTAAAAGTGGATCTGGGAAATGGGTCCAACAGATTTTAGATATATTTTTATATCATATCTGAAACATGAAACAGAGAAGCCAAGAGCTTCCATCCACTCTTGAGGGAAGGTGTCAAAATACTTCCATATCCCTGTAGGGGGTGCTAGGCTATCTCAGGTGCAGGTAAGAGCTGCGGTGTCAAGACCCAGACCCCGGGAGTTGGGTAGGAGCAGGCTTGTGGCAAGCAGCCTGCAAACTCATTTATTGCAGGAAAAACCATATATTTTATAAACTTTTTGCCCAATCACAATGTGCCACGGGGGATCAGACCACCAGACCCCTATACAGTTTCCCCTATACACTAGGTCAATTTGGGGGCAGTTGTTTACTTTCCTAAGTGGTCAGAGTGGAATGCTCCTCTCTGCAAGTTTATAAACTTGAGACAGTAACTGCTGAAAGCCAAGAACTAGGATTTCTCCCAACATTTCCCCCATTTTTATTACTTTGGACAAGGGATTCCTTCAGGAGGACCTGATTGACCTGAATCCTCATGAGTTTCTTGTTGAAAATGGACCACAAACATTTAAGAACTGTAAGAATTAAAAGGAAGAATATGCAGACTAATCCTAACATTGTATAGGATTTAACAGATTAAGCAGGTTCTATTTAAAGGTGATAACACAGACCTCTCCCAGGAGGGAGAAGAGGACCACGTCTGATGTTCTAAAGTCCCAAGAAGCGAGGACACCTTACATCTTTTATAGGTTAAGGTCTCTTTTGTTCTCCAGTTCTTTACCCCTTATCTCTCCTTCTTGCCTATGTGATTAGGCCTAGTTTTGCAGGTGAGATGCATAAAGTGAGAAGTGAACGGGCAGGGGAAGGGCCAACGTGATTCAGCCAGGTAAGTCTGGTAATCAATGGGCTCTGCAATCCTTGACATTACATTTTCCCAGGGGCAGCCTCCAACTTCCAGAGGCAGATGGCTTTCATGGCCTCCATTTCCTCCATTTGACTTGATCCCTTATTTCTACACTAACTGCCTATCCCCAATTCTGGCTTCATTCCTCCTTTTTGCCTTAGGAACTCTTTACTGCTGAAAGGAAAGGGGGCAACGTCTGCTCTGGCTGCTTTGAGCTGGAAGCGGGCAGCATGGGGCAAGCAGTTTGGAGTTCACTTTTAGAAACCGAGTCAATGGAGGGGCCCGTGGTAGAAGTCTGGTTGGGGAAGAGCTGGTTGTAAAGTCATCTGGGAGTGGTTGCTTCTATGACAGAAGAACAAAAAGACATGAGTACTGAAATGAGATTAATACATAATAAATGTTGTGGAATCTGGAAAATGTCAATGAATATCATGAAGATGACAGAAGTCAATAATCCCTCACCAGGAGGTGGAAGAACTGAGAAATTGTTTCCATAACAAGGCCTGACAAAGGCTGGAGAGGACAAGGCCTTCATGTGGGAACCTTAACATTGTCCAAGTTATCAGGAATGTAAACACAACATTTAACTCTTACTGTCATAGATGTCCCCAGAAAATATAACTAAGCTACTTAATGGCATCTGATTTTGTAAAATATCCTTTTATTGGTATGACCTGTTTTTAGTAGAGATTTCTATACTTCTTACTTAGGGCTAGATAATCATACTAGCAAACGTAAATTAAGCCTACCTGTGTAGCTTAGGAAGGTCTGTAGGTCTTAAGCTGACTGAAAATTTGTGACTCTTGCAGTTTCTCTTGGTAGTTATCAGGCACATTTGCCTAAGAATCTCTCTTTTGTAGCTTCCAGTCTTTATTCTAGTGGGCTAACACAAGTGTATTATTTAAGCTACATGAAACTATTGCTTCTTTTAAATGCCCAAGAATGGCTATATTTTGGTTTTAACCGTTTTGCTAGGTGTCTAAGATCAAGCTGGTCAAATTGACCTATTCCTGTCTTGTTAAGAGTCAGCTGAGTTCCCACAGCGGTCACTTGTGGGGAACTTGAGAGCAGCTTCTTAGCTCCTATAGTGCCATTTGCTAGGTAGGGTCTCCTTGATGTGATGGCTTCCCTTGGAAGCATCAGGGATGTCACCCTTTTCCAATGACCCTTCTCTGCAGCAGGTGCACTGATTGGCTTTTCATCCTCCAGAGGTCTCATCAATCTCCCTGATCGGGAGGTCATGTGACCCAGAGTTGCAAAACTCCTTAGAAAAGTCCTCTTGTTCCCTGGGTTCAGGCTGACTGAGGGCAAGAGCCAAATACTGGTTTTTCTTGGTCTCTGTATTTAATTTCAATCTTTAAGTTTGATCTTAACCATCCAGCAAGCCAGTCTCACCAGTCATAAAGTAAGAGTACTGGGCTTTAACTTTACAAGTTATTTAACCTTTTCTTTAAGTGGAGTCTGTATTAGTACCAAAGGTTACCACTACATACTATCTATTCTGGAGGTGATGGCTTATTATCACAAGTTACCTAGGTTATGTGTTCTTGAAGCAGTACCTCTGTAAAACTAGCAGGTAACAGTTTTACAAAATGAAATTAGCAAGAGCAAAAGTACATTTAGCTTGTATAATAGCTATCTTGAATTTTGGATGAGCATTTCAGCTCTATGTTATATCCCCTGTTTGAGATCACAGTGATTCCACAGCAAGAACCAATCCTTTGACCTTAACTTTAAATAACCTGAAGTCTGGCTCATTTAGGAGCAACTCTAACATGCAGCAAGTTGGGAGGCAGAGCCTTATCTGAGGTAAGGCGTGGCCCCTCACAAATCTTCAGTGTTTTATTTCTGATGTTGATCTTTGACTTCCTTAAATATCATTTTAAGCTTACATATATTGTTTCATGAGTCTATATGAACAGTATTGAACAGTATTTGCCAGTTCTTTCCTGTTGAAGAAAAGTCCTAGAAACAATTGATATTAGACATTTATAAACATCAACATTTTATTAGTTTGACCACCTAGAAACTTGCGAGTTAATTTCAAAGGCATTTTACTCCTATTAGTTTACCCAATTTAAGTTGAACCTTTTTAAATCATGTAAATTAAAAGTATTTGGATCCATTTTTTAAATTTTAATTTTACACGCGCTTAATTTTGATACACGAGGAAGAACCTCATGGCAGAAGGGTATGATGAAGGAGCTTTGCTCCATTCATGGCAGCCAGGAAGCAGAGAAAGAGAGAAGAAGGAAGGGTTCTCAGGGAAGAACAACCCTTCCAGGGTATGACTTCAGTGACCCACCTTCTCCAGCCACACCCCACCTGTCTACAGCTACAGCACCATCAATTCTGTCATAGCAGTATGGACTGAATAAGCTTTCACAATCTAATCATTGTGCCTCCAAACATTCCTGCATTAACACATTCCTGGGATGGGGGCATCTCTTATCCAAACTATAGCAACATCTGATCACCAGATGTTTTTCTAGTTAGTAAATTGAATTTTGGAGATGGAATTTCTTTGGAAAAATTAAGGACTTGATACCCAGCACAGTTGGAGGTTGAAAATGACATCTCCCAGGTGAAATTACTATTAGTTATAAAATGTGGATTGGCTAAAATATTGTAGAGACTCTACCCAACTCTGAGGTGACAGAACAGGAGTCAGGCTTGGAGCTGTGCCTTTAGGATTGGTATTTGAATGCATCTGGTGTGGCCAGCATCTGTATGGATTTCCAGTTGCCTAATGCTGATATTTGAGTACAGAGTCTGCACTGAGTGAAGCTTTCATGTGAGGTATGGCTACAGCACCCAGAAGGACAGAGGATTGTATCTTCATTCAAGCTTTCAGGAAAAAATGGATGAATGGCCCAGTGACTCCTTGGTGATCACCTGTTCAATAAATGGCTCTGAAATATGGTTTCACTAACTGAGGGCAAGATTTGGGCAAGAGCTAACATGAACTCATTCAGACGGGTGGATCAGTATTATTATAGAGCTCTGTGTGTGACCTGTGATAGCTCACCGTGATTTGCTGTCCGGAGCCGGCAGGCCACACCCCCGCCTTGCCACATGTTGAGCTAAGATGGCGCCTGCCAAATACTGGCAGGGCGTGCCTCTCCTGCACATGTAACTGTCAGACAATACTATGCGTGTATCAGGCTAGATTGCGTGGTGCTTCATGATTGGCCAAGTATACTTCCTTACTTTCCTCTGATTGACTTTTGTACTTAATATAAACTGGACTCACTTCCTTAATAAACGAGACTTGATCAGGTTTTTGTCTTGTCTCCATTTCTCGTGTCTCTTGTCTCTCCCAATCCCCGCTCCCCCTTCCAGGTTCCCGTTGTAGTCCTGCGGGTCGAGACAATTTGCTATAGTGGGTGACAAACTCAGGCTCCCAGAACTGGGTCTGTAGGGTTAGGGATATGGCGCAGTAGTAGAGTGCTTGCTTAGCATGTGCAAGGCCCTGGGTTCAATCCCCACACTGCATAAAAAGAAAAAATGACAACTGGCTCTGCAAGCACAGTAGTCACAGGAGCTGATCTTCTTTCTCCACACCACAGGCACAGACAGAGGGGTCTGGCCAGGGGAGGAATGAGCTGGGGGGGACATAGCACTTTTGCTTCTGTCTCACCACTCCTGATACCTGCTAAGAAAAGGAGCATTTGATACACGAAAAAAAAAGTAAATAAGTTTGATTCACACATTTTTTATTTTACAAATAACAGTGTTACCTTGGGGAATCAGATCTTATGACTGTGAGCTCCAGTTGCTAATCCCAGACAATGCATCTCCTCTAGTACAAGATCGAAGCTCTCTGCAGTGGTTGAGGGGCCAAAGTTGGAGTCAGATTTACCCCACTACCTGATTCTCCACTGCCCCTGTACCAGGAGTGTTAGCCATGGACCTGGACTGACCCGCAATCCTCTCCTAGTGAAACTGCTTCTGTGGCCAGGTGGGAATTATGTGACAGACCGCAGTGGGCAGAGCCCGTTGCCCAGGGGATCATGTGATGAAAGAGCAGCCAATGGGTAGGCAAAGCTGCGTGTTGCACTTGGCCAAATAGATAGTCCCAGGAACTAGCATGGGAGCACATGGTAGCCAAGCACAGTGGCACTGGACTAGGGCAGGGAGAGCAGAGCAGACGGGAGTGTGGGATCCGAGCCCAAGAGTCACGGCAAGCAGATGTGGCAGGAAGCAGGAGCTCCGAGGGGCAGAAGAGACCAGGCAGGAGTGAGACATGGAGAGTGGAGGGGAAGAGTGATGCCGACCATTGTTGAAATCAAGAGCGGCAAGAGGAAGGGGGCACTGGTGATGGGGTCACATTCAAGGCCAAGGCTCTTCCACACAACTCCAGCCAACGAGGTTCCAGCCCTGGCTGAACGGATGGTTTCCGTTCTTACCCATCAGTTAGCTCGGTCTCCCCTCTGTCCCTTGCATGTCTCCACAGCATTAAATACATTGAAACAAAACGAAACGAAACGAAACAACCCTCCAAGAGGAAGGAAGCAGGAAAGCATGAAGGGCCAAGTCCGTGTTTACAGCACAGGCTGTGACAGTGTGCTGCAGGTGGCGTGGCTTAAACCACAGACTTCTGCTCGCAGTGCGGTTCTGGAGGCTGGTGTCTTAGTCTGTTTTCTGGGGCTAATAACAAAACACCACAGACTGGGTAAAAGATAAAGAAAAGATGTTTGTTTTGGCTCATGGTGTGGTCCCAGGTCAACAGGTCACATCTGGATATGTATTTCTGGCTGACAGAGTCCTGAGGCTTTGCAGGGAATCACATGGACAGAGACACAGAGAAGCTAAGACACGGAGCCAAGGTGGCTTTGATAGGAAACTCATTCGGAGATAACCCACCAGACTACCAACCCATTAACCTATTAATCCACATGAATGGATTGATCCTGGTCCCGCCTCTTAATATTAATCTGGTCCCAACTCTTAAGGGGAATTGTGTTACAGCATGGGTTCCTAAGGGACGAACTGTACTGAAGCCACAGCAACTGAAAAATCCAGCACCAAGGTGTGGCAGGTCTGGTGTCTGGAGACCTCCCTGGCTCACACTTGGCCCCCTTCCGCTAAGCCTGCACATGGCAGAGGGAGGGAAAGAGAGCTCTGGTCTCTTCTTCTTATAGGGACACTGTCCCCACAACAGCGGTCCTACCCTCACCACCTCCTCCAAACCTAGTGACCCCCCCAGTGACACCACCTCCAAACACCATCATATTGGGGGTGAGGGCATCAACAAAGAATTTGGGGTGGCAGGGGACACAAACATTGAGACTATGACATTGTGCAACCAGCTCTTTAATAGATTTTGGGCGATGCAGCATCTCCCTCAGGAAAAAGCTTCCTATGCTTTGATTCAGCTTCATGAAATCAAGTGCTCGTGATTACAAAGAGTTAACTCTCTAGGCCAAACTACTTTCACCGATTTGCTCAAACTCCCCCAAGCTAACTGGTGCCACCAAGATAATGCCATGGACTTATTAGTTTTAGTGATTGCTTCTGGTCAGCATCGTCCCGAGAAATCCTGCAATACCAAAGAGAAGTGAGGAAGCACCGATGGTGAGCGCGTCAGTCACCTGCAACAGAAGACAGGGGGCGGGGTCACATCAGGACGCTGACCAGAGATACTTGTACAAGGAACCTGCAGCTCAGGGAAGACCCAAGGGCCCTGTCCTCGTCATCCACATCACAGAGGGAACGGCCATGGGCAGGGAGGGGGAATCCCAAAGGTCAGCCCACCTAGGAAAGAGGGCAGGAGGTGCCTGGTCAGAGGGAATGGACGCAGGACTGAGCCTCAGGCGTGAAGTGGGAGTCGAGGAGGAGGAAGACTAGACACACCCGAGGGTGTTTAAAGCATCAGACACTCATGGGGAGGCTGCAGAAAGGACATTCCCCCAATGTCCCTGGCAAATTGTCAGTCTTTGACCAGAACAATTGTCTGCTTTGACTGACAGGTTTACAGTAACACAGGCTTGCCCATTAAAATTATGCAGAAGACACTTTTCATGTTAAATAAGCCAATTGTGCAACACCGGGTTTGTCAAGAAAAATCTGTACTGGAATTATGGATGCAAAATACACAATGTTACATCACCTATAAATCTTTTACATTCATGATTTTTGAAATGTTTGATTGTCACCTGAAAATGTATAACATAATTTGTCAAAGATTTTGGTTTTTGTTTTGTTTTTTTATTATTTATTTATTTATTCATTCATTCATTATTGTGGTTCTGGGAACTGAACTCAGAGTCTCATGCACTCTAAGCAAGTGAACTACCATTGACCTACGGTCCCAGCACTTCAAGTCCTTTTAAACAAAGACTTGCTAATCCAAGACTAGTCCCATTGGTCAAATCTAGCCTGCCACATCGTTGTACAAAAATAAATAAAAAAATAAACCAAGTGTTATCACGGCCTTGCCTGTTCATTTACACAGAGGCTGTGGCTGCTCTCAGGTTGCAGAGCTACCCTGGCAGAGGAAGGAGAGGGAGTAGCTGGCCCAAGAAATCTGAAGAGTTTCCTATGCCTGACATGACCAGGTTCCTCTTCCCCTGGATCCCACTGCTCACTGCCAGCTTCGCGGATCCCCAACCTCTGGCATCTCCATCCCAGGTGGCACTGCCATCCCACAGCAGGTGCCCAGCCCCTGTCAGCTGGGGAATGGTCTGGTTGCAGGGAGGGGGACACAGACTGAGGACACACCTGGTCACTGCGGGAAACTTCATAGCGCAGCGCGTTCACAAAGTGCTCGCAGTTCTGGCTGGTCACTGAATAGGGGATGTCCTTCCCCACCAACTTCTCTGCCTTCTGGACGATTTTGTTGGGTGGCAGTGGCTCATACTTGTCATCGTGCTTGTTATTGACCCGGTACTTGTCTCCTCCGGCCACCACGGACAGCAGCTCCTTCTTCACTATGGCTCTGTCAGCCGTGACGGACATGCTGCTGCTCAACCCAGCCCCTGCCACTTCACCTGTGGAAACAGTGCACTCAGGCTGGGCAGGGACACAGTGGCTCAGAGCTGGCCCTGAGCCAGACAGCTCACTGCCAAATGGGGAGAGTAAGTGGTTTTCAGAAAGTTTTGGCCTCCTCCCTTGATGGCGTCTTCGACCAGCCTCATTCCCCCTGGGGCGGCGTTGGAAGGCAGCAGTACACCAGGCCTGGCTCAGGTGGCTGTAAGGACTTCCTGCCTGCCCTGTACCTGGGAAATCTTGATGTCATGGGACCTGACTTGGGCAGGTCCTGGACTTACTCTATCATTAGATCCTTCCATGAGATTCATGTGGCAGATACAGAGTCCAGTGTTGGATGATGCAGAACTAAAATTAGAAAGTGAAAATGATTCCTTCATGTATACTATGAAGACCCTCACTGAACCCGTAGTTAGAGTCAATGGAACTCTGTGAGCACATGGCTTGTTTCTGTGGAAGGACCTATAGAGGAGGCAGATGGCAGCTGTGCACACTGGACAGACCAACGGGCAGGGCTTGTCTGGCAAATGCATCAATCGTATTTAACTGGGGGAGAGTTCTTGGAAAAGCCTGTCAACTTTGTAACAATGTGTCCAGGTTTTACCCTGGTTTAAAGCACAGTTGTTCAAAATGACATTGTGCCAATGCCAAGATGCTAAGAATAATCACGATACTAATAATACAGTTGGTGGTGGGTGATGGGACCTACTGGAATCCATCTCTCTCTCTCTCTCTCTCTCTCTCTCTCTCTCTCTCTCTCTCTCTCTCTCTCTCTCTCGTTGGATTATTCATTATTTGTGGTAATCAGATGTACAAAGATTTCAATCTAAGGATCTGGCAGCTACAGACTGGGATATCACTCACCCCTAATAACAACATATGACTTTGAAATGCCAAACAAATTTCACCTTGACATCATTTTGCATAAAATACTCCTCTGTAAGTGAGTTTTTCAAAAACTTCCAAAGTGGAGTATGAGGAGAAACTCTGGATGCCATTGTTTTTTTAGTACACTTTTCACTTAAGTGAGAGAGAGTCTCTGAAGTAGAAAAATCCCTGACCAATAATCCCATAAGGCCTCAGTAAAGTTCTAGTAATACATTAAATTCTCTGCCAGGAAGGCAGCCCAACACAAGCAGCTGAGCTTCAATATTCCATAACAAAAAGGTCCTCCATAGCCTAAATGCTCAACAGAAAGGAAGTGAAGCCTTTACTGAGGACAAACGCTGCTTCTAGGAAAATGAACCCAGGGTCGTAACCCAGAATGTTAAAGATCTAAGGGATGGATCTGGGTACTTTGTATGAGCAAAGAGATGTAATCAGTGAAAACAGATCCCAAATCAACTGGTTAACTCTGGGCTGCTGCAGACCTGGTTTGGAATGTTCTCTCCACACTTGGTATTATTCTCCACCTAGTTGCACTAATAACATTCCCCACATGAGGTGTGTTCTCAAGAGACATGAAGTTTGTCAGCAGCCACTTGCTCTTCAGATGATCTCTATGAGCACTAAGCCACCAAAACTGTACTCAGTTGAACCATGTGAAGGATCTGTCAGTCCTGGATTGCCATCTACAAAGTCCCCTGAAGGACAAACATCCAGGGATCCAGGGGACAGGGATCCAGGGATCAAGAGTAACCTTGGGGATTTTTAACAGAAATGGAAATAAGAACAAAGACGGAATGTAGACCAAAACCCCACAGTCAGGCATGGTGTGGGGGCACCTGCCTGTAATCTCAGACACCAGGGAGGCTGAGGCAGGAGGATGCCAGTCTGAGGCCAACTGATCAATGCAGTGAGACCCTGACTCAGAATAAATCTTAAAAAGAGCTGGGGGTGGGGCTCGGTGTTGGAGCACCCAGGTTCAGTCCTCAGGGCTGCAACCAACAAGAACAAAGGGCCCACAACATGCAGCCCTAACAGGGAACTGTGCTGATTCCCCACAGCCAGCTCTAAGCTCGACAGCCCTCCCTCTCCTGTGAGCAGGACCTGCTGTCCAGGGTTAGGCCCACCAGGGAGCCCAGGCAGCAGCACAGCCTAAGGAGGGTGGGCTCCTGGTGGCCAGACTCGGGGAGAATGTCCTCCTTTAATGACGCTGTCCACCCCGAGCTGTGACCACTGCTGTGAGCTGAGCTTCTGTCATCTTCCGTTCACAGTCTGGAGTGTGTGGACGGCGTAGGTGCCACAGACGCTCAGATCCTCTAACCTGCCTGTCTGCTCACACACCCAGGGGCTATCCACACCAGCTGTGCCTGGAGTCTGATGACTGGACAGTGACCCTCTGTGCAGGTGAGGGGGTTCAGCGCGCCCCTTAAAGCCAGGATGCTGCAGACAGAAGGGAGGCGGCCTCCGCACCCGCCAGGCCCTGCACCAGGTTTCCACGGCCTCCTTCATGTCACTCCCTCGTGGCCTGGGGACAGGAAGTCCTACCCTGCTCCTCTGAGGTGCCGCTGGGCTGAGTGAGGTGCAGCCACTCGTCCGGTCCCACAGTCAGGAGGCAGAGGGGCCGGGATTCCACACTGGTGCTGGGGAGGTGGAGGCCCACACCACTGCCCTTTGCACCTGCAGCCAGGTGTGAACCCTCGGAAGGAGTGACTCCTTCTGTTGTGTGAGCTGCCAGAACTCCACATACACAGGGTATTGGATCTTTGGAGGGATGCTTATCAACTACAGGGGGTTCACCTGGCACTGAGCCCCACTCTAAATGGACACAGGTCAATGTTCTGTCCCGAACTCACTGATGAGGAGGACTAGCAGGAGATACAGCCAGAAGGAGACAGCGAGATTCATTCAGTCAATTCCCACTGAGTGCCTGCTCTGCCAGCCGACTTGAGCACCATAACTGTGCCTGTGCTCATACTCCTGGTCTCAGCCCTGGAGTTTAACAGAGAAACCATGCTTACTTGGTGGAGCCAGATGGACCACATAGCCCTTTCCCACATAGATGGCCCAGTGCTCATAGCCAAAGCGAGAAATTTCAATTAGGTCTCCAACTTTTAGTTGTGTTCCACCCTGCAAGAGAAAAAGCAGGCACAGATTGAAGGTGGCCTTTCCCATGGAATGTTCTAGAACCTGACCTACTAGAAGCCCCAGCCCAGGTCTACAGAATCCCTCTGCTCATCACCTGTTGGAACCATGGTGGAGAGACCTCTCCTCACAAAGGTGGGAAGCCTCTCCATTGACCGTGGGCTTGCTAGTCTGGAAAGGTGCTCAAGGACAAGGAGGAGAAGGCAAGGTTGTCTTTAGGGACCATGGCAGCAGGTCTGCAGCACAGCAGTGTGGGCAGGCATGTGCACAAGCTGCAGAGAGCACATTCCATGCACAGAGCTTGTGTGTATCTGCAGGTGACCATGTGATTCCCAAGGAGTCTAAAAGGCCTCCTTAAGGACCACCAGTCATGGGCCTGGGTCTGAGTGATGCTAGTGAGTTCCAGAGTCCCATGTACAGAGCCCAGCATGCCAAACACTGGGGAACATGTGACCCCCCATTGTCCATCACTCCTTCAATAAGAACTACCACCACCCTCCTGGACAGATGAGAAGACTGGGTCTCAGGATGGTTAGGGAACCTGGCTAGAGATCAAAAGAGCCAGATGGAAACCGAGATCTCAGGGTTTCCAACATTTATGCCTGAACAATCCCAGGAGGGCCCCGAGGAGCTGGGGCAGCTGGAGTCTGGGCTCCAGGCAAAATCAGGCAAAGAAAGATAGGATGTGTTTGGGAGTCAGAGGGAGAGGGGTTCTCTTCTGAAGTTTGCATGAGTGATTTGTATTTCTGGCAAACTCTGAGGCAACCAGCACCCTCCCCAAACTCAACTGAGTCAGGCCTCTGGGCCCAGTGCCCCCTGCCAGGGAGTTGAGCTGCTGCAGAGAGAATGAGGATACCAGCTCCCTGGAAGTCTGGTGGGTGATAGCGTGGAATTTAAAGTCCTTGGCAACAAGGATCAAGAGTCATCGTGACCAAAGATGGGCTAATTTGAGCATCAAAATGATAATAACTTCCGGCAGTGCTCTAGAATGCCTGTAATCCCAGTGACTTGAGAGACTGGCAGGAGGTCACAAGTTTGAGACCAGCCTGGGCAACCGAAGGAGACATGGCCTCATTATGAAGTTTAAAAAGGCCAGAGGTAGCTCAGCGGTAGAGTACCTGCCTAGCATGCACAAGGTTCTGGTTTCAATCCCTAGTACTGAAAAAAAAAAAAAAAAAAAAAAAAGCACACATATAGTGAAACTGGTTCTAGTAAAGACATTTAAGGAAAGGGAAAGATTGAAGCGTGTCTAGATGAAGTGTCCTCAGGGAACCCAATACAAACTACAACAACATGCAAAGCTAGAAAGCAGCACTCACAGGCAGCTGTGTGCATGAGCCACCGCACAGACATGCACCTGGCAGAGCGCAGCCCCAGCTGCCCAAGGGAAGGAGAGGCCAGGGAGGCGCCATCCTTCATGCCCATGGCTTCGACTTGCTGTTGGTTTCTTTTTCCGTTATTTATTTTATTCTCTTTCCACAAGTTATTACTGGTGCATTACACGTGTACACACGATGGGTGTGCGCTGCCTGTACACACATGCTCCCAAGGTGCAGTGTGTTTTGGCCCATGTCACTCCCCAACACTCCCCTCACTCCCCTCCTCCCACCCCTGGTCCCTCTCCTCTGTGACCTCCCTTGGATTTTCTGATTTGGTTTCTTCAACAAGGAAAATATATTCACATATTATTGTGGGATTTATTAAATTAAAAACAGAACTACATCTCTGGAATCTAACCCCCCTTGCACACTCCCCTCTGATCTCAGCTGGAATATCAGTCCCTGCTTCCTCCTTCACAAGGTGATTCTTGCAGCCTGGTTTGGGCAAAGCAAAGCCTTCAGCCAGGTGTCAGGGGCTGCCAGCGCTCAGGGAACCCAAACCCACCTGCTGTGAGACCCAGAAGCCTCTGGGCTCTTAGACTCAGACCAGGGTTCCTTTCCTGCTGTGTGGGAGCCCCAGACCTGCAGACCACCTGCCCCCCACCTACCCTGTCCCTCCCTACCTGAGCTCTGGCCCACAAGGACAGCACCCATAATTCCTGCTAACAGACTGTCACTGTTGCTTTTAAAATGAAAGTTTAAAACCCTTTCTGGGGACTCACCGAAGCCATCCTTCTGTCCAGAAGTGTTGTGTGTTGCTGGCTAGATGTCCAGACTCCTTTTATTTAGCTTTGAGTTTCGTTTTCCCTTAATTCCACCTACCCAAGGCTTCAAGGAGGGGAAAACATAGATCAAAGTTCACATAAAAATTTTCATCTTCCAAGGAGTGCAGGTCACACTTCCAAGAGACAGTTAGACATGGAAACCAGCTGGAGGGGAGAGAGGTCAAACTCAGTGTGCATTTAGGAGGATGTGGTGGCATCTGTGGTCAGGGGAACATTCCAAAATCCCCATGATTCAGGGAGAGAGGAGAGAAAGTGAAACAAGCAAGTCCTGAGAACTGAAGAAAAATGACCACAGGTGTGTTGGTGGGGTTGGAAGGCAGGATGGAGGGTCAGAGCCAACAGGAGGGCTTCAAGGAGGGAGGGGACTGAGGATACCACACTCCCCACAATGAGGAGGAAACTTCCAGAGCAGGGGAACATTTCCACCCAGTATGATGCCAACCACGACCTGAAACAGGCCACCAGAGCCACATTCCCCACACACTGGAAAGCCAGGGAGCCTGCGTGGCCAGAAGTGTGGAAAGAAACCCTCCCTCCCTCTCCCCCAGGTCAGAGCACATTCACTGCAGCCCCACAGGAACCCCACCCTCACTGCCTGGGGAGAAGGGACTGCTTCTTTGAGGCACCAGGGTGCTACCCCACCCAAGTCCCAAATAAGTGTCTCTTCTGACACCCCTCATCGACGTCACATCCTGCTGTCAGGGGACAGCAAGGGGTGGGAGGGACTGGGAGGCAGCTCAGCAGGCTTGTGGGGGAAGGAGGGCCCAGCCCACGGCCCTCTTCAGGCTCCTGGGAAGAGAGATTTGGGGTGAGCACACAGGGGAACTGGAACCAAACGGGGAGACTCCTGTGCAGGATCCACAGTGTCCCTGCAGACCCTTTGCTCCCGCAGCCCACGCTGCTCCCGTGGACACTGGCCTGTCTCAGCATCTCCACAACAGGGTCCTGGGGGTTGCAGAGGGACCCTCCTCAAGGTCTTCCCTTCCTCAATCTGGCGGGAGAGAGTGGGGTGGGCTCAGCTAATTCCCTCATGTTCGCACTGACCAGATCCCTGTGGGCAGTCCCCTACCTGGCCACACAGGACATCATTGGGTGGCCGATCTTGAACCAGGTGATCTCAGTTCTCCATGGGTGCCAGCCACTTTCAGCAATGTCACAGCACCATCTCCTGAGCAGGAGGACTTGGTGGGCACTGCCTGTTGAAGAGATGGCAGGTGAGATGGGTCAGGGACCCCCTGGAGTGTGCAGGGCAGAGGCCAAGGAAAGGCCACAGTCCTCCAGCTGGGACTTGTAGCACTTCAACTAATCCAATGAGCTCAGAGTCAGAAACTCAGGCCCAGGAGCCACATGACAGGAGTCACCAACCAAGATGGGTCCAGCTGGAACGCTGCCTGTCCCCAGCTGGTCATGTGGCTGCTGAGCAGACCAGGGGCCAGGGTGCTCCCCCTGGGCAGAGAATGGGGACAGTCAGCTTTTGGGTTCACTAGGACACTGGTGTCAAAGTGTTCCAGATCCAGTACTTTGTGTTGATTAATCTTTTGAGATAGGATCCAGCTAAGTTGCCAAGGGCCGCCTCAAACTTGAGATCCTCCTGCCTCAGCCTCCTGAGTCACTGGAACCACAGTCGCGCACCACCATGTGCAGCTGTGCTAGTTTGCACTTTGAAAGCTTTAATAAAAATTCAAGGATTATAAGTAAGTGGATTTTCCGTGGGGGACGATGATTTCTTTAGCAGTGGACATCTCCTTTCTGTGTCCATGGGGCTTGATTGGAGGTCTTGGGCTGGGGACGGAGG
Source organism: Sciurus carolinensis (assembly GCF_902686445.1). Lineage (NCBI taxonomy): Eukaryota > Metazoa > Chordata > Mammalia > Rodentia > Sciuridae > Sciurus > Sciurus carolinensis. The sequence continues at coordinate 11,913,714 of NC_062223.1, forward strand.
TACTGAGTGGCGTGCGAGGTGTGTCTGGGCCTTGGGGCCCTTGGCTCGCCCTCAGTCCACGTTCAGCCCGACTCTGGGCTTCTGGCTGCTGAGCTGATTCTCCCTTTCCTGCCTCTCTGTGAGGACAGCGGGGATGTCTCCAAGCCCCAGGGGACACCTCTGTCCCTCTTCTTCCTTCCACAAGCTTCTCCTCCCGGTTCCGGATGATTCTCACCTCATTGTGTGATCCTCGCTTTTCTGTGTTGGAGAAGTTCTCAGCAGGGTTGAATCCCCTCCTCATGGAAATCAGAAAAGGAAGAAGCCAGCTTCCTCTCATGATTGGAAGTGGAACTGTTCCTGGAAGACCTCTTTTACCATTTGGAAAGGGGAAGTGGTGGGGCTCTATTTCCTGTCCCCAGGGACATCTCCTGCCCTTTGTCCTCATGGAGCCAGAGGCTCAGCCTCAGAGCTCAGCTCTTTCTCTTCCCAGTGCCCTGGCCATGACCATGGGCAACTGGAGATGGAAGGAAATTCCCTCCGCTGTCTCTGCCCTTGCTGTGGCTTGACGGACACGCTGCCTCTGCTGAGGTGCAGGAGGGGTGGGGCAGGAGGCCTGGCTGCAGCCCAGGGCACGTCAGGGCCTGGGGTGGATGTTGGAGGCACAGGGAGGGAGGCCCAGCACTCGGGGTTTTCCTCCTGGAGGCTGAGGGAGCTGAGACAGGCACAGGGAATTGGGGCTGCGGGGCTGAGCGAAGAGGAGTGCGGGGCAGGTGGAGGTTGCAGGAGGACCCTCCATGCTACTGGGGAGCCTGCCATGAGGGCTGGGAGGAGATCGCATCCATCAGGGAGGCAGAAGGAGGGAGGAGGAAGAAAGAAGGCATTGATTCCTGACGCTGGGGGCCCTGGGCGGAAAGCCCAGAGGGAGGGAAGAGGGGGAACAGGAGCAGAGCGGCCCTGGGTGACTCCTGAGGGTGGTGCCAGAGGAGGACCTGCTCAGCCTCTGCACACAGTGACCGCGAGCACATCAGCCACCTCTCCGAGTCCCAGTCTCTGCAAGTCCCTGGGAGAGTCCACCCCTCTTCCTCCAGTTGGCAGGTGGATGGGACCATGGGAGGGAGAGCCCCTGAATCAGGCGCTACATCTCTGGGGACAACAGTGTGACTCCTCAGGTTCCTGACCCTGGCCGACCTCCTGTTGGGTGACGTGAGAGTCTTTCAATGTGCACGAGCCAGGTATCAGCTACCAGAGGAGGGCATCCTGAGGCCACCCAGAGTCCCTGGCTCACATTAAGACCCCAGCACAGAGTGACACTCACAGCTGAGGTTTAGTAGAGCAAAGGCCACAAAGCCAGATGGGGAAAGGCCCGTGGGGGGACTCCTGAGGAAGCCAGGCGCCAGCTTCCAGGAGCCTCTGCAGTGGGTTCACACGGGACCCTGGATTCCCTCATCAGTGAGTTGTGACATCTCGTGGGCAGCGTTTCTACCCGAGAGGATCCCGAGCGTGCAAGTCCAGGGTCCCAGTCCCGGGAGAGTCGGGTAGTTGCTCCCTGCTGTGCTGAAGCTCTGGACTCCCAGAAGGCAGGCGGCATTGATACATACATATTATACAGAAAAATTATATAAAAGTACACATGTATATATATAATTAATATATTTTTTGGCACCGGGGATTGAACTCAGGGGCACTCAACCACTGAGGCAATCCCGAGTCCTATTTTGTATTTCATTTAGAGACAGGGTCTCACTGAGTTGCTTAGAACCTCCCTTTTCCTGAGGCTGGCTTTGAACTCCAGATCCTCCTGCCTCCGCCTCCGGAGCCACTGGGATAACAGGTGTGCACCCCTTTGGGCAGCTGTGCTATTTTGATTTTGAAAACTTGGATAATGACTCTGCTCTTACAGAAGTGTGAGTTTTCCCTGGAAGTCAATGGGTTCTTTTCAAGTGCACATCTCCTCTCTGTGTCCATGGGGCTTGATTACGGGTCTTGGGCTGGGGAGGGGAGACACTTTGCCTTGCCCGCTGCTGGGATGAGGGTTTGGATCCTTCCAAGTCGCAGACAGCATCGCCTAGCTCCCTCCTCTTCCCTGCGTGGTCTTCTCCTCCCAGTTCAAGGTGATTCTTGCCTCACTCTTGTGCTCCATGAAGTACGAGGTCCCAGCAACCTTCATTTTCTGTGTCAGGGACTTTCTAGGCACGGGTGAATTCAGCGCATGGTGTTCAGCTGAAAAGGAGCAAGTGAGTTCCTGCAGTTGTTGGAAATGGAACAGATCCTGGAAACCACGTGTCTGTATCCAGATGAGGGAGGCTCTAGAAGGGCGTTGCTCTGACCCGGTGACCACACCCTGCCCTGTGTCCTCATCTAGGCAGAGGTCCAAGCTCAGTGGCCTAGCCGTGACCTTGGACATGTGAAGACGGAATGAAAATCCTGCTTTCCCAGATGGAGACTGTCTATTTCCACGTTCAGACCTGACTGAGGTGACCACCTGGACTGAGAAGCAGGAAGAGATGGAGAGGGGTCTGGCCCTGGGGACCCTCCATTCTTCTCCTGTGTTCATCTCCTCTGCCCCATTCCAGGCCTGGTTTTGGCAGGGTCCTGGTGTTGACAGGAAGGAGGGGTGGGCACACAGGACCCCGCTCCTGAGCTCACAGTGCAGAGGGGCCCACATAGGTAGAGGGACTATAGACCCACATGCTGCTTACAGGGAGAGGGGAGGTCCCAGGACCTGGTACCTGGAGAGCCAGGCAGGGCAGGTTGTGGGGGTGGGACACAGACCTGCTCCTCAGCAGAGGCCAGACAGGTGCCATGGGGAGAGCAACAGCACGTGCTCCAGTGGTTCTGGACTGAGCAGAGCCAAGAGAAGGTGAGGATGGAGAGGAAGCACCCATCAGGAAGGAATTTGGCTAGAGGCCATTTGTGTTATTTTCTGGTAAAAATTTTTCTACATCTTACCCATGTCCTGAGACTCTGCAGGAAGGTAATTTAAGGGTGATGGGCTAATTAATTTAGTGGAGGAAATTTCAAGGCAGCACAGCATTCAGTCAGGGGCATGGATATTGCTGGCAGCTTTAACTAGGTGTACTGTGAGATTCAGGAGATTTCAAAAGCAGAGAGAGATTTTAAAACTTACAAGTTGACCAGAAAAGTGTTTGTAAAACTGGGGCCAATAAAGTGGTTGTCAAAGAGATTATAGGCACTAAAGAGATGCTACATACTTCACATAGAGACAATAGGAAAGATACCTGACGGGCATCTCAGGAATTGGCAAGATGGCATTCACTGCAGGCTCAAGGGCTGAGGAGGTGTGAGAAATAACCATCCACTAGTCCATTTTCAGAATACAGTATTTAGCTTTAAGTGTAAAATGCCTTGAGGTAAGAAAGGCAGCTGGAGGGGCCACCAGAGTGGAAAGTGACAAGCAGTTAACACCAGAGTGTACACATTGGTAGCTCCTTGACAAACAGGAGGTGAGAAGGAAGGAACCTGACCTGTAGCAGGTCAGGGGTCCAGTCTTTGTTTTGGTCCTGTTCCTTCTTTCTGGGTCTCTCTTCCTCCCCTTTGGGATGAGGATGCTTACTCTGTGCTCTGTATGTTGGATCAACGGAACTTGCTTTTGATTTTTACAGGGACTCACAACAGAGATAAAGTGTGTGCATGCCAGAAGGCACTGGATCCAAGGGAGTTTTCCCTCCTCAAGAGAACGAAGGGCCGTAGGGACAACTACAGGAATATTTCTTTGAATACCCAGGAGGGACAATAAGACGGAGGTGATGTTGGGGAAGATTGTGCACCCGTGGCACTTAGCCAGGGAGGAGCCAGGGAGGGATCTTGAGCTCTGGGGGATAAAACGCTGGTTGCGCCCAATCTGTGAATCCCTGAGCACCAGGCACCCGATCTTGCAAGACTGTCATTAAAGTCCAGCCTAGCTTTTTGCTGTTCTGGAGTCTCTTAGTCCATTCTTTGGGCTTGGACAGGTGAGCGTGTTTCTCACAAAAGGAAATTCCTTAGAGAAGAAACATGAGGGTGCCCTGCATGCACGGGGTGCCTAGAAAGCTGAAGTTTCGCTGTCGTCAGTCACCAGGCCCTTAGAGGCTGCTGCAGCCGTGAGCTCAGGACCTCAGCCACTGCACAATCCTAGCCTCATCCTCGTGGTGCTACTTCTGCAGAAATTCAAGAGGCTGGCGTTCAGGGGTCATGGAGGTTTCCACAGAGATTTCAGAGGAAGGCCTGGGAGACAGGAAAAGTACCGCAGGCGGCCTCTGAGAGGTTGGTATGTGAAAGTGAAACCGAAGCTGGGATGGAAACCCCAGGGATTAACAGTCCCATGGGCTGCTGCCGAGAAATGATGTCCTGCAGACCCAGTGAAATAGCCTAAGGAGCTGGTGCTCCTCCAAGTTGCTTTTGTCAGATATTTTGATCTCAGCAATGCCAAGCTGCCTGAAACAGACCCCAAGAGGTTTGGGATGCCAGGCTAAAGAAAGCTCGTGTGTGCTGCCACCAGGCAGGCCAAAGGGGCAGGGTCGCTCAAGCCTCATGTTGTGAACATATCGCCACCGCGCACTGGAGGTGCCGTATGTGGAGTTGCAAGACCTGTCTGCCCAGCTGGGTCTCAGTCTTGTTCTGGTCCTGTTCCTTCTTTCTGGGTCTCCATTCCTCCTCTTTGGGATGAGAATGTTTACTCGGTGCCTCTGTATGTTGGATATGTGGAACTTGCTTTTGATTTTTTACAGGGGCTCACGACCAAGAGTTTGCCTTCAGTCTCAGAGGAGACTTTGGACTTGGACTTTTGGGCAATTCTGGGACGGAAAAGACTATGGGACCCTTGGAGATTGACTAAATGCATTTTGCGCTGTGAGATGGATGTGCACTTTTGGGGCCTGGGGTAAAATGTTATGGCTTGATTTAAGGGGTTCCTCAAAAGCTTCTCTATCAATGCAGGAATATTCAGAGATGAAATGATTGGCTTGTGATTGCTGTAACCTAATCAGTCTGTTCTAGTTTAAGTGAACTGAGTGGTAAGTGTAGACAGGTGGGGCATGGTGGAGCAGGTGGGTCATTGGGGGTGTGCCTTGGAAAGGGTGCTCTTTCCTGCAACCCCCTTCTCCCTGCTCTCTCTGCTTGGTGGCTGCCATGAATGGAACTGCACTCTTCCACCAGGACCTTCTACCATGATGTCCTGCCTCACCTTGGGCCCAGAACAATGGAGTCAGCCCACCATAGACTAAACCTCTGAACTATAGCCAAAATGGGTGGTTCCTCCTCTAAGTTGTTTTGTCAGATATTTAGGTCACAACAATATAAAGTTGGCTAAAAGTTCGACATGCCAGGATTGTGGAACATCTGCCTAGGAAAGCTGCAGGCAGTGAGCAGAGCCAGGACAAGTGAGAGCCTATGTGGTCTGCAGCAGGCAAGGACTGTAGCTGCCAAAGCCCTTTCCAGTGCATATCTTCCCACAGTATGCTGCAGATGCTGAACATGGAGCCTCAGGATTTAATGTTGCCCTGCTGGGTTTCCATCTTGCTTTGGTACCATTCCTTCTTCTTAGGCTACTACTATTCCTGTCTTTTGGAATGGGAGCATTCACTTTGTACCATTGTATGTTAGAAGTATGTAACTTAATTTTTTATTTTTATAGGAGCATAACAGCTAGGAGTTTATTTTTGGTCTCAGAGGATATCGCGCCTCCTCTGGCCGCAGAGAGAGACACAACAAATGTCTGAAGCTTTGGAAGTTTATTGTGCACAGTCCCTCTCCTACGCTTCTCTTACTCCTAGCTTCTGCGCACTCCCAGCTTCCCTTCTCCCAGCTTCTTCCAGCTCCCGCGTACTCCCAGCTTCCAGCTTGGCTTCAACCTCCGCCTTCGCCGCTCTTCCGCTTCTTCCTCTTCTTCAGCCCCCGCTGCTTCTGTCGCTTCTGCCGCTTCAGACCCCCTACTCTCCCACCCACCAGGCTTATATACACTTCAACCAATCAGGGGAGAGTACACGAGATAAACGCGGACAGCTGCAAGCATAGGATGGGTACACGAGGGGGGCATGCTCTAGTCACATCGTTAACTAGCCAATCATTGGAATTCGCTGGTTGTTTACTGTATAGCTGGCCGCTTTTGGCTCAGCGTCAGGCGCCATCTTGACCATGCCTAAGGCTGGGGGTCTCAGAAACCCCGACATATCCCCCTTCTTTACTATTAAACTAAGGCTCGGGACCGTGTCTGTCTTAGGCTGAGTGGTCAGCATATGTCCTTACCCGTCATCAGAGCCTGCAGAGCATGCTGCAGCTCCTGTCTTAGGTTGGTACACAGCCACCTCCTTCATTACCCGTCTTTGACTACTGGTGCAGCATCAAGAGCCATACTAATGGGGGCTGTCGGCCTTTAGGGCGGTCATGGCCTGATGAAAGATAATTTGATCTCTCTATTGGCTAGCTCGTAGATGCATGCCAAAACGAATGAAGAGAAGGAGGCCAAGGCAGAGGAATACCACCATAGCTCCTAAGCTTGCCCGCTGTTTGACAAATCTATAAACAGAAGAAAAACCATATAGCCATATTAAATACAGAAACAATATACATCCCAATGGAGTTACAATATGGGCAACACAAAACAGCTCTCAGAGAATAAACGCATCCCAGTCCCAAAAGTTCTTGCAAGGTATCCACTTGTTCTTATAATGAGTTCATACTCTGATAGAGTCTCTGTGGTCTGCAAGGCTGCAGCTGCATTCTCGGCCAAATGATCGTTGTTGTGGTTGTGTCAATGCTGCTACTGCAAGGACTGTGGTGGCAATGATCACGGCTGTTGCAATGTCAAAGCCTCTCCTGCTTCTCGACAATAGCACTGGCAATTCTACATCTGCAACAGAAACTAGGACTGGTAGGAAGATAGAAATGTGCAAATTGCACAGGTGGCAAAAGAACCATTCCAGTATTGTGAGAGATAGCACACGATTAGTGAACAGTTAAGAGGTGTTATTAGAAATGTTAGTTGGTAGAAACATAAAAAGGGAGGAAATACACAAGCTGACGTGGGAGGAAAAGCAATATTACAGCTAGGGTCAGCAGAACGAGTTGCTCTACTCTGGATCTGATTTGTAGTATGATTCCAACGGCAAAGTGCAGAAATTCCTCCTGTTAAAGCAAAGAAAGGCTAGAAATATCCTTGTTTCCAAAAACAGCACGACCTGAAAAATCATCAGTAGAATTGACAGACTTGTAGAGGAATTGGTGAAAAGCAAGAAAAGGAAGGATAAAAAAATGTGTTAGTTAGAAATGAAAAATATGGCCAGGCTAACAATGGCCCATAGGTTCCGGGTTTGCCTTTCCGTCTGAGTTTTTGTTATTGGAGGAAGGCTCAGGCTCGCCATTGCGAGGAGGAGCAGCATCACTTGCATGCTGTAAAACTCTGATTAGCCTTTCTGGAATCCAGACTGGAGTCTGTTGATCCTGTGGGAAAATACAAACAGACCCTCGGACCCAACGAAGGACTGGATCCGGTCCTTTCCAACAACCTGTCAGGATATCTTTCCATTTTGCCCATACTTGAGGAGTATTATGGGGATTATAATGTCGATCAGCTGCAGAATGGCCGTCCCTATCCAGAGTTAAGAAATTTAGAATGAAAAGAACTAAATTAAGTTTATCTTTAGGAGACTTATAGGAGGCTCCTATTCCCCCTTTTTGTTTATTTAAACAATTTTTTAAAGTAAGGTGTGCTCTTTCCACAATGCCCTGTCCCTGAGGATTATAGGGGATGCCAGTGACTGATTGGATGTTAAATGTTTGTAAAAACAACCGGAAGCTTTTGGAAGTATAAGCAGGACCATTATCTGTTTTAATAACTTTAGGTATGCCCCAGCCAGCAAATGCTTGTAGGCAGTGTTGAATGACATCTTTTACCTTTTCTCCAGAATGAGCGGAAGCCATAATGACCCCTGAAGCAGTGTCTACTGACACATGTAAATACTTAACAGTACCAAATTCAGAAATATGGGTTACATCCATCTGCCAAATATGACCAGGCAGCAGTCCCCTGGGGTTAACTCCAAAGGATTGTACTGGGATTAAAGGAGCACAATGTTGACAATTTTTTACTATTTGTCGAGCCATACATTTAGATATAGGAAATTTTCTGCTCAAAGTAGTGGAATTTACATGAAATTTTTCATGAAAGAGTTTTGCTTGTTCCTCTATGGAAAAAAACAAAGATCGATTTGGTGGCCATATCTACCAAGTCATTAGCATTGGCCAAAGGTCCTGGTAAATTAGAATGAGCTCTAATATGTCCTACATAGAATAGATGTTTACGCTGTAGGATAAGATTTTGTAGCGTAGTAAAATAAGAAGCTACCGTGGACATGGAAGAAATATGGGGTACCGTTTCAAGAACCTGTAAAGCGTTAACGATATATAAGCTATCAGATAGAAGATTGAATGGCTGATTATCTGCTAATTTAAAAGCTAATATTACAGCTGCAAGTTCAGTAACCTGTGTGGAGTTGGGTGGAACTATTATGGTGTGAAGTTGTTTACCGATAAGTACTGCACCTACTCCATTTTTGGAGCCATCAGTAAAAATGGTTACACAGTCTTTAAGAGGCTGGACACTAGTCACTTTTGGAAAAACTATGGGAGTATTTTTACAGAATTGAATCCAGGGATGTTGGGGATAATGGTTATCGAACTGAGCTGAAGTGGAACAATATAATACTGACCAATCATCATCATTATTAATTAGCCATTTAATTTGCTGAGTGGAATAAGGAGTTATAATAATAGACGGATGGATTCCAAAAACAGTAATGCAAGATTCTACTCCCTTGAATATTACCTGAGCAATAGCTTGGGGATATGATTGCAATGTTTTAGCCGGAGAGCTAGGGAGATTTATACTTTGCAGAGGTCCTCCTTGCCAAACTATGCCAAAAGGGGTATGCTTCTCTGAGATTATGATTAAACTTAATGGTTGAGTAGGATCACAACGATCAACGTAACACTGCTGAAGTCTATTCTCTACTAGCTGTAAGGATATCCGTGCTTCGGGAGTAAGTTTCCTAGGGGAATTCAAGTCAGGATTATCTTTTAATATATCGAATAAAGGTTTTAATTCCCCTGTGGATAATTTTAAATAGGATCTGATCCAGTTAATGTCACCTAAGAGTTTCTGAAAATCGTTCAAGGTATTCAATTGATCTGTCCTGATGGTCAACCTTGTTGGTCTGACTGTAGTAGCAGTGAGCCTTGTACCCAGATATTCTTGGATCTCCTCTAATTGTAATTTTTCAGGGGCTATCGTTAGTCCTCTCTTTTCTAATGCTTGAGTTATAAATTGTAATGCTTCTAACAAAACTTCTTTTTCTGGATGGCAAATAAGTATGTCATCCATATAATGATAAATCAACAATCTCTTAAACTTTTGTCTAGTAGTTGTTAACGCTTTATCTACGTATATTTGACATATAGTAGGACTGTTAGCCATACCTTGAGGCAATACGGTCCATTCGAATCTCTGGTCAGGCTGAGTGTGATTAAGAGAGGGCAAAGTAAAAGCAAATCTCCAACAATCATTTTTGTGTAAGGGTATAGAGAAAAAGCAATCTTTTAAATCCAGAATAATAGTAGGCCAATTTTTTGGTAGTGCAGTGACAAGAGGGAGTCCACATTGGATGGGTCCCATAGGGTACATTTGTTCGTTTATGGCTCTTAAATCATGTAATAACCTCCATTTTCCTGATTTTTTCTTTGTTAAGAATATTGGAGTATTCCAAGGAGAGGTAGAATGTTGTAAATGACCTGCTTGTACCTGCTCTTGTACTAACTTATGAGCTGCCTCTAGCTTTTCTTTTGTTAGGGGCCACTGTGGAATCCAGCGAGGCTTATCATCTTTCCATATTATAGGGATTGATGGTTTATCAGTGGCCCCTAGGAAAAACCCAATCCATGAGAATCATTTTTTGGTGGAAGTAAAGGCAGTGGTTGGGTAGATCCTTGACTATGTCTTCCTAATCCTTTTTTATCATCATAGTTCATATTTTGTAACATATTTCTTACAGGAGTCCCTTGGTAAATCTGATCAGTGGTGAGTTTCATATCCATTTGCTGCAGGACGTCTCGTCCCCATAGGCTAATAGGAACATTACAGACATATGGCTGAAATATTCCTGTGTGTCCCTCTGTATCTTTCCACGATAATGAGGAAGAACTTTGATTGGGGCTTTCTGCTACTCCTAAGCCTCTCAAGCTCTGAGCCGCTGTGATCAATGGCCAGTGCTTTGGCCAGACTATTGCGCTAATAATACTTTTGTCTGCTCCCGTATCTAATAAACCTGTAAATTCCATATTTCCCACTTTTAATTTTAGGAGGGGCCTCTGTCCCATATCCATAGTAAGGTTTATTAAAGTGGTTCCTGTTGATCCAAAACCTCCTTGTCTTTTATTTGTATTTTCACTGGGCCACAAGGAATGTTGACTGGGCAATATAAGCATTTGTGCAATGCGATCCCCTGGAGAGATGACCGTAATTCCTTTTGGTGAAGAGACCAAGGCTTTTATTTGTCCAGTGAAATCAGGATCAATAACCCCTGGGTGTACTATAAGTCCTTTTAGTGTTGAGGAACCTCTACCTAGTAATAGTCCTACACTGTTCTGTGGGATTTTTTCATGCCAATCAGTATCAATCATCTGCACCCCCATATCTGGGGTTAGTATGAGTCTGGAGGTGGCACAGATGTCCAATCCGGCACTTCCTGAGGTGGCTCTGCGCTCCCCTTCTCTGTGGGAGGATACCACCATCGGGGAACTTGTTGAATTACCCCGTATATTTGTTGCGGGCCCCGGGGAGGGCCCTGTCTCCCGTCCTTTTGAAGTTTAGGATTCAACCCTAGGAAATTATCCTCCCTATCTCCAACAGGCTGACAGGCACTACTCCAATGACTTCCTCTTCTGCATCTTGGACATAGCCCTGGGGCATAAGGTGTGACAGGTTTTACTATAGTTATCTCTTATCTTTTGTTAGGGCATTATCTCCTTGCTGCTGATTTTGTGCATCTATTGAAGCGTATTGGCCTTCTCCTATTAATATCTCAACATTTCTATTGGGAAACCTTGCCACTATGTTTCTGCAAGCAGTTTCAACAGCTATTTCTTGCCACTGAGCTTCTCCAATTAGACATTGTCCTCCAGATAACACTGCTCTGCATAGCTGTCTCCAATAGTCTTAACTGCCTCTTTAAAGTTTTTCTAATGGTTGATGGTATCTCCATTTGCTCCTCAAATACGGGCAGGTTCTACAAATTTTGAAGCTCTTTTTATTAGGCTTAGGTTTCTCCTACCTTTTCCCCTTGTTCTTAAGTTTTCACTACCACTTGGTTATTCCTTTTGGGGGTTCTTTATGTTAGACTTAGTTCCCTTTTTTCCCTTGTTCTTAGATTTTTTGAGCAATTATTTTCTAGGTCACCACCACTCAATCTTTCCTCACTTTATTCTCTTTAAGAGTTCTTTTCTGTTGCTATTAGATCCTGTTCATGAAGATCCCCCTTGTGGCACACTGAGCAGCTTTTCTTCTATAAACCCTGGGCTTATTTCTACTAGGGTTTGAACATATAATCATACAGTGGTTTCCTTATTTTCTAGTCCTTCCCCAGTGTTTCTCCCTGAGGGGTTGTTGCATTCTGAATAATGGCGTCTCATGGTTTTTTAATAGTTACCTGAGGGGTTGATGCATTCAGACCCCATTGTTACTAATTTGAATAGCTTTAGTTATGGTTATTACAATAACAAACAGTAGCCTAGCTGCCAGGAGCAACAAAATTACTGAAGGGAAAACTATCAAGTGCGCATTAGAATTTTTATAGCGGCTTTTCACGTACTACCTAGTTGGACCGCTTCAAACGTGTTTCTACTTTCACTTTAATTAGACCGCGTTCCACGCGTCAGGACCGCTGATGGCGTGTCCCGATACCCCCCGACCCGCGTTCTACGCGTCAGGATCCCGATACCCTTCAACCCGCGTTCTACGCGTCAGGACCGCTGATGGCGCGTCCCGATACCCGCGTTCTACGCGTCAGGATCCCGATACCTTTCAACCGGACCGCACTCCGAGTGTCCCCAGGACCGCCAATGGCGCATCCTGACACCCTTTAACTTTTTTATAACCGGTTTAACTTGTATACAAAAAAAATTTTTTCAAATATCTTACCTCGTTTTCTTTTATAAGGCCTTCATCTTTCCTTCATGTCCCGGGTTTCGGCACCAGTTATCGCGCCTCCTCTGGCCGCAGAGAGAGACACGACAAATGTCTGAAGCTTTGGAAGTTTATTGTGCACAGTTCCTCTCCTACGCTTCTCTTACCCCTAGCTTCTGCGCACTCCCAGCTTCCCTTCTCCCAGCTTCTTCCAGCTCCCGCGTACTCCCAGCTTCCAGCTTGGCTTCAACCTCCGCCTTCGCGGCTTCTTCCGCTTCTTCCTCTTCTTCAGCCCCCGCTGCTTCTGCCGCTTCTGCCGCTTCAGACCCCCTACTCTCCCACCCACCAGGCTTATATACACTTCAACCAATCAGGGGAGAGTACACGAGATAAACGCGGACAGCTGCAAGCATAGGATGGGTACACGAGGGGGGCATGCTCTAGTCACATCGTTAACTAGCCAATCATTGGAATTCGCTGGTTGTTTACTGTATAGCTGGCCGCTTTTGGCTCAGCGTCAGGCGCCATCTTGACCATGCCTAAGGCTGGGGGTCTCAGAAACCCCGACAAGAGGAGACTTTGGACTTGGACTTTTGAGGCATGCTGGAACTGTGGAGATTTTGGTGACTCTTAGAAGTGAAATAAATTTGCAATTTAAGATGGATCTGGGCCTTTCAGGGCTAGGGGCTTAATCCTGTGGTTTGGATATGAAGTATCCTTCCAAAACTCATGGGTTGAAGTTTTGTGCCTCAACACAGCAATGTTCAGAGGTGGAACTCTGGGGATGTGATTAGATTTTGAGAGTTATGTATTCCCCATCACGTGAAGGCCTCTCATCCACCCCATGAATCAGGCCCGGTTCCTGCAGGTGCTGTGGTGTAGCAATAACAGGCAGAGAGTTAGAAACAGCTGGGGTTTGAATCCAGTTCTGCCACTTCTTAGCAGTGTGTTTTAGGGCAGCCAAGTTGGAGGGCTGTGGAGGGGTAAGAATGGCAGCTGGACACAGATCTCACGTAAAAATATTCCCAGCCTATTGACATAGGTCCATGAGACCCACACACCCCTGCCCAGTTCTCTCTGGGAGCTCAATAAAAATGTCATGCTTCTGGTATCCCCCAACTCTCTCAGGTTTCTCGGGCTTCAGGAGCTATTTCTAGGGTAACTCTCAGAGTTGAGGAAGCCCACATCAGAGTTGACCAGTCCCTCTGAGGTCCTGGATCCACCCTTCCTCTGCACTTGGGAAACTGAGGCCAGAGTGGGAAGTGACCTCCCCAAGACCCTCTGTGGATTAGAAGACCTGGGGTTTGAAAACAGACGTCCTGACTCCCAGCCCACAGGTCTCCAAGAGAACATGTTTACATCACTCATGGTGATTCACCCCTCTGCTACCCAGCCCACCTGCTCCACACAGCACCCCACCCCCCAAAGGAGACAGATCATGCACACAGGGTCTCAACTGCTCACGGTGGGACTTGCTGTATCCCAGATGGGTGACAAACTGCTCACAGTTCTGAAGCCAGAATTGGGGACAGGCAGTTAGTGTAGAAATAGGGGATCTGGTCAGATCGAGGAAAAGGAGACCATGAAAGCCATCTGCCTCTAGAAGTTGGAAACTGTCCCTGGAAGAATGGAATGTCAAGGATCTCTGGAGCCCATTGATTGTCGAATTTACCTTCTCTTCAGGGGCTACAGGCAGGGAGCTGTTAATTAATGCCCCCTGGGCCCTTGCCTGCCTGAATCACTTTAGCCCTCCCCTGCCCCATCCGCTTCTCACTTTTTTCTTCTCACCTGCAAAACCAGGCCTAGTCAGGTAGGCAGGAAGGAGAGATAAGGGGGGAGAGAACTGGAGAACAAGAGAGACCTTAACCTATAAAAGATGTAGGGCATGCTCACTTCTTGGGACTTTAGAACATCAGCCATGGCCCCCTTCTACCCCTCGGGAGAATTCTGTGTTATTACCTTTAAATAAAACCTGCTTAATATGCTAGCCTTGGCGTGCTTCTCTAGTGTTCAGAGTTCAACATTAGAGGGAGCAGAACTTGTCACCAGTAAACGGCCGTATCAGTTCCAGCCAAGAAGAAAGAAGGACAGAGGAATCTGCTGCTGAGTTTTTGGGTTTGCTGTTTCACCAGTGTGAGTGCAGGACCCTGTTTCCCCTTAATGAGATGTGAGAATTGTCTCAACTCAGCAGACTCGTGATTGTCAGTGGAGGCCACAGTAGTCCACCATGTGCAGGTCCATCATTTATGCATTCAGTCCCCTCTTGCTGGTCACTTAGGGCCAACCTAGGTGCCCTTCAACAGATGAATGGATAAAGAAAAGGTGGTGTATATACACAATGCAATATTACTCAGCCATAAAGAAGAATGAAATTATGGCATTTGCTGGTAAATAGATGGAACTGGAGATTATCATGCTAAGTGAAATAAGCCAATCCCAGAAAACCAAAAAAAACCCAAATGTTCTCTCTGATATGTGGATGCTGACTCACAAGAGGAGGAGGAGGAGAGGGAGGAGTGGAAGTTCACCTGATTGGTTAGCAGGGAGTTGGGGGAAAGGGTAGGAGGATGGGAATGGTAAGACAGTAGAACGAATCGGACATAACTTTCCTGCGTTCATATATGAATCCATGACCATTGTAAATCCAAAATATGTGCAACCAGAAGATTGGGAAATTGTACTCCATGTATGTATGATATGTCAAAATACCATGTATTGTCATGTACAAATACAACAACAAATAAAAATAAAAATAACAAGCAATTTAAAAGGTCTTCAAACAGAAAGCCCAGGATCAGATGGATTCTCAGCTGAATACCTGACCTTTAAAGAAGAACTAATGCCAATATTTCTCAAATTATTTCATGAAATAGAAAGGGGTGGAACACTTCAAAATTCATTCTATGTAACCAGTATCACCCCAATACAAAAATCAGAAAAGGACACACCAATGCAAGAATACTATAGATCAATAACCCTAGACAATTTAGAGGTAAAAATCCTTGATAAAATATTAGCAAACCACATTAAAAAATGCACTAAAAAGATTATATACCATAATGAATTTGGAATCATCCAGAGATGTAAGGATGTTTCAACATATGCAAATGAACAAATTACTTCACCACATAAACAGATATAAGGACAAAAATCACGTAGTCATCTCAACAGATGTAGAGAGAAACTTGGACAAAATTCAGCACCTGTTCATGGTAAAACAAACAAACAAAAAACCAAAACCAAAACCAAAACAAAACAAAACACCAAAGAGAGTAGGAATAGAAGGGCCTTACCCCAAATCATAAAGGCTACACATGACAAAACCCAAGCCAGCATCATAGTGGGGAAAACTGAAAACATTTCCTTTAAATCAGGAAAGGTGAAGGATGCTCTTACTACTTCTGCTTGACAGAGTCCTGGGAATTCCAACCCCAGGATATAGACAACAAAAGGAAATAAAAGGGATAAAAATAGGAAAGGAAGGAATCAAATTATCACTGCTTGCAGACGATATAATCCTAGACTTAGAAAATCGACTTCGCTGAAGGAGCCAATGCCCCGTTCCCTGTTCTGGAGGACACGGGAATCCGCTGCCCTTGCTCCAAGGGACAGATACCTGCACAGCCTGGTCTAGCAGTTCCTGGAAGGGGTCCCCCACTCCAGGTTCCCGTGTTCATGGGGCCTTCAGTGGTTCTCACTCTGTGATTCACAGATATTCTGAAAGCTGCATTTTCAACTGTACTTACAGGGGGTAGTCAGATGGACCACATAACCATTTCCAACATAGATGACCCAGTGCTGATAGCCAACCCTGAAAAGCTCAATCGATTGTCCAGGTTTGACCTGAAAGAGAAAAACCAGAGAAAGTTAGACAGGCTCCCAGGCACCTGTGGAACCCTCCCTGGGGACCTGAAGTTCACCTGAGGGTTCTTCCTTGCTCATGTTCATCACCTGGTAAGAACATGTGAAGGGGGGAGCAACTGTGACCCTCGGGGTCCCCAGCCCCAATGTCACCTTGTAAGGCTCCCCTCCAGGGGGGAACTGCAGTGTGGAAGTCTGGAAAATGGCATGTGGAGTGGAGAAAGGTTTGTCTGGGTGTGTGCTCCCTGTGTGTCAAGGGTGTGCACACTGAGGAGACAGAGGTGCATCGCACCTGTGCTCCCAAGAGCGTTGACATAATGTTGAATGGATCAGCACCTTCCCTGAGGGGGTGATGCTGCACAGCGAGGCTCCAGCCCTCTGCCCTTTGCAGACAGAGCCTCGGACCCTCATCTGTCCTCCTCCATGCCCACATCAGACACCTCCTCCTCCCTCCCTGCCCCCACTCAGCCTGACTCCTCTCCCTTGGACACGCCCACTTGGGACATGGAAGTGCCAAGAGTCTGATGGGGTTTCAGCCTTACAGTGGGGTCTCTGGGGCCAATTGCTCCCAACACTGAAGGGGTTGTCTCCCCTCAAGGAGAAGGCCTCTCATCCTGAATAACTGTGACAACAACCCCAGGAGGGCAAAGAAACCCACTGTACAGATGAGGAAACTGAGGAATAGGAAGGAACAGGGAGGAAAAGGGCCTTGCCCAAAACCATCAGCTGGGAAAGACCCCCTCTGCCTGCTTTCCCAGTGGTCCTGACTCTCCTCTGCCATCCTCACCCCTCGCTTCTCCACACCCCCTACCTTGGACACTACAGCTTTGAGATTTGAGAAAATCTCAGTGTCTCTTCCACTTGGAGCCTGTCCTCAGTGGATGACAAACCCCCCTGCACTCCTGAACCCAGGCTGTGCAATCAGAAATGAGGGGTCAACTTTGCCTTCTTTCTCATGCCAATATGTAGTCACAAGGTCCACTCAATGCAGATTCCAGAAGTTTCTCCTGATTCATTTCCATGTCCAGCTCCCATTCCAGCCTCTGTGACCCTCACCCCAGACTTCTGACTGGCCTCCCCTCCTCCTTCCCTGGCTCTGCACATCCAGTCCCAAGGACCACAGTGGCCTTCCCATGGGCACGTCTGGTCACTAACTTCCTCTCAGGTCAGGGTACCTGACGCACACTCCAGGCAGCCCACAGGCCTTCCTGATGGGTGCTTCCTCTCCATCCTCACCTTCTCTTGGCTCTGCTCAATCCAGAACCACTGGAGCACGTGCTGTTGCTCTCCCCATGGCACCTGTCTGGCCTCTGCTGAGGAGCAGGTCTGTGTCCCACCCCCACAACCTGCCCTGCCTGGCTCTCCAGGTACCAGGTCCTGGGACCTCCCCTCTCCCTGTAAGCAGCATGTGGGTCTATAGTCCCTCTACCTATGTGGGCCCCTCTGCACTGTGAGCTCAGGAGCAGGGTCCTGTGTGCCCACCCCTCCTTCCTGTCAACACCAGGACCCTGCCAAAACCAGGCCTGGAATGGGGCAGAGGAGATGAACACAGGAGAAGAATGGAGGGTTCCCAGGGCCAGACCCCTCTCCATCTCTTCCTGCTTCTCAGTCCAGGTGGTCACCTCAGTCAGGTCTGAACGTGGAAATAGACAGTCTCCATCTGGGAAAGCAGGATTTTCATTCCGTCTTCACATGTCCAAGGTCACGGCTAGGCCACTGAGCTTGGACCTCTGCCTAGATGAGGACACAGGGCAGGATGTGGTCACCGGGTCAGAGCAACGCCCTTCTAGAGCCTCCCTCATCTGGATACAGACACGTGGTTTCCAGGATCTGTTCCATTTCCAACAACTGCAGGAACTCACTTGCTCCTTTTCAGCTGAACACCATGCGCTGAATTCACCCGTGCCTAGAAAGTCCCTGACACAGAAAATGAAGGTTGCTGGGACCTCGTACTTCATGGAGCACAAGAGTGAGGCAAGAATCACCTAGAACCGGGAGGAGAAGACCACGCAGGGAAGAGGAGGGAGCTAGGCGATGCTGTCTGCGACTTGGAAGGATCCAAACCCTCATCCCAGCAGCGGGCAAGGCAAAGTGTCTCCCCTCCCCAGCCCAAGACCCATAATCAAGCCCCATGGACACAGACAGGAGATGTGCACTTGAAAAGAACCCATTGACTTCCAGGGAAAACTCACACTTCTGTAAGAGCAGAGTCATTATCCAAGTTTTCAAAATCAAAATAGCACAGCTGCCCAAAGGGGTGCACACCTGTTATCCCAGCGGCTCTGGAGGCGGAGGCAGGAGGATCTGGAGTTCAAAGCCAGCCTCAGGAAAAGGGAGGCTCTCAGTGAGACCCTGTCTCTAAATGAAATACAAAATAGGACTCGGGATTGGCTCAGTGGTTGAGTGCCCCTGAGTTCAATCCCCGGTGCCAAAAAATATATTAATTATATATATACATGTGTACTTTTATATAATTTTTCTGTATAATATGTATGTATCAATGCCGCCTGCCTGCTGGGAGTCCAGAGCTTCAGCACAGCAGGGAGCAACCACCTGACTCTCCCGGGACTGGGACCCTGGACTTGCACGCTCGGGATCCTCTCGGGTAGAAACGCTGCCCACAAGTTGTCACAACTCACTGATGAGGGAATCCAGGGTCCCGTGTGAACCCACTGGAGAGGCTCCTGGAAGCTGGTGCCTGGCTTCCTCAGGAGTCCCCCCACGGGCCTTTCCCCATCTGACTTTGTGGCCTTTGCTCTACTAAACCTCAGCTGTGAGTGTCACTCTGTGCTGGGGTCTTAATGTGAGCCAGGGACTCTGGGTGGCCTCAGGATGCCCTCCTCTGGTAGCTGATGCCTGGCTCGTGCACATTGAAAGACTCTCACGTCACCCAACAGGAGGTCGGCCAGGGCCAGGAACCTGAGAGTCACACGGTTGTCCCCAGAGATGTAGCGCCTGATTCAGGGGCTCTCCCTCCCATGGTCCCATCCACCTGCCAACTGGAGGAAGAGGGGTGGACTCTCTCCCAGGGATGTGCAGAGACTGGGGCTCCGAGAGGTGGCTGATGTGCTCGCGGTCACTGTGTGCAGAGGCTGAGCAGGTCCTCCTCTGGCACCACCCTCAGGAGTCACCCAGGGCCGCTCTGCTCCTGTTCCCCCTCTTCCCTCCCTCTGGGCTTTCCGCCCAGGGCCCCCAGCGTCAGGAATCAATGCCTTCTTTCTTCCTCCTCCCTCCTTCTGCCTCCCTGATGGACGCAATCTCCTCCCAGCCCTCATGGCAGGCTCCCCAGTAGTATGGAGGGTCCTCCTGCAACCTCCACCTGCCCCGCACTCCTCTTCGCTCAGCCCCGCAGCCCCAATTCCCTGTGCCTGTCTCAGCTCCCGCAGCCTCCAGGAGGAAAACCCCGAGTGCTGGGCCTCCCTCCCTGTGCCTCCAACATCCACCCCAGGCCCTGACGTGCCCTGGGCTGCAGCCAGGCCTCCTACCTCACTCCTCCTGCACCTCAGCAGAGGCAGCGTGTCCGTCAAGCCACAGCAAGGGCAGAGACAGCGGAGGGAATTTCCTTCCATCTCCAGTTGCCCAAGGTCATGGCCAGGGCACTGGGAAGAGAAAGAGCTGAGCTCTGAGGCTGAGCCTCTGGCTCCATGAGGACACAGGGCAGGAGATGTCCCTGGGGACAGGAAATAGAGCCCCACCACTTCCCCTTTCCAAATGGTAAAAGAGGCCTTCCAGGAACAGTTCCACTTCCAATCATGAGAGGAAGCTGGCTTCTTCCTTTTCTGATTTCCATGAGGAGGGGATTCAACCTGCTGAGAACTTCTCCAACACAGAAAAGCGAGGATCACACAATAAGGTGAGAGTCATCCGGAACCGGGAGGAGAAGCTTGTGGAAGGAAGAAGAGGGACAGAGGTGTACCCTGGGGCTTGGAGACATCCCCGCTGTCCTCACAGAGAGGCAGGCAAGGGAGAATCAGCTCAGCAGCCAGAAGCCAGAGTCGGGCTGAACGTGGACTGAGGGTGAGCCAAGGGCCCCAAGGCCCAGACACACCTCGCACACCACTCAGTGCCTCCGTCCCCAGCCCAAGACCTCCAATCAAGCCCCATGGACACAGAAAGGAGATGTCCACTGCTAAAGAAATCATCGTCCCCCACGGAAAATCCACTTACTAATAATCCTTGAATTTTTATTAAAGCTTTCAAAGTGCAAGCTAGCACAGCTGCACATGGTGGTGCGCGGCTGTGGTTCCAGTGACTCAGGAGGCTGAGGCAGGAGGATCTCAAGTTTGAGGCAGCCCTTGGCAACTTAGCTGGATCCTATCTCAAAAGATTAATCAACACAAAGTACTGGATCTGGAGCTCTTTGACACAGTGTCCTAGTGATCCAAAAACTGACTGTCCCCATTCTCTGCCCAGGGGGAGCACCCTGGCCCCTGGTCTGCTCAGCAGCCACATGACCAGCTGGGGACAGGCAGCGTTCCAGCTGGACCCACCTTGGTTGCTGACTCCTGTCACGTGACTCCTGGGCCTGAGTTTCTGACTCTGAGCTCATTGGATTAGCTGAAAAGCTACAAGTCCCAGCTGGAGGACTGTGGCCTTTCCTTGGCCTCTGCCCTGCACACTCCAGGGGGTCCCTGTGCCCATCTCACCTGCCATCTCTTCAGCAGGCAGTGCCCACCAAGTCCTCCTGCTCAGGAGATGGTGCTGTGACATTGCTGAAAGTGGCTGGCACCCATGGAGAACTGAGATCACCTGGTTCAAGATCGGCCACCCAATGATGTCCTGTGTGGCCAGGTAGGGGACTGCCCACAGGGATCTGGTCAGTGCGAACATGAGGGAATTAGCTGAGCCCACCCCACTTTCTCCCTCCAGATTGAGGAAGGGAAGACCTTGAGGAGGGTCCCTCTGCAACCCCCAGGACACTGTTGTGGAGATGCTGAGACAGGCCAGTGTCCACGGGAGCAGCGTGGGCTGCAGAGCAAAGGGACGCTGTGGATCCTGCACAGGAGTCTCCCCGTTTGGTTCCAGTTCCCCTGTGTGCTCACCCCAAATCTCTCTTCCCAGGAGCCTGAAGAGGGCAGTGGGCTGGGCCCTCCTTCCCCCACAAGCCTGCTGAGCTGTCTCCCAGTCCCTCCCACCCCTTGCTGTCCCCTGACAGCAGGTTGTGACGTCGATGAGGGGTGTCAGAAGAGACACTTATTTGGAACTTGGGTGGGGTAGCACCCTGGTGCCTCAAAGAAGCAGCCCCTTCTCCCCAGGCAGTGAGGGTGGGGTTCCTGTGGGGCTGCAGTGAATGTGCTCTGACCTGGGGGAGAGGGAGGGAGGGTTTCTTTCCACACTTTTGGCCACGCAGGCTCCCTGGCTTTCCCGTGTGTGGGGAATGTGGCTCTGGTGGCCTGTTTCAGGTCGTGGTTGGCATCATACTGGGTGGAAATGTTCCCCTGCTCTGGAAGTTTCCTCCTCATTGTGGGGAGTGTGGTGTCCTCAGACCCCTCCCTCCTTGAAGCCCTCCCGTTGGCTCTGACCCTCCATCCTGCCTTCCAACCCCCACCAACACATCTGTGGTCATTTTTCTTCAGTTCTCAGGACTTGCTTGTTTCACTTTCTCTCCTCTCTCCCTGAATCATGGGGATTTTGGAATGTTCCCCTGACCACAGATGCCACCACATCCTCCTGAATGCACACTGAGTTTGACCTCTCTCCCCTCCAGCTGGTTTCCATGTCTAACTGTCTCTTGGAAGTGTGACCTGCACTCCTTGGAAGATGAAAATATTTATGTGAACTTTGATCTATGTTTTCCCCTCCTTGAAGCCTTGGGTAGGTGGAATTAAGGGAAAACGAAACTCAAAGCTAAATAAAAGGAGTCTGGACATCTAGCCAGCAACACACAACACTTCTGGACAGAAGGATGGCTTCGGTGAGTCCTCAGAAAGGGTTTTAAACTTTCATTTTAAAAGCAACAGTGACAGTCTGTTAGCAGGAATTATGGGTGCTGTCCTTGTGGGCCAGAGCTCAGGTAGGGAGGGACAGGGCAGGTGGGGGGCAGGTGGTCTGCAGGTCTGGGGCTCCCACACAGCAGGAAAGGAACCCTGGTCTGAGTCTAAGAGCCCAGAGGCTTCTGGGTCTCACAGCAGGTGGGTTTGGGTTCCCTGAGCGCTGGCAGCCCCTGACACCTGGCTGAAGGCTTTGCTTTACCCAAACCAGGCTGCAAGAATCACCTTGTGAAGGAGGAAGCGGGGACTGATATTCCAGCTGAGATCAGAGGGGAGTGTGCAAGGGGGGTTAGATTCCAGAGATGTAGTTCTGTTTTTAATTTAATAAATCCCACAATAATATGTGAATGTATTTTCCTTGTTGAAGAAACCAAATCAGAAAATCCAAGGGAGGTCACAGAGGAGAGGGACCAGGGGTGGGAGGAGGGGAGTGAGGGGAGTGTTGGGGAGTGACATGGGCCAAAACACACTGCACCTGGGTGTATGTGTGTACAGGCGGCGCACACGCATCATGTGTACAAGTGTAATGCACCAGTAATAACTTGTGGAAAGAGAATAAAATAAATAACGGAAAAAGAAGCCAACAGCAAGTCGAAGCCATGGGCATGAAGGACGGTGTCTCCCTGGCCTCTCCTTCCCTTGGGCAGCTGGGGCTGCGCTCTGCCAGGTGCATGTCTGTGCGGTGGCTCGTGCACACAGCTGCCTGTGAGTGCTGCTTTCTAGCTTTGCATGTTGTTGTAGTTTGTACTGGGTTCCCTGAGGACACTTCATCTAGACACGCTTCAATCTTTCCCTTTCCTTAAATGTCTTTACTAGAACCAGTTTCACTATATGTGTGCTTATTCTTTTTTTTTTTTTTCAGTACTAGGGATTGAAACCAGAACCTTGTGCATGCTAGGCAGGTGCTCTACCGCTGAGCTACCTCTGGCCTTTTTAAACTTCATAATGAGGCCATGTCTCCTTCGGTTGCCCAGGCTGGTCTCAAACTTGTGACCTCCTGTCAGTCTCTCAAGTCACTGCGATTACAGGCATTCTAGAGCACTGCCGGAAGTTATTATCATTTTGAGCTCAAATTAGCCCATCTTTGGTTGTGATGACTCTTGATCCTTGTTGCCAAGGACTTTAAATTCCACACTATCACCCACCAGACTTCCAGGGAGCTGGTATCCTCATTCTCTCTGCAGCAGCTCAGCTCCCTGGCAGGGGGCACTGGGCCCAGAGGCCTGACTCAGTTGAGTTTGAGGAGGGTACTGGTTGCCTCAGAATTTGCCAGAAATACAAATCACTCATGCAATCTTCAGAAGGGAACCGCTCTCCCTTTGACTCCCAAACACATCTTGTCTTTCTTTGCCTGACTTTGCCTGGAGCCCAGACTCCAGCTGCCCCAGCTCCTCAGGGCCCTCCTGGGATTGTTCAGGCATAAATGTTGGAAACCCTGAGATCTCGGTTTCCATCTGGCTCTTTTGATCTCTAGCCAGGTTCCCTAACCATCCTGAGACCCAGTCTTCTCATCTGTCCAGGAGGGTGGTGGTAGTTCTTATTGAAGGAGTGATGGACAATGGGGGGTCACATGTTCCCCAGTGTTTGGCATGCTGGGCTCTGTACGTGGGACTCTGGAACTCACAAGCATCACTCAGACCCAGGCCCATGACTGGTGGCCCTTAAGGAGGCCTTTTAGACTCCTTGGGAATCACATGGTCACGTGCAGATACACACAAGCTCTCTGCATGGAATGGGCTCTCTGCAGCTTGTGCACATGCCTGCCCACACTGCTGTGCTGCAGACCTGCTGCCATGGTCCCTCAAGACAACCTTGCCATCTCCTCCTTGTCCTTGAGCACCTTTCCAGACTAGCAAGCCCACGGTCAATGGAGAGGCTTCCCACTTGTGTGAGGAGAGGTCTCTCCACCATGTTTCCAACAGGTGATGAGCAGAGGGATTCTGTAGACCTGGGCTGGGGCTTCTAGTAGGTCAGGTTCTAGAACATTCCATGCGAAAGGCCACCTTCAATCTGTGCCTGCTTTTTTCTCTTGCAGGGTGGAACACAACTAAAAGTTGGAGACCTAATTGAAATTTCTCGCTTTGGCTATGAGCACTGGGCCATCTATGTGGGAAAGGGCTATGTGGTCCATCTGGCCCCACCAAGTAAGCATGGTTTCTCTGTTAAACTCCAGGGCTGAGACCAGGAGTATGAGCACAGGCACAGTTATGTGCTGGTGCTCAAGCCGGCTGGCAGAGCAGGCACTCAGTGGGCATTGACTGAATGAATCTCGCTGTCTCCTTCTGGCTGTATCTCCTGCTAGTCCTCCTCATCAGTGAGTTCGGGACAGAACATTGACCTGTGTCCATTTAGAGTGGGGCTCAGTGCCAGGTGAACCCCCTGTAGTTGATAAGCATCCCTCCAAAGATCCAATACCCTGTGTATGTGGAGTTCTGGAAGCTCACACAACAGAAGGAGTCACTCCTTCCGAGGGTTCACACCTGGCTGCAGGTGCAAAGGGCAGTGGTGTGGGCCTCCACCTCCCCAGCACCAGTCTGGAATCCCGGCCCCTCTGCCTCCTGACTGTGGGACCTGACGAGTGGCTGCACCTCACTCAGCCCAGCGGCACCTCAGAGGAGCAGGGTAGGACTTCCTGTCCCCAGGCCACGAGGGAGTGACATGAAGGAGGCCGTGGAAACCTGGTGCAGGGCCTGGCGGGTGTGGAGGCCGCCTCCCTTCTGTCTGAAGCATCCTGGCTTTAAGGGGCACGCTGAACCCCACTCACCTGCACAGAGGGTCACTGTCCAGTCATCAGACTCCCAGCAGAGCTGGTGTGGATAGCCCCTGGGTGTGTGAGCACAGGCAGGTTAGAGGATCTGAGCGTCTGTGGCACCTATGCCGTCCACACACTCCAGACTCTGAACGGAAGATGACAGAAGCTCAGCTCACAGCAGTGGTCACAGCCCGGGGTGGACAGCGTCATTGAAGGAGGGCATTCTCCCCGAGTCTGGCCACCAGGAGCCCGCCCTCCTTAGGCCGTGCTGCTGCCTGGGCTCCCTGGTGGGCCTAACCCTGGACAGCAGGTCCTGCTCACAGGAGAGGGAGGGCTGTCCAGCTTAGAGCTGGCTGTGGGGAATCAGGACAGTTCCCTGTTAGGGCTGCATGTCGTGGGCCCTTTGTTCTTGTTGGTTGCAGCCCTGAGGACTGAACCTGGGTGCTCCAACACCGAGCCCCACCCCCAGCTCTTTTTAAGATTTATTCTGAGTCAGGGTCTCACTGCATTGCTCAGTTGGCCTCAGACTGGCATCCTCCTGCCTCAGCCTCCCGAGTGTCTGAGATTACAGGTAGGTGCCCCCACACCATGCCTGACTGTGGGGTTTTGGTCTACATTCCGTCTTTGGTCTTATTTCCATTTCTGTTAAAAATCCCCAAGGTTACTCTTGATCCCTGGATCCCTGACCCCTGGATCCCTGGATGTTTGTCCTTCAGGGGACTTTGTAGATGGCAATCCAGGACTGACAGATCCTTCACATGGTTCAACTGAGTACAGTTTTGGTGGCTTAGTGCTCGTAGAGATCATCTGAAGAGCAAGTGGCTGCTGACAAACTTCATGTCTCTTGAGAACACACCTCATGTAGGGAATGTTATTAGTGCAACTAGGTGGAGAATAATACCAAGTGTGGAGAGAATATTCCAAACCAGGTCTGCAGCAACCCAGAGTTAACCAGTTGATTTGGGATCTGTCTTCACTGATTACATCTCTTTGCTCATACAAAGTACCCAGATCCATCCCTTAGATCTTTAACATTCTGGGTTATGACCCTGGGTTCATTTTCCTAGAAGCAGCGTTTGTCCTCAGTAAAGGCTTCACTTCCTTTCTGTTGAGCATTTAGGCTATGGAGGACCTTTTTGTTATGGAATATTGAAGCTCAACTGCTTGTGTTGGGCTGCCTTCCTGGCAGAGAATTTAATGTATTACTAGAACTTTACTGAGGCCTTATGGGATTATTGGTCAGGGATTTTTCTACTTCAGAGACTCTCTCTCACTTGAGTGAAAAGTGTACTAAAAAAACAATGGCATCCAGAGTTTCTCCTCATACTCCACTTTGGAAGTTTTTGAAAAACTCACTTACAGAGGAGTATTTTATGCAAAATGATGTCAAGGTGAAATTTGTTTGGCATTTCAAAGTCATATGTTGTTATTAGGGGTGAGTGATATCCCAGTCTGTAGCTGCCAGATCCTTAGATTGAAATCTTTGTACATCTGATTACCACAAATAATGAATAATCCAACGAGAAAGAGAGAGAGAGAGAGAGAGAGAGAGAGAGAGAGAGAGAGAGAGAGAGAAAGATGGATTCCAGTAGGTCCCATCACCCACCACCAACTGTATTATTAGTATCGTGATTATTTTGGCATTGGCACAATGTCATTTTGAACAACTGTGCTTTAAACCAGGGTAAAAGCTGGATACATTGTTACAAAGTTGATAGGCTTTTCCAAGAACTCTCCCCCAGTTAAATACGATTGATGCATTTGCCAGACAAGCCCTGCCCGTTGGTCTGTCCAGTGTGCACAGCTGCCATCTGCCTCCTCTGTAGGTCCTTCCACAGAAACACGCCATGTGCTCACAGAGTTCCATTGACTCTAACTACGGGTTCAGTGAGGGTCTTCATAGTATATATGAAGGAATCATTTTCACTTTCTAATTTTAGTTCTGCATCATCCAACACTGGACTCTGTATCTGCCACATGAATCTCATGGAAGGAACTAATGATAGAGTAAGTCCAGGACCTGCCCAAGTCAGGTCCCATGACCAAGATTTCCCAGGTACAGGGCAGGCAGGAAGTCCTTACAGCCACCTGAGCCAGGCCTGGTGTACTGCTGCCCTCCAACGCCGCCCCAGGGGGAATGAGGCTGGTCGAAGACGCCATCAAGGGAGGAGGCCAAAACTTTCTGAAAACCACTTACTTACTCTCCCCTTTTGGCAGTGAGCTGTCTGGCTCAGGGCCTGCTCTGAGCCACTGTGTCCCTGCCCAGCCTGAGTGCACTGTTTCCACAGGTGAAGTGGCAGGGGCTGGGTTGAGCAGCAGCATGTCCGTCACGGCTGACAGAGCCATAGTGAAGAAGGAGCTGCTGTCCGTGGTGGCCGGAGGAGACAAGTACCGGGTCAATAACAAGCACGATGACAAGTATGAGCCACTGCCACCCAACAAAATCGTCCAGAAGGCAGAGAAGTTGGTGGGGAAGGAAATCCCCTATTCAGTGACCAGCCAGAACTGCGAGCACTTTGTGAACGCGCTGCGCTATGAAGTTTCCCGCAGTGACCAGGTGTGTCCTCAGTCTGTGTCCCCCTCCCTGCAACCAGACCATTCCCCAGCTGACAGGGGCTGGGCACCTGCTGTGGGATGGCAGTGCCACCTGGGATGGAGATGCCAGAGGTTGGGGATCCGGGAAGCTGGCAGTGAGCAGTGGGATCCAGGGGAAGAGGAACCTGGTCATGTCAGGCATAGGAAACTCTTCAGATTTCTTGGGCCGCTGCTCCCTCTCCTTCCTCTGCCAGGGTAGCTCTGCAACCTGAGAGCAGCCACAGCCTCTGTGTAAATGAACAGGCGAGGCCGTGATAACACTTGGTTTATTTTTTTATTTATTTTTGTACAACGATGTGGCAGGCTAGATTTGACCAATGGGACTAGTCTTGGATTAGCAAGTCTTTGTTTAAAAGGACTTGAAGTGCTGGGACCGTAGGTCAATGGTAGTTCACTTGCTTAGAGTGCATGAGACTCTGAGTTCAGTTCCCAGAACCACAATAATGAATGAATGAATAAATAAATAAATAATAAAAAAACAAAACAAAAACCAAAATCTTTGACAAATTATGTTATACATTTTCAGGTGACAATCAAACATTTCAAAAATCATGAATGTAAAATATTTATAGGTGATGTAACATTGTGTATTTTGCATCCATAATTCCAGTACAGATTTTTCTTGACAAACCTGGTGTTGCACAATTGGCTTATTTAACATGAAAAGTGTCTTCTGCATAATTTTAATGGGCAAGCCTGTGTTACTGTAAACCTGTCAGTCAAAGCAGACAATTGTTCTGGTCAAAGACTGACAATTTGCCAGGGATATTGGGGCAATGTCCTTTCCGCAGCCTCCCCATGAGTGTCTGATGCTTTAAACACCCTCGGGTGTGTCTAGTCTTCCTCCTCCTCGACTCCCACTTCACGCCTGAGGCTCAGTCCTGCGTCCATTCCCTCTGACCAGGCACCTCCTGCCCTCTTTCCTAGGTGGGCTGACCTTTGGGATTCCCCCTCCCTGCCCATGGCCGTTCCCTCTGTGATGTGGATGACGAGGACAGGGCCCTTGGGTCTTCCCTGAGCTGCAGGTTCCTTGTACAAGTATCTCTGGTCAGCGTCCTGATGTGACCCCGCCCCCTGTCTTCTGTTGCAGGTGACTGACGCACTCACCATCGGTGCTTCCTCACTTCTCTTTGGTATTGCAGGATTTCTCGGGACGATACTGACCAGAAGCAATCACTAAAACTAATAAGTCCATGGCATTATCTTGGTGGCACCAGTTAGCTTGGGGGAGTTTGAGCAAATCGGTGAAAGTAGTTTGGCCTAGAGAGTTAACTCTTTGTAATCACGAGCACTTGATTTCATGAAGCTGAATCAAAGCACAGGAAGCTTTTTCCTGAGGGAGATGCTGCATCGCCCAAAATCTATTAAAGAACTGGTTGCACAATGTCATAGTCTCAATGTTTGTGTCCCCTGCCACCCCAAATTCATTTGTTGATGCCCTCACCCCCAATATGATGGTGTTTGGAGGTGGCGTCACTGGGGGGGGTCACTAGGTTTGGAGGAGGTGGTGAGGGTAGGACCCCTGTTGTGGGGACAGTGTCCCTGTAAGAAGAAGAGACCAGAGCTCTCTTTCCCTCCCTCTGCCATGTGCAGGCTTAGCGGAAGGGGGCCAAGTGTGAGCCAGGGAGGTCTCCAGACACCAGACCTGCCACACCTTGGTGTTGGATTTTTCAGTTGCTGTGGCTTCAGTACAGTTCGTCCCTTAGGAACCCATGCTGTAACACAATTCCCCTTAAGAGTTGGGACCAGATTAATATTAAGAGGCGGGACCAGGATCAATCCATTCATATGGATTAATAGGTTAATGGGTTGGTAGTCTGGTGGGTTATCTCCAAATGAGTTTCCTATCAAAGCCACCTTGGCTCCGTGTCTTAGCTTCTCCGTGTCTCTGTCCATGTGATTCCCTGCAAAGCCTCAGGACTCTGTCAGCCAGAAATACATCTCCAGATGTGACCTGTTGTCCTGGGACCACACCATGAGCCAAAACAAACATCTTTTCTTTATCTTTTACCCAGTCTGTGGTGTTTTGTTATTAGCCCCAGAAAACAGACTAAGACACCAGCCTCCAGAATCGCACTGCAAGCAGAAGTCTGTGGTTTAAGCCACGCCACCTGCAGCACACTGTCACAGCCTGTGCTGTAAACACGGACTTGGCCCTTCACGCTTTCCTGCTTCCTTCCTCTTGGAGGGTTGTTTCGTTTCGTTTTGTTTTGTTTCAATGTATTTAATGCTGTGGAGACATGCAAGGGACAGAGGGGAGACCGAGCTAACTGATGGGTAAGAACGGAAACCATCCGTTCAGCCAGGGCTGGAACCTTGTTGGCTGGAGTTGTGTGGAAGAGGCTTGGCCTTGAATGTGACCCCATCACCAGTGCCCCCTTCTTCTTGCCGCTCTTGATTTCAATAATGGTCGGCATCACTCTTCCCCTCCACTCTCCATGTCTCACTCCTGCCTGGTCTCTTCTGCCCCTCGGAGCTCCTGCTTCCTGCCACATCTGCTTGCCGTGACTCTTGGGCTCGGATCCCACACTCCCGTCTGCTCTGCTCTCCCTGCCCTAGACCAGCGCCACTGTGCTCGGCTACCATGTGCTCCCATGCTAGTTCCTGGGACTATCTATTTGGCCAAGTGCAACACGCAGCTTTGCCTACCCATTGGCTGCTCTTTCATCACATGATCCCCTGGGCAATGAGCTCTGCCCACTGCGGTCTGTCACATAATTCCCACCTGG
The DNA here is from genome assembly GCF_902686445.1 of Sciurus carolinensis. Taxonomy (NCBI): domain Eukaryota; kingdom Metazoa; phylum Chordata; class Mammalia; order Rodentia; family Sciuridae; genus Sciurus; species Sciurus carolinensis. The sequence goes on from NC_062223.1 coordinate 11,943,792, forward strand.
CCACAGAAGCAGTTTCACTAGGAGAGGATTGCGGGTCAGTCCAGGTCCATGGCTAACACTCCTGGTACAGGGGCAGTGGAGAATCAGGTAGTGGGGTAAATCTGACTCCAACTTTGGCCCCTCAACAACTGCAGAGAGCTTCGATCTTGTACTAGAGGAGATTCATTGTCTGGAATTAGCAACTGGAGCTCACAGTCATAAGATCTGATTCCCCAAGGTAACACTGTTATTTGTAAAATAAAAAATGTGTGAATCAAACTTATTTCCTTTTTTTTTTTCATGTATCAAACGCTCCTTTTCTTAGCAGGTATCAGGAGTGGTGAGACAGAAGCAAAAGTGCTATGTCCCCCCCAGCTCATTCCTCCCCTGGCCAGACCCCTCTGTCTGTGCCTGTGGTGTGGAGAAAGAAGATCAGCTCCTGTGACTACTGTGCTTGCAGAGCCAGTTGTCATTTTTTCTTTTTATGCAGTGTGGGGATTGAACCCAGGGCCTTGCACATGCTAAGCAAGCACTCTACTACTGCGCCATATCCCTAACCCGACAGACCCAGTTCTGGGAACCTGAGTTTGTCACCCACTATAGCAAATTGTCTCGACCCACAGGACTACAACGGGAACCTGGAAGGGGGAGCGGGGATTGGGAGAGACAAGAGACACGAGAAATGGAGACAAGACAAAAACCTGATCAAGTCTCGTTTATTAAGGAAGTGAGTCCAGTTTATATTAAGTACAAAAGCCAATCAGAGGAAAGTAAGGAAGTATACTTGGCCAATCATGAAGCACCACGCAATCTAGCCTGATACACGCATAGTATTGTCTCACAGTTACATGTGCAGGAGAGGCACGCCCTGCCAGTATTTGGCAGGCGCCATCTTAGCTCAACATGTGGCAAGGCGGGGGTGTGGCCTGCCGGCTCCGGACAGCAAATCACGGTGAGCTATCACAGGTCACACACACAGCTCTATAATAATACTGATCCACCCGTCTGAATGAGTTCATGTTAGCTCTTGCCCAAATCTTGCCCTCAGTTAGTGAAACCATATTTCAGAGCCATTTATTGAACAGGTGATCACCAAGGAGTCACTGGGACATTCATCCATTTTGTCCTGAAAGCTGAATGAAGATACAATCCTCTGTCCTTCTGGGTGCTGTAGCCATACCTCACATGAAAGCTTCACTCAGTGCAGATTCTGTACTCAAATATCAGCATTAGGCAACTGGAAATCCATACAGATGCTGGCCACACCAGATGCATTCAAATGCCAATCCTAAAGGCACAGCTCCAAGCCTGACTCCTGTTCTGTCACCTCAGAGTTGGGGAGTCTCTACAATATTTTAGCCAATCCACATTTTATAACTAATAGTAATTTCACCTGGGAGATGTCATTTTCAACCTCCAACTGTGCTGGGTATCAAGTCCTTAATTTTTCCAAAGAAATTCCATCTCCAAAATTCAATTTACTAACTAGAAAAACATCTGGTGATCAGATGTTGCTATAGTTTGGATAAGAGATGCCCCTATCCCAGGAATGTGTTAATGCAGGAATGTTTGGAGGCACAATGATTAGATTGTGAAAGCTTATTCAATCCATACTGCTATGACAGAATTGATGGTGCTGTAGCTGTAGACAGGTGGGGTGTGGCTGGAGAAGGTGGGTCACTGAAGTCATGCCCTGGAAGGGTTGTTCTTCCCTGAGAACCCTTCCTTCTTCTCTCTTTCTCTGCTTCCTGGCTGCCATGAATGGAGCAAAGCTCCTTCATCATACCCTTCTGCCATGAGGTTCTTCCTCGTGTATCAAAATTAAGCGCGTGTAAAATTAAAATTTAAAAAATGGATCCAAATACTTTTAATTCACATGATTTAAAAAGGTTCAACTTAAATTGGGTAAACTAATAGGAGTAAAATGCCTTTGAAATTAACTCGCAAGTTTCTAGGTGGTCAAACTAATAAAATGTTGATGTTTATAAGTGTCTAATATCAATTGTTTCTAGGACTTTTCTTCAACAGGAAAGAACTGGCAAATACTGTTCAATACTGTTCATATAGACTCATGAAACAATATATGTAAGCTTAAAATGATATTTAAGGAAGTCAAAGATCAACATCAGAAATAAAACACTTAAGATTTGTGAGGGGCCACGCCTTACCTCAGATAAGGCTCTGCCTCCCAACTTGCTGCATGTTAGAGTTGCTCCAAAATGAGCCAGATTCAGGTTATTTAAAGTTAAGGTCAAAGGATTGGTTCTTGCTGTGGAATCACTGTGATCTCAAACAGGGGATATAATATAGAGCTGAAATGCTCAGCCAAAATTCAAGATAGCTATTATACAAGCTAAACGTACTTTTGCTCTTGCTAATTTCATTTTGTAAAACTGTTACCTGCTAGTTTTACAGAGGTACTGCTTCAAGAACACATAACCTAGGTAACTTGTGATAATAAGCCATCACCTCCAGAACAGATAGTATGTAGTGGTAACCTTTGGTACTAATACAGACTCCACTTAAAGAAAAGGGTAAATAACTTGTAAAGTTAAAGCCCAGTACTCTTACTTTATGACTGGTGAGACTGGCTTGCTGGATGGTTAAGATCAAACTTAAAGATTGAAATTAAATACAGAGACCAAGAAAAACCACTATTTGGCTCTTGCCCTCAGTCAGCCTGAACCCAGGGAACAAGAGGACTTTTCTAAGGAGTTTTGCAACTCTGGGTCACATGACCTCCCGATCAGGGAGATTGATGAGACCTCTGGAGGATGAAAAGCCAATCAGTGGCACCTGCTGCAGAGAAGGGTCATTGGAAAAGGGTGACATCCCTGATGCTTCCAAGGGAAGCCATCACATCAAGGAGACCCTACCTAGCAAATGGCACTATAGGAGCTAAGAAGCTGCTCTCAAGTTCCCCACAAGTGACCCCTGTGGGAACTCAGCTGACTCTTAACAAGACAGGAACAGGTCAATTTGACCAGCTTGATCTTAGACACCTAGCAAAAGAGTTAAAACCAAAATATAGCCATTCTTGGGCATTTAAAAGAAGCAACAGTTTCATGTAGCTTAAATAATACACTTGTGTTAGCCCACTAGAATAAAGACTGGAAGCTACAAAAGAGAGATTCTTAGGCAAATGTGCCTGATAACTACCAAGAGAAACTGCAAGAGTCACAAATTTTCAGTCAGCTTAAGACCTACAGACCTTCCTAAGCTACACAGGTAGGCTTAATTTACGTTTGCTAGTATGATTATCTAGCCCTAAGTAACAAGTATAGAAATCTCTACTAAAAACAGGTCATACCAATAAAAGGATATTTTACAAAATCAGATGACAATAAGTAGCTTAGTTATATTTTCTGGGGACATCTATGACAGTAAGAGTTAAATGTTGTGTTTACATTCCTGATAACTTGGACAATGTTAAGGTTCCCACGTGAAGGCCTTGTCCTCTCCAGCCTTTGTCAGGCCTTGTTATGGAAACAATTTCTCAGTTCTTCCACCTCCTGGTGAGGGATTATTGACTTCTGTCATCTTCATGATATTCATTGACATTTTCCAGATTCCACAACATTTATTATGTATTAATCTCATTTCAGTACGCATGTCTTTTTGTTCTTCTGTCATAGAAGCAACCACTCCCAGATGACTTTACAACCGGCTCTTCCCCAACCAGACTTCTACCATGGGCCCCTCCATTGACTCGGTTTCTAAAAGGGAACTCCAAACTGCTTGCCCCATGCTGCCCTCTTCCAGCTCAAAGCAGCCAGAGCAGACGTTGCCCCCTTTCCTTTCAGCAGTAAAGAGTTCCTAAGGCAAAAAGGAGGAATGAAGCCAGAATTGGGAATAGGCAGTTAGTGTAGAAATAAGGGATCAAGTCAAATGGAGGAAATGGAGGCCATGAAAGCCATCTGCCTCTGGAAGTTGGAGGCTGCCCCTGGGAAAATGTAATGTCAAGGATTGCAGAGCCCATTGATTACCAGACTTACCTGGCTGAATCACGTTGGCCCTTCCCCTGCCCGTTCACTTCTCACTTTATGCATCTCACCTGCAAAACTAGGCCTAATCACATAGGCAAGAAGGAGAGATAAGGGGTAAAGAACTGGAGAACAAAAGAGACCTTAACCTATAAAAGATGTAAGGTGTCCTCGCTTCTTGGGACTTTAGAACATCAGACGTGGTCCTCTTCTCCCTCCCGGGAGAGGTCTGTGTTATCACCTTTAAATAGAACCTGCTTAATCTGTTAAATCCTATACAATGTTAGGATTAGTCTGCATATTCTTCCTTTTAATTCTTACAGTTCTTAAATGTTTGTGGTCCATTTTCAACAAGAAACTCATGAGGATTCAGGTCAATCAGGTCCTCCTGAAGGAATCCCTTGTCCAAAGTAATAAAAATGGGGGAAATGTTGGGAGAAATCCTAGTTCTTGGCTTTCAGCAGTTACTGTCTATAAACTTGCAGAGAGGAGCATTCCACTCTGACCACTTAGGAAAGTAAACAACTGCCCCCAAATTGACCTAGTGTATAGGGGAAACTGTATAGGGGTCTGGTGGTCTGATCCCCCGTGGCACATTGTGATTGGGCAAAAAGTTTATAAAATATATGGTTTTTCCTGCAATAAATGAGTTTGCAGGCTGCTTGCCACAAGCCTGCTCCTACCCAACTCCCGGGGTCTGGGTCTTGACACCGCAGCTCTTACCTGCACCTGAGATAGCCTAGCACCCCCTACAGGGATATGGAAGTATTTTGACACCTTCCCTCAAGAGTGGATGGAAGCTCTTGGCTTCTCTGTTTCATGTTTCAGATATGATATAAAAATATATCTAAAATCTGTTGGACCCATTTCCCAGATCCACTTTTAATACACCCAATGATGTGGACTGGAGAATCGATCCCAGTATTTACTGATGATATTCATATGATGAGAGGTTTTACAGATACTCACATTACACCCATCCATGTGACCGAATTTGACTATATTGGCTGCAATGGAAACTTATCTATATGCTGGTCCCATGATAGACTCTGGCTGTCTACAGGTAACCTTTGAGGAAAAGACAGCATAGGGAGCTCTTAGGCCAACCAATCATACTTGCCCTTGGAACATAGAATTGATGTTCAAACAGTTATTAGAATAGGACTTTCTTATAAAAAGCTAGTCATTTCTATAAAATATCCACCAATATCTTACTGCTTTAATTGTTCTGCAATAGAATCTGGCACCTTTCCTAAATGGATAGAATATACAAATGTCTTGCCAATACTACATAATATTTTTAAAGGTGGTGAATATGTTTTTGGATTGATCTTCAAAAATTGATAAAAGACAGTTATATCAAATATCTTCCTCTAGAAGATTCAAAGCCACAAAGGCCTAAAGTGGCAACATTACCACCAAATGTTTCATTTTTACTTCTTAAAAAGAATTTGTAAGCAACCATGTTTAATCTAAATTTTTAATATAATGAAAGAGCTAAGGAACTAAGCAAATAATTGAGTTATTTAAAACTATTTTCAGAATGCAAAATAAGATTAGATACACAATCATTCTGATTTTTGAAACTCCATGTAATTTGGACTATTCCCTATTGTTTGGATATTACTTTGCATTGATGGTAGCCATATACTAAAGACCAAATTAGAATCCAACAGACTGATTGATATTATACTATAAAGATGAATAATTCACATTTATATTCACAGTTATTTCTTATTTGATGATAATTTGGGTCCTATATATATTTTTCTTTTTTTATTTAATTATTTATTTTAAATTTTTTTAAAGGCTGCATTTTCATTCGTTGTACACAAATGGGGTACATCATTTCGTTTCTATGGTTGTATACAATGTAAATTCATACCATTCATGTAATCATACATATACATAGGGTAATGATGTCTGTCTCATTCTACCATTTTTAATACCTGCCCTCATTTTAATGTGTTCTTTTAGGTTTCTATCTGTTCCCACATTAATTATATCTAGGGGCATAATTCCTTCTGTTAAGATACTATGACCCCTGAAAGTTGAGTATTAATAAAATGATTGAGATCAAATTAAATGCTTCAACAGCTATTATTAAAAATATCAGTGTTTAAATATCTCCAATTTAAACAAAGGCTTAAATGCCATAATGATTGTAATCATGTCTGTGTTGCTACAACTAAATATCATGCTTCTCAATGGGACTAAGATAATTAAGAATCATCTAATGGACATTTGAAATAGCAGTAATAATAGTTTGGATCTTATAAAATCACATCACTACATCCAGAATATTCAAAAGGTAGAGTTGATCTCATGGACTCTGTAATTCTGGTTGATCAAGTACTTCCTAAATTGAATGGTATGTTATTGAAATGACTCTTTTGCTACTAATTCTTTTTGTATCATGATAAGAGGTTGCCATACCCTCAGAACCAAGATCTGGGACCTTTAAGCAGCTCTCAGAACCAAGAGGTGGAACCTCAAAATAGCTACCCATCATTTATATTTTAAAAAATAAATAAGGGGAAGACTTGGGGAGCCAACCTTATTTAGCAGAATCAGATGTGGTTGAGCCATGGGACACAGAGGCCTGACTTCTAGGAATTGGCAACCACAGAGGACTGTCCCAGATTGCTGGTGGGTATGTGGCACTGTGTGGGAGTGGTTCCCTGTGTGGTTCCATGGTAGCTTCCCTGGGCAGATGGTTCCCCTAACTCCACCTCAGCCTGTTCATCACAGAAGAGGCCCCTCCCCATTCTGGGCCCTTTACCTGTGCAACTATAAATAAAAGAGTTGGGCTACTCCATGTTGTTAGAGGCCAGATCAGGTATGGCCAGACCCTTCATGTTCCCTCTCATTTAAAAAGAGTGTTGACTCTTGTGTGTTTATTGATTAGATAAGTTTATGGGTAACTGATTGATTGGTTATCATCCTCCAGTGGTTAACCCTTTTCTCATCCACATGGGACATGCTGAGAGACCCCCACAGATACAGGCTGGAAAAGCTTTACAATGTTGTAGAGTGATTCTGGTGGGAGCTCAGAAGACCCTCAGAAGGGACAGATGGATATTCCATAGACTCTGGAAAGTTGCTAGATTTAGATCCTCCTTTAGTCATGCGGTAGGGCTTGTGAGAAAAGATAGGGACTGGGAACTGTCATGGCAGACATCAAGGATCAGGAGAGCAGAGGAACTGTGTGAGGGGTGGTGAACTGCATCTCTACTAGAGTCACCACGGCTGCTCCTAACACAAGATCTCTGTGGCTACTTCAAGGAGTCACTGTTTCCTGGTGTCTGCTCCTCCAAAGAGAGCCTGCAGTTAATAACTTGGGGTCCTTCTGTCATCATGAGAAATTCCACCTGAAAGCAAGCACTTCCAGTTCAGAGTTCACAGCTCTCTCACCCTCCAGGGCCTGGCCTGGAGGTCCTCCTCACTGTCCTGTCCCCAGTGGATAAGGACCCAGCCTCTTCCTCTTCCCTCCCCTCCCTTGTGTTCAGTTTGGAGTTCTCAATCCTGAGGGCTCCATTTCCTGAATTGTGGCCACTTCTCAGTTTTGGGCTTATCTGGGCTCATCCTGACGAAGGGTCGCAGGAATCCTTTTGGGTCAACTTCCTGGATCAGGACATCTGTTCCTGATATGGGGTTAGTAGCAAGAGTGTTTGTGCCTGGCTTCCTGGGGTCAGAGATCTGAGTCCTACTTGGTCCTGTCTTTCAGTCTGGGTTCTACCTGAGCTTCACCCCTGCAGGGGGAGGACCAAGGCAGAAGCTGAGGGGAGACGTAGGAGCCCACAGCCACAGGGATGCTCTTCAAGTCCACTGTGCTCTGCTCACAAGTGCAGCCTGGAAACTTCTACCTCCAGCCCGCCTCAGACCGGACTTCCGGTTCTTGTCTACATTGCTACCTGGATTTTTAATGGGGCACCTGAAACCTCCCATAAACTGTATGAGTTCTTCGTTTCTTTCCTTTCTCATTTCCCCTCCCTCCTGGTTAAGGGATGACCTAAATCTAGCAACTTTCCAGAATCCGTAAATGTACCTATCTATTCCTGCAGAAACTCTGCATGTTTTCTGGATGTCTGGATCAGAAAGGAGGAAAGTAACAATGACGGAGCCCCTCTTGGGTGGTTAGGGTAAGTTCCAGCTCTGTGACCTTGAAAAAAGTGCATGACCCTGAGAGCGCACTTCCTTCACCTGTAACAAGTGGTAATGAGTCACTTCTGGTGGTGCATCCCACTCAGCAGGGGGGTTAGCCTGGATAGGGGAGCTTTGGGAAGAGGAGAGAGATACAGGGACTGAAGGAGGAGGTCGTCAGAGTGAAGGTGGTCAGGAGGTCAGCCTCGGGTGGGTTCCTTAGCACTTCCTCGAAGCCCTTCCCTCAGGGAAAATGTTGGCACCAACAGATGGCTCACTTTATGTCCCCCCTCATGTTTTTCTCTCTGGGAAGCTCCTGCCAGACGCCTTCAGACTTTTTCAGAGGATAGACTGCTCTGTCCCTTTGCACATCTCTCCTGCCCAAAAAAGGTAAGAGGCTAATGTCCTCTGAGAAAGCTGCCTGATATGGCAACTTTCCATTAGGGGATATTTACCCCAAGGGCAGTCAGTTGACTTGGTGCTAAAAGAGGTGGTTCCTATAAGCCATCTTTACCTCTGAACATCAGATATTTTTCTAGTAAGCCTACTGAGTGCTGGGGATGGGTTTTCCGTGAAAAAATTAAAACTTGATTATCAGTATAATTGGAGACTAGAAAGACTAAAATGACCACTGACTAGTGATATTAGTGTTAGTCACGAGATCTGAGTTGGCTAAAATATTTTAGAGATCTGATGTGTTAGCTTTTCATTGCTGTGACAATTACCTGAGAAAAATAACGTAGAGGAGAAGAGATTTATTTTGGCTCAGGATTTCAGTCGGGGACAACTTGCTCCATTGCTTTGGGCCTGAAGTGAGCAGATCATCATGGCAGAAGTGCATGGCAGAGGAAAGCGTATTGGTTCATGGCATCTAAGAAGGAGACACAGATAGATAGATCAATGGAGAGAAAGCAGAGGGTCCCTAGAAGAGCACACCCAGTGATCTACTTCCTTCAACTAGGTCTGATCTAGTCCACTCAGTTACCAATGGATTAATCCACTGAGGAAGACATAACCCTCAAAATCTAATCACGTCCCCAGAGTTCCACCTCTGAACATTGCTGTGTTGAGGCACAAAACTTCAACCCATGAGTTTTGGGGGGATATTTCATATACAAACCACAGAATTATGCCCCTAGCTCTGAAAGGCCCAGATCCATCTTAAATTGCAAATTTATTTCACTTCTAAGAGTCACCAAAATCTCCACAGTTTCAGCATGCCTCAAAAGTCCAAGAAAACTCTCCTCTGAGACCAAAAACAAACTCCTAGCTGTTATGCTCCTATAAAAATAAAAAATCAAGTTACTTACTTCTAACATACAATGGTACAGAGTGAATGCTCCCATTCCAAAGACAGGAATAGTAGTAGCCTAAGAAGAAGGAATGGTACCAAAGCAAGATGGAAACCCAGCAGGGCAACATTCAATCCTGAGGCTCCATGTTCAGCATCTGCAGCATACTGTGGGAAGATATGCACTGGAAAGGGCTTTGGCAGCTACAGTCCTTGCCTGCTGCAGACCACATAGGCTCTCTCTTGGCCTGGCTCTGCTCACTGCCTGCAGCTTTCCTAGGCAGATGTTCCACAATCCTGGCATGTCGAACTTCCTGGGGACTGTTCTAGCCAACTTTATATTGTTGTGACCTAAATATCTGACAAAACAACTTAGAGGAGGAACCACCCATTTTGGCTATAGTTCAGAGGTTTAGTCCATGGTGGGCTGACTCCATTGTTCTGGGCCCAAGGTGAGGCAGGACATCATGGTAGAAGGTCCTGGTGGAAGAGTGCAGTTCCATTCATGGCAGCCACCAAGCAGAGAGAGCAGGGAGAAGGGGGTTGCAGGAAAGAGCACCCTTTCCAAGGCACACCCCCAATGACCCACCTGCTCCACCATGCCCCACCTGTCTACACTTACCACTCAGTTCACTTAAACTAGAACAGACTGATTAGGTTACAGCGATCAGAAGTCAATCATTTCATCTCTGAATATTCCTGCATTGATAGAGAAGCTTTTGAGGAACCCCTTAAATCAAGCCATAACATTTTACCCCAGGCCCCAAAAGTGCACATCCATCTCACAGCGCAAAATGCATTTAGTCAATCTCCAAGGATCCCATAGTCTTTTCCGTCCCAGAATTGCCCAAAAGTCCAAGTCCAAAGTCTCCTCTGAGACTGAAGGCAAACTCTTGGTCGTGAGCCCCTGTAAAAAATCAAAAGCAAGTTCCACATATCCAACATACAGAGGCACCGAGTAAACATTCTCATCCCAAAGAGGAGGAATGGAGACCCAGAAAGAAGGAACAGGACCGGAACAAGACTGAGACCCAGCTGGGCAGACAGGTCTTGCAACTCCAATATGGTACCTCCAGTGCGCGGTGGCGATATGTTCACATGAGACTTCAGGGACCCTTTGGCCTGCCTGGTGGCAGCACGCACGGGCTTTCTTTTAGTCTTGCATCCCAAACGTCTTGGGGTCTGTTTCAGGCAGCTTGGCATTGCTGAGATCAAAATATCTGACAAAAGCAACTTGGAGGAGCACCAGCTCCTTAGGCTATTTCACTGGGTCTGCAGGACATCATTTCTCGGCAGCAGCCCATGGGACTGTTAATCCCTGGGGTTTCCATCCCAGCTTCGGTTTCACTTTCACATACCAACCTCTCAGAGGCCGCCTGCAGTACTTTTCCTGTCTCCCAGGCCTTCCTCTGAAATCTCTGTGGAAACCTCCGTGACCCCTGAACGCCAGCCTCTTGAATTTCTGCAGAAGTAGCACCACGAGGATGAGGCTAGGATTGTGCAGTGGCTGAGGTCCTGAGCTCACGGCTGCAGCAGCCTCTAAGGGCCTGGTGACTGAGGACAGCGAAACTTCAGCTTTCTAGGCACCCCGTGCATGCAGGGCACCCTCATGTTTCTTCTCTAAGGAATTTCCTTTTGTGAGAAACACGCTCACCTGTCCAAGCCCAAAGAATGGACTAAGAGACTCCAGAACAGCAAAAAGCTAGGCTGGACTTTAATGACAGTCTTGCAAGATCGGGTGCCTGGTGCTCAGGGATTCACAGATTGGGCGCAACCAGCGTTTTATCCCCCAGAGCTCAAGATCCCTCCCTGGCTCCTCCCTGGCTAAGTGCCACGGGTGCACAATCTTCCCCAACATCACCTCCGTCTTATTGTCCCTCCTGGGTATTCAAAGAAATATTCCTGTAGTTGTCCCTACGGCCCTTCGTTCTCTTGAGGAGGGAAAACTCCCTTGGATCCAGTGCCTTCTGGCATGCACACACTTTATCTCTGTTGTGAGTCCCTGTAAAAATCAAAAGCAAGTTCCGTTGATCCAACATACAGAGCACAGAGTAAGCATCCTCATCCCAAAGGGGAGGAAGAGAGACCCAGAAAGAAGGAACAGGACCAAAACAAAGACTGGACCCCTGACCTGCTACAGGTCGGGTTCCTTCCTTCTCACCTCCTGTTTGTCAAGGAGCTACCAATGTGTACACTCTGGTGTTAACTGCTTGTCACTTTCCACTCTGGTGGCCCCTCCAGCTGCCTTTCTTACCTCAAAGCATTTTACACTTAAAGCTAAATACTGTATTCTGAAAATGGACTAGTGGATGGTTATTTCTCACACCTCCTCAGCCCTTGAGCTGCAGTGAATGCCATCTTGCCAATTCCTGAGATGCCCGTCAGGTATCTTTCCTATTGTCTCTATGTGAAGTATGTAGCATCTCTTTAGTGCCTATAATCTCTTTGACAACCACTTTATTGGCCCCAGTTTTACAAACACTTTTCTGGTCAACTTGTAAGTTTTAAAATCTCTCATCTGTGCTTTTGAAATCTCCCGAATCTCACAGTACACCTAGTTAAAGCTGCCAGCAATATCCATGCCCCTGACTGAATGCTGTGCTGCCTTGAAATTTCCTCCAGTAAATTAATTAGCCCATCACCCTTAAATTACCTTCCTGCAGAGTCTCAGGACATGGGTAAGATGTAGAAAAATTTTTACCAGAAAATAACACAAATGGCCTCTAGCCCAATTCCCAGTGGAATCCTTCTTTCCCTCCTGAGCACAGGCTGCGTTCCTTCAGGGCTCTGTTCTTCTGAGTGCCCAGCAGAATCATCCACGAAGCTCTGCCGACAGCATTCTAGAGCCTTCCCATCCTGCATCACTAACCTTTTCAAGATTCCTCCTGCAATCCAGCTCCACAGTTTTCTGAACCACACGGTCAGGTAAGTCACAGCAATGGTCTCAGTTCTCGGTACCAAGTTTTGTATTAGTCGGCTTTGTGTCACTGTGACCAAAGTATCTGACAAAAACAACTCAGAGAAGGAACAGTCGATTTCCCCTCCTAGTCCAGAGGTTGAGTCCAGGGTGGGCTGGCGCCATGGCTCTGGGTCCCAGGCGAGGCAGGAGATCACGCAGAGGTGGTGGTGGAAGAGCACCGCGCCATTCGAGGCAGCCAGCAAGCAGACAGGGGAGACGGGCTGGCAGGGAAGCGCACCCTCCAGGGCAGCCCCAGCGACCCACCTGCTCCACCAGGCTGCGCCTGCCTCCAGTTCCCACCCGGGTAGTCCATTCCCTGCAGGATGGACTGATGGAGTGAAAGCTCTCACAGTCCAACCATTTCACCTCTGCATATTCCTGCAGGAGCACGGAACTTCTGGGGGACCCTCATGTCCAAATGACAACGGGGTCTCTGTTTCAGCTTCAGTGTGGCTCCCACAGCTACCCACATCCTCCTCCCCAACCCCAGGGCTCCCAGCCTGGCCTGCCAGGCTTTCCTCTGAATCTCAGTGGGAGCCTCCTCCGCCCATCACTCTTGCCTTCTTCATTTCTGCAACATGAGCACCAGACAGATGATGCCAAGATTTGCCAGCAGCAGGAGCAGCAGCTGGGCCCCCTCCAACCATGGCGGTACCATCCCCTGCATCCCTGGATGCCTGAACAGGGAAATGATCCTGGGGAAACAACCTCAGAGGCGGCCCTGAGGGAGCTGCCCTGCGGAGACCCTGCCTTGAGTCTCTCCTCAGAGGAGAGTCTTCCCCGTTAGTTGACACTCCTACCCTTGAGCCTGGGGTGGGTGGCCTCTTCTGACTCCTGAGATGCCCCCAGCGCATCTGTCTGATTTTCAGGATGCAAAGTGTTTGATTCCCCTTTCACAGGGCTGGTACCTTCACGAACCACACACACCTTCCTTGGCCTGGATTTAACATGCACTTTTCTGGCCAAACTGCAAACTTTTCAAACGTTCTGTTCTCATGGTAAACCTGGCTCAGTCCATGAGTCCCTCTGTGGTGTGGGCATGGGCAGCAGTTCGTTCTCCCAATTGAAAATGGATGTGCGTTTATGGCAATTGGCTGTATTTTTCATTTCCAAGATTTCTGATCTTGTTTTGTGTGTCATTATCTCCATCTCACCCAAGGCTCCTTTGTAAGATGAAAGTTGTTCTTTCATTTATTTCCTTCAACACTCTAAAATGGCTTAAAGATCTAGTTGGTCTGACTGCTCAATGCAGTTGTGACAGTTTGACATATTTGACTCCATGGAAATGTTGTAGGCCAGGCTAAATGGGCATTGACTAGACAGACATCATTTAACCTTGAGACTCCATGTTATGCAGGAACTGCTTCTCCCATGGGAACGCCCCACCTCTGTACCCGTCAACAGTTGCTTAGCATGACTTGATTGGCGATACAAAATGAAGAAATGGCAATTCTTGTATAATGAAAAATTGTTCTCTTTTTGATTCCTAGTTCCCTAAACAATATACCATGTTAACGGTGATGTCAACAGTGATTGTGTGGATGTTAGTAACCATTCTTTAGTTTGTACCTAAGTAAGGTCATTTTGACCCACTTCCCCCTCTGCTAATGATTTCAGATCCCATGACATTAGTTTGTAATTTTAAATTATAGCAACAGACCCTTATGATTGATGTACTGATTTATGGTATAAAAACCCCTGCAACCCTATGGTCAGGGCTGTTCTCCCAATAGCCATTTTTGGGGCACGCTGTGAGACAATCAGCCAGCTGGCTTAATAAAGACTCTCACATTTGGACTTGTCATTGGTGATCGGTCTATTCTTAAGTTGCACCCCATAACACAGTTAGCTTCATCTGGAATGAATTCATTTTCTGATTGCTGGTTTGATTTCTGTCTTTCTTTTTTTTCTGTAGTATACTTTCTATTATTTTAAAGTACATTCCTGGAGCTGGGGTTGTGGCTCAGTGGCAGAGCACTTGCCTAGCATGTGTGAGGCACTGGGTTTGATTCTTAGCTCCACATAAAAATAAATGAATATAATAAAGATCTATCAACATCTAAATATATATATATATATGTATATTCCATCAACTTATTTTTTTTATTGATTCTTTTTAGTTACACATAACATTAGGATTCACTTTGACAAGATTATAAAAGTTTAATCCCCAGTATAGTTAGAGAAAATAAAAAGAGCTTGGTTTCCTTCTTAACAGCAATTCGCGAGAAGCCCGCTGCCTCAAATCCAGCTTCACTTCTTCCTCTTACTCCCTGTGAGATCCTGACCCTGTTACTTGGTTAAAATGGAGACAATGATAACATCTATTTCTTTGGCCTGTCACGAGGTTTAAGTTAGCTTGGACACATTTCCCTTCTGCTGAAGCAGGGCTGCGGGTGTGTTTCTGTGACCCACTGCCCCACCTGTCACCTCTGTGACTGCCCCAGTTTCCGTCAGGGAGCCCATTTGCATGACTGACAGCGGTTTTGCTTCTGACCTTAGAGTTCACAGCTGAAAGTCCTCAAGAGTGGTAAAGGGAAGTACTTGAGAGGTGCTTCTTCCTGAGGCTTCAGATGAGTGCCTTGTGTGAACTCTGAGTTACTTCTGTATTGTCACATTTTGGGGAAAACGTCACTTTTGGAATTATTTTCTTTTTACAAAACTGAGGCAGAGTGGGAAGCAGCCCCTGCCCTGCCACCTGGATGCTGGTCTAGCCCTTAGAACTAGGCCATGCTATCCTCTTATTGAACGTTAATTATCTCAGGGAACATCAGTCTCAGGCAAGGCCCCTCTGAGACTCTGATAAAGTGAGAGAAAACAGGAACACTTCATAATTTTGTCTAAGCACGGATTAAAAACAAGTTCACTGTGTGAACCACCAAACACCAGCATGGCTCTCTTGGCCAAAAGGAATGATTGCTTTTGTTTTTCTTTTTCATCAACTGAAATGTCATCCTCAGGCGAGTTTGCCTCTGGCTCAGCAGAGCTTATCGAGTCCCCTGTTAGAAAGCGATCTGACAGTTCCCAGGCTAGAGCACACCCAGCTTCCTCCCCAAATCACCCATCGAAACCCAAACCCCAGGATAGGCTTCCCAACACCCACTTACTGAGACATCCACGGTTTCTCCATGGAATTTCCCCTCGTTGCAACGAGCAATAGAGCCAACTACAGGTGTGTTCTCAGTAGGGGCGACTGTCAGGGATGATTTACACACAGGGCAACTTCCCCTAATTTTCAGTCTGACTGTATAATCATGTAATCACCACTTGCCCCAAACAGTCCACACTCACCTCCTGAAAACCACTGAGCCGATTTCTGTTCCCATGGTTTTGCCTTTTCTAGAATATTGGCTCATGGAATTACCAGGGTGCAATTTTTCGTTTGTAGCTTCTATCCAAACAGGGAAACTTAGAAGGGAATTGAGAGCAGAAGTTATGACTGATGACCTTCGCTGATGAGATTCCCACAGTTGGCTAATGCCTCTCTACCCAGAGGGTAAGAGAAAGAGACACATTAAAAATGTAGTTCAGCAGCCAAACATTACAGACGTTGAAGCTGTGTGTGTGTGTGTGTGTGTGTGTGTGTGTGCATGTGTTCACGTTTTCCAGATAACAGCTCAGACCATGAGATCTGTTCATCTCTTCAAGTCAGGAAACCACATCTGTCACAGCCGCTATGACCTGAGTCACAACTGGGTGAAACTTAGGACCATGCATGGCTCTCCTCCCAGATGTGCTCATCTTCTGCACAGACCACATCGGAGGGTCAGGAAGGGCTGGTGGGAATCTCCACCCTGCATTTTTCTCCTTTTTTGGTTCCAGGGATTGAACCCAGGGGCACGTCCCCAGCCCTTTTATAGATTTGATTGAGAGACAGGGTCTCTCTGAGCTGCTCGGGGCCTCACTAAGTTGCTGAGACTGACTTTGAACTTGCAATCCTCCTGCCTAGGCCTCCCGAGCCGCTGGGATTACAGGAGTCCACCACCAGGCCTGGCCACCCTACATTTCTCAGGTCCTTGATGGTGGCCCTCATCTCTGCATCTCTCCAGGGATGTGATACTGCTTCGGATTTTTTATTATCCTCCCTCAGGTAGAGGCAGCTCGGACAGCTTTCATTTGGCCTTTCCCATCAGAGTAGCCCTCCTTCCCCGCCTAGGAAACAAGCGTGGGAATTCTACCAACTACGAGGCAGGGCTATCCCAATTATGCATTCTGGAACAGGAAAAATTATTATGAGAGATTTGGGGACCTACCAGACCCACTCTGAGTGGGACCTGGGCTAAAACTCCATTCATCATCTGACTGCTATAAGCCCCTACTGGCTGGGGGCCACAGTGATGCTCTGGATTTCCTGAAATCAATGTCAGTTTAGAACCAGTACATTTAAGCTGAATAAGGTCCCCTTACGCAAGTCGGTAAGGTCCTCTTGGGGAGTCCTCTCCTATCTGTGGTCCTTCTTGGTGTGGGATTACAGGTGGGGTTTGGGGAAGCTACCACGGGAGCCCTCTTGGCATTTTATTTTAATACAATACACTAATGCTGCAGTATTAGCACTACATACAGATTCAGCTTTCTCACATTCAGACCGCGGTACTGGTGACATTTCTGCAGTTTGCACATGGGGACCTGGCCTCACAGAGTTTAGGTAATATGTCCAACACAGATGAGGAGTGAACTCGGGCATGTCCCATCCCTGATGAGCACCTTTAAGTCTGGAAAAATCTTCCAGAGGATTATCTGCATGGGACCGTGGGTAGGAAACTGGGTCTAAAATTCCCTTCAGCCAGTTTAGGTTCTAACACTGCCCCTGGCCAGCTGGGACACCTTCACAGAGCCACTCTACACAATTTAGACTCAGTTATCTTATCCGGAAATATGGGACAGTTGGCCCTGATTGATCTAAACCACAGGGTTCTTTTGAAAATTAAATGAGAGGGAACATAAGTTGTCAGGAGCAGTGAGTAAGAGAGGAACCAAGTTCAGTTCCAACAAGTGGATTTTATTCACGCAATGCACACTCACCTAACATTCCTAATAACAGCAAGTCACAAATAAAGATTCACTCCTTGTTCACCTAGAGTCCAATCCCATAGACTCACTCAATGCAACTTCTCTTAGCCAAGAGGTCGGTCAGCAAGACTGAGGGGACTCTTCTGAGCGGTAGCCTCTCTCGGCTCCTCAGATGTCCTCGGGTGTCCAATCAGCTGGAGCCTGGGTGGCAGTCGTCGATATGGGAGAGGTGGTCAGTCGTTGGCCTCGGTGACAACAGTGGATCAGCAATCAATGATAGTGTGGACAGCAGCCAGGGCAGTCAAGAGACAGAGCGACGTGGAGTCCTCTGGTCACGGTGCTGCTGACAGTTTGCTCCAAATGTCCAGGGGTGTAAGTAGTGATTTTCAACCCGGTCATGCCCGGGTCTTCATTGATAAAGACCAGAACACGGCTATACTAGGAGCCCCCACTCAGATCATAGATAAGGGTTCATGTCGGCATTGTTCTGGAGTGTCATCCTGCCACACAGCAAGTTTGTCACCAGGCACCTTTTATGATTTTAGTTTTACAAGTCCAGGCAAATACCAAATACAGCTTCTTATTACTACATAACACACTGCTATAGCAACCCTATCCTTTCCTTGTCTCATGACACAGGTAAAAACTGGGAAACTGCTGATCTGAGGCTGGTTGGCACAGTTGCTCCTTCCCCAAACCTGTGGGGTGATCAGGGCCGTGTATCCATCCCACCCCTGCTCTGTGGAGGCTCAGAGGGGGCACGTGACCTACACCCACCTCATCCTGGTTCTCTTCCCACATGGCTGCACACGGCATGGTCCCACCAGATGGAGGTATGCATGGGTCCTACTCCCTAGTTTGCAGAGTGCCCACCTCCTCCTTCTGCCCGCTATCATCTCCTAGGTGAGCCCCATCTTTTAGACCCCCTCCCTCAGCTGGCTGGTCACTAATTTTCACCATGGCTGAGCAGTTGAGGCTTGGAGGGTTAGCCCTCCTGCTATGCCCGTAGTATGGGGATGAAAATGAGACCCAGTTCTGGCCAGTGAAAGGTGGAAGCAAATCAGTCGTGGGAGGAAGGATTTTACTTCCTGAGAAAGGAGTCAAAGGGGGGAAACATCCTGCTCTCCTTTTTGTGGACACTGCTAGGTGAAATGTGCCACCCGAGGCTGCTGCGGCCATAGTGGCCCATGCAGGGTAGCATGGTAGACACGGGTCAATGTGACTGGAGGAGCTGGTCTTTGGTGGTGAGCTGCTAATGGGCCTGCTCATCAGATTCCCGCCTTCTCTTAGAGACAAGGAAAGCCCAGGTGCTGAAGCTCTTCTCAGTTTACTCCTGTGTCTGTGCAGCCAGATGCCTCCGCCTGGGCCCAGGTGATCTGCGGTGCTCCCTGCCTGCAGTGCCTTTTCTGTGGGGACGGGGCCCTCGGGTGGGCCCCATGCTCTCAGCCCAGCCCTGCTGGTGGTTTTGGGAAGACAAGGTCCCATGTGAATGGAGACGGGGAGACAGCATCCCCTGCCTCTGAGTCACCCTGGACTAGGATCGGCTGCCAGGGCGTCTCTCTGGAAAGATCTTGGGTTTCTCGAAAGAGGGCAGAGTGCAGGACCTCTCTTCCTGGTGGTCAGCTCCTGCTGCTCCCAAAGTGGCTTTGAAACACCAAGGATTCCATGATTTCATTAATCCTTAAACCTTTCCACTTACGGCCAATATCGAATTTTTAAATAATCTTCTACTCTCCTGGTCTTCCTTCTATTTATTTATTGTTTCTCCTTGATGCTTTATAGATACACATAAAGGCGAAACTCACGGTGGTATATTCATAATTTGGTCCATCTCATTCCATAGTTTTCCCTTGTCCAGGTCCTCCTCCCTCCAGCTCTGTCCCCTTTCCTCTCCACCACTGATCTCCCCTCTATTTCCATGGGTTCTCCTTTCCCCCCTTTTCTTTTGATTTAACTTCCATGTATGAGAGAAAACTTTCCAGCCTTGACTTTTTGAATCTGTCTTGTATTACTCAGCATGATGCTCTTGCAAGGCATCCATTTAACCAGCAAATGCCAAAATTCCAGTCTTCTTTATGGTACAGCAGAAGAGGAACCAGGGAGAGGAGGAGGGAGGAAGAGGAAGCACTGGATCTGGGAAGGAACAAGTTCCACCCCCGCCTATGGGATCACGTTCACAGGAACCCGACAGTGAGCATGACTGTAACGTGTTAGCAAAAGCACTTCTAAAAAACCAGAGTTAATTTTAAATATAAACAAAATAACAACAATAGTAATGAAATGGTCAGAACCAGAGTCTGAGGCACTCCCTAGGTGGAGCCTTCTGGGTGCCCTGCTGTGTCCTGGTCCATGATGAGCTTCTGTCAAAATGGAGAAGGAGCTGAGCGGTGAATCCTTCTGCCCAGATCCCACTAGTCCCAAACAGATCTGAAGCCCAGGTGGGCCCAGGGAGGGGACAGTCAGGGTAAAACCGCCTCCTCTAGGGATGCGTGCACGGAGGCGGAGGGCGGCCTGGGGATCTGCAGGAGGGCCAGCTGGGAGAGAGCGATCGGCCGGGAGGGAGGGAGGCCAGCAGGGGCTGTGTCACCAGAGTGTTAGTGGAAGGCCAGATGCAATGAGCTGATGAATTCAGGAGAGGCTTCCTGAGCCAGCTGGAGGGGACGTGGGCGTTGAAGGCAGCAGGGAAGGAGAAGGAGGGTGACAGAGCCCAGGGTTGATGGAAGAGCCAGGACTGAGTCACGGGGGAGGGGGTGCGTGCACTGAGGACTGGCCCTGGAAAAGGAGGGAACAGAAAGAGGAGAGGGGACAGAAGGCAGGCTCCATTGCGCGGGGAGGAAGGGGATCTGCATCGGGGCTCCCCCAGTCCTGGGGAGAGAGTGGCCATGGAGAGAAGCAGCGACCACAGCGTGGCCATGGCGTGGGGTGATGTGGGCTGCTTTCTGGCTGGGGGTCCGGGTTGAGGCCAGGAGAGCGGAGGCTGGGCTGTGAGAAACAGTGAAGCCCGTGTTAGGGAGTGTGGGCTGCCGATTGTTTAGTCTGCATCTGAAAAGAGTATTTATTTATGGGGGGTTGTGTGCCAACTCTAGGAATTGCATATCCCGGGGTGGGGCGGGGACAGTCTGTTCAGTCAGCAATGCCTCCATGTCAAAGCCTTGGAACAAGAAATGAAAGGTACACAACAACCACGTGGCCTGAGGGTCAGCAGGCGAAGAGGGTTCAACAGTCCACGTTGGACTTTGGCCGCGTGGGGTGAGTTTCTCCAGCACAGACGATGCCTCTTGCTGATTCACGTGTGCTGATCTTTCATGCAGGACACATGCCGCTAGAAGCATTTGTAAAAATGCCATCATAGCCACAACCTAAACGTACACCAGGAACAAACCCTGTCTCAGGTGCCCCTTAAAGGGGTCCTTGGATAGTGACAGCAAAGCTGGTGATCTCACCAGTCACCCAGTCTCTTCCATTTCAGGTACCACCTGTCGCCATGGGGTAGTTCAGAAGTTCCCAAAGGTCTGTGGTTTCTTAGAACTCTGTCTATTTCTTAGAACTCTGTCGACACTGTCTGTGGTTTTCTGTTGCATTTATGTGAACACCCACAACCTGGAAACCTGGTTGGTTGAGATTGATTGCGTTTCTACAGACACTGGGCTGTCTATGGAGGTGACGGTTATTGTGGTCCACTTCACCACAACAGGTACATATGAATTATTTGTTTAAACACTAGTTTTGAGAAGAGTGAACAAATGTGCAATTAATGACTGTGCTTATTAGCTTCTGTTTCCCTTCAAATTATAATACTCCAGATTTTTATTCACCAAAGAATGGAACGGGACTCTACTCCTTGACAACTCTGTTGACCTTCTCTTACGTGTCCAGGATCACACCAGGTGACAGGAAGTAAGATAATGGTAAGACCATTCTCACTTGCAATTGAGTCATAAGGTTTCTGCATAATAGCACAGAAATAGCCAGACTTTGGAAGTTGTTTCAGATCTTGCCTTACAACTTCTGGTTCTTGGTTATGCTAACTTTTCTGTCTCAAAATTTGTATTATACAACAGAGGTAAACCTTTGAAGCTGGAAGGTAAATTTTCAAAACCTTGTGTGAGTGAGATCTGTGCCCAAAGATTCATAAGGAGCAAGTATTGTATAATGTCATTGTCTGTAATGAATAACAAGGATAAACAACTTAAGTGTCTAAAAGGTGGAGTTTTGTCAAATGAATAAAGGCACCTTGATAGAGGGGACTATCATGGTGGCCATACACTGCATAGCCTAGCCTCACTCTTGTTGCTATGGGAACGTATTCTCCACATACCGTTAAGTATTTAGGTGATAAATGTTGTTTATCAAATAAGTGTGCACATGTTAAATTTAATAGGAAATGAGAGTAGAAGAGAAGTTTGGGAAGGGATGGTCACACTCAGAAACTAATAACAAACTCTTTGTTCATTCTCCTTCCCCTCTGTTGTCAGCTTTGTGTCACTATAACAAATACCTGAGGAAATCAAATTATAAAGAGAAAAGGGTTATTTTGGTTCACAGTTTTGGAGAGCCATGATCAATGGGCCTAGCTGCCTTTGGGCCTCTGTCAGGTCAGCACAGTATGAGAGAATGGGACAGAGAAAAACTGCTCCTTCAGTGGGCAGGAAGTTAAAAAAAAAAAAAAATAGGGAGAGGAAGAGACTGGGAACTTGTTCTCCTCTTCAAAAGAACATTCTCAATGACCTAAAGATCTTCCACTGGGTTCCATCTCTCAAAATTGCCATCACACTAGCACCTCCAAGATGTGGGCCTTTGAGAAACTGTTAAAGTCCAAATCATAACATTCTGTCCCTGGCACCCAAAAGGTCATGACCATCTCACAATACAAAATGCCCGTGGTCCATTCCCAAGAGTTCCCAAAATCTTAACTACTCCAGCGTTGTGCAAAAGTCCAAGAACATAGTCTCCTGAGACTCAAAAGGCAAACTCAGCTCTGAACCCCTGTAAAAATAAAATAAAACAAGTTCCAAACTTCGGAGAAACAATGGTGGAACAGGCATAAGGTAGGCATTCCCATTCCAAAAGGGAGGACTAGGGGACTAGAAAGGAGAGACCTGACAAAACAAGGCTGAAACCCAGCAGGGTAAACTCTTCATCCTGTAGCTGCTGGCAGGCATCCAGAGCCCACAGCAGTGGTGTGTGGACTCCCAAGGGCGTCGTAGCCCCTCCCCTGGGGCTCTGCTGGCTGCTGGCCTCTTGGTCACTCTCGTGGGCTGCTACACATGCTGCCTGCGGCTTCCCTTGGCAGGTGGTCCTCACTGCTGGCACCTCTTTCCGCTTGGGATCTCCATTGTGGCTCAGCTTCACTCTCTCCACCCCACATGTGTCCCTGTGAGGGGCTGCTTGCAGGAACTGTGCTCTCTCCATACTGCCTGGACTCCCAGGGTCCTTGGAAATCTTGCTGGGAGCCTGCATGACCCCATGCTTTACTCACATTTCTAAAATTGTGACAAAATGCCTGAGAGAAGCAACTTAAAAGGAGGAATGTTCTATTTCGGCTCACAGTTTCAGAGGATTCAGTTCACGGTTGGTGGGTTACATTGATTTGGGGTTTGGGCAAGGCAGAGCATCGTGGTGGGGAGTGGCAAACAGAGCAGAAGAAGCCAAGGTCCCAATAGCCCCTTCAAGGACATACCCCCAATGACCTAACAGACTTCTACAAGGCTTTTCTCTTAAAGGTACCACCACCTCTCCATAGCGCCTCCTTGTGGATTAAGACTGAAAAACGGGCATTTGAGGGACATTGAAGAGGGTTTAGCACCCTCCTTTCCCTAACTTAGACCACTGAGCATGACATCTTTTTTTTTTTTTTGGTGGAGCTGGGGATCGAACCCAGGGCCTTGTGCTTTGAAGGCCCTCGAGGCTGGTTCCCACCCACTCCCAGCTGCATCTCAGGTGCACTAGCATCCTCCTTCTCAAACCTGGACAGCACCTCCTCATCTAGCCTGTCTGCTCTCAGCTACCTAGATTTCCTCCAGATTCTGAGCCAACGGTGGCTTGGGAACACTGAACTCAGCCGACTGAGCTATCTCCCCAGTCCGCATGACATCATCTTAAGGAGCATCTTTCTGTGACCCCAGGTCAGTCTGCCTCCTCTGAATCTTGCAATAAGAGACAACATGAAAATGCAAAAGTCAAGGCCAAATGTCAGCTTCTGAAGGAGGTGGCGGAAACACACAGTTACATGGTCAACAATTACTTGGACTCAAGTTTGGGCCACGGCTGTCCACGAGATCATCAGTTTGGAGAAGAAGAGAGTTGGTGAATCATGTCACTACAAACTTTCATTTTCGAACTGTGAACACCTTGCCACTGAACTGAGATATGGCAAGCGCGTCAGCAAGCAGGTAAAACCCCAATGGGGCAATTGCTTTCAGAGCTGTGTTTACAGAGAGATGAAAATAACTGTTGGCAAACCCCAGAGGTCCCTCCCGACATCTCTTACATAGATTCCAAGGGTTAGGCATTCAAATAGTGGGCTCATTCATAGAGAGAATGCGATTCCCTTGATTTACTCCTGGGCACTGGGACCCAGAGAGTCCTGATAACTTGTCCAAGAGGACACTTCAGAATCTGAACCCATTTGTTTTATCCCCAGAATCCATGCCACACCCACTGAATCCCATTGTTTTCTCTTCTCTGTATTTTTGGTGGGTAAAATCCTTTATTCAAGACTACGCAGAGTAGTCCAGGGGATGCTCGTTGCCTACAGATCAGGGAAAACTGCCTCCGGTCTGGCACTTACGCTGAGCAGTTAGAAGATCTGCTGCACGATCACCTTATTGGCTGAGATTTGCTTTTCTCAGGTAGGAAGTGGGCACGTGGCTTTGTCCCATCCACTTAACAGGTCACCGTGAGGATTGAAGGAGGGAACAGAGCTATGGAAATTGGGAAGCTCTGCTCAGATGTGAGCTGATGCACTAACAGTTGCTCCTCCCGCAGCCCTGCAGGCTGGTCAGGGCGAGCACTTCTTATCTGCATCCTGAGGAAGATGAAGCCAAGGCCAGGCAACTCCTCCAGTCACATGATTTACTGAAAGCTGAACGGCACAGGCCTCATCACCTCGAGGCTGGTTCCCACCCACTCCCAGCTGCCTCTCAGGTACACTAGCATCCTCCTTCTCAAACCTGGACAGCACCTCCTCATCTAGCCTGTCTGCTCTCAGCTACCTAGATTTCCTCCAGATTCTGAGCCAACGGTGACTTGGGAACACTGAGCTCAAATCACCATTTGTTTTCTAACCTCTGACTGTTTTCACACAGGCTGATCCCTCATTCCAGGTCAGGTACCTTGGGTGCAGAATGGGTAATTGGAGGATGGATCTCTGAGATCCCAAGTTGCTCTGACGACAAGAGAACCTTTGCTTCTGAGCCCAGCTGTGAAGGCAGCTCCTCAGAAGTCCTCTGGGCTGTCATGGAGAGTCAGAGCTGAGCCCAGATCCAGAGAATGTTCCTTGTCCCCTGAGGGATATTTCCACTATTTGATTGTAGACTTATGAATCATTGAAAAGGAAGCAAGCACTGTTAATTGGCCACTCACTGAGCTCTTTCAACTTCACAACCTGGAAAAAGACTCCCAAAATCTGAGATTCAATTCCTCCCTCTTTAGTTAGGGGTAATAATGACTGATTCACCATGTTTGCTGAGATGATATAAGTAAGATACCTTAGAACAATCCCTGCCCCATAGCAGATGCTCAATAAATTTGTTCAATGTATTTTACTTCTACCTTGCTTTAATCTATTCTTGAGGTGGGTAGAGGACTAGAACTCCTGGGTAATTCCAACCTCTTTTACATGATTCCAATATCCCTGACGACAGACATCTTCCACCAATCTCCAGTGCCCTTTTCTGGTCAGCTCTTGTAACAGAGTCTAGGCTTCACCTACCTGTGACCATTATGTGAAGACACAGTCACTTGACATGTCCAAATTTGGGTGAATCAAGTTGGCCCTTGTTTGATTCCAGTGAGTTATGTTTTCCTCTACCCAGCTCCTTGCAATTTTCCTTTCATGCTTCGAGTGTGTTTTCAGCAGTGGCAAGTCCCCTGTGATCTTCCAGGCTCATCCTACAGGCTGCTGGTTTGCTGCCTTTACCACCAGCAGCTTTCCCAGAGAGCACCCAGATGGAGTCCTCCTCCAGAGGCTTCGCTGTGGCCTCGCCATTCTGGCTCTGGGAGAGGGGTCATGTCCATACATTGCTCATGATCCCAAAGATGCAGCAAGCCCGTTCCTTAGTTCCCATAACACAGCACAACCAACCTGAAGTTAATGGAGAGAATTTACTAGAAGCACTGAGCTACCAGGAAGGAAAAACAACTAAAGGAATACATTACTTTGGCTACCGCTTAATGTAAGTATGCTCTGAATCCCAGGCCCAGATCAGGTAGTCTGTTTCCAGTCCTGAAGGTGAACCTTGAATGGTTCCTGCTCTGCCCACGTGTCCAGGGGCCCAGCTCACCTTCCACGACCCAGTGCTTCCTGCCATGGCTGTGTCATTGGAGTCAGGGCTCCATGGCACCTGGCCACGTGGAGAGGAAGACCTCTTCTCTTTCAGTACCTCAGCTGCTCCAAGGCCTGATATTTCCCAGGGCACCTACAACATGAGTATCTATTTTCCTCATTGGAACACTAAGTCCTTCCAAAGAAAATTCTGTTCACTCCATGATCGGATCAGAGCTCTCAGTACTCCAAGTACCTCTTTTATTTGTAGCACTTACCATATTTGTGATTTAATTTTTATTGTGTTTTTGTGAGTTACATCTCTTCTTCCTACAGAATTGTTCTTCCCTCTAGTCAGCTATTCAGACTCCTTTCTTCACTGTTGTAGGTCCAGAATCTACTGCCTTACATATAAAGTTATTCTAGATAAAAGCATCTAGAAAGGTTGAACAAATCTACAATTGAACTTAAGAGAAAAAAGAAAAAGGAAACAATCAAGTGCCAGGAATGAAGAAAAAAATAAAAGTCAAAATATTAAGCTTATGAGCTGGACCCTGGGTATCAGAAAGGCAAGGAGGCGGATGAATGTTAGTCTAGATACTGACTCCGATATGCAGTTTGGAATTAGGCTTTGATTGTCTGTGTGAGGGAGGAAAACCAGCTGTAGACAAGGAGATTTACAGAATGAGAACTGAGATCTCTAAATAAAGCTGGGTTCCCCCTCCCAAAAAGTTCTTTAGTGGAAGGAGAGGAGGAAAAATGCTCACAGAGTTCAGGGAAGAAAAACGTACAGGTCTTTTATGATAAATTGCAAAACCAAGCTTTTTCCATGTGCAAGAGGGAAGTCTATAATTTCAGTACCCACCGGAGGATCCCCCAGTAGGTAAAGCCCTCAGTCATCCTACAGATGTAAGTACAGGGCATTCTGCACTCCCAGAGAAAAAAATCCGATGCACATAATGAGAAGTACAAACTACACCTACATAAAACTGAATAATGGGAGACAGGAGAACAAGTCAATGGGGAATTCATCCCTCATTAATTTGAGATAAAAGGACGTTCTAGCATATGTACATCGATGGCTTGTGCATTCATATCTCTATATGACAGCAGAACTGCTGGGCCCCTGTGGAGGGGATGTACATTTAGCTCTAATGTACATAGACAAACCATGTTCCAAAGTGTTTAAATTGATTGACATCCCTGCAAGCAATCTCCGTGAATTCTGGATGATTCATTTTCTTTTCTTTTTACCCATTTTTAAATTAGAACTTCATAGTCATACATAGTAATTGGGTTCATCCCGACAAACTCATAAATGCATTGAGTTCGATTTCAGTTCATGATCCCCCATCCCCTCTCTTTGCCCTCCTGGCCTCCCTCCCCTCCCCATTCTCCTTCCTCTACTCTGCTAGACTTCTTTTTCCTCCTCCACTTATTTGTATTAGGTTCATTGTTTTTACTTACGCATGATGGTGAGATTCCCTGTGGTGTATTTAGATATGCACATGATTTTTAAAGAGTTCACTGAGCGTTACCTCCCCTCACCCATCCCACCACTCTGCCTCTCAATCTCCTTCTTCTACACTAATGGTCTTCTCTATATCTTTATGACATCCTATCCTTCCCTCCTTTTTAGTATAAAGGCATTCCACTTGTTGATTGTTAGTTTCATGTCCTTTGCTTTGTGGGTTGTTAAGGAAGTCTGTGCCCACAACCTATATGATGGAGTGTAGCCCGACGCTTTCTTCTAAACTAATTCCTGATCCATTTCAATTTGTCTTTTGTGCCTGGTGAAACATAGGGATCTAGTTTCATTTTCCTACATGTAGATATCACAGCACCATTTGTTAAAAAGACTATCTTTTCTCCAAAATATATTTTTGGCACCATGTGAAGTATCGGATGGCTGCGGGTATGTGGATTTAACTCTGTCTTCTGTTCCACGGTCTTCAGGTCTATTTTGATGCCAATACTATGCTGTTTTAGTTACTACAGCTCTATAGTATAATTTCAGATCAGGTAGTATGGTGCTTCCTGCTTCACTTTTCTTGCTCAGTATTGCTTTTGTTATTTTACGTCTCTTATTCTTTCAAGTAAATTTAAGAATTGTTTTTTCTAATTTGGTGAAGAATGTCATTGGTATTTTAATGGGAGTTGCATTAAATCTGTATATTGCTTTTGGTTGTATGCTCATTTTGACTATATTAACACTGCCTATACAAGAACCTGGAAGGTCTTTCCATCTTCTAAGGTCTTCGTCAATTACTTTCTTCAGTTTTGTATAATTTTCATTGTAGATCTCTTGTACTTTCTTGGTTAAATTACTTCCCAATTATTTCATTCTTTTTTATATTATTTTTATATTTATTTTTTATATTATTTATTCTAATTAGTTATACATGACAACAGATGCATTTATACATTTTGATAGATCATACAAAAATAGAGTGTAATCTCTCATTTTTCTGATTATACATATCGCAGGATCACATCAGTCATGTACATATATGTACATGAGGTAATAATGTCTGTTTCACTCTACTATCAGTCTTTCCCCCATAGCCCTCCCCTCCCCTTCACTCCCCTCTATCTAATATAAAGTAACTCTATTCTTCCCTATCCCCTCCCTCCCTTATTGTGAATTAACATCCACATGTGAGAGAAAACATTTGGCCTTTGGTTTTTTGGGTTCGGCTTACTTCACTCAGCATGATATTCTCTAACTCCATCCATTTATCAGCAAATGTATCCATTCTTCCATTGGAGGGCATCTAGGTTGGTTCCACAGTTTAGCTATTGTGAATTGAGCTGCTATAAACATTGATGTGTGGATAGGATGGTTTTGCTGATTTCTTCCTCAGCTGAATCAGTGTTGGAGCATAAGAAAGCTATTGGTTTCTGGATGTTGATCTTGTACCCTGCTATTTTGATGAACTCATGTATAAGCTCTAGAAACCTCTGGTGGAGTTTCTTGGTCTTCTAGATAACAGATCGTGTCATCAGCAAATGGGTAGTTTTACTTCTTTTCCTATTTACAGTGCTTTGATTTCCTTTTCTTGCCTGATTGCTCAGGTTAATGTTTCAAGAACTATATTGAAAAAAAAAAATACTGAGAGTGGACAGCCTTGTCTTCTTCCCAATCTTAGAGGAAATACTTTTAGTTGTTCGCCATTCTGTATAATGTTGGCCTTGAGTCTGCCATAAATAGTCGTTATTATATTGAGGTAAGTTCCTTCGATTCCTAGCTTCTCTAGTGTTTTCAATATGAATGGATGCCGAATTTCATCAAAGGCCTTTTCTGCATCTATCGAGATGATCATGTGATTCTTGTCCTTAATTTTGTTTACGTAGTGAAGTACATTTATTGATTTGTTTACGTTGAACCAAACTTGCAACCCTGGAATGAAACATGGTCATGGTGTATAATTGTTTTGATATGGTTTGTGAATATTTTATTAAGGATTTTTACATTTATGTTCATTAAGGACATTGGTCTGTAGTTTTCTTTCCCTGGTGTGTCTTTGATTGGTTTTGTTATCAGGGTTACACTGGCTTCATAGAATATATTTGGGAGTGTTTCCTCTTTTTTCTTTTTTCAATGCTTCCCAGAAGTCCATTCAGCCATCAATGGATTAATCCACTGTTGAGGACACTTCCAAAAGCTCCTCCTCTGAACATTAACACATTAGGTGCCAAGCCTTCAACCCAGGAGGCTTCAGGGACCCTCCATGTCTAAACCATAATACCTCTGAAACCTGAGGAAGAGAATATGAGAAATGGACTGGAGCCCATGTCTTAAGGGATGGCACCTGAATGCCCCTGTGGCGGTTAGCCTCTGGGTTGGATTCAAGTTTCCTGATGCTGACCTTTGAGCAAGGGAATCCTGCCTTGAGTGGACCTTTCATGCAAGCTGTGCACACAGCACCCAAAAGGTGAGAGGCTGGGTCTCCATTAGCCTCCCAAGACAGGCTGGATAAACAGCCCAGTGCCTCCTTGGTGATCACCTGTTTAACAAATCTCCATGTGTTTAGTGGAAGTTGATCTGAGCTGTGCTTTCAGTGTTAACTGAGGGTGAGGCTGGGGCACTGGCTGACATGAACTCGTTCAGATTCTGCAGTGGGTATCAGCATTTCCAAACAGAAAGCCAAGAGCTGCATGTGCACCAAGATAACTCAGCTTGATTTTACCTGAGTGGGTTACAGACACAGGCTACCAGAGCTGAGTGTGCAAGCACAGTGGCCACTCACAAGTGTTTTTAAATCTTGAGGAAAAGACCATCTGACACCGGGAAGGTTTTCATCAGAGGAGAAATCTCAGTACATTCAGAAAACATGTTTATAACATCCACTCCTCTTCCCCTGTCCTTTTTTTTTTTTTTTAAACAAAAGAAGTCAATCTTTACTGGCTACCAAACTGCCAGAGGAATGCCCGAATGGAGACCACTGCATCCTTAGATGATGAGAGTGATTCTAGGAAAGAGAGCAGGATCTACACCCAATGAGGAAGACCAAGCAGAACATCCGTCAGCACTAGTGCATGAGTTACCTCTTCCACTCATCAGTTCAGTGGACAGACAGGACGGGAACAAGGTGCAGAGGTGGTAAACAGAAGTAGCACAGACTCCGGGCATGGCGACACACGCCTGGAATCCCAGGGGCTCAGGAGGCTGAGGCGGGAGGATCCCAAGTACAAAGCCACCCTCTGCAACTTAGCAAGGTCCTGAGTAACTCAGCAAGACCTGTCTCTAAATAAAATATTACAAAGTGCTGGGGATGTGGCTCAGTGCTTAAGTGCCCCTGGGTTCAGTCCTCGGTACCTATAAGAAAAGAAGTAAAACAGCCAGTGAAGGGATTTGAGACACGGTTTTAGGATCAGCATATATGAAGGGAAGATGGCAATTAAGGGACATTTAATAGTAGGCAGTGAGAGTTCATCTTTCAGTTTACTTTGCAAGTTAGAGCAATGCTTTAAGTTAAACTTGACAAACCTACTCTCATGCCTTAGTAATTTTTAAATTACTCATACCATGAAGTAGTAGGGGAGGGAAAGGAAATAAAGCAGCTTTCAGGAAGAGGACACACAAGGAAAAAGTGTCCAAGGAGAAGACCTGGTGGCAGGTAAAGTTTTAAATATCAAGGCCACTGCAAATGAGACTCAGAAAACTGAAGTTATCATGTCTGCATCCCCTTTGTCCTCAATTAGCTACTGTGAACATTACAGTCCAGCCAACCCAGACACGGCAGTGGTTTAGGGTTGGATGACGAGTCTCCCGTACTTGCTTCAACCACAAGAAGATGGAAAACCCAGAGTTCCTTTCCACGTAAAGCACAGGACAAAACTGACCCCATTTGCATATTCAAGGAGACAATGAGTGTTTTCCTGGCTTTTGGATTTTGCTATCCATATCCATAGATGACGGGGATCAAGCTCGTTATCCCTGGGCAGGCAGGAATCTTGGGTTCCTTCAAGGTCAGGCTTCTGCAGAGCAGCACTGAGAAACTAGACCCGAGCCAGACCTCATCAAGGTCAGGCTGATTCCTGTGTAAGCAGGAAACCTGACAGTGACACGTCTGTGGCCTGGTACCTAAGCTCCCACCAAAAAAAAAAAAAAAAGAAAAATCCCAGAAACCTGGAGGACCAAAGGGTGCTTGAGGGGCTGTGGATCTGAGTGCCTTCCCTGGGCTGGGGGGCCAGCTTCCCTAACCCTGTAGGTTCAGGCAACCCTCCAGACAACAGCCTCGCTCTGGTTCCCTCTGTTGGGGCCTCCTCCCTGTTTGAGAGCTCCTCTTTCTTCTTTCTGTTACTCTAATAAATCCTGTTACTGCACAATCACCCTCGTGTCCAAGATTTCATGCTTCGAATTCACGAGACAAAGAACCCAGCCCCATGGTCCTTGCTACACAGCCTTTTGGTTTTTTTCGATGTTTTCGTTATGCATGGCGATACGCTGGACTATGACATAATTCTAGAAGCAGGGAACATGAGTTGCTCTAACTCAGTCCCCAGTATTCCCCTTCCCTTCCTCTCCTCCAACCCTGCATTCCCTTCCCTCTATTTTACTGACCTTTCTGCTCTTTACCTAGAGTCTTATTTTATCAGTGTCTCGTGGATGTACTTGGTGGTGGGATTCACTGTGGTGTATCCACAGCCTACACGGGAACGTCAGGTCAGACTCGCTCCATGGACTCTCCCTGCCCTTCTCTTTCTTTCATTCCCCTTTGTCCACTCCTCTGATCTTTCTGCTGTTCTCTTTTTAAACCCCCCACCCCCACCATTTTGGATTACCCCCTGCATCTCAATGACCTTTGACCTGTGCCTCTTGGGGGCTGGCCTCCTTCACTTGGCATGGGAGCCTCCAGCTCCGTCCATTTACCTACGTGGGTTTCATGCTGATGAGAACTGGACCCTGTACAGCTGAGATGCAGAGGTGAGCAGGGCAAGTCCACTTAGCAAAGTCATAGAAAGGACTCTGCTTTACATTTTTTGTTGGAAGGAAATTACAGTAAAGGCAGCAAGGAGTCACAGA
This sequence comes from Sciurus carolinensis, assembly GCF_902686445.1. NCBI lineage: Eukaryota > Metazoa > Chordata > Mammalia > Rodentia > Sciuridae > Sciurus > Sciurus carolinensis. Next base: position 11,976,171 of record NC_062223.1, read on the forward strand.
TGGAAGAACAAATAAAACAGTGGATTGGATAGGGAGGATGAGAACAAAAATATCTGTTTAAGAGTTAAAACTGAGCAGAGTGGTTTATTTTGTAGCAAGAAAAGAAACGGGTGGTAGGGGGCAAGGGTGGAACAGGAGAAAGCTGGGCAACTTTTGCCCTTTCCCCTGTCCCCCCTCCTCTGCTAACAATCTGCTTGTCACTATCAGGTTCTTGTACCGCGTCTTCAGAAGGCTCTCCTCAGCTCAGGTGAGCGACGCCTCTTCATGGTTTGTATTAGAGTTTCTCATAGCCTCCAAAATCAATACGAGGCTCCCTTGCATCTGTGCTCCTGTGAGTACAAGGCTTTTGTCCTTCCTAGCAGCCCCAAACCTGCAGGCCAGCAAGCCCTCCAGGGCAGCCAGTCCACCTGTTTCATCCCTCAGGCAGCACTGTCCCTGGTGCTGACAGCCAGAGCCAGGGTTACAATCCATGCAAGTGGCTAATTTTAAAATCGGCGGGCAAAGGGAAGGACCATAGTTCAAATGGCTGCAGTCGGATCTTATATCCCAAGTAAGGCTGAATACTGTGTTCTGAGAATGGGCTTCGGACCTCCCTCTTCTCCCGACTCCTTTCCTAGCCCCAGTCTGTCCACATCGGCACTGACGTGCCATCTGTTTCTAAGCCACATCCTGATGTTTCCCAAATGTTTACCTTTGTCACATCATCTCCTCCTCCTGACCTGCTGCACCGTATCTGCAGCTCCGTCCTCTCACCTTGTGACTCAAATGGTTTGATCTTATTTGCTTTTGTTTTATTGTTTTGTTTTTTAATGTGGCGCTGTGGTCTCACAGTCGGTTGCTATGGAGGGAATAAAGGTGGTGAAAGGCTCCCGGGGAAAAGGGAAGAGCTCGCAGGTCTTCCCCACTCCTAGTCCCGCATCCTGAGCAGCTAGAGAAGCAGGCGGCAGGTCCTCGCCTTCGGGAGGAGCGGCTCAGGGTCTCTCCCCGGCCCAGGAATGGGTCCCTCTCTCCAAGGCCAACTCCTCACCCAGTGGTCTTGTGCTGGAGGACCCGGGAAGCTTGCGGAAAAGGAGGGTGGCGAGGACGCAGGCGACCTGGGAATGTCCTGGGGGTGGCGGCGTCCCAGGGCGACCGTGGCTCAGCAGCCTCTCCCAGACGCTTGGCCCGCCCGGTGCGGGGAATCCGTGGAGAAGAAATGGCCTCTTGTCCCCGCTCAGAACTGCTCAGCCCACCTTCCCATGGGCCAGGGAGGGGGCTCCTGGATTGGGACAGGACAAACCTTCCAAATTGAAGCCGCAGCCTCTGAGAAATCGAGGATCAGGCCGGCAGACCTGGGTCTGGAGAAGTTCTTCCTGCAGGCACTGGCCCCCTCCTCGCTGGGGCTGCACATGGCAGAGGGAGGGAGAGAGAGCTCTGGTCTCTTCTTCTTCTTCTTAGAGGGACACTGTCCCCACAAGAGGGGCCTCACCCTCACCACCTCCACCAAACCTAATGAACCCCCAATGACACCACCTTCAAACACCATCGCATTGGGGGTCAGGCATCAACAAATGAATTTGGGGTGGCAGGGGACACAAACACTGAGACCATGACATGGTGCCAACACCTCTTTAATAGAATTCATGCTCTGCAGCATCTCCAGCATCTCCCTCAGGAAAACGCGTCCTCGGCTTTGATTCAGCTCCACTAAACCAAGTGCTGTGATTACAGAGGAGGTAACTGTCTAAACCAAACTGTCAGGGACCAAGAAGTTCTCATTCTGAGAACATTCTGACGTTTACAATAAGCAGCAGCGCCCCTCCTCGCCTCCTGGCTGATAATTCTGACAGTATGGTGCCTATGGCGCCATCCCTGCTTCTCTTCCGGGACTACACCTTCCCGACGGCGCGAACTTCAGCCTATCAGGAGCCCAATAGAAGAACACAGCCAACCAGCCTGCACCTCGTCATACCCCTCATTCCCTCAGCATAAATACCCGTGAGAACAATAAAAATTTGCAGCTTGACCAGAATTCCTGTCTTGCTGTCGCTCCCTGTGTCTCTTGTCCCTTTCATTCCTTCTCTCTTAGGTTCGCCGTTCTCCCGTTGATGTCCCGTGGGTGGGACAGTTGGTGCCCAACGTGGTTGATTGGAACCTTTGAGAAGCGAACGCCGCCCTCCGGGGAAGCCTTGGCCAAGCGGGATTCGGGATCGCCTCAGTAAACGCGACCGGGAGTCAGATCCAGGAGGAGAGTGAGGCTGGCGCAAGGTGAGTGACGCACCATGGGACAAGCAGTTTCGTCACATGATTTGTTTCTGACGGGTCTCCAGGAGGCCCTCAAGACTCGGGGAGCGCGTGTTAAGAAAAAGGATTTAAGATCATTCTTTTCATACATAGAGGTTTTGTGTCCTTGGTTTCCCCTCGAGGGGTCAATTGCTGGTAAAAGGTGGCTCAGAGTAGGAGACTGCCTCAAAGATTATTATGAGACTTTTGGTCCTCAAAAGGTACCCGTCACTGCCTTTTCTTATTGGAATTTAATTAATGAGATTCTTAAAAGTTCACCCTTTGACAGTGGTACTTTAAAACTTGTAAAAATTGGGGAGCAGGCAATGCAATCCACCTCTCGCCCCCTCTCGGCATGCCCTTTGGTTAGTATTCAAATGCCCCCTACTCAGCCTTTTCAGGACCCTGGGACCCTCCCAGACCCCAGGAACCTCCCAGACCCCACCTTACCAAAGGAGTCCCCTAAAAATCCCCCTAAGATTTATCCGGTTTTAAATCCCCATACCAAAGGAGTCCCCTAAAAATCCCCCTAAGATTTATCCGGTTTTAAATCCCCATGATGAGTTGACCCCAGAGGATGAGGCTACCCTGGAGGAGGCAGCGGCTCAATACCATTCTCCAAACCTGCCACCTCTTAAAAATCCACCTCCCTCTTATACACCCCCTGCCTTTTGTGCTCCGGCCCTTCAGGGACCTACTGCCCCCCCAGACATTTTTTCCCCGCTTCCCTTGCCTAATCTAACCCCTTTACGCAAGTCTCTCCAACATAGGTGGGAACAAATCCAACTTTTAAAATAACTAAAAGCCCTTGGTGCCGAACTTCGCTCACTGGCCTTGGGCATGGAGTTAACACAAACTGGCCCAAAACCCCTCAATACTCGTAAGGTGAAGCCACGTGGTCAGCCTGTTCTTGCCTTTCCAGTTACTCGCAGTCAAGCAGATCAGCCCGCCCAAACTGAGGGAGAGAATTTAAAAGGAAGTCAGGAAGAGTAATCAGGGGAGGAACAAGAGGTAAAACCAGAGGGAGAACAAGAGGAGGACCAGGAATCAGGGGATGAGGAGGAGCCCACCTCTGGACAGAGTGGAGCCCTTGGTTCTTATAAAGGCTGAGTCTCTGCTTTCTTGAAAGACTTAAAAAGGCTTGTATGCAGTATGGCCCCACTGCACCTTATACACTGGCCTTGCTAGAGAACCATAGTACACAATGGCTCACCCCTAACGATTGGAAATTTTTGGCCCAAGCCACCCTCAGTGCGGGTGACTTCCTGTTGTGGAACGCAGACTTTAGGGAATACTGTCGGAAAACTGCTCAAAAAAATTCAACCAAGGCTTTCTCTAAATCCTGGACCTATGTTAAACTAGTGGGTAATGCGCCACTTGATACTAACCTTAAATAGGCCCACTTCTCTACTGGGCTCCTAGCACAGGTTCAAACTGCTGGTTGGCATGCTTGGAGACAGCTCCCTCAAAAGAGCTTGGCCACCACCTCCCTAGCAAAAATTCGTCAGGGTCCTGACGAGTCTTACAGTGACTTTGTTGCCCGGCTTAATCTAGCTGCGGAGCACTTACTTGGACCAAGTGAAAGCGAGAGCTCCTTTGTAAAATATCTTGCCTTTGAAAATGCCAACCCGATATGTCAAGATATTCTTCGGCTCCACAAAGATAAAGGGGACCTTTCTGACTTCATTAGGCTGTGTGCCGGGGTAGGAACGGCCCATGCCATGGGTCTCGCTATTGGCGCTGCCTTCACCAAGGCCCTTCACAACCTTGGCCCACGTATTTGCTTTACTTGCAAACAACCTGGCCATTTTGCACGAGACTGCCCAACAGGGAGACTGGGTCAAGGACCCATATCTCCTCAAACAGGGCTAAACCACCTCCGCTCACCCTTTGCCCTAAATGTGGTAAAGGTCGCCACTGGGCCAAGGAGTGTAGATCCAAGACCAATGCCCTTGGACAGCCTATTCCCTCTAACTTCTTGGGAAACTCCTCTCGGGGCCAGCCCCTGGCCCCAACCACCCCCAGAACAAACCCAGGGGCAATAAGGTTTGTTCCCTCTCAGACTCCCAACCCAATCCAGGCCCCCTGTCCTTCTCCACAATCACCTCCCTCCAACGCGCTACCCCAGGCAGCGCAGGATTGGACCTCTGTGCCTCCACCGATACAATATTAGACTCTATGCAAGGACCTCAAATAATACCCACTGGGGTTGTAGGCCCCCCTCCACCTCATATGTGTGCTCTTATTCTTGGGAGAGCTCCTACCACCTTACAAGGTGTTCAGGTCTTCCCTGGCATCATTGATGATGATTACACTGGAGAAATTAAAATACTGGCCACAGCTGTTAACGGAGTAGCTGCCATCCCTGCAGGAACAAAAATTGCACAATTAATACTCCTTCCCCTCAATTCAGGAAACACTCCCGCCGCCCCAAATTCACCATGAAACACAGCCTCTTTAGGTTCCTCTGATGTGTATTGGGTCCAACCTATCTCCCACAAAAGACCCACTCTTACCTTATTTATTGAAGGAAAGAAATTCCAAGGAATCCTAGATACTGGTTCAGATGCCACAGTTATTTCTCAAAAATATTGGCCATCAGAATGGCGCCTCACCTCATCACTAACTGACCTTAAAGGAATAGGGCAATCAAAAAACCCCATAGTTAGCTCCAGGGTGCTTAATTGGACTGACACAAAAGATAACACAGGAAATAAAGGAACTGTTACCCGCTTCGTTGTTCCTGATCTCCCTGTCAACCTTTGGGGACGAGACATTCTAAGCCAAATGAAAGTTATTCTTGCTAGTCCCGACTCTTTAGTCACTCATCAAATGCTTCGTATGGGCTTTATCCCTGGTACAGGCCTTGGGAGGCTAGGACAAGGACAGGTTGAGCCTGTACAGCCCATACAAAAAACAGACAAATTTGAACTTGGGTATTTGGATTTTTAGTATCGGTCCCTGACCCTCCTGTACCCCATGCAGACAAAATTATTTGGGAAACTCAAACTCCTGTGTGGGTGGATCAGTGGCCCCTTACCCAAGAAAAATTAGAGGCTGCCTCCATGTTAGTACAGGAACAGTTGACAGCCGGCCATGTGGAACCCTCAACCTCACCCTGGAACACTCCTATTTTTGTTATTAAGAAGAAATCAGGCAAATGGCGCCTTTTACAGGATTTGCGCGCTATCAATAAGGTTATGCGCCCGATGGGGGCATTACAGCCAGGCATCCCTACACCAGTAGCTATTCCTAGGGACTATTATAAAATGGTCATCGACTTAAAACATTGCTTTTTTACTATTCCTTTACATCCTGAGGACAGACCCTATTTTGCTTTCAGCCTTCCCTGCTTCAATTTTCAGGGCCCTATGCAAAGATTTCAATGGAAGGTCCTTCCCCAGGGTATGGCTAACAGCCCTAGTCTTTGCCAAAAATATGTTGCTCAAGCAGTAGACCCTGTGAGAGAGCGGTGGCCACAAGTTTATATATTACATTATATGGATGATTTGTTAATTGCTGCACCTAATACCTATGATCTTAACAATTGTTATTTGGATCTCTATAAGGCCCTCACTGCCTTGGGACTTCAGATAGCCCCTGATAAGGTTCAGACATAGGACCCCTACACCTACTTGGGCCTCAAACTTCAAACTAATCAAATTCAAATCCCTAATATACAATTGCGTGTGGACCATCTCCACACTCTTAACGATTTCCAAAAACTACTAGGGGATATCCAATGGCTAAGACCATATTTAAAACTACCCACCTATGTGCTTTTGCCTCTTAATGATATTTTAAGGGGAGATTCTGACCCTTCTTCTCCTCGAGAGCTTACTCCTGAGGCGCGGCAAGCATTAATTCAAGTCACAGAAGTCATTGCTCAACAATTTGTTACACAAATATCTTATAACCTTCCTTTGGTTTTGGTTATATTACACACCCCTCATACACCCATGGGACTATTCTGGCAGCGGGATCCACATTTTAAAAATAAAGGTTGCCCCTTGCTTTGGGTTCATTTGCCTGCCACATCCTCTAAAGTTATTGCTGTCTATCCTGCTCAGGTAGCTTCTATCATATCCAGACAATTGATCTCTGATGTACAGATACTCTCGAGCACCATACAAGATCTTCAAGATCAGGTGGATTCCTTAGCAGAAGTGGTCCTACAAAATAGGAGAGGTTTAGACCTTCTAACTGCCGAACAGGGAGGCATTTGTCTGGCTTTGCAGAAAAAATGCTGTTTCTATGCCAACAAGTCAGGAATTGTTAAGGACAAGATCAAACAGCTGCAGGAAGACTTAGAAAAACGCCGACGAGCACTGGCTGATAATTCACTAGGGACTGGATTCAGTGGACTCCTTCCCTATCTCCTTCCCTTCCTAGGTCCCCTCCTCTGCTTGCTGCTTATCATATCTATAGGTCCTTTGATATTCAACAAGATCATGGCTTTTCTTAGAGCTCAAATTGAGGTTATACAGGTGAAACCTATTCAGGTTCATTACCATCGACTGGAGATGATGGATCGTGATGGTGATCTTAAAAAACCATCACCCCTGTGAGCTGAACTGGACAGCCAATGACGGTTAAGATTCATGAGAGCTCATTCCAACCTAAGACAGGAAATGAGGGCTAGAGCCTCATTATCCAATGACGGGTAAGGATGTTGCTCTATCACGGACAACCTAAGACAGGCGCAGTTCCCGAGGGATTGTCACTCCAGCTCTGTACCTGTTCAGGCAAGCCATGCCCCTGCCTCACCACATAGCCTCTATTACTCCCTTAAAATATGGCTATCGAAATATGGTCAATAATTTTATATAAGAAGCAGCAAGGACCATGGACTCCCTCCAGTCACCACTGCCACTGAGCAGGGCTCTGCTGCAGTTGTGCAGAGGTGACAGGCACTTCAAAGGAGATGAGGGAGCAGGGATGGGGGAGCGGGGGTCCCTAGAGTCAGGAAGGTGAAAACTGAGGAAGGGTGGTCCCTGTCAATGCAGCGAGGGCGGCTGAGTGTGCCCCCGACAGGCGTTGAAGTCAGATCCTACCGTCCTGCAGAGATGGCAGGAGGCCCTGGCTTTTCCGAGGAGTACATTCCAAAGGCATGACTCCCAGACCTTGGAGAAAGACATCGTGAAGTGCAAGGCCTCTATGTCTGCGGGATCTTGCTTCCTACCAATCTGCCTCTCGCAGAGTCAGAGGAGGATCCATAATTACAAGGCCATTTTAGTAAATGCTCAGATGGGAGGTCTTGGGTCTATCATCTGTTGTTGGTTGGAAAAAATAGTACATTCTCTTGACAGGCAGAACTTTGTCAAGCGGGCAGTGGAAAGGGGATCGGGGCTCCTCAGGACAGACAGAGTTCCACGTTGCCAGAGGCCATGCTAGAGTCTAGAGGCCTCTCAGAGCCAGGGGTGGACAGTCATTAGGGGCCCAGAGTTCTGCAGTTCTCCCAGCCCAGTCTGTAGAGAGGAAGAAGGAGAAAGAGAGCTGGAGACGGACCCAGGAGGACCTTCCTACAGAGACAGATCAGAAGAGAAGGGAGGAGAGAGCGGGAGAAGACAGGCTAGTCACTGCGATACCCGAAGAAGAGGGTCACAAGGAGGGACCCTGGCCAGGCAGAAACTCAGTGGAACAGCCAGCACGAGGCCCAGCCTTGCTTGGTTGAACCCTCAGAAGCACAGCAGAGCCCACCACCCCTGAAACACCTGGGGGCGGGCGTCCTTGGGGCTTCTGTACAGCCTGTGGAAGTGGAAGCAGCCCACCCACCCCTCCTCACAGCACACCACCCCTGGGTCCAGACACACGTCCACCCTCCCCTGCTGACTGAGGGGAACCCACTCAAGCTGGGCTCACTGCACCCCAGTGCCCAGGGCTGATCGGCAGGTCTCAGTTCTCAGCCTGGGCTCAGGCTGGGCCTCACTTCCAGAAGGCATGGATGTTCCCTGCCCACCTCCCTCCTCACCACAGCCCTCCTCCTGTCCTGCCAGAGGAGAGCCACAGCCTCCCCTGTCCTCAATCTGTGGGGCCGTGGTCAGGGGCAAACACCCCTGGACACCAAAGAGGAAGGATTCTAGAACACACAGCTCTCCAACAAGAGGCCTCCAGAAACAAATACACAGGCCTGTGGAGGGAGGTCCCCTGCAGGTCCTCCTCCCACTGAGGATGAGGACTCCAAAGTGAGGTGGTGTCATGGCGATGGGCATTGACACCTTCAATTGAACCGAAAAATTGCCAGCTTGTTGTTGTTGTTTTGTTTGTTTTTGGTATTAGGGATTGAACCCAGGGGCTCTTAACCACTGAGCCACATCCCCAGCCCTTTTTTGTATTTTATTGACAGACATAGTCTCACTAAGTTGCTTAGGGACTCAACAAGTTGCTGGTTTTGAAATTTTGATTCTCCTGCCTCAGCCTCCTGAGCCACTGGGATTATAGTCCTACACCAATGAGCCTGGTAAATTGTCTATTGGACTGAAATAATTATCTGATTTGACCAACAGTGTTACAGAAAGAATCTGGCTTGACTCTTTAATTTATGCAGAAGACATTTTTCACTCATTAAATAAGCTAACTGTGTAACACCAGGTTGTCAAGAAAATAGGTACTGAAATCATGGATGCATATGCACAGATACATCATTTGTAAGTGTTTTACATTCATGATTTTTGAAATGTTTAATTGTCACCTGAAAATGTCTAACCTAATTTTTCTAAGTGTTTGTTTGTTTGTATTTGAGTTACTGGGACTTGAACTCAGGGTCTCATGCACTCTAGACCCCTGTTCTGCCGCTGAGCTACGGCTCAGCCCTTCAAGTTCTTTTGGACCAACACTTGCTAAACTCCGTCCCATTGGTCAAATCTAGCCTGCCACCTGTTTCTACCAAAATAAATGAATGAAAAGAAATCAAGTGTTATCGGAACACAGCCTTGCCTGTTCATTTACACAGAGGCTGTGGCTGCTCTCAGATTACGGAGCTCCCTGGCAGAGGAAGGAGAGGGAGCAGCGGCCCAAGAAATCTGAAGAGTTTCCTATGCCTGACATGACCAGGTTCCTCTTCCCCTGGATCCCACTGCTCACTGCCAGCTTCCCGGATCCCCGACCTCTGGCATCTCCATCCCAGGTGGCACTGCCATCCCACAGCAGGTGACCAGCCCCTGTCAGCTGGGGAATGGTCAGGTTCCAGGGAGGGGGACACAGACTGAGGACACACCTGGTCACTGCAGGAAACTCCATAGCGCAGCGCGTTCACAAAGTGCTCACAGTTGTCGTGGGTCACTGAATAGGGGATTTCCTTCCCCACCATTTTCTTGGCCTGTTGGATGATTTTGTTGGGTGGCAGTGGCTCATACTTGTCATCGTGCTTGTTATTGACCCGGTACTTGTCTCCTCCGGCCACCACGGACAGCAGCTCCTTCTTCACTATGGCTCTGTCAGCCACGATGGACATGCTGCTGCTCAACCCAGCCCCTGCCACTTCACCTGTGGAAACAGTGCACTCAGGCTGGGCAGGGACACAGTGGCTCAGAGCTGGCCCTGAGCCAGACAGCTCACTGCCAAATGGGGAGAGTAAGTGGTTTTCAGAAAGTTTTGGCCTCCTCCCTTGATGGCGTCTTCGACCAGCCTCATTCCCCCTGGGGCGGCGTTGGAAGGCAGCAGTACACCAGGCCTCGCTCAGGTGGCTGTAAAGACTTCCTGCCTGCCCTGTACCTGGGAAATCTTGATGTCATGGGACCTGACTTGGGCAGGTCCTGGACTTACTCTATCATTAGTTCCTTCCATGAGATTCATGTGGCAGATACAGAGTCCAGTGTTGAATGATGCAGAACTAAAATTAGAAAGTGAAAATGATTCCTTCATATGTACTATGAAGACCCTCACTGAACCCATAGTTAGAGTCAATGGAACTCTGTGAGCACATGGCGTGTTTCTGTGGAAGGACCTACAGAGGAGGCAGATGGCAGCTGTGCACACTGGACAGACCAACAGGCAGGGCTTCCAGAGCTGAGTGTGAAGGGAAGCTCTGGGTGACGTCATTTGTCAGCAAACCCATGTCTTACGTCAGAGACTGTGCATTACAGAAATCCCTGACCAATATCTCTACAGGGCCTGGAAAGAGCTCTAATGAAACAATACCTTCTCTGTAAGGAAGGCAGCCTGACATAGCAGGTTAGCTTCAACAGTCCATAACAAAGCAGCTTTTGATCACCTAACTGTTCAACATGAAGGAACTGAAGCCTTTACTGAGGAAAAATGCTGCTTCTAAGAAAATAAAAGCAGGGTTGTTGCCCAGAACCTAAATATCTAAAGGTTGGATCCAGGTACTTCTTGTGAACAAGGAGACGTGAACAGTGGACACAGATCCCAAATCAGCTGGTTGACTCTGGCTCCCAGAGACCTGGTTTGGAATGTTCTCTCCACACTTGGTATTATTCTCCACCTAGTTGCACTAATAACATTCCCTACATGAGGTGTGTTCTCAAGAGACACGAAGTTTGTCAGCAGCCACTTGCTCTTCAGATGATCTCTATGAGCACTAAGCCACCAAAACTGTACTCAGTTGAACCATGTGAAGGATCTGTCAGTCCTGCATTGCCATCTACAAAGTCCCCTGAAGGACAAACATCCAGGGATCCAGGGATCAGGGATCCAGGAATCAAGAGTAACCCTGGGGATTTTTAACAGAAATGGAAATAAGACCAGAGATGGAATGTAGACCAAAACCCCACAGCCAGGCATGGTGTGGGGGCACCTGCCTGTAATCTCAGACACTCAGGAGACTGAGGCAGGAGGATGCCGGTCTGAGGCCAACTGAGCAATGCAGTGAGACCCTGACTCAGAATAAATCTTAAAAAGAGCTGGGGGTGGGGCTCGGTATTGGAGCACCCAGGTTCAGTCCTCAGAGCTGCAACCAACAAGAACAAAGGGCCCACGACATGCAGCCCTAACAGGGAACTGTCCTGATTCCCCACAGCCAGCTCTAAGCTCCACAGCCCTCCCTCTCCTGTGAGCAGGACCTGCTGTCCAGGGTTAGGCCCACCAGGGAGCCCAGGCAGCAGCACAGCCTAAGGAGGGTGGGCTCCTGCTGGCCAGACTCGGGGAGAATGCCCTCGTTCAATGACGCTGTCCACCCCGGGCTGTGACCACTGCTGTGAGCTGAGCGTCTGTCATCTTCCGTTCAGAGTCTGGAGTGTGTGGACGGCGTAGGTGCCACAGACGCTCAGATCCTCTAACCTGCCTGTCTGCTCACACACCCAGGGGCTATCCACACCAGCTCTGCTGGGAGTCTGATGACTGGACAGTGACCCTCTGTGCAGGTGAGTGGGGTTCAGCGTGCCCCTTAAAGCCAGGATGCTTCAGACAGAAGGGAGGCGGCCTCCACACCCGCCAGGCCCTGCACCAGGTTTCCACGGCCTCCTTCATGTCACTCCCTCGTGGCCTGGGGACAGGAAGTCCTACCCTGCTCCTTTGAGGTGCCGCTGGGCTGAGTGAGGTGCAGCCACTCGTCAGGTCCCACAGTCAGGAGGCAGAGGGGCCGGGATTCCGGACTGGTGCTGGGGAGGTGGAGGCCCACACCACTGCCCTTTGCACCTGCAGCCAGGTGTGAACCCTTGGAAGGAGTGACTCCTTCTGTTGTGTGAGCTTCCAGAACTCCACATACACAGGGTATTGGATCTTTGGAGGGATGCTTATCAACTACAGGGGGTTCACCTGGCACTGAGCCCCACTCTAAATGGACACAGGTCAATGTTCTGTCCCGAACTCACTGATGAGGAGGACTAGCAGGAGATACAGCCAGAAGGAGAGAGCGAGATTCATTCAGACAATGCCCACTGAGTGCCTGCTCTGCCAGCCGGCTTGAGCACCAGCACATAACTGTGCCTGTGTTCATACTCTTGGTCTCAGCCCTGGAGTTTAACAGAGAAACCATGCTTACTTGGTGGAGCCAGATGGACCACATAGCCCTTTCCCACATAGATGGCCCAGTGCTCATAGCCAAAGCGAGAAATTTCAATTAGGTCTCCAACTTTTAGTTGTGTTCCACCCTGCAAGAGAAAAAGCAGGCACAGATTGAAGGGGGCCTTTCGCATGGAATGTTCTAGAACCTGACCTACTAGAAGCCCCAGCCCAGGTCTACAGAATCCCTCTGCTCATCACCTTTTGGAACCATGGTGGAGAGACCTCTCCTCACACAGGTGGGAAGCCTCTCCATTGACCGTGGGCTTGCTAGTCTGGAAAGGTGCTCAAGGACAAGGAGGAGATGGCAAGGTTGTCTTTAGGGACCATGGCAGCAGGTCTGCAGCACAGCAGTGTGGGCAGGCATGTGCACAAGCTGCAGAGAGCACATTCCATGCACAGAGCTTGTGTGTATCTGCACGTGACCATGTGATTCCCAAGGAGTCTAAAAGGCCTCCTTAAGGGCCACCAGCCATGGGCCTGGGTCTGAGTGATGCTTGTGAGTTCCAGAGTCCCACGTACAGAGCCCAGCATGCCAAACACTGGGGAATACGTCACCCCCACCCCATTGCCCATCACTACTTCAATATGAACTACCACCACCCTCCTGGACAGATGAGAAGACTGGGTCTCAGGATGGTTAGGGAACCTGGCTAGAGATCAAAAGAGCCAGATGGAAACTGAGATCTCAGGGTTTCCAACATTTATGCCTGAACAATCCCAGGAGGGCCCCGAGGAGCTGGGGCAGCTGGAGTCTGGGCTCCAGGCAAAATCAGGCAAAGAAAGACAGGATGTGTTTGGGAGTCAGAGGGAGAGCGGTTCCCTTCTGAAGTTTGCATGAGTGATTTGTATTTCTGGCAAATTCTGAGGCAACCAGTACCCTCCTCAAACTCAACTGAGTCAGGCCTCTGGGCCCAGTGCCCCCTGCCAGGGAGTTGAGCTGCTGCAGAGAGAATGAGGATGCCAGCTCCCTGGAAGTCTGGTGGGTGATAGCGTGGAATTTAAAGTTCTTGGCAACAAGAATATAGAGTCATCACGACCAAAGATGGGCTAATTTGAGCTCAAAATGATAATAACTTCCGGCAGTGCTCTAGAATGCCTGTAATCCCAGTGACTTGAGAGACTGACAGGAGGTCACAAGTTTGAGACCAGCCTGGGCAACCGAAGGAGACATGGCTTCATTATGAAGTTTAAAAAGGCCAGAGGTAGCTCAGCGGTAGAGCACCTGCCTAGCATGCACAAGGTTCTGGTTTCAATCCCTAGTACTGAAAAAAAAAAAAAAATAAGCACACATATAGTGAAACTGGTTCTAGTAAAGACATTTAAGGAAAGGGAAAGATTGAAGCGTGTCTAGATGAAGTGTCCTCAGGGAACCCAATACAAACTACAACAACATGCAAAGCTAGAAAGCAGCACTCACAGGCAGCTGTGTGCACGAGCCACCGCACAGACATGCACCTGGCAGAGCGCAGCCCCAGCTGCCCAAGGGAAGAAGAGGCCAGGGAGACACCGTCCTTCATGCCCATGGCTTCGACTTGCTGTTGGTTTCTTTTTCCGTTATTTATTTTACTCTCTTTCCACAAGTTATTACTGGTGCATTACACATGTATACACGATGGGTGTGTGCTGCCTGTACACACATGCTCCCAAGGTGCAGTGTGTTTTGGCCCATGTCACTCCCCAACTCTCCCCTCACTCCCCTCCTCCCACCCCTGGTCCCTCTCCTCTGTGACCTCCCTTGGATTTTCTGATTTAGTTTCTTCAACAAGGAAAATATATTCACATATTATTGTGGGATTTATTAAATTAAAAACAGAACTACATCTCTGGAATCTAACCCCCCTTGCACACTCCCCTCTGGTCTCAGCTGGAATATCAGTCCCCGCTTCCTCCTTCACAAGGTGATTCTTGCAGCCTGGTTTGGGTAAAGCAAAGCCTTCAGCCAGGTGTCAGGGGCTGCCAGCGCTCAGGGAACCCAAACCCACCTGCTGTGAGAGCCAGGAGCCTCTGGGCTCTTAGACTCAGACCAGGGTTCCTTTCCTGCTGTGTGGGAGCCCCAGACCTGCAGACCACCTGCCCCCACCTGCCCTGTCCCTCGCTACCTGAGCTCTGGCCCACAAGGACAGCACCCGTAATTCCTGCTAACAGACTGTCACTGTTGCTTTTAAAATGAAAGTTTAAAACCCTTTCTGAGGACTCACCGAAGCCATCCTTCTGTCCAGAAGTGTTGTGTGTTGCTGGCTAGATGTCCGGACTCCTTTTATTTAGCTTTGAGTTTCGTTTTCCTTTAACTCCACGTACCCAAGCCTTCAAGGAGGGGATGTAGATCAAAGTTAAGATAAAAATTTTAAAGTCAAACAAGAGCAGGTCACATGTCTAGGAGACAGTTAGAAATGGAAACCAGCTGGAGGGGAGAGAGGTCAAACTCAGTGTGCATTCAGGAGGATGTGGTGGCATCTGTGGTCAGGGGAACATTCCAAAATCCCCATGATTCAGGGAGAGAGGAGAGAAAGTGAAACAAGCACGTCCTAAGAACTGAAGAAAAATGACCACAGGTGTGTTGGTGGGGGTTGGAAGGCAGGATGGAGGGTCAGAGCCAACGGGAGGGCTTCAAGGAGGGAGGGGTCTGAGGACACCACACTCCCCACAATGAGGAGGAACCTTCCAGAGCAGGGGAACATTTCCACCCAGTATGATGCCAACCACGACCTGGAACAGGCCACCAGAGCCACATTCCCCACACACTGGAAAGCCAGGGAGCCTGCGTGGCCAGAAGTGTGGAAAGAAACCCTCCCTCCCTCTCCCCCAGGTCAGAGCACATTCACTGCAGCCCCACAGGAACCCCACCCTCACTGCCTGGGGAGAAGGGGCTGCTTCTTCGAGGCACCAGGGTGCTACCCACCCAAGGCCCAAATAAGTGTCTCTCTTCTGACAGCCCTCATCGACGTCACATCCTGCTGTCAGGGGACAGCAAGTGGTGGGAGGGACTGGGAGACAGCTCAGCAGGCTTGTGGGGGAAGGAGGGCCCAGCCCACTGCCCTCTTCAGGCTCCTGGGAAGAGAGATTTGGGGTGAGCACACAGGGGAACTGGAACCAAACGGGGAGACTCCTGTGCAGGATCCACGACGTCCCTGCAGACCCTTTGCTCTGCAGCCCACGCTGCTCCCGTGGACACTGGCCTGTCTCAGCATCTCCACAACAGTGTCCTTGCAGAGAGATCCTCCTCAAGGTCTTCCCTTCCTCAATCTGGAGGGAGAGAGTGGGGTGGGCTCAGCTAATTCCCTCATGTTCGCACTGACCAGATCCCTGTGGGCAGTCCCCTACCTGGCCACACAGGACATCATTGGGTGGCGGATCTTGAACCAGGTGATCTCAGTTCTCCATGGGTGCCAGCCACTTTCAGCAATGTCACAGCACCATCTCCTGAGCAGGAGGACTTGGTGGGCACTGCCTGCTGAAGAGATGGCAGGTGAGATGGGTCAGGGACCCCTGGAGTGTGCAGGGCAGAGGCCGAGGAAAGGCCACAGTCCTCCAGCTGGGACTTGTAGCACTTCAGCTAATCCAATGAGCTCAGAGTCAGAAACTCAGGCCCAGGAGTCACGTGACAGGAGTCAGCAACCAAGGTGGGTCCAGCTGGAACGCTGCCTGTCCCCAGCTGGTCATGTGGCTGCTGAGCAGACCGGGGGCCAGGGTGCTCCCCCTCGGCAGAGAATGGGGACAGTCAGCTTTTGGGTTCACTAGGACACTGTGTCAACGAGCTCCAGATCCAGTACTTTGTGTTGATTAATATTTTGAGATAGGATCCAGCCAAGTTGCCAAGGGCTGCCTCAAACTTGAGATCCTCCTGCCTCAGCCTCCTGAGTCACTGGAACCACAGCCGCGCACCACCATGTGCAGCTGTGCTAGCTTGCACTTTGAAAGCTTTAATAAAAATTCAAGGATTATATGTAAGTGGATTTTCCGTGGGGGACGATGATTTCTTTAGCAGTGGACATCTCCTTTCTGTGTCCATGGGGCTTGATTGGAGGTCTTGGGCTGGGGACGGAGGCACTGAGTGGCGTGCAAGGTGTGTCTGGGCCTTGGGGCCCTTGCCTCACCCTCAGTCCACGTTCAGCCCGACTCTGGCTTCTGGCTGCTGAGCTGATTCTCCCTTGCCTGCCTCTCTGTGATGAGAGCGGGGATGTCTCCAAGCCCCAGGGGACACCTCTGTCCCTCTTCTTCCTTCCACAAGCTTCTCCTCCCAGTTCCGGATGATTCTCACCTCATTGTGTGATCCTCGCTTTTCTGTGTTGGAGAAGTTCTCAGCAGGTTGAATCCCCTCCTCATGGAAATCAGAAAAGGAAGAAGCCAGCTTCCTCTCATGATTGGAAGTGGAACTGTTCCTGGAAAGGGGAAGTGGTGGGCTCTATTTCCTGTCCCCAGGGACATCTCCTGCCCTGTGTCCTCATGGAGCCAGAGGCTCAGCCTCAGAGCTCAGCTCTTTTTCTTCCCAGTGCCCTGGCCATGACCTTGGGCAACTGGAGATGGAAGGAAATTCCCTCCGCTGTCTCTGCCCTTGCTGTGGCTTGACGGACAGGCTGCCTCTGCTGAGGTGCAGGAGGGGTGGGGCTTGAGGCCTGGCTGCAGCCCAGGGCACGTCAGGGCCTGGGTGGATGTTGGAGGCACAGGGAGGGAGGCCCAGCACTCAGGGTTTTCCTCCTGGAGGCTGAGGGAGCTGAGACAGGCACAGGGAATTGGGGCTCATCATGATCCTGCATGATGGGCTCCGGGGCCTGCGTCCCAGAGAGGGGCAGTTGAGTCAGAAGGGCAGTGGGGCAGCCTGGGGGGAGGGAGTGTGGAGGGGCTGGAAGAGGAAAGGTGGGCGTGGGGGGTGGAGGAAGGGTGCCTGGAGGGCAGAGGGTAGAGGGCAGAGGGCCGAAGCCAGAGGGAGCCTGAGGTGAGTGGAGGCCAGGCCTTGGTGGACCTGGGGGCAGAGCCCAGGAGGGGAGGAGGGAGGGAGTGTTGGTCAGGAAGGGCTTGTGGGTCTGGAGACCAGGTTTGGGGTACCCGGGACAGGAGGTGGACGCTGGTAGGAGGCCATGGGATTCTGGACACAGGAATGCAACTAGCCTGAGTTAAGGTAGCAGACGGAGATGGAGGAGGAGAGGGACCGGGAAGCTCCTGTGTACACTGCCTGGACTCCGTGTGGGCTGCGGGCGGAGGGGAGAGGGGTGTGGGGCAGGTGGAGGTTGCAGGAAGACCCTCCTTGGTATTGAGGAGCCTGCCATGAGGGTTGGGAGGAGATCGCATCCATCAGGGAGGCAGAAGGAGGGAGGAGGAAGAAAGAAGGCATTGATTCCTGACGCTGGGGGCCCTGGGCAGAGAGCCCAGAGGGAGGGAAGAGGGGGAACAGGAGCAGAGCGGCCCTGGGTGACTCCTGAGGGCGGTGCCAGAGGAGGACCCGCTCAGCCTCTGCACACAGTGACCGCGAGCACATCAGCCACCTCTCTGAGCCCCAGTCTCTGCACGTCCCTGGGAGAGAGTCCACCCCTCTTCCTCCAGTTGGCAGGTGGATGGGACCATGGGAGGGAGAGCCCCTAAATAAGGCGCTGCATCTCTGGGGACAACCGTGTGACTCCCCAGGTTCCTGGCCCTGACCGACCTCCTGTTGGGTGAGGTGAGAGTCTTTCAATGTGCACGAGCCAGGCATCAGCTACCAGAGGAGGGCATCCTGAGGCCACCCAGAGTCCCTGGCTCACAGGAAGACCCCAGCACAGAGTGACACTCACAGCTGAGGTTTAGTAGAGCAAAGGCCACAAAGCCAGATGGGGAAAGGCCTGTGGGGGGACTCCTGAGGAAGCCAGGCGCCAGCTTCCAGGAGCCTCTGCAGTGGGTTCACACGGAACCCTGGATTCGTGACCGGTCCCGTCGTGACAACTCGTGGGCAGCATTTGTACCCGAGAGGATCCCGAGCGTGCAAGTCCAGGGTCCCAGTCCCGGGAGAGTCGGGTAGTTGCTCCCTGCTGTGCTGAAGCTTGGACTCCCAGCAGGCAGCGTTCAGCATGAACCATTCTTCATGCACATCGTTGGGCGCAGTGAGTCCTCCTGAGCACCCAGGGCACGGTGTATGCCACCGCGGACAGCTGTTTACCTGCCGAGTTTCCGGATTCGGTCAAAAGTCAACCTTGTGGGTAGGTCTTCAGCTGTCTCTGACCTGGTTGTTAAACCATATGTTTAAGACATAGCAGTCCCAAGTGTGTAGGCATGCACAGCTCCATCCTTGTGGAGTTAAAAAAAAATGTCTGAAAAATGAAACAGGCAAATAAGCAACTGCAGCTGGAGACCTGACTTTCCTCTCGCACAAGTGATGGAGCCTGTCACCAACAACAACATCCAGAATCCAAAAAAACTAAACAACACTACCACAGAGTCAGACCTAATTGACATTCACTGAACCTTCACCCAAAGTAGCAGAACACACACTCCTTTCCAGAGCCCAAGAAATTCACAATGTGGTCATTGCTGTAGATCTTTGAAAAAAAAAAAGAAACCCTACTAATTAAAAAATTGAAATCATCCGATATATACTTCCTCCAAAAAATGGGATTAAACTACAACTCAATAATAGAAGAAAGTAGAATAATCTCCAATAATTGCTATGAACACTACCTTTCCAAATAACCATGTGTCAAATTGGAAGTCTCCATGGACACTAAAACATATTTTAAAGGGTCAAAATCACAATTCAGAGTATCAACATTTGTGAGTTGGAGCTAATGCAGCACTGAGAAGGGTATTTAAAGAACTAAATGCATGTTTTAGGAGAGATGAAAATTGCAAGTCAGTATACTGAGTTTCCAATTGAAGAAGATAGAAAAGAGCAAATAAGTCCAAACCCGGTCAGAAGGAAGGGAACAATGGAGATAAGAGCACAATCCATAAAATGAGCAGCAGAAAACAACAAAGAAGGGTTGGGGATATAGCTCAGTTCATAGAGTGCTTGCCTCACAAGCACAGGGCACTGGGCTCAACTCCCAGCACCCCCCAAAAAATATAATGCAGACATAGGTGTAATATCAGTGAATGGGCTGCAGCAACGTACTGATTAAACCTTCACCAATTTCTAGTGGGATTTATTCTGGGTACCTTAAGGCAGAATAACATCAGAGCACCTTGTAAATATTTTATGGGTGCATATTAATGGAACAGAATGACAGATTTCACTGTGGCCTAACCATATGTGCATAGCACATGATTTGGTCATTTTCACCCCCCAATTCCTCTCCTGACCCTCTCTGCCTCCCTCCCCCTGGCTTGCCTCATCTTCCCTAAAGGTCACCCTTCTACTGTCATGGTGATCTTTCTATCTTTTCCCCTCCTTCCTTCACATACGAGAGAAAACGGGATACTTTTCTGAGCTTGACGTATTTTGTCAACTTTATGGTCTCCAGTTCTGTCCATTTTCCCACACATGCCACCATTTCGTTCTTCTTTGTGCCTGAATAAAACTCGATCGTGTACAGACTCCACATTTTATCATTCACCTGTTGACGGGCACCTGGGCTGATTCCATGCCCTGCTGTGGAGCACTCTGCCTCGATGGCACAGGTACACAGGTGTTTCCATGGTGCGCCCACTTCAATTCCTTCAACCATGTGCCCGGGTGTGGTGGAGCTGGATCTCCTGGTAGGTCTAGTTCTTTAGTTTTTTGAGGAAACTCTATACTGATGTCCATAGTGGGGTCACTAATTTACATCCCACCAACCGTGTGTAAGGGAGCCTTTCTCTTCACATCCTCACCAGCATTTATGGCTGTCTACTCAAAGGACTAAAAGAATCCAGCAACGTTGCTAGAAACAAGAGACTCATCCATAAAGGCGGTGCATTTTTGTACCAGCATCAACCAAGCATAATTTTTAAAAAGAAAAAAATATATAAACATATAGAGAGGGAAGAGGAGCAGAGGAAAAGGAAGAGAGGAAGGGAGGCGAGCAGGGGGAGGGGAAGCAGAGGGAGGCGTCGAGCCCCCCTGTGCTGCCTGCTTCTACCACGTGGCAGAAGGAGCCCTGCGAAGGGAAAGACTGTACAGCACTGAGGACAAGCTACCAAGGGCCTGGGCATGAGTCTAAGGAAACCGTGCAGGCGCTGGCAAAAGTCGAAGAAGTAGAACCCACTGAGAGATACGAAAGACGACTCAATAAAGTGGGAGAGCCTGTCTACGACTGAAAGGCAGCAAGGTCGAGGTGCACGTCCTTCGCCACTGCAAGTCCACACGTTCAGTTCACTTCTACCAACGACGACGACAAGAACTGTTACTGTTATGGGACGCAACTTAAGTACAGACCGAATAAATTTGAGAGTCTTTATTAAGCCGGCCGGCTGACTGTCTCACACAATGCCCCAAAAAATGGCTATTGGAAGAACAGCCCCGACCACAGAGTTGTAGGGGTTCTTATACCAAAAATCACATCAATCATAAGTGTCTGTTGCTATGATTCAAAATTACAGACTAACATCATGAGATCATCAACAGAGGGGGAAGTGGGTCAAAATGACCCTTACCTAGGTACAAACTAAAGAATGGTTACTAACATCCACACAATCACTGTTCACATGGTACATTGGTTAAGAGCAATAGGAATCAAAAGAGAGCAATTCTTCACTACATAGGAGTTGCCATTGTATATTATTAAACAGGTCACACCAAGTAACTGACGATGGGCACAGAGGCGGGGTGTTCCCATGGAAGAAGCTTATTTCCTACATAACAGGGAGTCTTAGAGCAAAATGGAGTCTGTTTAGTCATTTAGTCTGGCCTATAACATTCTCATGGAGCCTGATCTCTCAGCCCATCACAGTTACTAGGGGAAACTGACAAGTGTCTTCCAGAAGTTCTTGTGGAGAATTAAAAGGTCAGAAACAGCTGAGAGCACCGGGAGGCCTGTCGGGTTCACCATAAGGAGGATGGGGACCCAGGACGGGCTCAGCGCCAGCTGGGCAAGCCGGGCGAGGCTGAGCTGCCTGCCCCCTGCCTTGCTGGGGCCTGGGATCCGCTGTTCCTGACCCCTCCACCCTGCCTCTTCTCCTCGGTGACCTGGACCTTCTGGAAACCTCGGTTTCTAGGTGGCCCCTCCTCAGTGGTCTTTCTCACTGATTTCCAGTCTTACTGGACTACAGTCGGGGCATGTTTGCTATGAAATCCATACTCTGGGGAATCTACAAGATTTTTCAAGGCAATCTTGGAACCTGGAGACAGGGAAGCCTATTCAGAGTACTGCACTCTGCATGTCGGTGCCAAGTCTTAAAAATACTTGTTCATTTCAGCTGCTCCATTATATGCTTCAAATTCTCAATGTCCTTCCTTTTTTTTTTTTCCTGGTCTAGTTATTCTGCTAAAAACAGTCACGTGTCACTTAATGATGAGGATAAGTTCCTAGAAAGGCATTGTCTGTCATTCTGTCATCGTGGGAGCCAGAGTGTCCTCCACAAGCCCAGCTGGTCCAGCACAACGTGCCAGGCTGGATGGCGACCTGTGGACCTCCGTGGGCTGCACGGCCAGCTGACTGACAGGCGCTCGTGGGGCAGGTGACCATGTGAGCAGCACTAACTCCCTGTGGGTTACCGGCAGGCGTGGGGCTCTCTCCCTCCTGGGCTGGTGGTAGTGAGCTTCTCTGAAGTGTGGCCCTGTGAGGGACCCGGCCAGGTCGTGAGCAGCTGAGGTGTGCGTCACGTTGGACAGAGGTCACGCCTACGACCGAGCGCTTGCTGATGAGGTGGGAGCGTGGACAGAGAGCCTCGGTCCCGGGCCTGGGCTTAGGAAATAGGGGGTCTCGTCTCCTTGTGGCTCCTCAGTGGCCGACACCCAGACAGGGCAGCAGCGGAGCTCCAACAACATGGCCGGGGCTGTGGCCTGGTCACGGCAGAGTGACGTCTAAGACAGGGCCAGAGAGCTCCAGGGCAGGAGGGGCAGAGCTGTCCCATGGCCTGGGCCACCTTCTCCAGAACCTCTAGGTAAGAATGAAATAAATGTCTGAATTCTTTAAACAACTGTACTTTTCACTACTCTTATCAGGCCGCAAAACCCGTCCACATGAGTGGGCGCTAGGGCCTGAAGGAAGATGACCCAAATCCAGGCCCCTGGTGGAGGACAGAGTTGGAGCCACCTTTACCCCCAGTGCCTCCTCTGCTGGGGGCCCAGCTCCCCTGCAGCCGTAGGCTTGTGACCCGGACGTGAACCAGGCCTGACACCACGGTGGCGGGAGGAGGGTCTAGTGAAGGCCGCAGAGTGGGCCTGTCCATGGGCCCTGGGAGTGGACTGGCCTTCCTCTCTCTGGCCGGGTCCCCTTGGAATCCTCCTCAGTAGTGGACACAGTAGAGTTGGATGCTTCCACGGATCTGGAGCTCCCGCAGCCTCTCCAGGGTCTGCTGGTCCAGGCTGGTGGTGCCCACAGCCTGTCCATTGAGTGCCAGCTTCAGCGCCCCCTCCTGGCACAGGAGCAGCACCTGGGAAGGAGGCCTGAGTGGGTGGTGGGATTGCAGCAGACCCTCACTGCCTGCTTCTTGTGCTACCCGTCTGGAGCCTCTTCCCCTTGGAGGATGCGAACGCGAGACCCAGAGAGGCCATCTGTCACCAGCCCACTGTGGCCCTCACGAAGCTGTTAACTGACCCTGGGCCTCAGTTTACCTTCCCCAACCGAACTTGCCTCCCACTGAGAAGGGGCTCTCCACCCTGGCCGCACACTGGAACCACCGGGGGAGCTTTTGCACAGATGATGCTTGGCCCCGCCTGCGCTCATTACGCCTGGCTACTGGGCCCCAGACCCCGGCCGCAGTGTGGAGGGTTGAGGGCCAGGGCCTAGAGGTGCTCTCTGCTGGGCTGGCCTGGCTTCCCAGCCCGATGACATCTACCCTGCCAGGATAGGCCCCGTCTCCAGATCACGTTGGAAACTCCGCTCTGCTCTCCCTCCCGCAGGGGTGTGTCCGCTTGGATCAGACCCACCTCGAAGAATCGCTGGGGGTGAAAAAGGAAGGGGGCTGAGATCAGCTTCTTGCGTCCCCAGGGCGACACCCAGGCCAGCGTTCTGTCTGTGAAGGACGCCCTGAGTGTCACAGGAGCACGGGCGGCCTCGTCCCTCAGGCTCAGAGCGAACCTGCAGGAGCGGCCAGAGAAGGGGATCAGCCTCCGTTGTCCTCAGGCCGCTGAAGCCCCTGAGGGAGCAGCAGGCTCTGGAAGATGCAGCAGACTCCAGAGCTGTGCTCCTCTGACAGGCTCGGGCTGCTGCCTGGGACCCGTGGCGGCTCAGAGGACCTGAGGTTGATCCCTGAGGTGCAGTCTCCTGACTGGGGGTCGGGGTGTTACCCGGCCTCAGCCTCAAACTGTCTCCTGAAAAATGGGGTGACAGGGATGATGACACAGTAGCTGACATTTATTCAGTAACCTGCCAAGTATGGTCTTAGGTATTGGCAGGCAGCCTAGTGGGTAGAGCCAGGTACCTGTGCTCCACCCTGGCCCTGCTGCCTTCTAGTCCTGTGACCTCGGGCAAGTCGCTTAATGTCTCTGTGTCCAGTTAACGTCATTCAGGGATGGTAAGAGTGCTGTGTCTCTTTTCAGAGGTTGTTGCTAGAATTAAATAATGTAAGGGTTAACTTAGAAGAGCGCCTGGTGCGTAGTAAGTACTGAAATGACAGCTTTTGTTTAAAATATTATTATAGGACACAAAATTAACCTCAAAAGGACACACAAAGAAAACAAGTAGGAACCAAGGAGGTAATGTCCCTGAAGAGTAGCAAGTCCCTGGCGCACAGTAGGTGTCCTACAGGAACCAGGGTCTGCCTTTGCCTTAATCCTCACAGAAGCCTGTGCTGTGAGGTTTATGGGCCACTTCAAGGTGAGGACAGCCAGCTAGGGGACTGACTCCATTACTAGGAGCAGCCCTGGGGCCTCAGGCTGGGACATGGGCAGGGTTCATGACTCCAGTTTGGGGGGTCTCTCTGTTGCCTGCCTGCTGCCTCCCAATAGGACCCCCAGACTATTCTGTGTCTTCTGAAGTGACCTTTCTCCACCCCTGCAGCTGCTGTGGGCTGGATCCCAGCAAGAAGCAGGTGGGAGCAAAGAGGACGCAGCCCGAGGGACAGTCGAGAGAGGCCTCCTGGGGAGGGCCTCTGAGGCCTCCAGTGGCTCCACGCCAGGCCCAGGCTCCCACATCTCCAGCTGTGGGAAGGAGCAGGCAAGGGCTGAATGTTGGAAGGACCCAGAAGGCAAGGGTCTGAGGGACGCCCACGCCTCAGCAGGCCTGCCTGAGGAAGGTTCTGCGGGCCCACAGTGTTCTCCATTGTAAATTCACACCTGTTTGCCAACAGAGGTTATGTAAAAGAGGGTTTGCAAATTCTCTTTAAGAATAAGCGGGCGTGACTGGGCCTGGGAAATGGTCTTCCCACTCCGCACCCCTCCTAGTCTGGTCCTCCCTACTTATGTGGCCTGTCTGTCCTCTGAGAAATGTGCATCGACAGCCCGTGAGATGGCAGTTAGGTTATTTGCTGTGTCACCAATACCAGCGTCACGGTTTGGACACAGGGTATGAACGTGCCCACATGCCTCCAAGTTCTGGGGGGGGGTGCCAACCTGATCACTGAGCACCTTATCATTTCCCATCACCTCGACATTACCCTCCTTCATCTGATGGGGAACTCAGACTCAGGAGACTTTCCCAAGCAGGCACAGTTAACGAGAGGCAAGCCAGGAATGAGTCCCGCCTGTGTTCGCAGCCATACTAGCCAGGATGGGCTTCATGCACGCATCTTATGTGCGATCAGGAGCACACAGGGAAGGTGTAGGTGTCAGTGACTTAAAAACAGACGGCAACGAAGCAGGGAGAGGACAGGGTGCTGCCTCGCTCCCCTCCCTGCCTTCTCCAAGACAACGCGGTACCACCCACGAGGCGGGACACGCACCGGGTGCCAGGTACTATCTATTTTAAGCACCAACCTGAAGCCAGCATGATTATTAGACCCTTTACAAATAAGGAAACTGAGGCACAGAGAGGAAAAGCCGCTGCCCTAAGTTTGCACAGGTGGCAAGTTTCCTGGCAATGTGGTCTCCCAAGACATAACACCCAGTGCCTTTGCTCCAGGTGGGCTGGCAGGCCCTTGTCTGAACAGACCTGAGCAGAAGCTCGGGACGTGTGCGCCCCCTGGAGGAGAAGCCGGGCAGCACCCTGCAGTCCTGTCCCTCCCAGTCCTGGCCTCCAAGTCCTGGCTTCCCATGACTCTCTCCCCACTCAGGGGCCCTGGCTGTTCCTAAAAGAAGCACTGGGTCTCTCTGGAAGGTCACCTCCTCTCTCGGGGTCTCCGTCTGTGTCTGCACAGGCCCTTTCCTGGATGGAGATGCAGGGCTCGAGGCTGAGCAGAGGCACCAGGAGGGAAGAGGCTCCTGCACTGGGGCTGCTGGGCCCGCTGGTTCCATGGCTCTGTGGCCTTGGGCAGGCCATCTCCCTGCTCCTCCGTCCTCCCGCCGGAAGGAGGGGTGAAACGGCAGCGCTGGGAAACGAAGCGGGTGACGCTTGCTGGATACTTACTCCTTGGGCTCTTGCAAGACCAGTCCCCGAACTATGATGACCTGCCCAGGCCAGAGGCCCCGAGGAAGAGCCCGTGAGCAGGGCACCTGCTGAAGGAACGCGGGGACAACGGGAAGACTCAGGGAGGGTCGCCTGCCTCCAGGAACAGCCGCACGGGCTACCCCCAGGGCCAAGGGCGCAACATGGGCCAGGCGAGTGGCTGCCGCACAGGGAAATGCAGCTCTGTTCATTGACTGGACACTGGTACAGGCTGCTGAGAGCGTCCCCTGCGTCCAGGCCCAGCCCAGCGCCCCAGTGTCTGAGCACCATGTGCCTGACCCGAGCTGTGACCTGAGCTGCAATGGCCGGATGGAGGGCTAGGACGGCTGCGTGCCTCTGTCGTGAAGCCTGACACTGGCCTGGCACAGAGACACCAAATATCTTTGTGCAGAATAAGTGGAGAAAAGGTCAAATGAGGACGGATTTCAGCTGCAGCTGCCTGGCCCACCGCAGCTGCAGTTTCCCACAGAGGAAGGGAAACCCCGAGACCAGGGGCATTTCCCACCCCCGGGAGCTCGCAGCCTCCTACCCAGGTGGTCCACCCAGCCCTGAGGGAGCAGAGAGGAGGCCAACCTCCAGGGGACACGAGGAGGGAGCATCACTCACCAGCCTGGGACTCTGCAGCAGGAAGGGCTGTCGGGAAGGAAAGGCACAGGAGGCCATTGGTATTGCCTGGGGAAGGTCCCTCTCACTACCCTCCTTCCACCCTGGCCATGCTTTGGGGTTTGTGTCGCTCACAGCAGAGGGTGAGTGACTGGAGCCCCAGTGGGTCCTCTTGAACCCAGAGGCCCACCAGCCCTGGGATGTTGGGGAAGAACTGGCCAGGGGATTGGTCATCCCACACCTGGACCAAGTTCATGGGCCTAGTCTCCCCTTCTGTCACAAAAGGCCACCCCAGCCTCCTCCCAGGGTCACTGAGAACAGAAAGCTCCAACCAGAAGGTGACTCCTGATGGGGATTAGGGTCCTGGCCCCTCCAGCCAGCCTGTCCCCACCCATCCTCCTGGCCCTGGAGGTGGTTGGCAGAGGCAAGTCCAGGCTGACCCTGGGCTGGAAGGAGCCAGCCCCGTCCATGCCGACCCCAGCAGGAGGGAGGCAGCTGGACCCGAGCAGTGCAGCTGCAGGCCCCCCAGGGGAGCAGGGACTGACCCACTGGTGTGTCCTGCCTTGCCCGACCACAGGGCCCAGCCTTGCCCCCAGAGACTCACGTGTCCCGTGGGATACTCTCTGCTGCCCTCCTGAAACGGCTGTCCAGAAAGAGGAGAACAACGTCCAGGATCCCTGCTTGCCCCGCAGCCATTGCCTGGCCCCAGCCGCCCTGCCCTGCTTCCCACACAGCCTCTCAGTGGCTCCTGGATTTCGTGCTGGGAACCTGCCAAATCCTAGGCCCACAAACTCACTGAATGGGACTCAGGGGGCAGGTCCCAGAGACCTGTATTTTGAATCAGTCCATCAGGGGAGAATGACAGAGCCGGCGAGCCCAGCCTGGGGGCCCACGTGCCAGATCTCGCCCTTCTGGCCTTTGCTCTTAGCGTCAACCTGACCCCACAGCCAGCAGACCCTGCCACCAGCTCCTGCTCCCTCTCTGCCATCACCGTCTCTTCTCTCACCTCCCTCACATGGGACACCTCGGAGGACCCCTGCCCCTGGGCTATTCCTGGCCTATAGGCCTCTCTGTCCCCTGGTCTGGTGGGTGTGAGGGTCCCAGGCCTGCTCGGCGATGGGCCATGACACCCCAAGCTTTGGGCCAAGAGCACTCACACTGATGTTCAGGAATCCAACAGCCTTCACCAAGATGTCACCAAATATGCCCAGGGTGTCCACCCGAGACAGCGGGATCCGGTAGCGGTAGTGGAGAAAGTGCCGTCCATCCACACTCACCTGGAGAGGCAGACGGGGCCAGGCTCAGCGGCAGCTGAGCCTCGCGGGCTCATGACTGTGTCCCAAGCTCTGGCAAGGACTTCAGCCTAGAGGTGTCCTCATGTGGCTTCACACAGCTCCGCAGGGTGAGCACACTGTACAGAGGAGTTAGGGGCCTTCCAAGGTCCCAGAGCTGGCAGAGGGCAGCGCTGGCACTCCACGTCCCTCCCTGCCCCCGAGCAAGCCCGTCCCCTTCTCAGCAGACCCAGAGCATCGTCCTCAACCCCACTGACAGGGAGGAAAGCGAGGCTGGAGAGGCTGGCGCTGTCCTCGCCCTCAGTCCCGCTCTCCCTGGCTGCCTGGTCCTGAGGCTTCTGGAGAGCCTTGTCTTTCCTGCAGGAGTTCATCTCAGAGGCCGGGGTCTTGCCGAGAGCCCTCTCCTGTCCCTGCTGCCTCAGCTGTAAGATGGGGATGAAGTGCCCCCTCACAGGGTGGAGGGTGGATTTGATGAGCTGAGGCATTCAGTGGCTTAGAGGGGCTGGGGACTCAGGGCACAGCTCGCTCAGGCCTGGGTTTCCCCCAGCATCCACCTGCCTCCCCGTGAAGGAAAGGCTGAGCCTGCGCTGGCAGCTGGAGCGCCGCCTTTGACCGTGGCGGTCGAGGCCTCTCCTGAGCCAGCACCAGTTTTCCAGCTGCCCTGTGGGTCCAGGGAAGGATGGGTGGAAGGAGACAAGTTCAGGACCCTGGACGCCACCCCTTCCGTTCACCTTCACCTCCTCGTTCCCAAAGAGAAAGAGGATGAGGAAGCCGGCCCCTCTCTGCAGGGCCAGGCCGGGCCAGCGGGCCTCCCTCTGCCAGCGTCCGCTGAGCAGGGTGTTGCAGATGACGTGGGGCTTGGTGGTGTGGAAGCGGGGGTTGAAGTGGATGGCGATGTCCGGCTGGGGGCGCAGGCTGCAGCCACACTGGAAGTCCACCTGAAACCTGGCGGGGGAGGCGGCTCTCAAGTGCTGTTCTGGGCGGAGACCCCCGAGCTCCCAGAGCAGAGAGGAGCCCCTGACTTGATGCCGCCCGAGCTGAGCTCCCTCTTACCTGTGGGCACGCAGCGGGACCACGCCCTGCAGCATGACCATCTTGCCTGCGTGCAGGCCACCAAAAATGGTTGTGACATACGGAATCACCTGAAGGAGGGAAGAAACCATGCATGCAGGTTGGAGAAAGGACCAAGGGACCCCATGTCCAGCGAGTGGGGAGGGAGGAACAGGACCAATCAGCTTTCCTACCCCAAACAGAAAACGTCCTTACAGGAAAAAATCCCTTCTCTCTGAAACACCCTCCTCCGCCATCTTGCCTGTCTTGGACAAATCAAAGCTGCATCATGCTGGGGAAGCCCCTTTGGTTCCCCTGCAGCACCAACCAGCTAGCCGTCCCCAGCTCCCAGGGTGCAACAGGCTGCTGTGTTCCCACTGAAGCTTGTCATTCACTGGTGCCACCCTGGTCCCCAGAAGCCTGCTACTGAGGCTTCTTGAGGACTGTTTAATGGCCAGAGTGTGGGACCTTGAGGCAAAAAGCATGGACGAGTTGGAGCTGAGAGCTGACCCTCAAGAGGAGCCTGAGGGGAACCTCGCAGTGGCCCGCAGGCTTCCTGGCCTTCCTCCTGGCCTTCCTCAAACACCCCACACCGTCCCAGTCCCTGCCTCTCTGGTTGCTTTCCCTGGGTGGCCACAGGCCTCCCAAGAGCTGAAGCCTCATCTTTCCCTTTGTTGGGCTCAGGGCCCCGCCTGGCACTGTGGGTCCCCGCAGAGCTGTTTGCAGGAGTGTGGACGGCGCAGCAGGAAACTCGGGCAGCCTCAGAGGGTGGCCTTCACGCGTTGCTTCCAACTCCCAGCAGTGCGCACCTGAACCACCCAGAAGGAGCTGGAGTGCCCAGCGCTGCCCTCCCGGCCTCAGACCCCAGCCTGTGAAGCAAGCAGTCCTGGGGCCTGGGCACCCGCTTCAGTCCATGTTGCAGGCTCCTGGGGGGACACAGAAGGCCAGGGTCCCCACTGGCCAGTGCCCACCTGCAGCTTAGCAGGGCTCAGCAGTTCAGAGGCTTCCACTGCTCAGGCAGGGTGTGTAATTATCTGAGGCCCTCGGGGGAGGAGAGCGCCAAGTGAGGGAAGGCAGGATTAGTGCGTGCTCGCGGGGTGTCCCCTGGGGCATCGCCTGGCTTCAAGTCTCATGAACAGGAGGAGGAGAGGGACCCCCAACCCCAACTCTGGCTGGGAGGTTCCCCTGGAACTGTCCCTTCCAGGCTGGAGATGAGGCCACCCTTCCCACTTATCAGTGTCCCCTGCAAGGATCCCACCCTCTCCCCCATCCTGCTAGCCACTCTCCCAGTAGGGGCACAGCCTTGGGTCACCAGTTTACCAATGTCCAGCAGCCACTCACATGCAATTAGCTGCTCAGCCACTGTCCTAACCTCAAGAGAGCCTTCCAGAACTGGGCAGGTGCTGGGGAAGCAGGGCCCAAGCCTGAGGTCCTCTCCAGCCCAGCACCCAGGGGGAGTCCCTGCCCAGGGGCAAGGGAGGTTCCTGGGGCCCAGGAAGTCCCAGATGCAGGCAGCTGCTCACCGGGTGGAAGACTGGAGGCTGCAGGATGAAGCTGTCAGGAACCGGGTCCAGGGTTTCTCCCGGTGACATGAGGGGCGGGGCCGCTCCTACTGGGGCTGCGGATCCTGACCAGGACCCACCTTCCCCTGCGGGGTCCTCAGCGGCCAGGGAGCTCTTCCAGCTGTTAGTCTCACCTGCGCTCCGCAGGGTCCTAACGCCGCCTGGAGCCAACCTGGCAGGGTGGGGTCCAGCCACAGAGTCACACCCGCCCAGCCTGAGGGTGCCGAGCAAAGCCTGCCGCTCTGACTGGACTGCCCTGGTCGGCGGAAACTCCGCGTCCAAGGTGGGACTGGCACTGAGCCACCAAGGAACTGGCCCCCTGGGTCTGAAGCTCGTGACCACACGGAGGGAAGCCAGACGCTGGCCTCTTTGGATTTGTTTCTCTGGGCTCACCTGAGTCCTCAGTGGGTCGGACCACGGGTTGCACAGGCGTGCAGGTTCCAGCAGCAGCCCCGTCCCCAGCTTCCTGGACAGTGGAGGGGGAGGCGGGGGTGGGGCTTCCCATTCTTCCTCCCCTGGTCACTAAAGGTCTCTTCTCCTTCCCTCCTTTCCCTGCCCTTTCTCCACTCTCCTTTTCCCAAGTTTTATGGTCCCCTGTGACTCCATTTCAGCAACAGCCATAGTGCCAAGGACCAGCTGGGGTCACAAAGAAAGAAAGAGGCAGCGAGGAAAGGGAGGGAGGCAGGCCTCGGCTCAGGCAGGCAGCCAGCCGCAGGGGGAGCAGGAACTGCACCCGGACACCTGGATTCCTGCTCAGCCTCTGCCCTGCACTGTGTGCCCTGGGCAGCTCGCCTCCTCTCTGGGCCTCATCTCTTCACCTGCATATAAGAGGGTGGCCACTGCCGTGTCCTCAGCAGCCTGTGTCTGAGTGGGCTCAGACCTCTGCGTGGTAGGAGTCCTCCCAGTCCTGCTTCGAGCGTCAGGAAGACTTGCCCTTGGAGTGGAGTTTTACTCAGCCATGAAGAACAACAGAATCATCTCACTTGCAGGAAACGGATGGAAATGGAGACCGTGATTTTGAGCAAAATACACCAGACCAAAGAATAAGTATCCATATGCTTTCCCTCACATGTGGAGGGAGGCCACAGGAAAACCCAGGGGCTGGGGGAAGGGAGGCCATGGAAATAGGAGGGTGGCCTGTGGCATAAAGGGGGGCAGGGGAGGGAGGAGGGAGGCAGGAAAGGTACCAGGGAGTGGAACTGATCAAAAGGTCTTTCTGTGTATGTGTAATAGGTGCACGCGCGCACACACACACACACACACACAGGCACACACCAAAGAGTAACACAACTCAACTTACCCTGAGCTGGGAGGTCCCTGGATCTGACCACAGTGTCAGACTTGGCAGTGGGCAATTCCTGGCAGGACCAGCTGGGCAAAGGGTCAAGTGTATGGGCTGGAGGGGAGAGTTCACGAGGTCCTGGGGTAAGGCATTTGAGCCATGGCTACCCTGCCTGTGCTCCTTGGCAGCATTCACAGCACTTGGAAATTTGTTGGAGAGGCAAAATTTGGGGATCTCCCCCAGCCCCGTGAAGAGGCCTCTCCAGAGGCGAGGCCCAGGAGTCTACATCTTAGCATGCCCTCCAGGCGACTCTGGAGCACATTAATATCTGAGAAGCTCCGGCACAGGGCATAACGGACCGGACTCTGGATTCTGAGCCCAGGAGTGTGTTCAGACCCTGCTGGTGGGAGGAACTGGGTGGCAGAAGGTGCTTCTGTGGGGAAATCTGATCAGGGGTGTGTTCAGGAAGAGTGATCTATGTACACTGGGAGGAAAACCAAGGGTGGAGCCACCAGCTGAGCGGGGACATGGGAACCTGCATGAATCAGACCTGGATCCTGGTCTCAGCCCCAGCACCAGAGACCTCGTGGCCCACGGTCAGAGGGACCCTTTCCCCACCCAGACTCCGTTCGTTTGCTGAGAAATAAAGAGGGAGGTTGTATTCCTGGGTAGGGCTCCCATAACAAAATAACACTGACTGGGTGGCTTAAGCAACAGAACATTTCTAAATGTTCTGGAGGCCGGAAGTCCAAGATCAAGGTGCAAGTGCTACGTAATAGTTGTATTGCTTACAGAATAATAACAAGGAAAAAAAGTCTGTAAATGTTCAATATAGACATGATTTTTTTTCAGTGTGGGATGATCCAACCTGGACCTGTGCATGGCAGGCAATTGCTCTACCACTGAGCTCCGCTGGGGAGCATATAATTACGATTATTTTTTTCAATGTGTTTGATTAAATCTGAGTATGCAGATCCTGAAGACATGGAGGGTTGACTGTATATCCAAATGAGTATAATGGTCTAAAGGTAAATATCAATGATATACAAAGAGCTTCTGCAAATCAATAAAAAGATATTTTTGAGGAAAAGCATGCAAAAGACACGAATGTCTTTCTTTGGGCTTTGCTTCTAGTATACTTACTCTTTTTCTTTATATATGTGCATGTCACATGCACTTTGTTATGCAAGAGTGAACATCCTACTGTGCTGTGGGCTTTCTCTTAATACCTCATATGAAATACCACAGAGGGTGTATGTGCTTTGGAAGCACTTTTTTAAATGACTCCTTTGAAATCCACTGTTTTGATCTACTAGAATTTATTCAACCATTTCCTATTAGTTTCTTCTATGGTGTTTTGGTTGCCTGACTTTTTTAAAAGGAAGAAATCTAAGTGGCCAATATGTATATACTTGTGTGTCTATGTCTCAATTTTATCAGTGACCAGAAAAATGCAAATTAAAACTTTAGTAAAAGACTATTTTATGTTGACTCACATGGAATTGTTGTAGTACTAAGTAGTGAAGAAGATGTAAAATAAAGAAGAATTCTAACAAGTTGCCGATGGAACTGAAACTGATGAAACTGATAATTTGTGTATCCTCCTACACAGTAAATCCCATGGGATCTCTTACATGCATACACCAGGGCACACTTTGGGATCTTTTCAATTGTTTCCAACTCCAAACTGGAAAGTCAAACAACTAGCCAACCCAGTGGCTTTGCCACTGGATTGATAAATCATCGTATAAGCACATAATAGACTATTTTATAACAGTGAAAATGAATTGCAGAGCCAGGAATGGTGGTCCATGCCTTTAATTCCAGCAACCAGGGAGGCTGAGGCAGGAGGATCACAAATTCAAGGCCAGGTTCAACAACTTAGTGAGACCCTGTCTCAAAAAAGGACGAGATGCAGCTCAGTGGTACAGCACCCTGGGTTTAATTCCAGTCAAAAATAAAAAATTTAAAAAAGGAAAAGAAAACAAATTAATGAATTACGATTCTAGACAACAATACATTATAGAAATGGCTTTGAAAGGAGAAAGTTGCAGAAGAGAACATATAGCATGATACCATTTCTCTTATCTGTTTGGTGTGTTATAAAAGAATACTTTAAAATCAACAGAGATTTATTTCTCTCAGGAGGTTGAGAGGTCCAAGTCCTACAGCCGATTCTTGGTTCACAGACAGCTACCTCAACATTCTGATATGATGGAAGGGGCTATCCAGCTCTCTAGGGTCTTGCTACCATCTGGGCAGCAAGGGCCAGAAAACCAAAGGAGGGTTGAGTCGGCTGGGAAAATTAAAGGACTGAAGAAATATTCAGAAAAAAAAGACACAAAGACAAGAAATATAGTTTCACAAGTCGGGGCTTGGTAGGTGGATTAGACCGGAAGGGTCTGATCCCTAGCAAAGGAAAAAGCCCATGAATCCTTTATTTAAAGGGAAGCACATCAGAGGGATTTATTGTCAGGAAGGGTTCTTCAAGGTAAACAAAGTCAGTAGGAACAGTTTAATTGGGGCTTATCTATTTGTGGGTTATCTTATTCTGCTCCAGACAGCTGGTGCCTCAAGGCTGTTGAGCACACTATTTCTTTCATCCCAGGGAAGCAGGCATCTGAATTCAAAGCCATCGAAACCATAAATTCCATGCCAGGCATGGAATGGGCCCTATTAACAGCATTCACCTGCAAATGGGTGTGTCTTTCAGGACCAGCACACCGAGAGCTTCCCAGATGCAGCTGTCAAACTGTCCAAGTCTGTGGAGTTCAAAGCAATGAGTTATTTGCCCTGGCTGACACTAGGGGCCTCCTTTGCAAGTACACTAATCCTCTACGTGAGGGGTCTGCTTTCAAGACCTAATTTCTTCCCAAAGGCTTCACCTACTAATACCATACACCATTTTTAAAGAAAGTTTCAAATATGCAAAAAAACAAAACAAAACAAAAAACCAAAAAAACAAAAACAAACAAACAAAAAACCAAAAAAAAAAAAAAAAAAAAACCAAAAAAAAAAACCAAAAACAGTGTACTAGGGATGCAAAGAAGGGATCTAGAAACTTAAAGAGAAAGGCGAGGCCAGGAGCATCAGGATGCACTTCTTGTTCCAGATATTCCAGAGGCTGAGGCAAGAGGATGGCTGGAGCCCAGAAGTTCGAGGCCAGTCTGCTCATCATAGTGAGGCTCTGTCTCAAAAAGCCAAACCAAACCAACGAACAAAACCCAAAGCAAAACAAGGACCCCATAGACACAAAACTCAGGGCGCAGGGGCAGGGAGGTAGGGCGAAGGAGGAATGCAGGTGAAGCATGCGTAGCAGGTGTGTTCAAATTCTTAAGCAGGACGGAGTACTCATGGGCAATTTTAATAACCACATTCCATGTGATTTTGTATGTATCGCATATTACATTGTATATTTATCTTAATTTTTTAAAATAAAAAAACGGAACTCTCTAATTTGCTCTCAGACTCCTCTCCAGGCAAATTAGGCGCCACCGGGGAGCCTTTGCACCCAAGCCCCCGCCCTGCCTCGCCTCTCAAGTTCGGCAGAGCCCCTGGCGCCTCGAGCGCCTGCGTCCACACCCATCTCCGCTCCAGGACGCGCCCGCCGCGCCCGCCGCGCCGCGTCCGCGCCGTTGTACCCGCGCGCGCGCCTGCCGCCGTTTACTGCGCGCTGCGCTCCCGGCTCCACGCTCCTCTGCCCTCCCCCCTTCACTGTCCCTCGCCGCGCCGGCCCCAGTGCCATCATCCCGCGGCTCCGCGGACCCCCGGCCGGCCGATTGGGAACTCGCCTGGAGCGTTTCCCCTGCGAGACCTGGGGGCCGGCGGGGCCGCAGCAGCGGGATGGGCCTGAGCCCGGCTGCGAGGGATAAGTACGTGCGCCACCTCGCCAGGTTGCCTCTGCCGCGCCTCAAGCCCGCCCGAAAACCCGCCAGCATCCGGCCAAGTGACTATCGACCTGAGCCAGGACGTCCAGCGGTGCCCCACCCAGGTCGGCCCCAGAAATGCCCCTTCTCCCCACGAGGTGGGGGCCTGGAAGCCTTTCTGGGTTGCTTTCCAAGTGCTGGCAGGTCGTTGGGCATGCTCGGTGCCTTCGGACCCCTTCTTGTAGACCGTTTTTGATCATGTTAAATAAGTTAACCAAAGCGGGCCAGGCATCCGGGTACTCCCTTCTCACCTATCTTACTTCATCCTCCCAAAGGTTCTCTCCCCGACAATCCCAAAGTCTCCCCATCGGAGAGCTGTGCCCTCGCGAGCACCTCCTTTATCCGAAAATTTATTGAGGAACCAGGAGACAGGCACCGTTCTAGACCTGAGCTCCAAGTCCACACTTGCAGAGCTCAGGGTACGGGCTGGAACTCCCGTGGCAGGTTTCAACCCCTTAGAGGGCAGTTGTGGCTTAAGTAACGTTTTCCCCCTCCTGAATTAGAAGAAGAGTCCCAAGCACTGGTCCAGTTCCTGCCCAAGCAACCTCAGCAGGACACATCAGAACAGGGCGAAAGCATTCACCAGGGGTGAGTCTTTGTATGAAAGGGCTGGGTCTTTGGATGGGAGGAAGCTTTTAAAATGTTGTGGGGTCCCGTTATCGACACATATTGAGACCACCAGAAACTAAAGTAGGTAAAAAAGTTTATTTTGGGAAAAGAGAGGAAAAAAGAAAAAGAAAACAGACAGACATGTCAGGACCACTACGCCAAGTGGGGCAGTAGTGGGGAGTGACTTCAGCAAACTCATTTTTAAAGTTGAAAACCATAAAAAATCCTGGCAGGCTGACAAGGAGTGCAAGCCGTCAGCTCCAACTTACCTGTTTTAGGCTGCACCTGGTGGGGAACCAGACTACCCAAATCTGAAA
This sequence comes from Sciurus carolinensis, assembly GCF_902686445.1. Taxonomy (NCBI): domain Eukaryota; kingdom Metazoa; phylum Chordata; class Mammalia; order Rodentia; family Sciuridae; genus Sciurus; species Sciurus carolinensis. Next base: position 12,012,626 of record NC_062223.1, read on the forward strand.
CCAGCAGCTTCTGGGGCCTCTGAAGGGATGGGTTGCTTCTTAGAATTGGTCACAATGTCCTTAACTCATGGCCACATTATTTTGTCTTGGGTACTGTCCTTGTATTTACCACAGTCAGCACAGCTCAGTGATTTCATCTGCACCCATTTTGGTTTGGTTAATCTTAACTAGACATATTTGTTTTATATCAGAGGGTCTCTACTCTTTCACAGAGGAATTGACTTTGGTGGGTGTTCTGTAAAACAAATCTTGAGGGGGTTTCTGTGTGAGTCAGCCTACCACCAACAGTAGCGAGCAGGAGACTGGCGTGCTCCTGGTAACAGGTGGCATAGGCTTGGGACCTGCTCGCTGTGGCATACCTTGCGACCGTTTCTAGTCACTGGGTTTTTCTCCAGACTTCTATAACTTGAATCCCTTTAGTAGGAGGCTTATGGTGTTGCTGGTTGGTCTCACTCAACAATGAATGATGGAATTTTTCTTGCAGATTGACTCAATTCACTTTCATTAAAAATATGACGATTGCCTCCTTTAAAAAAAAATGCCGTGTGGCTGGAATTTTGAGGAAGACCTGTGTTGAAGAGACCTGTAGTTCTGAAGAGGAGCCAAGTCCTGGGGAAAGGTAAAGCAAGCCATTTTTGAGTGGAGTTGGTGGTTGGTTGTGTACACACGCCTTCTCATTTCACTCTCTGGACAGCTCTGTGAGGCAGATATCGCCCGTTTTAAAGGTTCAGGCAGATTGATTTACTAGCTCAAGTTTGAATAGCGGGCACCAGAAGTAGGATTCATACCTGGAATTTTTTTTGACTTCAAAATATTTCACTCAAATAGATGATCTCAGTGGCACGGTCTCGTCTTCCATTTCAGTTCTCTTAGGCAACATTTGTTTCAAGGGACAAAATATGCTGATTTCTTTCACATTGCTTGCAGCTATAGTGCTGTGTGGCTTAAGAAGATTTCTCAGTTAATTATTGGAAGAAACAACTGAAGAGTTCAGGGGGCTTTCCCCTGGGATGAGAAGGGAAGGGGCAGACAGAGGCTCTTTATAATTCATTATAAAATTTAGGTGCTGTTTTTTTTTTTTCTCCTTTTTTTAATTAGTGTGCAAATATTGTTACCTGATTCCTGGGTCAGAGGGCACACTAAGGGCCTCCAGCAAATCAAGTCTGGCTACTTACCCCAGAAACCAAATGGGGAAAAAAATAATGAGGAAAAAAATAATGGGGAAGAGCAGGAAAGGAACTTTCACCAGTGTGGCTATTTCCAGCTGTCTCTGGGGGAATTGATGTGAGCACCCAGATTATGTAGCAAGGGGTACCAGAAAGAAGTATGCAGGGTCCAGTAGTCTTGTGGATGAACTGTGGTCTCGTTGATCATTATCTCAGGATCATTGTAGATTGCGCAGGGCATGGTAGGTGGCGATGAGAATGTTGCCATTGCTTTGGGGGGTCGTTTCCACATATCTCAAGGTGCTTACAGTTCCGACCTGCGGTCGCTGGAATCCAAGTCGACTGATTCAGTGCAAAGGAGACAGATGCAAAATGAAGCCCAAGATGCCAAGTTGTTGGCACTCATAAGCCCAAGTGAAGTTTTTGCTTTTAGCAAAAGCAGCCTCTCAGTCCATATTATAGTATCACTTTGGCAAATATTTAAAAAGAATAATTAACAAATAAAAAAAGAAACCCTGAAAGCTGCCGTCAACTGAGAGGGGGAGGAGGGGGGGAGAGGAAGAAAGGGGAAGAGGCAGGGGAAGATAAGGGAGGGAAGGAAGGGGGGAGGGGAGGATAAATCAACTCTAAAGAATAATGATGTTTATTTGGGAAGAAGCAGGACTATTGTACATGCTGTGGAAACCATGAATGTATTCCAAGGCAGTGGGGTCAGGGGAAACTTAAAGGGAAGATGAGGAAGCTCACATAAAAGGTTTTAAAACAATACCCTCTAGCCATAAGGGCATTCCAGGGCTAAGAAGAACGGTGGCGCTAATCCAAGTTGGACAGCCTGTTGCTGGGCAGGCGTCCCTGCAGAGAGTCTTGGTTCCAGGTGGCAGTGGTCTTTATGAAAGGTCGTTATTTTGTGGAATTCCCCGTTTCTGTTATTGGGGAATTTGTGCATGAGAGCCTTCCCTTGGTGGCCTCCCTCCGGCCGGCTCTGTTTCTGTGGGGTTGACATCAGCGGCTCCATTTTGAACCTGACCACTTTCACAGTGCTCATGGCTGTAACTAGCGTTTTAAATAGTCAGGAGAAAAGCAGGAAGTAGCAGTCGTTCTGTAGGAAAGCGATTGGCTTCACAGAAACGAGCCTGGAGGAAAGAAATGTCTCCTACCAAGTCAAAACTGCAAGGTCTTAAAAAGGTCTGAAGTGATGGAGACACAGATTTTTCAATGATTGTGAAATAGTGTTGTTACGGATGTGATTGCAAAATCATTTAGAGAGAAGTCCAGCGATAACGTGGAGACCACACCCACCCAGAAGAGAGTAGAGTTGGATTCAACACCCAAGGCTGAGAGGGAGGGCACGTCAATGAATCAAGCAGCTGAGGTAAGTCTAGCAAGCTTTCTTGGAGTGAGTATTTGGACCCTCTGGAAATTGCTGTGTATATTACACTGTATTTTATTTAGATCGCATCTAATAAGAATCCACAATGATTGGGATGTTGGTTATGCTTTTTTTTTAAAACAAACAAACAATCTTACCACGGTATAATTGACCCATATTTGATTCCACATATTTAAAATGTATACTTTGATAGCTTTTGACATACGTATATAATGGTGAAGCCATTGCCACAACTGAAATAGTGAGCATCTCCATCAAGTACCAAAGTTTTTTTTTTTTTTAATTTGCCTCTTTATAATCCTTCCCTTGTCCTACCATGCCCCCACCTCCAGGTAACAACCAATCTCTTTCTGTCTCTGTGGATTAGTATGCATTTTCTAGAGATTTATGGAGTGAAATCATGTTGTATGTGCTCTATTTGTCATCTTCTTTCACAGAATTTTGCGTGATTATTTTGAGTTATATCCTTGTGGTTGCTTGTCAGTACTCTTCTTTTTTTAAATTACTGAGCACTATTTCATTGTATGGATGTATCCTGATTTGTTTATTGATTCGGCTGTAGATGGGCATTTGGGTTGTTTCTCATTGTCGGTTACTATGAATAAAGCAGCTGTGGACATTTGGGTATGAGGATTTGTACAGACATGTACATTCTTTTCCATGGGTGATGCTATGAAAGGCAGGTGTCTGTTTACCTTACTGATTTCCAGAGAGGTGTCATTTTACGTTCTCCCCAAAAGTGTCTGAGCGTTCCAGTTTTTCCACATCCTCATCAGCATTTATTCCAGTAGATGTTAAATATCTCATTATGGTTTTATTTTGCATTTTTCTTATGATGAATGCTGCTGAACATATTTTCATGTGTATCCATGTATATCTTCTTTGTCAAAGTATTGAGATCTGTGGTCAATTTTTTTTTCTATTGGTTTGTATGTTTTCATAATTTCTCATAATTTCTACATATAAATCCCTCGCTAGATTATGCTTTACATTATTTTCTCTGTGGCTTATCTTTTCAGAACAAGTTTTTAAATTTTGATGAAGTCCAATTTACCAATTTTTTCTTTTATCAATTGTGTCTTTGGTATTGTATTGAAGAAGTCTCGGTTTAATTCAGAGTGACAAAAAATTTCCCTTTTTTTTTTCCCCCTAGATATTTTATAGTTTTTATATTTTACCCTTCCATCTTTGATGTATCTAGAATTCACTTTTGTATATTTTGTGACGTATGGATCAAAGTTTATTTTTTCCCTTAAGAATATACAGTTGTTCTGGTATCAGTTGTTAAAATAACTGTCTTTCCTTCATTGAATTGCCTTTGTGTTTTTGTCATATACTGAGGGTCCCCTTCTGGACTCTGTTTTGTTCTGTTGATTCTGTGTGTCTATTGAGAAGCCAATATCATACTGTCTTGATTACTGTAGCTTTATAATAACTCTTGAAGGCAAGTAATATCAGTCCTCCAACTCTGCTTTTTTTTTTTAATACTTTCAAATTTTTTTTGTCCATTCTAGGTTCTAACAAAAGTCTGCTGAGATTTTGATTGAAATTTCACTGAATCTTTAGAAAATCGTCAATGACAGTATGGAAACATCCCACCACTAAAAAAAGTGTTCTTTATTTAGATCTTGTTTAATTTATATTAGCAATGTTTTATAATTTTCATTGTACATATATTTTACATCTTTTGGAATATTTGTGGATCTTTGGGCAGTATCTCATGTTTTCAATATTATTGGAATGCTATTAGAATTTTTAAAAATTTAAACTGGGCCTATAGGTGCACGCCTGTAATCCCAGTGACTTGGGAGGCTGAGGCAGGAGGATTACAAGTTCAAAGCCAGCCTCGGCAATTTAGTGAGACCCTAAGCAATTTAGCAAGACCCTGTCTCAAAATAAAAAGGGCTGGAAATGTGGTTCAGTGGTTAAGCACCCCTGGGTTCAATCCTTGGTACTCCACCCCCCTTCAAATTTAACATAAAAATTCGATTTTTGGTTGTTGCTAGTAAATGGAATTAGTTTTGTATTTTTATCTCTTATTCTTCAACCTTGTTAGACTGACTTACTAGCTTTAGTAACTTACTTTGATGGATTCCATTGGACTTTTGACAGATGTTCATATCAAATGTAAATAAAGACAGCTTCACTCACTTCTTTCCAATCTAGATGCATTCATTTTTCTTAAATTATGCTAGCTAGAACCTTCTATATAATGCTTATTAGGCATTAACAGATATCTTTGTCTAATTTCTTTTTTTTTTTGAACATGGTAAAATTTTAATTAATACAGTATTCTGGATAACAAGTAGAATACCACTAGATAAGAACTTTATTTACCTCAGAAATCTATGATAGTATGGGTTGATATAAACCAAGGTTAAAAAGAGCCAATTCACTATTCACATTTAATCAGTGCTGACCAGAAGCTAAAGAAATTTTAGGAAAGGTTTAAAAGAAATTATAGAACTAATCTTCCATGTAAATGAATCAAATTAATATGTTTAAAGGTTATCTGCCTCATTTAATGGCAGTTGAAGTGAGTCAAAATAGCACTTACAAAGACTAAGCATCAAATGGTAAACTGTGGCTTTTGTTTTGGGCCACCTTAAATTTTATTTTGCTTGTAGGTATTTTCCATTAATATGCACAAATTCTTTTAGGCAAAAGTTTTAACATGGAACTTTCAGTTCGAAGATCTCACAACTGTACTTAAAATAGCTTTTAAGCAATTAATACTTCAGAACAATCCCACACTGATACTTAGTTGGTTACAACAGGTAAGATGCAGAACTTTTTAAAGGTTTGCTGGTCCCTGAAATTCGGTAGGGTCAAATGCATTAACTGGAAGTAGCGTTTGGGGGGAAAAAAAAGTCCTAATCAAAGATGATAATGGATAAAATATATAGGCTCTCATACAAAAATCTTTCTAAATTTTCACCCTGTAAAAATGATTACAATGTCCTTCAGGCTTGCTATATGCCCCATATAATCAAAAACAAAACCAATTAAGAAATTCAACATTTCAACAAGCTAGGATCTACTTACTGTAAACATATAGTGAAATTCTGGAAGACGTACTACCATACTTTGGGAAAACACTATTAACAGTTAAGTTAAGCATGTGTTGAAGGCAGTTTATAAATGAAACATTACAAATCTTATGTTTATGCATACAACTTATAGAATAAAAAAAATTTGCTATTTTTCCAATAGAATAGCATCACACTAACACTATATAGTTAAGATTGAAAGCTTCTGTACACACGTTCACTTTACCTCCAAAGCAGCATATGCCTCTTGGACATTCTCATTTGTTACCTAACATACGTCAATCATGGTTTCACAGATCTGTATCAGTTTGAGCAGGCTAAAACAATCATTCTTATTTAACCACAAGACAAAGGTAACCAGTTTCAGGAAATGAACGGTTCATAATCAGTAAAGAAACATTAATATTAATACACCCACCACTATAGGATGGAAAAGTCTTCTAAGGACATGATATAAACCTAACAGAATGGATATGTCCCTAGATATAGAGAATGTGTTCTGAAAGAACAAGTTAAAATAAACAGGTCCCAAATGATCATCAAATAAGAAATAACTGCTAAAAAATGTGAATTACTCATTTTTCTAGTGTAACATCAATCACTGCTGTGCTCTAACCTGGTCTTCCATTACACAGTAACTAGTAGTGCAAAGTAATAACCCAAACAATAGGGAGCAGTCTGAATCACATGGAGTTTCAACAAATTGGAATGATTGTATATCTAACCTTATTTTTGTATTCTGAAAACAGTTCTATATAACTCAATTATTTTCCTAGCTTCTTAGATCTTCTACCATATTAAAAAATTCAAAATTCAAATTAAACATGGTTGCCTGCAAATTCTTTTCAGGAACTTAAAGCAAAACACATTTTGGGTTTTGCTGCTGGTCTCCTTGTGTATGTGCTTTACCAATAAGAGCACTTCTCTAGGATATTATTGTGCTACTTTAACATAACCAAACATGAGAAAAATTAAAAGTTTAAATTTTGACAAGTGATTTTAGTAGCAGTCTTTTAAAAATGAAAACAAAACAAAATCTAAAATCAGACAGCCACTAACAATTTGAATTAGAAACTTAAATTTTAAAGACACTTAAGATGTTCAGTATTTTTCTCACTTTGGTTTTTTCTTTTTTTAAATGAAGATATGTGGCAAAAATGACCTCAAAGAAAACTCCCTCTAAAAGTCACACAGGGCATCATTTGTTGCTGCTCTGTAACAGAAATAAATCTTATAAACATTTTTAACTTGAATGTTTTCAAATAATCAATGATTTTTATTAAACTCTGGTTCAAGTTTTCAGCTGTTACATTTTTTAAAAATATAATTTGGATCTCTGATGGAGAGAACTTAGCTGGGCTACACTACTTTTACAACCTTACAGGACAGGGAGATTCAGGAAGAGATCATTTTCTGAATGTGGTTGACCTTTAACAGAACTGACTATTTCCTCACCCAAACAGCTATGTAGGATGCTGCCAGATCTCCACTACAAAAATCTCACCAGATTTTCTAGCCAGTTGTTTACCATTCATGTTTAAAAACTTTACACCACCAGAGGCAAAGCAGATAAAAATGAAAGTACGTAAACTTGTTTCTAATCTAGTCTATTTACCTAAATAAACTCTTATAAAATTTTATGGAAAAATTAAAAGTGTAGAAAGCAATTTCCTTATTATTTGTCAGCCCAAAAGTAACTACTAATTCTCCATAAAAAGAGGATAGTCAACCATAAAATGTCTACCAGTTTAAAGTAAAACATCAGTCCTCAAGTGACACTAAGACATTAAAAAAATTTGCAAGTTTAAGATGATGCTTAAAATGAAAGCTATGGTTCAAAAATTTGTGTTTATAGTAAGAGACTAAAATCTTGTCACCGCAAAATCCCCAATATTTTTTGGCATTGACATTAAAAGAAAGATTTTAGTCTTTTGGTCACTAGAAGCTGCTAACTGAATACAAGCCTGAAAAAGGGAGAGAAAAGACAGTGAGGAACTGAAGGATACTTAGGTAACTATTTCATATACAAATAAAACAGTTTGAAATAAACATTCACTTCTTCTAGGGAATCTCAAGATATAAGAACAGTTTCTCACCATCTCTTCCATTTTGAAGAGGATCCTCTAAGCAGAAATAATTTCTTTAAGTTACTGTAAAGTGGTGTTGCCTGGCAACAGCTTCAATTTCCTAGGGTAGTCTTCAGTCCAAACGATTAAGTAATCTCACAAGGAATAATCATACATGGCAACAGGGTTAAAAAAGCAGGGCAGGTCTTCCATGCACGAACATTTCAGGAGAAAAACCATCAATTTTAAAGATAACCATCAGACTTGAGGTATCCTGGCACTCTTATACCTAAGTTTTGCTTTATACCATTGGTGACTAAAATTAACAATAAGTTTTGTAGTGAGTTTTTTTTTTTCTTTTTTTGCCTGCAACTATATACACATTGCAAAACTGTTCTGAATCACATGATTTTACATGAAATAAATATAAAAATGAACCACACAATCAACACATAACTTTAACACTCCACATTATTTATCTTGATCACAACGGTGGTAACCTCCTTGTCAACAATCTTGTGAGTTGAGGAGCTGAGTCTCATTCTCATGTCCATCAGGCAGATATGCTGCTCTCAGCTGGTCTGACTTAGGTATGGTGCCTCCATTCTTCACAAGGCGAGACAGGAAAGCACGGACTGCTGGCGATCAGCTTTCTCAAGGGGATGCTGGCTTCCAGGCACATTTTCACAAAGTCCTGGATAACACTGACTTTCTCTGTTTGCCCAGTACTGTTGCACTGAAGAGATACAGTGAGGGGCCTCTGCTTCTTTCTCACATTTTGCTCTTCAAATTCTGCCTCGCTCTTGGTAGGAGTCTTTGACTTGAGGTGGTCACTAGTAGCAGACTTGCGAACGTGATTCAGAACCACATTGCAAGAAGTGCAGAAGAGCTTTTCTCCACCTTCATGAAGCTCACCTCCAAACTCAGTGACACGATCCAGGGGTGTCACAGACAAAGCAGTCTTAGAACGGTTTCCAGCAAGTACTGCTGTTACTACAAATCGTTCCATTTTGACCTTGAATTAGGTTCGGATTAGTTTCCAGTTGTATTTTTTCTTGATACTTAGTAGTGAAGGGTCTCCAGCGCAAAACTTGAGACACATCAAATTCTGGCACTTTTCGTTTGTTTGGACCCGGAGACGCCTTCAAATCAAGTTTTTCAACAAGTGGTGGTGGGGAAATAGTTTCTGGGCTTGCACCCTATTTTCCCTGAGGTGTCGGGAAGTCATGCCATTATGTAAAATCCAGGCCGCTGTTGGGGGAAGTGGACAAGACCAGGCGGGAAAGGAAAGAGGAAGAAAAGGAGGAGCCAGGGGGTGAGGGAGGAGGAGCACCCGTCGCAGCGGCCAACACGTCCCCGCCCTCTTTGTCTAATTTCCTTAAAAGGGAAAGCATTTAGTGTTTAAACTCAGTATAATGTAAATTGTAGGTTTTTGGTACATACTATATACTGGATTGAGGAAAATTCCTTTTCTTTTCTTGTTTGTTGGAAGTTTTTTTTTTTCCAATCAAGAACGAATGTTATGAATCTGCATTGTGTACAACCATAGAAACGAAATTGTGTACCCCATTTGTGTGCAATGAATCAAAATGCAGTCTGTAAAAAATTAAAAGCCAAATAAAAATAATAATTAAAAAAGAATGAATGTTAAATAATAAAAAAAAAAACACTTTTTATGTACCTGTTGAGGTAATCACATACATTTTCTTTTTTAGTTTTAATAACATTGATGGATGTTTGAATGTTGCACCACCTTGCAATTCTGGTCTCCATGTGACCTTTATGGATTATACTTTTTAATGTAGTGTTTGATTCAATTTATAAAGTTTTGCTTCAAATTTTTCTATTTATGTTCCTAAAACATATCGATCTTTAATTTTATGTTCTTGTAATTGTTCACTTTACCTCCAAAGCAGCATATGCCTCTTGGACATTCTCATTTGTTACCTAACATATGTCAATCATGGTTTCACGGATCTGTATCAGTTTGAGCAGGCTAAAACAATCATTCTTATTTAACCACAAGACAAAGTTAACCAGTTTCAGGAAATGAACGGTTCATAATCAGTAAAGAAACATTAATATTAACACCCCCACCACTATAACCTTACAAGACAAATTTAGGAGTATTCCTGCTTCATGATTTCTCTTGTGTACATTGGCATGATTTCCTCCTTTAATATTTTTTAGAATTTACCAGGGAAGGCATCTAGGCCTAGAGTTTATTTTGTGGGAAAAATATTAACTGCAAAATCAATTTTCTTGATTAGCTATGGGGACATTTGTGTTATTTATTTCTTCCTGAGTGAGCTTTCATAGTTTATGTGTTTCAAGGAATTTCTCCACTTCAGTACAGTAACTTGTCAAATTTATTGATGTAAAGTGGTTCATAATTGTGCTGGTCAGTTTTTGGTTACTGCAATAAGTAACCTGAGATAAATAAACTTAAAAGGAGGAAAGGTTTATTTGGCTCATGGTTTCAGAGATTTCAGCCCATAATCTCTTGTCCTTGTTGCTTTGGGCCTGTGGCAGCACAGTACTTCATGGTGGAAGAGGAGGCCATGAGAGCCAAGAAGCAAAGAGAAAGACAGGGAGAAGCTGGAGTCCTAACATCCCTATTCTAGGGCATGCCTCATGACCTCACTTCCTTTCACTAAGCCCCACTTACTAAAGGATCCACCACCTCCCCATAGCACCATGGCTGAGGACCAGGCCTTCAACACATAGACCTGTGGGGGACATTCAAGACCCAAACTGTAACCACAGTGGTCTTTTAAAAACAACATATTATCTATAGAATCTGTGGTGATGTCATCTCTCTCATTCTGATATTGGTGTTTTGTGAATTCCCTCTCATCAGTTTGGTGAGAGTTTTCCTGATCAATTTGGATAGGTTTTTTTTTTTTTTAATCAATTTTATTGATTTTTCTCAACTAGTTCTCTATTTTATTTTTATTGTTTTCTGTACTTTTCGCTCTTCTTTATTATTTTCTTCATTCTGCTTAGTTTGGGTTCCATTTGTTCTTTTTCTAAGGTTTTAAGGTAGAAGTAGAGGTCATTCATTTCAGACCTTCCTTCTTTTTCTATTATGGGCATTTATTGCTATAAACTTTCCCCAAAGCACTCCTTTAGTGAAATTTCCTAAGTTTTCATATATGTGTTTTCATTTTTGTTCAAAGTACTTCCTTTTTTCCCTTTTGATTTCTTCATTGACCCATTGGTTAGGCAAAAGATTTAATTTTCAAAGGCTTGAAATTTTTTGAAATATCTTTCTGCCATTAATTTATGATTTATTCTGTTGTGGTCAGAAAGTATACTTTGAATTACTTAAATTCATTTAAATTTATTGAGCCTTGTTTTAGGGCCTCAATTGTGATCCATTTGGTAAGCATTCTGTTAGATCTTGAGAAAAACCTGTGTTTTATTATTGGAGAGAATATTCTATAAATATTAATTAAGGCAAACAAGTTCATAGTGTTATTCATGCCTTCAGTTTACATTTTCCATCAGTTTTATTACTCAGGAGTATTAACATTTCTGACTATAATTGTGATTTGTTTATTTCTCCGCACAATGCTGTTTACTCTTAATTGTGATGGACTGTTGTTAGGTATGTATACGAGTCAGCTTTACCTTACAACAATGAGGTACCTGAGGCAGCCAACTTATGAAGAAGAGAGGTTTACTTAGCTTACAGTGTGGGAGGCTCAAAGTTCAATAGCAGGTGTCCCCAGTGATTTGGACTCAAGAGAGGGTGAAGTGTGGCATCTCATCATGGTTGGAGTGTTGTAGGATAAGTAGTCTCAAACCAGGGGTGCAGAGAGAGCCGGAGCCAGAGTTGTACTTTTGTAACAATCTTCTTTTGAGAACTGAAGGGGTGCCAGATGGGTCCCTTCCAGGAGCTCTCCTGCAGTGACCCAAGGGTCTCCCACTAAGCCACATAGCTCCTCCCAGGAGCAAGCTTCAATCACACCAAACTTCTGGTGAGGGGACACAATTAATCATATCCAAACCAGAGCACCATGAAAGCATTTGAGATTGTTATTTATTCTTGATGAATTCACCCCTTTATCTTTATGAAATTACCTTCTTCATTCCTCATAATGGTCATTGCTTTGAAATCTACTTTGCTTGATGTTTATATAATCACTCCACCTTTCTTTGATGAGAGTTAGCAAGGTACCTGAATCTTTCTTAACTTTTAACCAATTTATGCTTTTATATTTAAAGTGTTTTTTTTTTTTTTTTTGCAGATAGCATAAAGTTGGGTTTTACTTTTGTAACCCAGTCTAAAAATCTTTTAATTGGGCTACTTATTCCAATACTTTAATATGACCATTGATATGACCATTGATATGGTTAGATTTAAGCCTATCATTTCATTGTTTATTTGCTATTTCATCTGTTTTTTGTTTGCTCTCTCTTATTTTTGATGATGTTTTTAGTATTTCTTGTGAATCTATTTTACTGTATTTATATCTTATTGGCTAGAACTACTTGTATTTTATTATTTTAATTCTTGTTTGAGGGCTGGGGTTGTGGCTCAGTGATAGAGCGCTCGCCTAGCATGTGTGAGGCACTGGGTTTGATTCTCAGCACCACATAAAAATAAATAAATAAAATAAAGGTATTGTGGCCATCTTCAACTTAAAAAAAAAACTTTAAAAAAATTCTCTTTTGAGTTGTTTTGTTGTTGTTGTTGTATTTTTTTTTTTTTTTGGTTTTGGTCCTTGGGATTTACTTATTCTGGACATTTCATGCATGTAGAATCAATATGTGAGTTTTGGTGACTATCTTTTTTTACTTGCCCTAATGCCTGTAAGATCCATCTGTGCTTTGGCATGGATCATACTTCGTTGGTTTTTATTGGCAAATAGTATTCTATTGGATGTATATACATTTTGTTTATCCACTTATTAGTTGATGGACATGTGGGTTGTGTCCACCTTTTGATTACTGTGAATAAACTGCTATGACGTTCATGTACAAGTTTTTATGGAGACATGTTTTCAGATCCCTTGGAGGTACACATGTTTATAATTATAATATATGTTATGTAGTATCTTTTTAAGAGACTTGTGATTATAAGGAATATGAAGGGCTTGGGCCCAGTGTTTTGTAAGGGGTCCTCAAGCAGTAGTTTTCATGAGATATGATTGCAGGGACTCAGGATCTGCCGAAGAACTTGACTGTACAGTACCGCTGCGCTTACCATGGTCCTGAGATTGTTTTCACTGAAGTGATATTGGACTCCTGATCTCTTTGGGAAAGATAGTCATTCTAGCAGTCATGGGTTTTTAGTTCTCATTATGCGATAGAAGAGGAAGCATCAATTGAATCTGTAGACTGATGGTTTAGGATTATAGATATGTCAGTCATTACAACCTTATTGTCAGACTAATGAATTATCGAGCTCAACAACCAATGAGAGTTTCAGGTTCTCCCGGGAGGGAATTTTCACAGGACACCCCAACAATTTCTAGCATGTTTCAAGACCATTTGTTCAAACGATTTTTTCTGAGGACTGAGTTAAATTAACAGAGGACAGAGCAAGTTGGTAACAGGAATATTCACAGGGCCTCCGTATGGCATAGCACAAGGTCAGCGTTCCGATAAATGTTTTCAGTTTAACCATATCACGTTAACTTCTTCAGCAAGTTTTATGATGCAGAAAGTTACCATAGCCGCAGGGTGGCCATTGCCTCTCAACGCTTCCTGAATTCTTCGGGGAATTTTTGTAGACATGCATTTTTAAGGGTTGGCTGTGGAATTCCACTTGGTAGCCTTACAAGCATAGAGTAGACCTGTAGAACAACATATTACTGGAAAAACATGAAGTAAGAGATGAAAGTAGGGATCTGACTTAACCGTGAGACGGGGCATCTGTGGCGTTGCTGCTTTGTGGTTTTTAGTTCAGCAGAGTTTTGGAAGGATGTTTATCTGGGGAAACAGGGAAGAAAATAAGAACTTACAGTAGAAGGGGGAAAGCAGCATGATTACCAGCGCCCCACAAGGACCCCGTATAACACCGACACATGGTTTGGTTACTTTTCTCTATTGTGGAGTATCGTGACTAAAGCCCGCGGTAGCAGATCCCTTCAGGCTGCTCTGTGTCTCTGCAGGTGTCTGACAGGCGTACTGGTTTTACCTTCTCTCTGTTCCTGGTTCTCCCAGGCGGCTCTGCAGCCCCGGATGCAGCCCTTCAACTATTGGACTCCTGTTTCTGCTGCTGCCACCAAGCCATATACTCTCCTTTAAAATGCATACAATTAGTGCTTTTTGTAGAGGACGAATTCATGCCAAGAGAGGAGGGCAGATGAAATGAAGGCATCTTGTCCTCCCAGTATGTGAGGAAAACCTGCTCTTTTCTAGAAGTGAGGCCTTAGAGATTTCTCGACATGGATCTAGGCCCACCCCTACCCCCGACATCCTCTGCCTTTTCCTTTCTCTTCCCTGCGTCCCGCATCATCTCCGTCTTCCTCCCCTGGCTCACCTGTACCAGCCACCCCAGCCGCCTCTGTTTCTCTGCCTTCCTCTGATGAGCCAGTCTTTTCTCTCCTCCTGTTCTCGGGGCTTTCTGTGTTGCCAGAACTGCTCTTCCCTGGTTTTCCACATCCAGCCCGGAGGTGGTGTTAGGCACCCGATGTGTGCGTCTCCTCCAGAATCCATGCGTGAAGCCGCAGCCATCAGTGCGGCCGCATTTGGAGTGAGGAAGTAGTGAAGGGTGAACAAGGTCATGGGGAGGGGGGCAAGCTGATAGGACTAATGTCCTTTAGAAAAACAATTGGTACAAAGAGGGAGATGGAGAGGGAGAGAAAGAGAGAGAGAGATGGAGGAAACACCAAGGAGTCCTCTCTCTCTCTTCCCCACCCGCCTTCTGTGGACACACGGGAAGAAGAGGCCACATGAGCTCACCGTGAGACAGTAGCTGAGAGTCCTCAGAACGACACCTGCCTTGCTGCACCTTGATCTTGGACTTCCCAGCTTCCAGAACAGCAGGGAAGTAAATGTCTGTTGTTCAAGCCACCCAGTCGGTGTCTTGGACTGCATGGTGGGTAGAGACCTCTCTGAAGTCAGACCCAGGCTGAGATCTCAAAGGCACGGAGAAGAAAATCCTGTGACGGACGATCTGGGAGATCGTCCACCTGGAGGGCAGCACAGAGACCGACTGGCTGGGAGCATTTTGTGTGGCTGAAGGAAGTCGGGAGGAGAAGTCAGGAGAGGCTGTGAGCAATTCACGTGAATACACCTCTGTCTTGAGAGCGGTCCTCCCTGACCTCTCTGTGAAGGCTGACTCCTCAACATACTCTTGATCTGGGCCCCTCTTCTTTCTTCCCCAGGACTCCTTTGGTGCTGATTAACTTTCCTTCTCTACCATCTGCCATGTCCCCACCTCTGCGGGAGCCTCATTCCAGGTTTTACCCTGCTGCTGTTTCTCCTGTCTAGGAGACGCCCCCACCCCCAGGCCCCGTGGATCCCATCATTTCCCCCTGTGTCTCCTCCCTTCACAACCAGCGCCTGCAGAGTTGTCTGCCTCCTGCCTCTGGTTTCTCACCTCCTGTCTCCTGGTAAGCCCACATTAGAAAGACCTCAGTCTCCACCAGAGTCTGGTCCCTTTCTTCTCCCAGTCTCATCTGACATGCTGCTCAGAACAGCAGGCAATTAAAATTGCATGGAATTTGGAAATTTCCATCTAATAGTTTGGGACGGTGGTGACCGCAGATGACAACTGCAGAAAGTGATACTGAGGTTGGGTGGGGAACTATTCTTATGCATATTTTATCTTTTCTGTCATGTCGGCTTTTGAAGCTCCAGGATCATTTCTGAGCTATCATCGGAACCAGGATCATCTGAAAGCAGAGTTCCTAACAGAGGATTTTCTTCTGCTTTTAGCTTTCTGCATCTGCTCCAGTGCCTGGTCAGGGATTGAGCCAGGAGTCAGTGTGTTCCAGAAACAGCCCAGAGGCTTCATATTTTTAGTCCCAGGAATTGAAAATAACGACCTTTGTGATCTTTGTCCTGCTTCCCTGTCACTTGCTACAGGCAGAAAAAACTCTCCCCCGCTTTCTCTGCACCACACTTGTTGAATTTATAGTACGTCCAGAGCCCGTTTTTACCCAGGGGGCCTTATGTAAGACCAATTTTTCCAAGTGGTCACCCGCTTATGGGACAAGGGCCAGAGCTGAGCTGCCAGCCTGGGCAAAGGCAATAAATAGCTCACGAATGGAGGGTTTTGAAGTAACAGCTTATTCCCAGGAGAGAAGTTCGGAAACTCTTACCCTGGAATTGAAGACTGGAGCGTCCGGTGGGACTGGAGGCCCAATAGGTTCCTGTGATTCACAAAAGGCCAGGAAGATGGGACAGTAAAGAGAAGGAGGGGAACCCGGAAGAGTCTCCAAAGCAGGGTGACCTCGACCACATTCACTATCACCCGGGCAGGGCTTGAAACTCCGGCACCCAGGCCATACTCCGGACCCTTCAGACCCTCTCAAAGCTCCACTGTGATCCCAAGATGTAATCGAGACTGAGAACCAGGCTGATACGATCAGTTCACAGTGGGAGAAAACTTAGAGTGGGTAACTCCGATGAATCCGAAGTCTGTGCGTCTGGTTCAGTTTTTGACCTCACTGCCCCACCAAGGGGCAATATTGCAGGTGAGAGAGTGTTAAAGAAAGAAAACTCCTTCAAATCCTCAACTGCTCCCCGCCCTAGTCCCTGGGCTTTCTTTTTCCTGTCCCACAAAGCTTGTCTCCATCCCTGATGGCAGGAAGTCGGATTTCACTAGGTTTTCTCCTGGCCTAGACCAGCACCGCTACCCATTGACTAGGTTCATGCCCGGAAAGACCAAGAGGGATCTTTAGATGGCTGGCTTCTTGTTGTGCCCTCGGGTGCTGTGGGAAGTCGCTGGTCGGTGGAGGGGAATGGCACTGGGCAGGACTCACGGGTGCTGGGGTTTGCGCTCAGGCAGAGCAGGTTGGGGTCAGGGGTTGGCTCAAGGGTAACACGTCTCACCTGGGTGTCCCATGGGCTGACTCAGCAAAGCGGTCCCCACAGCTTTGCTGTTGCCACCTCTGCCTCCATCCTGGTTAGTGCCAGAAAGAGCTGAGTTTGATTTGAGCTTCTGCCCCTGCATCTACATGTATTGCTCCCCCTTTGCCCCTGGACCTTTCTTATGTTCTCATCCAGAGTCAGGACTGAGATATTAGTGGCCTTTAGGCAACCATGTCAGTGAGGACAGGCCTATGGGCTTTTGGGTATCATGTGCATAGAGGGTAGAAATGGCCTCGGCTCAGTGCCTATGTCCAGTTAAAGACATTAAACCAGAGCAAGTTATCTTCCCCTCTCAGTTTACCTTCGTACAAATGGAAAAACTAATTAGCAAATCCATGAATCAAAGAACTATATGTACTTAAATTATATATTAAAGGTAATTCAACTATTTACCTGCATCAGCATGTGCAAAATTTGAACCTATGTTAATTTTTTTTTTTTTTTGGTACCGGGATAGAACCCAGGGGCACTTTACCACTGAGCCACATTCCCAGACCTTTTGATTTTTTATTTAGAGACAGGGTCTTGCTAAGTTGCTTACAGTCTTGCAAAGTTGCCGAGGCTGGATTTGAACTTGCACTCCTCTTGCCTCAGCCTCCTGAGCAGCTGGGACTACAGGCGTGAGCCACTGTGCCCCTTGTGTTAATTTTTAAAAATGAGTTTCAAAATGCGTGGGATTCAGACTTCCTCATGGACATTTTAAAACATTGCTTTTAGATCTCTCTGCTATTTATCAAGGCAGAGGCACTTGCTTAAAATGATACATTCTTATGAACATTTGAATCACAAGGAGAATCTTCTCAATTTGCTACTTGTTGCTTTTTAATATTCTCACAAAGGAAGAGAAAGCTCTCCTCTGCTCTTCCCCTCTTGTGACTTTTTTCTCGCTGCCTTTGCCTCACCGTATCCATCACAGGCCATTTGCCACCATCACGTCACTTCTGATCAGTGTCACCATTGCATGCTGTCCTCACAACCCTGAGCTCCCAGACGTACCACCTTCCTGGGTTTAGGGAGGGCTACATCCACTTCTCTTTTCTTGATCCTATGGCAAAAGAAAATGAAATCCATTTTCAATTCTACACTATATTTTTGCTTTCTGGGTGAGAAGCTTGGCTTGGGGGGCCCTCTAGCGGGTGCTAGGCTGCCACCACATTTCCCATTTAAGATTTGGTTTGGCTAGGACCTAGTTCTGGTCCGGGTTGTGTGACGTGACTTTGGGAAAATCTCTTAATTTCTCTTGGCCTCGATTCCTTCTCTGAAATTTGTGGTGAACACCATCTGCTTTGTTCCCATAAAAAGTGATCCTCCCACAGACTGCAGGATTTCTGGAATAGCGAAGCACAGATCCTAGCACATCCTCTCCCCACAAAGCCAAAGTAAAGCCTGAAAGAATTGCTCAAGGCACCACTTAAAGAGTCTGGAAGTTTGGTCAAAAGCGTACAGTACTCGAGAAGCGTTAACTGGAGAAGGTCTACTGAACTCAGAATCTCAGAAAGAACAGCAGAGGCCTGCAGGGTTTCGGAGTGCCCTGGGTGGGTGGGGCACAGCAGGAGCACTGACAGTGACCCGGGAGGAAACATGACTTTGTTAGGAGCACAGTGTGGAAAGTTCCATGGGCGGAGATCCTGTTGAAAACAGTGGTTATCTCAGTGGCAAACGATCATGGAAGGCCAAGATTGCAGGCAGCCTGACCTGAGTAATTCTAATCCACATGAAGAAATGCAGAGCACCTGTAGTTTTCTGTCTCTAACAAAATGCCTACTAGAAACTGTTCAAAGGAGAAAAGATTTATTTTGCCTTACGGTTTTAGAGGTTTCGGTCCTTGCTCAGCTGACCCCATGGCTGTGGACCTGGGGCACGGCAGGATATGATGGCTGAAGGGTGTGGCAGGGGAACATTGTTTAGCTCATGGCAGCCAGAGAGGAGAGCAGAGAGAAGAGAGAGAGACCAGCTCCAGGGACAAGCTATACCCCTCTAGGACATGCCCCAGGGACCTACATTCTCCAACTGATTCTACCTCCTAATAGTCCATTCAGCTATGAAATCACCAATGGATTAACCCACTAATGAGGTTAGAGCCCTCGTGAGCCAGTCACTTCCCCAAAGTCCCACCTTTGAACACTGTTGCACTGACGACCACGCCTTCCACACATGAGCCTTTGGTGGACATTCCAGATCCACACCATCACAGTACCAGAAAGGTTATTACGTTATAAAAGAGCATGAAGCTAATTTAAAAGGAAATTGGAGGAAATAATAATTACCAATTCTATTCTTGGTCTTCTAGCGTGCAAAGATGTAATAAATGTGGTAACAGCAGTGCAAAGCAGGGAGGACCCAGTAGCTCAAATCAGGATATGAAACTAGATGGGAAGAAATAGCACCAGAGAGGACAGATATGTAGTTAATATGAAATACATGTATATGTACATGTACATGTATATATATAATATGTATATCCTTCCTCACTTAATTTGAAAAATGGAAGTTTGTATAAAATGATATTTCTAACATGATATTGGGTTTACAACATATGTAGATATGTCCGACAATAATAGGACAAGGGAGATGGGAGGGAAAGGAGTGAGACCAGAGCAAAGTTCCTACACTTTACTGGATTCAGTTAATATTAACTAAAGTAGCTAGTGATAAGTAAAGATGCATATTGTAACAACCCACAGAGCAATCAGCAAAAGGGTAATTAAAAAATATAAAAATTCAACAAAGGGATTAAAATGATACATTAGAAGATATGTATGCATTTAATACAAAAAAGTTGGTAAAAGATTATTGGAGGAACAAAAAAAATAGACATGCAATTTGTAGAAAACCAATAGCAAAAAGACAAATGTAAATCCATTTTATTAAATGTTTCAAAAAAAGCGAGGTCATCTGACTTGGTAGCACAAGGTCAACTTATATCCCATGCAAAGTTTGGATGCAAAGTCACAAATGGGTTGAAAGTAAAAGGATATAAAAAGATGTAAATGGTAACTACAGCAGGAGTGTCAGAATATTATCAGAGAAAGAGGGACAGTTTATAATGACAGAAGATTAAATCCCTGGAAAGATATAACAATTATGAACATAGGATCACCCAGCAACATAACCCTATAGTGCATGAAGCAAAACCTGATAGAATTGAAGGAAGATGTAGGCAATTCAGTCATAATAGTTTGGGAACTTCGACATCCCACTCTCAATAATGGACAGAACAACTATACAAGAAATCAATGAGAATATAGAAAATCTGAATGACAGTCCAGCTTGTCCTGACACTTAGTGGTAACAGCAGAACTTCATCGCAAGCGTACATGAATGTAGACGATATTCTACACCATAAGACAAGTCTCTGTAAATTTAAAGGGATTGAAATAATACAAAATATTTTATTTGATTGCATTAAATTAGAAGTTAGAAGCCAATAACAGCATATCAGTTTGGGAAATCATAGTATTTGGAAATTAATAAAACAGTTCTAAAATAACTCATGGGTCAAAAAAGAAGCAGAGACATTAGAAAATACTTTGAGCTGGATGAAAGTGAAAACAAAACATGAAGTTTTATGAAATGCAGTGCTTAGGAGAATATTTATAACTGTAAATACATCTATTAGAAAAGAAGGACTCAACAATCTCCTGCCTTAGGAAACTAGGATGGAGGGGCTGGAAAGTAAACCCAAAGCAATGACAAAGAAGAAAATAATTGTCGGAACAAAAACCAATGAAATAGAAAACAAAGGAATAGAAAAATGATCAACAGAGCCACAAACTAGTTCTTTGAAAATATAAAATTGACAAATCTTTAGATAGATAGATAGATAGAAAGAAAGAACTCAAATTGACAAAATTAGGAATGTGCGTGCGTGCGCGTGTGCACACACACACACACACACACACACACACACACACAGATGCACACACACACACAGAATCCCTGTTAGATGGACACTCTCTCCTCTTTGACAGACAGTCTATTGGTAGTTTGGGTCCAATCAGAAGATGGAAGGAGGAGTTTTAAGAATTATGAAACCACGATTACAGAAACGAGGGTCTCCCAGCGCTGAGGGAGAGTACTCAAGGAGGGACACCCGTGGAAGAGGTTCAGAGCTTGTTGGGGAGATGTGACCCAACTCCCTTGATAACAGGTTCGCTGATCTTGCCAGGCTGGAGCTGGCGCGCAGTCTGTGTGCAAGCAGGCCTGGCTTCCCCGTTGAGTGGACTCCAGAAGCGTTATGACCAGGTCAAGACTGCAGGGTGAATAGGGCTGAGGGCTCCCTGCTGAGGCAGAGCTCTACCTCATACCACTGGTCAGCCGTCCTCATACCACTGGCCAGTGTCCTGCCTTTCCTGGCCCCAAACTCTGCAGGGCCCCTCCTCTTGCGGTGCCCCTGCGGGCCTTCCACCCATGAAGCACAGCATGCGCACGTCAAAGGAGAAATGCTGCAAGTAGCCCAGCCACTCACTAGGGGGTACACGGTGCTTGCGGAGCCCAGGTCGTGCGTGATCGTGGGTGCAGACAGCCCTGACAGCTTGGTCATGTGGATGGTAGCGGGGAGGGGTCCTGCAGTCTTCTGTGAGCTTCCTCCAGCTTGGGTTTCTTTCTGTTGAGAGACAAACTTCAGGGAGGGGATCTATAGGATGACTGGTAGCTCACTCATCTCCCAGAGGGGTCTTGGGAGTTCCTTGGGTATGTGCAGTTTATCTTTCTTTCTTTCCCCCTATTACAGGTCAAACCAAAACCCAGACCCGGAGACCTGATTGAGATTTTTCGAATTGGCTATGAGCACTGGGCCATCTACGTAGAAGATGACTATGTGGTCCATCTGGCTCCCCCGAGTAAGAGGATGCACTACCGGAATAGTGACATTGCTGTTATCAGTATAAACAGAAGTAGAATCGATTGCTGTGTTCCTCAGCTACTGCCTTTCTTTGGCAAAAACACCCTGGAACATTCCTGGACCTTCATTAACTGTGAAGTAGAGTCTGGTCTCTGTTCACCAGTAGCCACTGAGTGTCTAGCCTGAGAGGGACACAAATACAGAGTGTCCCCAAGTTCCCTGGCCCTCTAGAGCACCCTCTCAGAGTACAGATTTAAGAATGTGAGCCTCCATTCTGTACCAACAGCAGTTCAACCTCCTTCCTCATATTTCTGTGAATACCCCGAGAGGGAGGATGCTTACATCTCACTTGCTTCCTGTTGTCCCCAAATGCTGCTTCCTGCTCCTGATCACCCATGACACCTGCTCCTCACCTTGCAGTCCTGTGGCTGCAGTGTGCCCCAGGATGCTCCACCCCAAATGTAGACCAGGGCTCATCTCTTCTCAAAGCAGCATTAACTCCAGCCTCAAGTTGAACTTGTAGTGAATCTAAGTTTAGTGGAGATTTGAGCCGAGAGGTACTGGAACAGGATGGGAAACAAAACTGAATTGCACAGTGGTGGCCTCAGGAGATGAGACCCAGGGGACAGGGTTGGGGGTGGGGGAGGAAGTCACTCCGCCACTACTCTCCAACACCTTTTGAATTTTGTGTCCCGTGTAAGTCTTGCCTGTTCAGAATGAAATTACCAAAGAATACTGTGCCCAGGCCTTTGGCCACAGCCTGTTGTGGAGGCTCATCCCCACCTGCTGTCCTTTTGCTTTGGTCCAGTCTCTCACCTTGCTGGGACCTTCCCACCGAGCAGAGTCCCTCTCTGGCCACCTCTCTTCTCAGCCCCACCCACTTCCTGCCCCCATTTCCTGTCCTCCCTCCCTGTCTAGGAGCCTAACTGAAGAATGGAAGAACTCTCCACCTCTCCTTCCCAGACTCAGTTCATAAACAAAGAGATGGTTAACAGTTACGAGCTCCCTCAGATCTGTCTATGAAAATGAATTCTGCCATCTCTGTTCCCGGATGTTGAATTGCCTACCCCTGGATCTTAGAAAGTCAGCACATTTCCTTCAGATACATAAAGGGAAGAACAAGGGTTCATGCTCTTGGACAACTTGCAATCGGTTTGCCTATCCAAGTAGTTGCAGCAAACCCCCCCCCCCTTTTTTTTTTGTTTCATTTGTAAATGACACATTAATGGTAGATACTTATGGGGTACAGTGTGGTGTTTTGATACATGTGCACAATGCGTAATTATTGCATCAGGGTAATTAGCATATCCAGTACCTCAAACATTTATCATTCGTTTTTGTGAGAACATTCAGAGTCCTCTCTTCCAGCTGTTTTTTAAAATGACCATGCACTGGCCTTCAGCAGTTTCTTTACCCTCTGAGTCTCTATCCCGTCCAAAGATTTAATATGATAAGGCAGCAGCTTTCAAATGTCTTTTTTTTTTAAAGCTGTGCAGCCCATTTGCAAACAAACCCTTTGTGAAAACCCCCATGTTTGACTAGAGATAGAGGTCCAGGGACTCTGGGCGGGCACTGGTGAAAGTGGACATTCAGAGCCTTGCCCCACCTGTGCCCCTACAATGGCCACACAGAGGGAGGCATGTGATTGTGAGAGTGACCACCCCTTACCCAAAAGCTGACACTACCCGGAGGGTAGAGATGAGTGAACTCTGGTTAGGAAGCAAGAATCAAGTCCTCAGGCTTGGTCAGGTCAGTCTGGAGTGGATATTAAAAGATTCCTGTGGGAGTGTAGAGTGCAGGCAAAAGGCTTCCCTGGAAAGAGGGTCCTTGGGGTTCGTCTGATCCACACCCCGCTGGGAAGCCGTTGGCTGAGCCAGCGCCCCAGCGCCCCGCCCCCTAGCCGCCTTCCCACTTTTTCTTTGTCCCCCTTTGCTCTCTAGGTGAGGAATTTGAGGTCGGCAGCATCACCTCTGTCTTTAGCAACCGCGCAGTCGTGAAATATAGCCGCCTGGAGGATGTGCTGCAGGGGTGTTCCTGGAAGATCAACAACAAGCTGGACGGGACCTACCTGCCCCTGCCGGTGGACAAGATCATCCAGCGCACCAAGAACATGGTCAACAAGATCGTGCAGTACAGCCTGATCGAAGGGAACTGTGAGCATTTCGTCAACGACCTCAGATACGGCGTGCACAGGAGCCAGCAGGTGGGGCTCTACTTGCTCCGATGGTGGCTTCTCCTGGAGCTTTCTTGGGCTCTGTCAACTCATCAGGGATCAGGATGGCCGTCACTAGCTTCATTATACTATCTGTGCTAGCTGGGCTTTCTGGTTTTACAGGACTGTGTGGTTCAGGAAGTATTCCCACCTCCATTCCCCATGGAGGTGCAGGAAAAGTGCTGGACTGATGGGGAACCCCCCCCCCCCCGCACCTCCCCCCCCCCCCCCCCCCCCCCCCCCCCGTGTCCCAGCTCAGCCCGGTAACAGGGTGGTCTCTCTGTCTAGTTGCTCCACTTCTGAGACTGTGTGTTCCTTTCCAAAATGGGACAGAATGAGGGAGATGCCATATTGTTAAAGTTGCAGACTGCTGGTCCCATTTTGGATGATCTGTTGTTGTTATGTATTTTTAAAGTTACTTGCCAACATTGAAAAATATAGAAATTTTACATTAAGAGATCTGGATTCCAGCTTTTCTTGAACAACCAATTTATCAGGCCATCGGTCCAGTGTTCTTGCATACTGAGCCTCTGCAGGACCTGTTTGTGGCTCTCAGGGGCGTGATGTGCCACCTGCCGGCTCCTCTCTGGTACCTGCCTGCCTGTCTCTTGTTGCATTTGGCCGTGTGATACCCCCACTCCCTGATGTGTAGGCAGTGATGAATTAAATGTGGTACATACAGTACACGCAAAAGAGATCTGGAAGCCCACGTATCTGTAAGAATTTGGGCTGCTCTTGTTAGTAGCTGACCCTTGATAAAACCTCATGAGATGAACCAAGGAAGTGTGTATTGTTCCCTTTTAACTGGATGCAAAACATCAAGGTTTAAAGGCGGATCACAATTTTTCCATTTTTTTTCTTCTGTTTTTTATGATTTCTGAACAGACTGGGCTCAAATCCTACTCTTGGTCTCCTGTCAGTGAGCATTGCCAGGCCTCCAACCTGCTCCCCGTCCCCTTGTTGCTTCCTGGGCTCCCTCCTCTGGTCTCTGTACCCTCTGCTCCTGCACTCCATTCTGTGTGCTCCCCAGTGCCAGGGGCCAGGTGGGCTCTGACGTGAGGGATCTCCCATCCCATGAGCATTCGTATGTGAAGAAAAGACCCCAAGGATCGAGGCCACGATTGGGGGCCTTCTGAGGAATTCTGGGCCCAGGAGCCAGGGTGTCCAAGCCCAGGGCTAACCTTGGATATTAGATTACTTTGCAGTTCTGTCCAAGTGAGTTCCCCTCCCTGGCTCTGAGTTTCCCCCACAGGAACCCACAGGAACCCACAGACTGGTTCCTTCTCTGGGAAAAGACTCTGGGCAGTCTGGTTCCTGAAGGGGAATGGGGGAGTAGCGGCAGCAGAGAGTGCCAGGCTAGAGTGGGTGCCGACTGCCCTGTGACCTGCTGTGCTTTGCAGGTGGAGCACGCCCTGATGGAAGGAGCAAAGGCAGCAGGTGCGGTCATCTCAGCTGTTGTGGACAGCATCAGGCCCAAACCAGTAACTGCCTGAAAGTGCTGGAAACTTCACATCGAGGAAAACCTACCGGCACCTGCATAAAGAGAATGCCTCTTTTCCTTCCCTTGCCTCCCTCTCTCAATGGCCCTGTTAAGAAAATTGTGAGCTTCTGGAAGAATCTAGAATGTATCCAATTCCCCCTCCAGAAATACACCCAATATATGTGACCACGGACTCTCAAAACGGGGAGAACCCCTCTCTACTGTGTGTCTGTTATGCGCCAGGCCCTGTGTGAGGCATTTCACGGACCATTGAACTTGACCATCTGGGGAGGAAGGAGCTGTGCCGTTTCTTAGGCTGACCACCCAAGAAAACTAGAGCCCGGTTCCCCTGTGGCTCTGGAGATGCACACAAAAATACCCAGCACGTGGAAGAGAACAGCAAGGTGAAACCCTGGCAGGGTTTCAGATAAGATTGGTTAGGATTGCCTGGTGGCCTTTCTCAATGAGACGCTTCAGTTTTTTGGCCTCTTCACAATGCATACTCAACTGCGTCCTGGATGCTGGAGTCTGGGCATGTGTCTTCATTGGCCTGCTTTCTTACCTTCCTAAGCAGCCTCTCTCTTTACCTGCGGAATAGTCCTGGATGCTTGTAGACAGAGCAAGCCCTCATTTCTGCACCCTTGGAAAATCAGTGAACTTCCAATTACCTCTTCCATCTCTTTACTCATTATGGGATCTATATTGAGACTTGGTACTTCCAAGTACCAGGAATTTATAATAATTAATGAAGTCTGTTCCTTTTAACTTCAAACTAGCCCTGTCCTATTTTTAGTGAACCCTTTAATCTCAAGATGGTTTTGAATTTATGGACCATATTAATCTCTAACCAAACTAACTGGATGTTGTTTGATTAACAGCATCTCACCCACCAACAAGTGTTTAGTGACTTTTGAAGGATAAACTCATCCATCCCTTGCTTATATCTGGAGCAGAAAGGCATCTCTGGCTTTGGTCTGATCTGAACTCTGTGGAGCAGACAAACTCTGGAGTATCGGGGGCTGTGCTCACTCATTCATGGAAAGGACATTTTTGAGTGTCTGTCAAGTACCAAGCCCTGTGAATCCCTGTCTTTGCCTGAATCTGTGAGCACTGGTTTGGGCTGACCAGAGGAGAAGTTCTGAGTCAGTTGGGAGGAGTCAGAGCAGCAGGGGACACAGGGCACAGGCCACTTGCTGGACAGTAGACCCTTCTGCTTCTGAACTCGGGAGCCCTGTAATGCATATCACACATCTTGAAGATGGGGAGGTGAGGGTTTCTTAGAGGTTTTTTTAAATTTTTTATTCATTCATTTATTTTTTTAAACCTGTAGCAGTTTCTGCATTCTAGAGTAGAAATGGAAATCTCTGTTTTGAGTGAGGCATCTTGGGTGAGGCCTTTTAGTTTTGTAGACAAAGGCACATGCTCACCGATGATAGTAGGAGGAAGAGGGGCAGGAAGGAAGAAATTGTAAGGAAAGCGAGGAACCAAGAGAACATGAACCTTCCCTGGTGGTGAGGGAGACCCAGGGTTACTGTGTTACTGAGTCAGCGAGGGCTGCATGCCAGCCAGATGTTTCAGTGAAAGAAAGCTGATGTCAGGAAACACCTTTGCAGAGGTTGTTATGGCCTTGAGGGGCTTGGTGTTGCTCGCTGGGAGTGGGAGATAAGGAGTGGAGAACGTGTCAGTCAGGGATGCCAAATGCAAATGGTAGGAAGGATCCCACCACTAGAGGTGCAGGCCAGAGGCTGCAGAGGAAAGGACTGGAGGGATCCAGAGACCAGGAACAGAGACCAACCATGTCCAGTTCCCAGTTTTAGGCTCTGTCACCTGTTGCCTTCTTCAAACTTTGCTATCAGCTGTGCTTGGGGACTACAGAGAAGAGCCAGTGTCCACAGTTGCAGTACCCAAGAAAGCTGTAGCTTTAGAGAGAAGAGGCTCCAGGCCACCAGGGATGCTCCATAGGAAACCAGCAGAGCACAGAGGTTCCATACTGGTTTGAAACAAAAGCCACCTCTGGAAATCTTTGAGAGAGGACTGGATTTCCCGAGGTCCTGCGGTAAGGGAGATCGTTCAAAATGGTAAGATTCTGAGAAGGATGGTACCAGAGTCTCCGTAGGATGTGGATGGAGGAGCACAGCCCGAGGGGAGGAGGAGCCAGGCTCAGCCTTCTGCTGGCCTCAGCCCATTCCCGCCCTCATGCTGTTTCTTTTTCTTTTCTTTTTTTTTTATTGTAAACAAATGGGATACATGTTGTTTCTCTGTCTGTACATGGAGTAAAGGCATACCATTTGTGTAATCATACATTTACATAGGGTAATGGTGTTTGATTCATTCTGTTATTTTTTCCCTTCCCCCCACCCCTCCCACCCCTCTTTTCCCTCTATACAGTCCCTCCTTCCTCCATTCTTGCACCCCTCCCAGGCCGCATTACGTGTCATCATCCGCTTATCAGCGAGATCATTCATCCTTTGGTTTTTTGAGATTGGCTTATCTCACTTAGCATGATATTCTCCAATTTCATCCATTTGCCTGCAAATGCCATAATTTTATCATTCTTTATGGCTGAGTAATATTCCATTATATATATAAATACCACAGTTTCTTTATCCATTCATCAATTGAAGGACATCTAGGTTGGTTCCACAATCTGGCTATTGTGAACTGAGCAGCTATGAACATTGATGTGGCTGTATCTCTGTAATATGCTGATTTTAAGTCCTTTGGGTATAGGCCAAGGAGTGGGATAGCTGGGTCAAATGGTGGGTCTATTCCAAGTTTTCTAAGGAATCTCCACACTGCTTTCCAGAGTGGCTGCACTAATTTGCAGCCCCACCAGCAATGTATGAGTGTACCTTTTTCCCCATATCCTTGCTGACACCTATTGTTGCTTGTATTCTTGATAATTGCCATTCTAATTGGGGTGAGATGGAATCTTAGGGTAGTTTTGATTTGCATTTCTCTTATTACTAGAGATGTGAACATTTTTTATATGTCTGTTGATTGCTTGTAGATCTTCTTCTGTGAAGTGTCTGTTCATATCCTCAGCCCATTTGTTGATTGGGTTATTTGTATTGTTGTAGAGTTCTTTGAGTTCTTTATATATTCTGGAAATTAGTGCTCTATCTGAAGTATGAGTGGCAAAGATATTCTCCCACTCTGTAGGCTCTCTCTTCGCATTTCTGATAGTTTCCTTTGCTGAGAGAAAGCTATTTAGTTTGAATCTGTCCCAGTTATTGATTCTTGCTTTTATTTCTTGTGCTTTGGGAGTCCTGTTAAGGAAGTCTGATCGTAAACTGACATGTTGAAGATTTGGACCTACTTTTTCTTCTATAAGATGCAGGGTCTCTGGTCTGATTTCAAGGTACTTGATCCATTGTGAGTTGATTTTTATGCAGAGTGAGAGATAGGGGTTTAATTTCATTCTGTTGCATATGGATTTCCAGTTTTCCCAGCACCATTTGTTGAAGAGGCTGTCTTCTCTCCATTGCATATTTTTGGTCCCTTTGTCTAGTATGAGAAAATTGTATTTATTTGGGTTTGTGTCCATGACCTCGATTCTGTACCATTGATCTACCTTTCTATTTTGGTACCAATACCATGCCATTTTTGTTATTATTGCTTTGTAGTATAGTTGAAGTTCTGGTATTGTGATACCCCCTGTTTCACTCTTCCTGCTAAGGATTGCTTTAGCTATTCTGGGTTTCTTTTTATTCCAGATGAATTTCATGATTGTTTGCTCTATTTCTGTAAGGTACATCATTCGGATTTTAATTAGAATTGCATTGAATCTGTATAGCACTTTTGGTAGTATGGCCATTTGGACAATATTAATTCTGCCTATCCAAGAACATGGGAGATCTTTCTATCTTCTAAGGTCTTCCTCAATTTCTTTCTTCAATGTTTTGTAGTTTTCATTGTAGAGATCTTTTACCTCTTTGGTTAGATTGATTCCCAAATATTTTATTTTTTTTGAGGCTATTGCAAATGGAGTTGTTTTCTTCATTTCCCTTTCAGCTGTTTCGTCGCTTGCGTATAAAAATGCTTTAGATTTATGAATGTTGATTTTATAGCCTGCTATTTTGCTGAATTCATTGATGAGGTCTAGAAGTTTTCTGGAGGAGTTTTTTGGATCCTCTAAATATAGAATCATGTCATCAGCAAATAGTGACAGCTTAATCTCCTCTTTTCCTATTCGTATCCCTTTAATTTCTTTAGTCTGTCTAATTGCTCTGGCTAGAGTTTCAAGGAGAATGTTGGATAGAAGTGGTTAAAGAGGACATCCCTGTCTTGTTCCCATTTTTAAAGGGAATGGTTTCAGTTTTTCTCCATTAAGAATGATGTTACCATGGGCTTAGCATAAATAGCCTTTACAATGTTGAGTTATGTTCCTACTATCCCTATTTTTTCTAGTGTTTTGAGCATGAAGGGGTGTTGTATTTTGTCCAACTCTTTTTCTGCGTCAATTGAAATAACCATATGATTCTTATCCTTAAGTCTATTGACATGCTGGATTATGTTTATTAATTTACGGATGTTAAACCATTCTTGCA
Organism: Sciurus carolinensis; assembly: GCF_902686445.1. Classification (NCBI taxonomy): domain Eukaryota; kingdom Metazoa; phylum Chordata; class Mammalia; order Rodentia; family Sciuridae; genus Sciurus; species Sciurus carolinensis. The sequence goes on from NC_062223.1 coordinate 12,042,434, forward strand.
TTCCAGGGATGAACCCTACTTGATCGTGGTGCACAATTTTCTTAATATGTTTTTGGATATGGTTTGCCAGGATTTTCCTAAGGATCTTTGCATCTATATTCATCAAGGATGTTGATCTAAAATTTTCTTTCCTTGATGTGTCTTTTTCTGGTTTGGGTATGAAGGTGATATTAGCTTCATAGAATGAGTTTGGTTGGGTACCCTCCTTTTCTATTTCCTGGAATACTTTGAGATGTATTGGAATGAGTTCTTTGAAGGTCTTGTAGAAATCAGCTGAGAATCATCTGGTCCTGGTCTTTTCTTGGATGGTAGGTTTTTAATGGCTTCTTCTATTTCATTGCTCCATATTGATCTGTTTAAATTGTGTATGTCCTCCTGGTTCAGTTTGGGAGGAGCATATGTCTCTAGAAACTTGTCAATGTCTTCGGTAGTTTCTATTTTGTTGGAATACAGATTTTCAAAGTAGCTTCTCATTATGTATCTCAGTGGTGTCTGTGGTGATATTTCCTTTTTCATCATGAATTTTAGTAATTTGAGTTTTCTCTCTCCTTTTTTTTAGTGTAGCTAAGGGTTTGTCTATTTTGTTTACTTTCTCAGAGAACCAACTTTTCATTTTGTCAATTGTTTGAATTGTTTCTTTTGTTTCAATTTCATTGATTTCAGCTCTGATTTTAATTATGTCCTGTCTTCTACTACTTTTGCTGTTATTCTCTTCTTCTTTTTCTAGGGCTTTGAGATGTAATGTTAGGTCATTTAGTTGTTGACTTTTCATTCTTTTCTGGAATGTGCTCCATGCAGTGAATTTTCCTCTTAGTACCACTTTCATAGTGTCCCAGAGATTTTGATATGTTGTATCGTCGTTCTCCTTGATCTCTAAGAATTTTTTTTTATCTCCTCCCTGATGTTTTCTGTTATCCATGTTTCATTCAATAGCATATTATCTAGTCTCCAGGTGTCGGAGTAATTTCTGTTCTTTATTTTGTCATTGATTTCTACTCTCAGTCCATTATGATCTGATAGAACACAAGGCAGTATCTCTATTTTTTTGCATTTCCCAAGGGCTTCTTTGTGTCATAACATATGGTCTATTTTCAAGAAGGTTCCATGTGCTGATGAGAAGAAAGTGAATCCACTCGTTGATGGATGCAATGTTCTATACATGTCTATTAAGTCTAGGTATTGATTATGTTATTGAGTTCTATGGTTTCTTTGTTTGGTTTTTGTTTGGAAGACCTATCTAGTGGTGACAGTGGTGTGTTAAAGTCACCCAGAATTATTGTGTTGTGGTCCATGTGATTCCTGAAATTGAGGAGGATTTGTTTGATGTACAGGGATACACCATTGTTTGGGGTGTAAATATTTACTCTCATTATGTCTTCCTGATTTATGGATCCCTTAAGCAGTATGAAATGTCCTTCTTTATTCCTTCTGACTAACTTTGGCTTGAAGTCCACTTTTTATCTTATATAAGGATGGAAACCCTCGCTTTTTTACTGAGTCCCTGTGCGTGGTAGGTTTTTTCCCCATCCTTTCACCTTTAGTCTGTGGATGTCTTTTTCTATGAGATGAGTCTCTTGCAGGCAGTATATTGTTGGGTCTTTCTTTTTAATCCATTCTGCCAGTCTATCTCTTTTTATTGATGAGTTCAGGCCATTAACTTTCAGGGTAATTATTGAGATATGATTTGTATTCCCAGTCATTTGGGCTTATTTTTGGTTTTTAACTTTGCTTAGTTTCTCCTTTGAGGGGTTTTTCTCTAGGGTAGTTCCTTCCTTTGTTGACCTACATTGTTGTTTTTCATTTCCTCATCATGGAATATTTTGTTAAGGATATTCTTTAGCATAGGCTTTCTATTTGTAAATTATTTTAACTTTTGTTTATCATGGAAGGATTTTATTTCATCTTCAAATCTGAAGGTTAGTTTTGCTGGGTATAGGATTCTTGGTTGGCAACCATGTTCTTTCAGAGCTTGAAATATGTTGTTCCAGGCCCTTCTAGCTTTTAGAGTCTGGGTTGAGAAGTCGGCTGCTATCCGTATGATTTCCCCCTATATGTAATCTGATGCTTTTCTCTCGCAACCTTCAAAATCCTATCTTTATTTTGAATGTTAGGCTTTTTCATTATAATGTGCCTTGGTGTGGATCTGTTGTGATTTTGTGCATTTGTTGTTCTGTAAGCCTCTTGTATTTGATTTTCCATTTCATTCTTCAGGTTTGGGAAATTTTCTGCTATTATTTCATTGAATAGGTTGTTCATTCCTTTGGTTTGTATCTCTGTGCCTTCCTCAATTCCAATAATTCTTAAATTTGGTCTTTTCATGATATCCCATAGTTCTTGGAGATTCTGTTCATGATTTCTTACCTGTTCTCTATTTGGGAAACTTTATTTTCAAGACTAAATATTTTGTCTTCATTGTCTGAGGTTCTGTCTTCCAAGTGGTCTAGTCTTTTGGTGATGCTTTCCATTGAGTTTTTTATTTGGTTTATTGTTTCCTTCATTTCAAGGATTTCTGGTTGGTTTTTTTTTTTGAGAATCTCTATCTCTTTGTTGAAATGATCTTTTGCTTCCTGCAGTTGCTCTTTCAACTGCTTATTGGTATTATCATTCATTGCCTGCATTTGCTCTCTTAACTCATCCTTTGCTTCGCAAATCATCTTAATCATGTATAATCTGAAGTTCTTTTCTGACATTTCTTCTACCATACTGTCTTTGGATTTTATTAATATAGAAGCTAGATTTGTTTGGATCATTTTCTTCCCTTGTTTTTTCATGTTGTTCATGTATCTTCCCCTCTAGCAGTGCAGATCTGGGATATTATAGATTTCCCCCTATAGGCTTATAGTGGCCCTATAGGTTTCCAAAGTCTTTTCTTTAAGGAGAGATCAATATTAGCAGTGCCCAATTCAGACACTATGCAATCCTAGACCAAATAACCCCTATGAGGACAATAAAAAAATTGTCATAACAAACAGAATGAGTTCAAATATCTTCAGTATAACAAACAGATTTGCAATAATGTCTGCAGTTTCTAATGGAGGACAAAGGGGATGCAGAGGGATGTAGGATGTAGCTGTTAATGGGATAAGAAAAGAATATACAGAAGTTCTAGATAATAGAAAGGGTGAGAGTGTAATCAAAAGAAATTGGATGTTAGCATGCAAAAAGGGAGAAAGAGATTCTGAGGAAACAAGTAAACAGAAGGAAAAGAGAGCCAAAAAAAGTAAAGAAGTAAAAACTTATAATTGTTCAATAAGGAGAAGAAAGAAAATCTACAGTATAACAGTCATATAGTAATCAGACCTCCCAGTCTTCAGTAGCCTGATGCATGAGAGGTATTTGACAATGAGTTTAAGTCCCCAGCAAGTGACTCAGGATGGGATTTGCCCCTAAAAATCGGAGCTACAGCTCTAGGATTATTCAAGATGGCCGCTCTGGCTTCCAAATGTGTTGGCAAATGTGGAGCTGCATCTTGGGGTGTGGACGTGGTCTGCTGGAGGTCCTGGAGGTGGGTACAGTTGGTTAGGCAGGGATCCTGGAGGTCGGGTGTGTTTGGTGTGGTTGTGGGATCCTGGAGGCTGGGTGCGATCAGTCGGTCTGGGGTCCCAGTGATAGGATGCAGTCAGTTGGTGGGGGTCCTGGCGGCAGGGAGCAGTCAGACGATGTGAGGGCCCCAGAGGCAGGGAGTGATCCGTCGGGCTGAGGGATCCTGGAGACGGGGCTGTCAGTCAGTCCAGCCAGGGGTCCTACGGGGTCTGGCTGTTGTCTCAAAATGGCAGCAGCCATGTGTAATCAAACCTGCAGGTACTGTGACAGTGAACTACCAGACAACAGCAGGCAGCTGGCGCTCCACTGGCAGTCTGCAGTCCATCTGCTGGCAGCTGTCGGATGATCTATGTTTGTTTTTTTAGTGATTGCTTAAAGTTCAAAGTCAAAGCACTACTGAGTTTATATAGCAATGGGGGAGTTCTTTGTAAATGATTAATTTCTGGTATTTCTAGTTCTGCTATAAGAAGAGCTCTTTTTTTTAAATTCTATTCATTGTGCACAAATGGAGTATAACTATCATTTAAGAAGAACTTTTGAAAAAAAAAATCCCTGGAGGCTACAGGTTTTTTGTCTTCCTGTCTTGATGAATGATGACTTACCCATCTTTTGCTGAACCCATGAGTGGTGGTCAGGTGAGTCCTGAGTCAGAAAGATAAGGACCCTGTGACCTTGCTTGGTTTTTCCAGAGCAGTGGCCTTCACACTTTTTCATTAGCAGCAGATTCCGCTCTTCAGGCGCGATGTTGCTGCTCAGGGTAAAAGGGGGACTAAAACAGGGTCTGTCACTTTGGGCAGGCAGTTGGAGGGGCCTCTCTAGACAGGAAGCTCTTTTGACAGTTTCTGCTCACGGCTCATGGGAACAGACCAACGACAACTGTAGCGACGTTCTTTGGGTGTTCATAGTAGTTCCAGGTACTGTCTTCCATGCTGTGGAAACATCTCTACGAGGACCTTCCCTCACACCATGGCTCTGTGTTCTTTTTTTCATTATTTCCATTTCAGCCTTAGTGGCCCCCCCAACAGCTGGCCCCACTGAAGCAACTTCATCTGTGCCTTGCCCAGGTAAATCTTTAGAGTGGTACCATCCACCTGGGTGGAAGAAAGAGGCTGAAACAAAGAGACTGAAACGAAGAGAAGGTAGTTAGGGGCCAGAGATGCATCTCTCTAGGGACAGTTTGGGCTGTGCAATCAGGAGCAGGGTAGAGTCAAGTGCAGATAATCCTAAATCAGGTCTTGGCTATTAGGTGAGTAGTAGTAGATGTTAGTGAGTAGGATACATTTTCAAAACCGATCTGTGGCACCTTTGGGATGGAGGGTCTCAGGAGGGTATAGGTACTGCCGTGGTTTAGATAAATGTCTTAAATGGCTCATGTCTTAAAAGCCTTCTTAAAAGGCTTGGTTGCCAGCTTCTTTGTTACTGGGAGGTGGTGGAATCTTCAGGCGGTGGGACCTCATGGAAGGAGGTTAGGTAATTGGGGGGCAGGCTCTTAAAGGGCTATTGGGATCCTGGCCCCTTCCTGTCTCTTTCTTTGCCTCATGGCTTCCATGAGGGAAGTAGCTTCCTCTGCCTTGTGCTCCCACCTTGATACTCTTTTACCTTGCCACAGGCCCAAAAGCCAGGGAGCCAACTGACCATGGCTGAAACTTCTGAAATCATGAACCAAAATAAACCTTTCTCCTTAAAAGTTGGTTATCTCAGGCATTTTGTCATGGTGACAGAAAGCTAACACATGCTGAGCTGTGATTACCCACATTCAGTGTCTGCTCATGAGACCTGAAATAACAAGGCATGTCAGTCTGGAGCAACCAGGGGGCCATGGAACATCTGAACCTCTTCGTGGATTAATGCCACACAGAGGCCACCAACCTTGTGGCTCTGGCAGAGCTCACCTGGACGGTGATACTTATCAGGAGGGCGGCTTTGGTGCCCCATGGAGCCCAGTCTGGCCCAACTGCAGTAGGAGCAGGTTCTACCACCATCTCAGCTCAGGGGACCATAGAAGTTTCTGCATGGCTCCTTCAAATGCAGATGCTGAGGGCTCTGTGCTCCACTACCTCTCTGCCCCATTGGTGAATGTCCAGGGAAGCTGGGAGGCACCTCTCCCGGTGCCTGAGAATTTCACAAGGCAACAGGGAAATAGTACTTTAGTGGTGTTTATAGGTCACTGGGGAAGCGGCCTTCTGGGGACTCACTGAGGACCACTACACCACAAGGCCCGGCCCAGGCACCCTGGGCTGGGGAGGTTCGTCTTGTCCATCAGGAACCCAGAATTCACACCACGAGGATCTGGGCAGACATGCTGTTAAGAAAAGTGGGGGAACAAAAAGGAATATACAGAAGGCTTGACCTGCCAAGCCCTAAATATGGGATAAGAACCTTCATTTAATCTTGTGTCTCTAGGCATTCCTGACGCTCAAGTAGTGAAAGATGCGGAAATGGCAGCCTTCAAGACAGTGTGACCTGGGAGGAGGGGCGGGGGGAGAGAAGGCAAGGCATACTGACCCTTCCCCGGGAAATGCTTTCCTAGTGACAAGACAATCCCTGGGAAGGAGACACACATCAATCCTAAAGTAGCGGTCCCTGGGAAGAGCAGAAAACGTTGATCCTTTCCCAGGAAGTTCTTTCCCAGGGACAGTAAAGCTACATATGAATCCTGCCCCAGTGACAGTCCGACCACCCCCAGAGGACAAGATAAGCACCGAGCACTGAGCACTGAAGCCCCCCACCCAGTAAAAACAAGTCTCAAAGTTTTGCAGCCTCGTTCCTGAAAGCCCAAACTGACGAGCCACTGCTCCATGTGACCTATGAAACCCCAAACCTCTTCTGTCACCGGGGGCCATTTTCTACCCAGAAAGTGAGCCCATCCGATGCCTGACTCCACTGCTGAATGAAAGACAGTGCTGACCTGTGAGGTTTGCTCCCCTCTCCGTCATTTTGTGCTTATGAGTAGAACTGAATTAGGATCATCTCAGTTGCAACAAACGGACAGAAAACTCAGTAAAATAGCTTAAGCAAAGTGCGAAAACTCGACAAAACAGCTTAAGCAAAGTGAGGACTGTTCTGGTTTAAGTGGCTGTCAAATCCTGGAGTAGAAGACAGTGCAGCTGGATCCAGGGCTTCATGGCATTGGCTTTAAGGTCACGTGGTGGCTCAGTTCTTTAGAACCACATGCTCGCTGTGGAGAAGAGGTGAAGCTGGCGATGGAGACAGCACATGACCCCAGACTATCTCATGATTTCGGGCCTCTGCACATTGGCTTCCGACAGGACCCAGGATATGCTGTGGCACACGGAACTGTCCTCCTACTTCTGTTCAGATTCATGGCTGGGATTCCTTCGAAAAGCTTCCTAGTAATGAGACGTAGGTAGCACTTATTAACAGATCTTCCCCCCTTAAGTCATTCTATAGGAAATACGTGTTTTGAGGTTCATGGTTTGCGGTTTCAGTTCAATTCAGCATTATAGAGAACTTGCTCCCGGGGAAACGGATTTGGAGCCTAAGGTTTGTGGGCAGGACTGGGCAGAGGGAGGAGCTGAACTGTGAGACAGTCACAGCCAAGGCCTAAACCAACCCACAGGGAGCACTGCAGCTGAGAAGGCCCGATGGTGTTTCCCTGAACAGAGGCAAGAGGCCCAGACTTTACACCCTCCTGTCATTAGTCTGTCGATGCAGGACACCAAGGAAGAGGGCGGTGACCCTCCCAGAGAGGACAGAGCCACTAACCCTCCTGGCATGCTTCAGTTCTGAAGGCTGTGGGGAGCAGGCAGTTCACCACAGTGTCCACCACACCTACTGGGCACTTGGTTAGTTTCCGGAGATTCACTGATGAAAAAGACTCCCATCCCATGGCATGGTGTGACCATGGTATTACCTGTCCTGCACTTAACATTGTTACATTACATGAGATTCTGTAAGCTAATATGGGGACAATTTCCATTTTGGGGGGTGTTCAGATTTTACTCAATGGTGTGCATATAGCATAAAGAATTTTATTTAAAGATAAGTAACTAGACTGTACAAAAAATGTAACTTAGCAAAAATACAGCTTCACCTCACCTAGAACCCCAGTTCTGCATCATGGCAGATGAGTTTGGTACACACAGTTATTTTGAGTTTAAGTTTAATTTAGGCATTTCAGAATATTTGTTTCTCTTTATTTTCCCCAAGGATGGTATTTACTTATCACAGGAGGAAGGCAGTCTGTCCCCCTAGCCGCTGCCTCAGTATAACTCTCCCTGTCATGGTCTCTGAATGTTGGTACATCCATCACCTCACTGAATTGCCTGGGGCTCTGGTCTTTTCTCAAAGGTGCAGTTCCTACAATGTTCCACTAGGTGGAACCTCGAGATTCAGAAACAGCCCTCAGTTCTTTAAAGGTTCCCTTCGCCTACTCATGCCTTAGCAAGTTGGGTTCATTATCATGCTCTGAAGGTGATGTCTGACCTGTTAACAAACCCATTTCTGATCACTCATCACATGAAAAGGACCCAATGAATCCAAGAAAAGTCCCTGGAAGGGCGAGGAAAAAAAATGTATTTGGTAAGACAGGAAGACTGGGAATACAGTGGACTAGACAAGCTTATCACAAATTTTAAGCTCCTTTTTAAAAAAATGTATTCTTTTAAATTATAGACAATAGCTTTTATCTTTGGGGTGAAATGATCGATGAAACCTCGTAGTTGGAGAGCTGTTGATTTCTGTTCTTCTTCAAGGGGGAGGAGAGAGATTAGGGAAGTTTTTCAGGTAAGTCAACTTTGTGCTGCTAGATTCAATGATTGACAAGGTCTGGGTTCTCAGGGAGGCGGGGGTTTTTCTAGTGAATGATAACCATAGGCGTGGCCACAATTTTCTGCACCATCAATACTCCATCCCAACTCTTGTGGGTTAAGGGGTAATGGCTGCTCCGCTAATTTCTATTGAAGGTGAGAAGGGAGGGGTGACCTGGAGGTATAAATATTGGAGGATCTGAAGGCATAAGCAAGCCATTCTGTAAATTTTGAACATGTCTATCCACTTTTGTATGATTGTATAACGTGCTTCCCTCACTTATCAACTGCCACCTCTAACTTGGAATATTGGGGTTTAGCCTCTTTTAAAGCAATTCGTACCCAAATTTAATTCCTGTTCAGGGTTACCCTTGCTGTATTGTTAGTCCTGCACTAGATTCCCATGGTATTCATGAAAAACCCCATGCTTCACAGAAGGGATCTGACAACTGTATGGTATGATTTTCTATTCTTCCCCAATAATAATGACCCTTCCCCACATTCAAAATATTGTTTTTTATTGGTGTTCTAATTACAGGTCAGATGAAGTTTAAGTTAACGTTCCCTTGTTTTAGAGAGAACAACCAAAGTCAGTTCGAGTGAGGATCCCATTTGGGATGGTCCACCTGCTTCCTTCAGGGATTGTTCCCATCCCCACTTGCTGTACTAGTTGAGTAGTTCTTGTAAATTGGGTTCTATTATATATTTCTGTATGCATTGGAGGGTGGCATCCCCTTACCCAATCAGTGCTGTTGTGGAAGTCTTGTCAGTTTACAGAAGGGTTTCTAGAATCTGAATCACTCCCTGAGCATTGCATTTCCATTCAGGGACTGTTCGGTCAAGGTGAAGCCTCATTCTTTAGTCCTTTCTTTATCAGTATATAAAGGTGTATTTTGAGATGTCATTCTGGGGAAGCAGAGGTCCAATGAGGTCTGTGGAGTCACCGATCCTGGTTATCTGCCTGGATGCTCCATCAGCCAGTTTGTCTTTCATATTTACTAGGCTCTCCAGACCATCTGTTGGTCATAACAACATATTATTGCCTCCTCGAGAGGCTTTAAACAACCTCTCATAACTGCATGTTTTTAGGGACATGTTTGACTTCTCCATTGTCTATAGCGAGACGTCCTCTTTCTTTCCACATGGCCCCATGGGAATGTGCTACCCCAAAGGCATGTCATGAATCTGTGTACATGTCCAGCTGCTTTCTCTCAGCCAGGGAGAGTGAAGGTAAGGGTGATGATGTCCATCTTCTCAGCTGAGCTTCTAGGAGGCTGTGCTTTAGTCTCTAAGGATTCTTGCAAGTTTACTACTGCATGCCCAGCCCAACACTTAACCTTGGTCCATAAGACTTCTCCCTCTGCAAATAGTCCTAACTTGGGGCTGAGCAGAGATGGATCAGAGAGATCCAGTTGATTGCTATGCTCAATAATTTGCAGGCAATTACATTTGGGGTGGGGTGGAGTTGTGGGATCAAAGGCCTCATTTGGGAGGAATGTGGCAGTAACCTGTACAATAGAATGTCTTTGTATATTCCTATTCTTGAGGTGAGCCAATGACCTTTTTTATTCTAACAGGGAGAGGACATGGTGGGGCACATACACAAAGATTGTCATAAGATGAATTTTTCTGCCACCTGTGGAACATTAGAAGTGGTGCAAACTCTCATAAGCAGAGAGGCCATTCCTTAGCATGTGATCCATGTTTGGAAAAATATTGATTAGAAGTGATGGGAGTAGATACACTTGCCTCACTCATGGTCTGGTTGTTCACTATTTTTTGTGTTGGGTTTTCATAGATACCCTTTTTCAGGTTAAGGAAACTCTTCAATTGGTAGAATTTTTTTGAATGAATGACAGATTCTGTCAAATGTTTTTCCTGGGGATATTGAGAGGGTCCTATTATCCAATCAAGCTAATTAACATAATTAACATATCCAGTTCTACCCACATTGTCCCAATTGCAGAAATTCCATCTTTTTGAAGACTTTGTATTATTCTATTGTGTATATACACCACATTGTTAATCCACTTATCTGTTGATACACATTTAGGTTGCTTCCATATCCTGGAGATTGAACAATACACTTGAATTATCAATGGGTCACTGAAGATATTGGGAAGAAATTTAAAATTTCTTAGAATCAAATTAAAATGACAACACAGTCTAACAGAATCTGTGGGTTACAGTGAAGTTATTCTGAGGGAAGCTTACAGCCATGAGTGCCTACAATAAAAAAAACAACAACAACAGAGTTCTCAAGTAAATACCTTAATAATGCATCTCAAGAAAAATGAAAGCAAATCAAAGCCAAAACTAGTAGAAGAAAAGAAATAAAGCATATCAGAGCTGAAATTAATGAAATAGAAATTTAAAGAACAATACAAAGGAATTATTAAAGAAAGGGATTGTTCTTTGAAAAGATCAACAAGATTGATAAGCCCTCAGCCAAACTAACCAAAAGAAAGAGGGAAAATACAAAAATTAATAAAACTAGAAACAAAAAGGGGATATTGGAACAGATGTCACTGAAATCCAGAGAATCATTGGAGACTACTTTGAAAACTTATATTCTAATAAATTGGAAAATCTAGAAGAAATGAAAAAATTTCTGGACACATTTGATCTCCAAAATTGAACCAAGATAGTATAAAAATCCTCAACATGCAGTTGAAACATGAAATGAAAAGTCTCCCAACAAAGAAAAGCCAAGGACCAAATGAATTCTCTGCTGAATTTGAATACATCTTTAAAGAAGAACTAAAATTAATGTGTCTCAATCTATTCCATGTAAAAAAGGGGGAAGGAACACTTTCAAATTAATTCCTCAAGGTCAGCATCACCTTGGTAGCACATCAGATAAGGATACAACAACAAAAAAGGAAAATTGCAAACCAATATCTTTGATGAACAATTCATAAGAATCCTCAATGAAGTGCTTGCAACCTAAATTCAATAGCACATTAAAAATATCATACACCATGGTCAAATTGGAGGGATGTAAGGATCATTCAAAATATGCAAATAAATAAGTATAATGCATATCATAAGTAGAAATAAAGATAAAAAAAACACAATCATCTCAATAGATGTAGAAAAAGTCTTTGACAAAATTTTACAATGCCCTTGATAAAAGAACTGAAGAAACTAGGGATACATAGAGGAAATTTATTTCAATGCAGTGAAGACTATATGTGAAAAATTCATATCCTGAATCAGGAAAACTGGAAATATTTACTCTAAAATCAGAAATGAAATAAAGAGGTCCATTCTTACTACGTCTGTTCAATAGAGTACTTGAAATTTTAGCCAGAGCAAGTAGGCAAAAGGACATAAGAGGGATACAAAGAGGAAGGAAGAAATACAGTAATCCTTTTTTGCAGATCACATGATCCTATCCTTAGAAGATCCTAAAGACTCCACTAGAAGACTTCTAGATCTAATAAACAAACCCAAAAAAGTGCAGGATACAAGACCAACATACAAAAATCAACAGCTTTTTTATATATCAATACTGAACCAGCCAAAAAATGAAATCAGGAAAACAATTCCATTTATACTAGCTTTAAAAAAAAACCCTTGGAATACAACTAACCAAAGAGGCAAAGGACCTCTATAATGAAAATTATAGAACACTGAAGAAAGACTGAAGACACTAGACTATGGAAAGACTTCCCATGTTCATGGATTGAGAAAATATTGTCAAATGGCCATATTACCAAAAATCAATCTACAGATTCAATGAAATCCACATCAAAATATCAATGATATTCTTCACAGATCTAGAAAAAGCAATGAGAAAATTCACGTGGAAGCAAAAAGGATCCCAAATGTTCAATAATTCCTAAGCAAAATAAACAATGCTGAAAGAATTACAATACCCAATTTCAAAACATTCTACAGAACCAGAGTAATAAAAACTGCCTGGTATTGGCATAAAAACAGGTACATTGACCAATGGAATAGAGAACAAGGACAAACCCATACAGTTACAATCGCGTGGTTTTTGACACAGGTGTCAAAAACATGCACTGGACAAAATCCCATCTCTTTACAAATGGTGCTGGGAAAATGGGACTTGCACCTGTAGAAGATTGAAACTTGGTCCCTGTAATGGTTAATTTGAATTGTCAACTTGATTGGATCAAGAGATGCAGATGATTAAGAGGCTTCTGGGTGAGTCAGTCAAGATGTCGTTAGGAATAATTGGCATGTGGGATAGCAAACTGAACTGGAGACTCTCCCTAAGTGTGGGTAGTACCATCCAATAAGATGGTGGCTTGGATGAAGTAAGAGTTGGAAGAACAAGGAAGCAGCAGCAGATATGAACTCCATTCTTCTTGAAACCATTCTTGTTTTCTGCTACCATCACCTGAGGATATCAGATTCTCGCTTCCTCACTCTTCAAATCGGGCTCTGCCAGTGATTCTCCAGTGAGTTTCCAGAAGTCTTGGTCTTGGACTAGGGTAGCACTGTTGATGCCTCTTCTTCTGAGGCTTCAGCATCTTGGACTATGCAGTTACTGGTTCCTCAGCTCTCCAACCTGCAGATGGCCTTTGTGGACTATCAAGCTTCTGGTCATTTAAGTCACTCTAATAAATCCCCTTTTTATAATCAAAGTTCCTGTTAATCTTTTCCTCTAGAGAACTCTGACTAAAACAGTCCCTTTTTCCACCCTGAACAAAAAATCAACTAAAAAATGGATTAAACACCTAAAAATAAGACTGAAAATTTTGAAACTTCTAGAAGGAAAAACTTCAAGAGAAACACTTCAAGTCAACCACAGGCAACAACTTCCTAAATAGGATTTCAGTACTCAGGATATAATCTCAAGAATTAATAAATAGAACTTTATCAAATTAAAGTTTCTTCACAGTAAAGGAAGTAAAGAGAAAATTATCAGAGTGAAGAGAGAGCCTACAGAATAGGAAAAGATTTTGCCAGCCACTCTTCTAATAGAGAATTAATGTATAAAATACATAAACTCAGACTTAACAACCCAAAACCAAAGAACCCAATCAATAAGTGGGCAAATGAACTGAGCAGACACTTCTCAAAAGAAGAAATTCAAATGACCAATAAATGGATGAAAATATACTCAACATCTTTAGTTTTCAGGCAAATGTAAATTGAAACTACACTGAGATTCCATCTTATCCCAGTCAGAATGACTACCAGGTAACAGGCAGCTGGAATAGACTCCATGTCTTAAGTAACCTCCTCCCAAACCTATGGAAAAGGGAAAGATGGGATTTTGGAACAATAACAATTAGTAATTCTTGGGACAAAGATGGCACTTCACACCTATAAAAAAATCCACAAAGGAATAACAGCAGATATTCTCAAAAGCAACTCTCCCTCTTTAATAGATACCATGTGACTGAAACTTCTTCAATTTGTTACCAGTTGGTTGACACCAGTTCAAGCTGCATAAGAGATCCTGCAGTGTTAGAGATACTAACTCATCAAATACCTCTTGCACTAAACTATACACATAGCATTATGGAGAACTGATGTCATGTATAAAGTATTGAAATCAGCCCTTGGGACTCTAGAAATGCACAGGTTATGGCTAGCATGGTATAATAGGAACATCTGAAAGTGGTATATCCAAGTTGCTGATGGGTTGGTCAAGAGTCCCTATCTGCTGAGTTTGGCTTTGTTGGTCTTGGGCAACAAATGGATATGTAAAAATATAACATGTGTTTTCTCACAGGAAAAATTCATATAAATGGACCTTTTCCTTAGGTTAGAGTGGCAAACATTCTGTGGTAATCTGGTAGTCCATTCCCAAAAGAAGGCTCATGAACACTGTTATGGATCCCTACCTTTGAGCACTGTGTAGCAATTAGAAATGTGAACTAAAAATACAAAGAGCAACGTGTTTGCATCCCAAAAACATAGAGGTAAGAACACCAAAGGAGAGAAAGAGAGAGCACATTTAAATTATATGTAAATTAAGATGCATAAATTCAACCGTCTAGTTTTATAAAACATGATTTCACAGATGCATTGGTAACACAGTAGAATGACCCTTAGTGAGAGGAGGAGGCTGAGATGCTTCCATGTTTTCTGAAGAAAAATCATTCAATATTCTTTTGAGGATCCATTGTATGTGAAAAAACACTCCTTTGTTGCTTCATTGGAGATTCTCTCTTTTACCCTGAGTTTAAACATTTTTATTATAATGTGTCATAGTGAAGTTCTTTGGCTTCACCTACCTACATTTTATTGAGACAATGGGATCTGTATATTGTGAGATTTTTGTCATATAATCTCTCGGTCCCCTATTCTCTCTGTTCTCCTTCTGAGACTCCCATACTGCATGGTGCTCCGTCAGTCCCTTGCATGCCAGCCACTATCTTCAATCTAGTGTTATTTATAATTTAATTTTTTTGGGCTCCTCAGACTTGATAATTCCTACTGTTCTTTATTCAAGTTCACAGATTGATTCTTAGTCATTTATTGAACTTTTCACCTGCAGATTTCTGTTTGTTCCCTGATTTATAATTTCTATCTTATTATTGATAGTCTCACTTACCACACATTGTTTTGCTAACTTTCTATACCTCTTTTCCCATGATCTCTTGTTTTTTGAGATGATGTAAACCATTTATTTGAGGGATTTTCTAGTAATTCTGATGCCTCAGCTTCCTTAGAAATCATTTCTAGGAGTTTTTCCCATTTGAATGAGATATTGCCCCTTCCACAATACCTTCTTGGCTTCCTGTCCCATGTGAAGGTGCAGCAAAAAGAAGCCATATAAGTAGCAGAGAGCAAGTCCCTACCAGTTTCCCAATCAGTTTGTGTCACAACCTTGGACTTTCCAGTCTCCAGATCTGTGAGAAACACAATTCTATTATTTATCAATTACCCAGTCTCAGGTATTTTGTTAGACCTGCAGAATGGATTAAGATACATTATTCTCCAAAGAAGATTGGATATCAAATCCCAAATCTT
Organism: Sciurus carolinensis; assembly: GCF_902686445.1. Lineage (NCBI taxonomy): Eukaryota > Metazoa > Chordata > Mammalia > Rodentia > Sciuridae > Sciurus > Sciurus carolinensis. The sequence goes on from NC_062223.1 coordinate 12,057,706, forward strand.
TCATTAGAAAAGCACTCAACAACTAGAAATAAAATGAGTCTTCCTGAAACTTTAGGGAAACTACTAGACCTCTATATAGTTAATGTCACACTCAGGATGGAAAAGCACAGTGCATTTACTGAAGATCATCAAGAAAACCAGGATGTCAGCTCTCACAAGTTTCACCTAGTATTGTTCTGTAGGTCCTAGCTACTGTGGAGAAAAGAGTCAAAGATGCAAAGATGCAAAGATGCAAAATCAAGTTAAACAATCTTATCTGAAGATGATACAATAATATAACAGAAAATTTTAGTGATCTAAGGTAAAACTCCAGAACTACTAATATTTGTATATTGTAAGACTTTTTCAAATACTCTTTCAGTCCATTACTCTCTCTTTTCTCCTTCTGAGACTCCAATAGTTCATATGTGAATGAACTCCTTGGTGTTCTGGAAGTACCTTGCATGCTAGTGACTTTTTAAAATTTACCTTTAATTTGTATTACTTTTTAGCTCTTCAGGTTGGATATTCTTCATTCATGAATTTTCTCTTTATGAAATTGTTCTTCATTTGTGAATTTCTCAGGAAGGCAGTTCACAAAGTCAGTATATAAGTAAAGTGAAATTCTATTTTAACAGTATTTATTAACATAAGGCAAGGAATAAAAAGTTAGACAAAAATATAGAAAAAGGATGCTTGGGATCCATAAGAAATGACTCTAGTCACACAAATGCTTGCCTATATGCAATAATGGGCCACTGTTGAGGACATTTTATTTTGAAGATTTCAACCTTATTTATTGTACATGCTTAGAACTGACCGATGTCAAATTTCATTTGTGAAATTAAAAATATAAGATGCCTATAACCTCAGGATATGATAAAGATCTAATAAGACACATAAAAGAGTGACTATTTAACCGCCAAGAATACTCTTAGTATTCAATAACTTTATTTCTAATTCCTTAAAAAAACAAATTCTACATAGCAGTGATTAGTACAAGGCAATTAAAGCTACAAAAGACTATGCCATAGCCTCAAAAAGTAAGTAATAGGCAATAAAGAACGAGGGCAATGGTTTCCTGTCATTTCAAAACAGACATTTAAAGATACAGGGTCAAGATTCTCATACCACAAATTGGGACACCAGTTGCCATTAGCTTAAATACCCTACATGATTGAAAAAGTCATCTTTAAAAAGCTGTTTTTGCAGAAGCAAAATTGAAGGTGACTGGCATCACCTCCCACACACCACAAATGACGTGTTGCTATGGACTCTGCAGAAGGAATGGGACTCTCCACCCATCCTGCATTGGCCACTCAGACACGATGACTGTTCCCTGGGCACCAGAAGCATTTGGTGCAGTATTCAGGAAAGACAGAGCACAATGCTCCTGAGCATCATTGACATTGTTCTCCCTACCAGCACACTCAAGCAGGCTGGATCCAGTGTGGTGATACATCTTCCTCTGTCTCCATTGTTAACTCCGTGTGACCTTTCAAATCCCATGTTGAGGCATCTTTTTTCCAAACTCTGTGGCAAAACACCTCCACAACTTATGGTGATGTTCTGCACTCGGGACTCAGACATTTAAAAGTAGCACTCATCACACTGAAGGAAATTTTGCATTTGTTTGTAGATCCCTGGGAACAAAGCTATCTCTAGGACAGTGTAATCTGCAATAATATTTTTATATGTACAAGTGATTCATAAGCCAATGAGAGTACCCATGGGAAGAGAGAACTGAGAACCAGAGACACTCACCTGTCTGTCAAATAGCCACATATGACGCTTCCCATTCCAGCCATGAGGAAGAATTTAGCCACTGAATTCAGTGACTGAGATTCACATACCAGGTCCCACTGAAAGACAAGGAAACCAGCATAACAAAAACCCCTTCTCACGACCTGCAGTTTTCAATAGACCAGGTCCCTGTCTTCTTCTACAGCTTCCCACTTCAAAAATACTTGAATTATACCACCCAGTCCTCAGTTTATAAAATTTTATCTAGGAAGACTACCTTCCACCTGTGGGTTACATTAATGATCACTTTTAACCCATGATGAGAAGTTCTCAAATTTGGTCACTTACCATGACCATTCAAGGACCCTGAAGAATTTTCTGAACTTTGAGCATCAGTGTATGCTCTCTCCTATAACTTCTCTGTGAGTTCAGTCTATTCAGGTTTTGATCAACCCACTAGATATATCTAATTGGCAATCAAGGCAGGGTATTACTGACTTAGCCTAACATTTTTAACAAGACACGCAATTTACTTGCTTTAACTGTGATACTCACAAGAGTAGAAGCACCATGAGAGTTGGTTCATATTTATTATTTATCATTACAGTAAGGATGTGTCCCATGTTGCATAAAGAATCAATAGGTTCTGAAAAAAGAAGGAAGAACCAGCACCCACATGGCAATTAAAGGCTCAAAGCATGTCCATTATTTTCATTGCTTCTACACACCCAGGTCAAGCACTCATGAGAGGAAAATGAAACCTATTACCTCAGTCACGGTGGTGGAGAGGAAGGAGCTTCGGTCATATACCCAGCCATCCATGCAGGGCTCCGTGTCTGGCTCACTCATGTTTGAGAAGGTCCCGTTTTGATGAAGGAGCTGCCATTGTGGGTGGATGAAGCGCCGGCACTTCTCTGGCCTCAGGTTTGAGTCTAGTGGGATGGAGATCCTCAGGAGGGTGTCCTGGCTGAGGGTCCCAGTGGCATTGTCAGAGACTGTGTCATTGTCGAGTATGTGGACCCAGCAGCGATGACCAAGGATGACGATGGCAGTGAAGTTCTCTGCTAACTGCTTTGTAATTCTTGTTTTACACAATATGTCATTTTCAATACTCATTGAAGTGTTTGGTTTTTCTATGAGAGAAGGTGAGAGAAAATTTTTGGTTTGATGAGTACTAAATCTTGATTGACAGAAGTCGTGAAAATCATCCCAAGTAAAATTAACGAGAGTGAAGAGTCAGTTTGGGTTGATCATATGCCTCTAGAAACTGTTGATGTCTTCAAGCTTTTCAATTTTGCTGGAGTGTAGATTTTCAAATTAGCTTCTAATTATGTTTTGTATTTCAATAGTGTCTGTCATGATATTTTCTTTTTCATCATGAATTTTACTAATTTGAGTTTTCTCTCTCCCTCTCTTCATTAGTGTGACCAGGGGTTTATCAATTTTGTTTATTTTTTCAAAGATCCAACTTTTTGTTTTGTCAATTTTTTCAATTGCTTCTTTTGTTTCAATTTCATTGATTTCTGCTCTGATTTTAATTATTTCCTGTCTTCTACTGCATTTGGTGTTGATCTTTTCTTCTCTTTCTAGGGCTTTGAGCTGTAATATTAGGTTATTTATTTGGCGACTTCTGTTCTTTTATTGAATACACTCCATATAATGAATTTCCCTATTATTACTGCTTTCATAGTATCCCAGAAATTTTGGTATGTTGTATCATTGTTCTCATTTACCTCTAAGAATTTTTTTTATCTACTACCTGATGTCTTCTATCCATGCATCATTCAATAGCATATTATTTAGTCTCCAGCTTTTGGAGTAATTTCTATTTTTTATTTTATCATTGAGTTCTGATTTCATTCCATTATGATCTAATAGAACAAAAGGTAGTATCTCTATTTTTTTGTATTTGCTAAAGGGTGCTTTGTGATATAACATTTGGTCTATTTTAGAGAAGGATCCATGTGCTTCTGATAAAAAAGTTTATTCACTCATTAATGAGTGGAATATTCTATATATGTCTGTTAAGACTAAATCAATGATTGTATTATTGAGTTCTATGGTTTCTTTTTTCAGTTTTTATGTGGAAGATCTATCCAGTGGTGAGAGAGGTTTGTTAAAGTCACCCAGTATTATTGCGTTGTGGTCTATTTGGTTCCTTGAATTGAGAAGGATTTTTTGACATGCATGCATTAGCTATTATTTGGGGCATAAATATTTATGATCCTTATATCTTGCTGATTTAGGTTCCCTTAAGCAGCATGAAATGTCCTTTTTTATCTCTTCTGAGTAACTTGACTTGAAGTCCACTTTGTCTGATATGAGGATGGAAACCCCTGCTTTTTTACTGAGAATCCATTCATCATTCAATAGCCTATTATTTATTCTCCAGGTGTTGCAGTAGCTTCTATTTTTTACTTTGTTGTTGATTTCTAATTTTAGTCCATTATGATCTGATAGAATGGAGGATATTATCTCCATTTTTTTTTGTATTTACTAAGAGTTGCTCTGTGGCATAAGATATGGTTTATTTTAGAGAAGGACTGATGTGCTGCAGAGAAAAACATGTATTCATTTGTTGATGGATGAAATATTCCACATATGTCTCAAGTCTAAATTATATTTTTGACCTTAAAAATAGTATTTTTATTTTTATTTTAGTTTTTGATTTATTTTTATTTATTTCATTAAAATTAAAAAAAAAATTATATTTTAGTTGTCAGTGGGCCTTTATTTCATTTCTATATGGTGCTGAGAATTGAACCCAGTGCCTCACACATGCTAGGCAAGCACCCTGCCACTGAGCCACAACCCCAGTCCATCATTTTAAAAAATTTATTCTTTCTAATTAGTTGTATAGGACAGTATAATGCATTAATACATTAGTCAAAATCATTGATTGCATTATTTAGTTTTATAGTCTCTTTATTTAGTTTTTGTTTGGAAGATCTGTTCAGTAGTGAAAGAGGTGTGTTAATGTTACCCAGTATTATTGTGTTATGGTCTATTTGATTCTCGAAATTGAGAAGGTTTTTTTTGATATACATAGATGCTCCATGGTTTGGGACATAAATATTTACCATTGTTATGTCTTCCTGATATATAATTTCATAATGAAATGACCTTTTCCCCCCTTCTAATTAACTTTGGCTTGCAGTCCACTTTATCTGATATGAGGATGGAAATTCCTACTTGTTTATGCAATCCCTATGAGTGATATCTTTTTTCCTATCCTTTCACCTTCAGTCTGTGGTTTTCTTTGCCTATGAGGTGAGTCTCATGGAGATAGCATATTATTGGGTCTTGTTTTTTATTCCAATCTGCCAGTCTATGTCTTTTGATTGATGAGTTTAGGCCATTAACATTCAAGGTTATTATTGAGATATGATTTGTATTCCTGGTCATTTTCATTTGTTTCTGGTTTTTAATTTAGTTTAGTTTATCCTTTGATTGACTATTCCTTTAGTGTAGTTCCTCCCTTTACTGATTTTTGTTTTTTTTTTTTTCCACTTCATCCTCATGGAATATTTTGTTGAGAATGTTTTATAGGCAGGTTTTCTAATTGTGAATTCTTTTAACTTTTGTTTATCATAAAAAGGTTTTTATTTCACCTTCAAATCTGAAACAATTTTGCAAGATATTAAATTCTTGGTTGGCATTCATTTTCTTTCAGAGTTTGAAATATGTCTTTCCATGACCTCTTAGTTTTGGGGTCTGGGTTGAGAAATCAGTTGAAATCCAAGTTGTTTTTCCCTATACATAATTTTTTTCCTCTAATGGTCTTTAAGATTTTATCCTTATTTTTTATTTTAGTCATTCTCATTATAATGTGTCTTGGTGTGGGTCTGCTGTAATTTTGCACATTTAGTGTCCCGTCAGCCTCTTGTATTTGACTTTCCATTTCATTCTTTATGTTTGGGTAATTTTCTGATATTATGTCATTGAAAAGATTGTGCATTCCTTTGGTTTGTATCTCTGCTCTTTCATCAATCCTGGTAACTCTTAAATTTGGTCTTTTCGTATTATCCCAAACTCTTGGAAGTTCCGTTCATGGATTCTTACCATTGTCTCTACATGGTCAGCATCATTTTCAATATTATGTTTTGTCTTCATTGCCTGAGGTTTTGTATTCCAAATGGTCTAGTTTTTGGTGATGCTTTCCATTGAATTTATAGTTTGGTTTTTTGAGTCATTCATTTTGAGAATTTTTGCTTTGTTTTCAGAATCTCTAACTCTATATTAAAGTGATCTTTCACATTCTGTATTTTGTCTTCATTTCAGTCTTTATACAGTCCTTTACTTTGTAGATCAGCTTAAAAATTTACATTCTAAACTCCTTCTCAGAAATTTCTTTTATTGTGTTAGTAAATTCTTTTCTTGGGGCATCTTGGTATGTTTGTGGCACTTTGTTCCCTTGTCTTTTAATTTTGATTGTGTGTTTTTCCATCAAGTTGTATGGATCTAAGGCAGTGAAGATTCCACCCTGTAGACTTATATTGTCCTGAAGACTTCCAATACCCAACCTTTAAAAGGGAGACCAATATCAACAGCACACAGTGTAAACAATATAGAGCCTTAAATCTAAGAACACCCACCAAGGCATCTACTGCTTTCTCACTATAAACAGAAAGGATGATTTCAATCACTGTCTACAACATAAACCAAAAATTTGCTAAAAAAGGTTTAGTGTTTCAAATGGTGGACAAAGAGAGAACAGAAATAGTGTAGGATGCAATGTTCATTAGGAAGAAAGAGAGAAACTGGAAGTTAAAATGCACAGGAACAGTGGAAGATGATCCAACAAACATTGGCCGTTAGGTGGAGAAAACATAGAAAAGGAATACAGGAAAACAGACAAATGAGAGGAAGAATACATATAAAGTGAAAAAATTTAAATACAAGAATATACAACAGAACTACAAACATCATGCATATATGATCATCCTCAACAGATTGATGCATGAAAAATACCTTGCTCCAAATGTGGTAGGGAGAGATGTTAGAGATGAAAAAATATAAATAAAATAAATCTCAATGGAAAATTGAACAACTCTCTCTGTTGGCATTGGAAAGTTTCTCAGCCCTGTATCTTACTTCTCACTAGACTGCCTGGCTCAGACTTGTCCTGGAAGGCCAGTCTCTGTGTCACAGATCTGGCTTTCAGATATCCTGCATTCTGCCATGTTGTAGTCCCAAGATCTCAATGTCACAAAAATTTGGAGAAAGAACACCAGGGATGAGCAATCTTAAGAAAGAACAACTAGATGGTGGCCACCAGCACTCCCAGGAGGAAGACACCCCAACACTGAACCTCCAGGTCCTGTCCAGCATTCCCTGAACAGGGGAAGCTACACCCCAAGATGGTGGTAGCAGCAAACCCACTGGCAATCCCAACCTCTCAGATCTTGGCCGGTGTCTCCAGTTGGATGTGGCCACATGCAACCAAACCTGGAGTATCCCTGGCAGTGGACTTCTGGACAGTGGTGGAAGCAGTAGTGGTGGGGATTGGTGGCAGCTGGCAGGGGTCAGTAGCAGCTGCAGTTTTCTGTGATGTTGGTAGCAGGTGGGGGATCAGTGACTGTGGTGGCAGTGGCACCCAGAAAGAAGACCTCCAGGTGACCTCGGGGGTGGCAGTGGTATAGGGGGCAGCAGAAGCATTGGCAGCAGCAGTGTAGACGGCAGCATCACTCAGAGAAAAGACCTCTGGGCAACTGCAGCAGCAGCATCAGGTACAGCTGCACCCGAGAGAAGACCTATGGCAGAGGGGAGCAGCATCTGCGATAGAATTTTTAAAGTGCTGTTGAATTCAGTTTTTTAGTATCTTCTTGGAAAAGTTTTGTGTTATGTTCTTGGGGATATTGGCCTATAGTTTTTTGGGTTTTGTTTTTCTTGTGGCATTTTTATCTTCTCATGGTTTCAGATCAATTCTGGCCTCACTGAGTTTGAAAGTGTCCCCTCTTCTCTTTTCTGGAAGAGATTCAGAAAGATTGATTTAATTCATCTTCAATGTAGAGTTAACCCTTAAAACCACTTTGTCCTGGGCTTTTCTTTGTTGGAAGGATTTTTCTGTCTCCTTACTTGATAATGGTCTTTCAGACTTCTCTGTTTTCCTTGACCCAATCTTGGTGGGTTATATATATTTAAGACTTTCTTCATTTCTGCTAAATTTTCCAATTTGTTGGCATATAATGATTCATAGTAATCTCTGATGACAGTAGTGATAGCTCTTCTTTCATTTCTGATTTTGTGTCTTCTTATTTTCTTTCACCTACTGAAAGATTTATCCTTATTGTTTATCTTTTAAAATACCAAACTACCATTATTTTTCTATTGCTTTTGTTTTATTTTCTATTTCTGCTGTATATTTTTCTTCCTGCTATCTCTCCTTGCTCCATACTTGTGGAAATTCATCATCTATGAGTCAAAGGTAATTTCCATATACCATCATGCCATCTTTGGGCCATAGAAACAAAAAAGTATCAGGAGAACACTGTAGTGCTTATAATTGGCACCACTTTTGTGTTGAATTACAGAACATGCTTTCATTTGCAGAAAAAGGTAATAATAATATGCCATATAAGACGGTGACAACAAATGATCAGTATTTGATAGATCGTGTTGAGAATCTCAAGGAAAAAGTAATTAATGTGAGCAATTCTACAATATAAATATTATTATGCTATTTGAATATGCATTTTATCATTTCAATAGCACATTTTAATTATACAGAATAATGGTATATTTGTTTCTGCAGAGTTATCCTGCATAATTACCTTAATTATAGTCAATCCCAAATTACCCTCCCTCACCCTTCCCTCACCCATCCACTCCCTCTTCTCTAATATTCTCCCTATTATATTTATGTTGTAATTTCCCCCCAAGATTACACTTAATGAGGGAAAATATACAAAACTTTGTCTTTCTGACTTATTTTGTTTAACAATATTGTAATACAATGCTGATCTCCTGCCCCTTCCATTGCACCACAACCTAACTTGCCAGTCTGAAAGCTGCTCTGCCCGCCCCTTACGTTGCAGGAATTTCTGGCCTATGCTACAGCCATTTCTTGCTTCCCATGTTACATCCTAGCCTGTCAGTCTGAACATCCTGGCTAGCTATTGGTTCATCAGTCAGCTTGCAAGTATTCTCCTCTGCTATTGGTTCCTTCCAGCCCGGGAGATTCCAATATGTGGGAGAAGCGTCCACGCCATTTTTCTCTTCCCCTTCTTTCCAACCCTGGAGTGGACGCTCTAGTTGTCCGCATGATAAAGTCTCTTGCATGAGGTCCTGTGTCCATTGTGGATTTCTGGGTGCTATTGTTGGACCGCAACTCAGATGGGGTGTACGGAGTGCCAACTCTGTCGGAATTAAGAGCTGGAGCCACCGTGGGTCCCAAGCTGAGCTGCATTTTTCCTTACATCTGGTGCCATGACTTGGATGGCAAGTGGAAACCCATCTGCCGCCCCAGTGACCCACAGACACAGTCTCACCTTCCATTCACCTGGATGCCCAGCTTTCTGCATGCCACACCAGACTTCAAATTGGTGAGTTCCCTTAGGCAGGTCCCCCTAGACTGACTGAAACACACCTCTGCTGACCTGAGAAGTGACTGTCAAGTGTTCGGGGCTCTCAAGGCTGCTGAGGTGTGGGGGTACCCCCAGCCACGACTTTCATAGTTATGGCTGGTCCCCATAGTCAGTCTTATCTGCTGGGTGGATTCCTGAATTTATGGTGGAGATTCTCTCTCAGGGTTGAGGCTCATCTCGCACTCGAAAACCCTAATATCAGGTCCTCAAACCCTCACGGCTATTGCCCGGTAGGCATTGGTGCTGTGTGACAACCACACCTTTGTGCTACCTTCTTGTAGTTACCTACCCGTGTTCATGGGATGCCTTGAGCACTGACTTAGGTGTTTCTCAGTCTTCACCATGGGATCCAGGACCTCCCTGTTGGCAAACTCACCCTTGGGATGTTTATTAGACAATCTCAAGCACCTCCACCTGTTCCTTCAATTAGAGCCAACCTGTCCTTTAGATAGTAAATCAGAATCGTCTATTTATGACATTCTAGATCCCAGCATTATACTAGGTATAGTTATATGTATAATTATACTGGGTATAATTAAGTATATATGTGGGCGAGCTGGTGAATGGAAAGAGACTTTTTTCCTTTGAGTTTTTCCTTTCTTTCATGCTAAACCTGATCTTTGCTGTCCTCAAAAACCTGAACACGTTCTCTTAGCGTCTCCTCCCCCTTTTAATCCCTCCTTCTCCTCTGACTTTGATCTGGTTGATGAACCACCTCCTTACAGGTCTCCTGCTGCAGAAACCCCTGTTCATTCCTCTCCTTTGCCTCATTCCATTTCCGCTTCTGCTCCTCCACTCAGCCCACCAAGTCCTCCCACCACACAGTCCCATGCACATGTTTTAGCCCCTTTATGGGAGGTGGCTGGCACGGAGGGAGTAATCAGAGTCCATGTTCCTTTCTCACTGTCTGATCTTTCCCAAATAGAGAAGCAGCTAGGCTACTTCACCTCCAACCCTGCAAACTTCATTAAGGAATTTTAGTACCTTACCCAGTCTTATAACCTTACCTGGCATGACATTTACATGATCATGTCCAATACCCTAACCTCTGAGGAGCGCAGGAGAGTCTGGGAACAGGCACACAATTATGCAGATGAGATTCATCAATCGACCCCAACCCACCCCATTGGGGCTGAAGCAGTACCAGATATGGAGCCCCAATGGGACTATAATACGGGGACTGGGTGTCTACGGTGGGATGAGTTTCAAACCTGCGTCCTTGCAAGTCTCTGAAAAGCTGCCACTAAACCCATTAACTATGATAAACTTCAGGAAGTAATGCAGGATAGAACTGAAAACCCATCAGCATTTCTAAGTCGCCTCACAGAGGCTATGCTCAGGTATACTAACCAGGATCCTGAAACTCTGGAGGGAAGGCAACTACTTATGACTTATTTTTCCCAAAGTTACCCTGACATAAAGGCTAAATTGAGGCTGTTGGATAGGGGGCCCCTTACCCCACAGCCAGAGGTTCTAGCAGTGGCATTCAAGGTTTATAATGGAAGGGAATAAAAAAAGAACACAAAAATTAAAATACCAAATCCTGGCCAAAGCCTTTCAGTCAGCTAGACCTGCCCAACCATCCACTGCTAGGGTCACCCAAGCTCTCAGAAGACCTCCAAGCCCATGCCTCAAGTGCAGGCAAGAGGGCCACTGGGCACGAGCCTGCCCCAACCCTCGGCAGCCCCTAAGTCCTTGTCCAAAATGCCACCAACTGGGACATTGGGCAATGAATTGCCCTGGTGCTCAAAGAAGTGCCAGGTCATCCTTGCCTCCTCCTTCCAGCGACTTACTGGGATTGGCAATGGATGAATGAAGGGGCCCGGGACTTCTGCACCCGACGACCATCACTGCTCAGGAGCCCTGGGTGACCCTTACGGTGGCAGCAGGCAGATCCCTTTCCTTATAGACACTGGAGCCACCTTCTCAGTGCTGCAGGAGTTTTGGGGACCCACTTCCCCTGCCAAATTCTCTATTGTTGAGGTAGAGGGAAAACCATATAATCCCCTACAAACCCCTCCAATAAGCAGCCATATAGGACAAATTGGCTTTACTTATTCCTTTTTGATAATTCCTTCATGTCCCATTCCCCTTCTGGGAAGGGATATCCTAACCAAATTGGGTGCCTCTATTTCCTTCTCACCCACCATACACCTCAGCCAAGACTCCTCTACTATTCCTCTTCTTATGACTCTGCAGGAATATACAGCTCAAACAGAGTCTTTATATCCCCTTCCTCCCTCCCTGGTTGACTCCAAGGTCTGGGACACCCATACACCCTCTATAGCCAAATGCTCACCTGTACTCATTCATCTAAAGGACCCAACATCCTACCCAGCCCAGGCCCAATATCCCCTTCCCCAAAGGATCCTTGTAGGACTTCAACCAATCATCCAGGATTTAAGGCAGAAAGGCTTCCTACGGCCCACCAACTCACCTTATAACACTCCCATCCTGGTTGTTAGGAAGCCTAATGGATCTTACCATCGAGTGCAAGTCCTCTGCATCATTAACTCAGCAGTGGTCCCCATCTTTCTCATTGTGTCCAATCCTTACACCCTGCTTTCCTCTGTCCCTTTTTCCACCACATACTTTTCAGTGCTAGATTTGAAGGATGCATTTTTTACTGTCCCACTTCATCCTGATTCACAGGATTTCTTTGCTTTTACTTGGACTGACACTTTCACTCAAGTTTCTTCTCAGCTGACCTGGACAGTTCTCCCAGAGGGATTCCAAGACAGCCCTCATCTCTTTGGCCAAACGCTATCTCAGGGTGTTGCCTCTCTCACATTCGTTTCCTCTTTTCTCTTACAGTATGTTGATGATCTTCTTCTATGTAGTCCCTCTCTTGAGGACTCCCAAAGAGACACAGTTAAGCTTTTAAATTTTCTGGCTGATAGGGGTTACAGGGTCTCTCCAGCAAAGGTGCAACTTTCCCAGCCTCAGTTCATTTACTTAGGAGTTAGCCTCTCACCTGGATTTAAGGCCATCAATGTAGAGAGAAAAACATTGCTGCAGGATGTGCCCACTCCATCCACCAAGGAAGAAATTCTTTTCTTTTTGGGGTTATGGGGATATTTACGATCCTGGATCCCCAATTTTTCCATCCTGGCAGCTCCCTTATATGAGGCTTCAAAGGGTACTCCCACTGAACCTCTCCTCAACACAGTGAAATCCCCTTTCCAGACCTTAAGGAAAGCCCTTCTTCAGGTCCCAGTCCTACACCTCCCTGACTTAACCAGACCATTCTACCTGTTTGTCTCTGAGAAAAGTGGGTTTGCTGTGGGGTCTTAGGACACATGTTTGATTCCACCTTTGGACCAATAGCATACCTGTCAAAGAGGTTAGACCCCACCATAAGAGGTTGGGTGCCATGTATTAGAGTATTAGCGGCAGCATTTCTCTTGATCCAGGAATCAAAAAACTTTCCTTTGGGGCTCCCACTGAAGTGCTCTCACCTCATCATCTGTCCGAGTTTCTTACTTATAAGGGTCTGCAAACCCTACCACCCTGTTGGGTGTTAGCCTTGCAGACTGCTCTTATTGAGGACTCTGTCATTTCCATTAAGACGTGCTCTCCTTTAAATCCAGCCACCCTCTTACCCCTGTTTTCCAACATACATGCTTCAGCAACCCAGAACTGCCTTGAGACCCTGGAGGAGTTACTTCCCTGCCCCTCCAATGTCCAGGAAGGGGCTCTACACAACCCTACTTTCATATGGTTCCCTGATGGAAGCTCTTTTCTCCATGAGGGGATCCGAAGAGCTGGATATGCCATTGTCTCTCTTGAAAAGGTGGTAGAGTCAGGACCACTACCTAACAACACCACCAACCAACAGGCAGAACTAATTGCCCTCACCTGCACATTCACCTCACAAAGGGAGAATCCCTCACAATTTACACCAACTTCAAATATGCTTTTCACATTATCCTCTCGCATGCTGCTATTTGGAAAGAGAGGGGCCTTCTTACTACAAAAGGAAACTCCATCGCCAACTCTAGTTACATTCTAAACCTCCTTGCAGCTATTCACCTCCCAGCAACTATAGGCCTTGTACATTGCAGAGCCCACCAGACAGATCAATCATTTATCTCTTCAGGCAATAACAAGGCAGATGAGGAGGCTAAAAGGGCTGCCTTGTCGTCCATGCCAGCCCCCATTATGGCTCTCCATGATCCCGCACCTCCACCACCCCCCAACAGGGAAATACTTTCCTACCTCCATCGTGTGTTTCACCCCAACATTTCTTCACTCTTACAATTTGCTAAGACTCATCTGCAACTGTCCTCCTTTGACATCTCATTTCTGAAGGAACTCTCCTTCACATGTGAAGTTTGCCTGTGAACAAATCCTACAGCTGTCAGACCCCCCACTTTTCCAACTCACCAAGCCCATGGCACCATTCCAGGGGTAGACTGGGAACTTGACTTCACTCACATGCCCACAGTAAGAAAGTCTAAATACCTATTGGTTATGATAGACACCTTCTCGGGATGGGTTGAAGCCATCCCCACCTCCAACAAAAGGGCAATAACTGTTTCCACCTTCATCCTTCATGAAATCATTCCTCACTATGGAGTGCCTACTTCCTTCCAGTCAGATAATGGACCTGAATTCATTTCCCAAGTTACCCAACAACTTGCCAAGGCTCTTGGGGTCCCTTGGCATTTCCACATTCCCTTTCACTGAAAGTCATCAGGCAAAGTAGAAAGAGCAAACCGAACTTTTAAAAATGTCTTAACCAAGCTCTCTTTAGAACTTCACCTTGACTGGGTTAAACTCCTGCCCCTTGCTCTTCTGTGTCTTTGCTCACTCCCAAAGAAACCAGCTAATATTTCCCCTTCCAAGCTAATGTACGGTCGTCCCATCCTGCCCCCTGGGATAATGCCTCTTCCTTCCCTTCTTCCTTCTCAGATATCCATTCCTCTTCTAGATCACATTTGAGCATTTCTATGGGGTTATGCTGACTCCACCCTGCCTAAACCTTTATCTGGCCTCCTTGCCCAACCTCTTCAAATAGGAGACCAAGTTTTTATCTCTCCTCCTCAGGAGGCTACAGTCCCTCTGGTTCCCAAGTGGCAGGGACCCCATATGGTGATCCTGGCCATGCCAACAACTGTCAAGGTACAAGATCTACCAGGATGGCTACACATTTCTTGGGGTAAACTCTATTCTCGATTCACTAACCCCTCTCCAGCTCCTAATCCATAGATTTCTTCCAACTGATACTCAGCCACTCCTGTGGGACCCCTCTGTCTCAGACTGAAGGACTTCAAGCCCTCAATCCTTTCTCTCATTCCAGAGACTGGGGACCAGACAACTGAGACACCAGACAACCATGCCCAGCCATGAGGACTAGACTCCTGTTTATTTTCCTAACCACTGGATTCTTTTTCCCAATAGAATGCCAGCTGAAAAAAAGGAGGAGCCCCCTGTCCTTTTTATAGGAGGAGTGCTACTTCTATGTCAACCAATCAGCTTGTATTACAGGCATATCAGGATCTTACAGGAATCAGAGCCTGACTACAGGTGTGCTCCCCAGAGGAACTATTGAGTCCCCAACTCCTTCCTGCCACGACAATATCTCTTCCCTGAATCAGCTCTATGTCCACACTCAGCAGGAAGCAATTACAGAAGATGGACCTTCATCAAAGTACCCAAAATAGATTTTCTTATAAAATCAAAAATGGGGGAATGTAATACAAGGCTGATCTCCCGCCCCTTCCGTTGCACCACAACCTAACTTGCCAGTCTGAAAGCTGCTCTGCCTGCCCCTCACGTTGCAGAAATTTCCAGCCTATGCTACAGTCGTTTCCTACTTCCCACATTACATCCTAGCTTGTCAGTCTGAACATCCTGGCTAGCTATTGGTTCATCAGTCAGCTTGCAAGTATTCTCCTCTGCTATTGGTTCCTTCCAGCCCGGGAGATTCCAATATGTGGGAGAAATGTCCATGCCATTTTTCTCTTTCCCTTCTTTCCAACCCTGGAGTGGACGCTCTAGTCGTTCGCATGATAAAGTCTCTTGCATGAGGTCCTGTGTCCATTGTGGATTTCTGGGTGCTATTGTTGGACTGCAACTCAGACAGGGCATACCAAGCGCCAGCTCCATTGGATTTAAGAGCCGGAGCCACCATGGGTCCTAAGCTGAGCTGCATTTTTCCTTATAAATATGAACTCCAGTTTCATTCATTTTTCTTCAAATGATATGATTTCATCCTTCTTTATGGGTGACTAATATTCTGTTGGGTAAATATATCCAATTTTATTTATTCATTTATCCATTGACAGACATATGGGCTGATTCCATGACTTGGCTCTTGTGAATTGTGCTCTGGTAAACATTGATATGCAAGTATCTTTGTAGCATGTTGACTTTCATTCCTTCAGGTGTAGGAGTGGTATAGCTGAATCTCCAGATAGTTCTGTTTTTAGATTTTTGAGGAACCTCCAGACTGATTTTCATAGTGATTATACTAATTGACATTCATACTAACAGTGTAGAAGTGTTCCTTTTTCCTCACATCCTCACCAGCATTTATTGCTTTTGGTTTTCTTGATGGTAGCCATTCTGACTGGGATAAGATGGAATCTCAGTGTAGTTTCAATTTACATTTGCCTGAAGACTAAAGATATTGAGTATTTTTTCATCCATTTATTGGCCATTTGAATTTCTTCTTTTGAGAAGTGTCTGCTCAGTTCATTTGCCCACTTATTGATTGGGTTCTTTGGTTTTGGGTTGTTAAGTCTGAGTTTATGTATTTTATACATTAATTCTCTATTATAAGAGTGGCTGGCAAAATCTTTTCCTATTCTGTAGGCTCTCTCTTCACTCTGATAATTTTCCCTTTACTTCCTTTACTGTGAAGAAACTTTAATTTGATAAAGTTCTATTTATTAATTCTTGAGATTATATCCTGAGTACTGGAATCCTATTTCATCCAAGCACCATCTTATTGGATGGTACTGCCTACACTTAGGGAGGGTCTCCAGTTCAGTTTGCTATTACACATGCCAATTATTCCTAGAAACATCTTGACTGACTCACCCAGAAACCTCTTAATCATCAGCATCTCTTGATCCAATCAAGTTGACAATTCAAATTAACCATTACAGGGATCAATGTTTAGTCTTCTACAGGTGCAAGTCTGGTTTTCCCAGCATCATTTGTAAAGAGATGAGTTTTCCTCCAATGCATATTTTTGATTCCAGTGTCAAGAACATATGGCTCTAGCTGTATGGGTTTGTCTCTGTTCTCTATTCCCCTGGTCAATGTATCTGTTTCTCTGCCAGTACCTTGCAGTACTGTGGTTCTGTAGCATGTTTTGAAATTGAGTATTGTAATGCTTTCAGCATTGCTATTTTTGCTCAGGAATTATTGGATATTTGGGATCTTTTTTGCTTCCATGTGAATTTTTGAATTTCTTCTTCAAGATCTGTGAAGAATGTCATTGATATTTGAATGGGGATTTCATCGGTAATATGGCCATTTGACAATACTCTTTCAATCCATGGGCATGGGAAGTCTTTCCATTTTCTAGTGTCTTTAATTTCTTTCTTCAGTGTTCTATAATATTCAATATAAAGTTATTTTTCCTCTTTGAGTGATTGTATTCTTAGTTTTTTTTCCCCCTGCTGTTATGAATGGAATTTTTCCCCTGATTTCTTTTCTCAGTTTGTTCAGTATTGGTGTATAAAAGAAACTATTGATTTTTGTATGTTGGTTTTGTATCTTGCACTTTTTTGGGTATGTTTATTAGATCTAGAAGACTTCTAGTGGAGCCTTTAGGATCTTCTAAGCATAGGATCATGTGATCTGCAAAAAAGGATAACTGTATTTCCTTCTTCCTCTTTGTATCCCTTTTATGTCCTTCTTTTGCCTACTTGCTCTGGCTAAAATTTCAAGTATTCTATTGTACAGAATGGTAAGAGTGGACATATTTCTCTCATTTCTGATCTTAGAGTAAATATTTCCAGTTTTTCCCCATTCAGCATGATGTTGGATATGAGTTTTTCATATATCACTTTTGCTACATTGAGATAAATTTCCTCTATGTATCCCTGACTTTTTCTACATCGATTGAGATGGTTATGTGCTTTTATCTTTATTTCTACTTATGATATGCATTACACTTATTGACTTGCATATTTTGAAACATCCCTCCAACTTGATCATGGCGTATAATATTTCAAATATGCTATTGAATTTAGGTTGCAAGCACTTCATTGAGGATTCTTATGAATTGTTCATCAAAGATATTGGTTTGTAATTTTCCTTTTTAGTTGTTGTTGTATCTTTATCTGTTATTGCTACCAAGGTGATTCTGACTTTGAGGAATTAATTTGAAAGTGTTCCTTCCCCCCTTTTTCACGTGGAATAGAGTGAGAAACATTAATTTTAGCTCTTCTTTAAAGATGTGGTAAAATTCAGGAGGAAAATCATTTGGTCCTTGACTTTTCTTTGTTGGGAGACTTTTCATTACTGTTTCAACTGCATGTTGAGGATTTTGAAGATTATATGTGTCCAGAAAATTTATCATTTCTTCCAGATTTTCCAATTTACTAGAATATAAGTTTTCAAAGTAGTCCCCGATGATTCTCTAAATTTTAGTGACATCTGTTCCAATATACCCCTTTTGTCTCCAATTTTATTAATTTTTGTATTTTCCCTCTTTCTTTTGGTTAATTTGGCTGAGGGTTTATCAATCTTGTTTATCTTTTCAAAGAACCAAATGTTTGTTTAATTGTTTCTTTGTATTGTTATTTTAGTTTATATTTCATTAATTTCAGCTGTGATATGCTTTATTTCTTTTCTTCTACTGATTTTGACATTGATTTTCTTTCATTTTTATTGAGATGCACTATTGATTTTTTTTTTTTTTGTGGTACTGGGAATTGAACCCAGGGCCTTGTGCTTGCAAGGCAAGCACTCTACCAACTGAGCTATCTCCCCAGCCCCTATTGAGCATTTTATTTGAGATCTCCCTAGTTGTTTTCTATGCAGACACTCATGACTATAACCTTCCCTCTCAGAATACCTCCACTGTAACCCACAGATTCTGGTAGATTGTGTTTCCATTTTAATTTGATTCTAAGAATTTTTAAATTTCTCCCCAATTCCTTCAATAACCCATTGATCATTCAAAAGTGTATTGTTCAATCTCCAGGATATGGAAGCAACCTAAATGTGTATCAACAGATAAGTGGATTAACAATGTGGTGTATATACACAATAGAATAATACAAAGTCTTCAAAAAGATGGAATTTTTGTAATTGGGACAATGTGGATAGAACTGGAGGATGTAACTGGATATGTTAATTATGTTAATTAGCTTGATTGGATAATAGGACCCTCTCAATATCCCCAGGAAAAGCATTTGACAGAATCTGTCATTCATTTAAAAAAAAATTCTACCAATTGAAGAGTTTCCTTAACCTGAAAAAGGGTATCTATGAAAACCCAACACCAGTGAACAACCAGACCATGAGTTAGGCAAGTGTATCTACTCCCATCACTTCTAATCAATATTTTTCCAAACATGGATCACATGCTAAGGAATGGCCTCTCTGCTTATGAGAGTTTGCAGTCACTTCTAATGTTCCACAGGTGGCAGAAAAATTCATCTTATGACAACCTTTGTGTATGTGCCCCACCATGTCCTCTCCCTGTTAGAATAAAAAAGGCCATTGGCTCACCTCAAGAATAGGAATATACCAAGCCATTCTACTGCACAGGTTACTGCCACATTCCTCCCAAATGAGGCCTTTGATTCCAAAATCCCTCCCCACCCCAAATTAATTGCCTGCAGATTATTGAACTAGAGCATACCAATCAGCTGAATCTCTCTGATCCATCTGTGCTCAGCCCCAAGTTATCACTCTTTGCAGAGGGAACAGTTTTATGAACCAGGTTAAGTATTGGGTAGGCATGCAGTAGCAACCTTACAGGAAACCTTGGAGGCTAAAGTACTGCCTCCTAGAAGCTAAAGCAGTTGGACATGTACACAGATTCATGTTATGCCTTTGGGGTAATATATTCCCATGGGCCCTTGTGGAAAGAAAGAGGACATCTTACTGTAGATAACAGAGAAGTCAAACATGTCCCTGAAAACATGGTGTTATTAGAGGCTGGCAATAATACGTTGTTATGACCAACAGATGGTCTGGAGAGCCTAGTAAATATGAAAGACAAACTGGCTGATGGAGCATCCAGGCAGACAACCAGAATCAGTGACTCCACAGACCTCATTGGACCTCTGCTTCCCCAGAATGACATCTCAAAATACACCTTTATATACTGATAAAGAAAGGGCTAAAGAATAGGGCTTCACTTTGAGCAAACAGTCCCTGAATGGAAATGCAATGCTCAGGGAGTGATTCAGATTCTAGAAACTGTCGCGCTCCCTGCCCGCAGAGAAATGAGACGCAAACCTGGTTCTTTTGAGCTCTTTATTTTGCGCACTTACTTCCTCATAGTTCTTTCTTTGTTCTCCTCTTTGAGGAACTTACACTCCAATATATACATTATTGTAACCAATCAGCAACTCAAGCATGAGGGGAGAGCATCCACAGATACAGGCAGCAAAGGCAGGCATACAGTGGACCTGCACTGTCCATCAGGGAGCTCAGCCAATCCCTGGAACTTCCTCAAAATAATGTCAGTTGTTTATGCAAAAGCCAACCGCACTGGCAGCCTGCCAGGCGCCATCTTAGCCTTGCCACACCTAGGGCCAGGGGTCCGGCCGAAACCCCGACAGTTCCCCCTTTTCTCTTTTAAAAAGAAAAGGAAAGCTCGGGACCGTGCTTGTCTTAGGCGGAGTGGTCAACCACCGTCCTTACCCGTCATCGGATAACTGTAGAGCATGCTACAGCTCCTGTCTTAGGTCGGTACGGTGTCACCTCCTTCCTTACCCGTCTTTGACTACCGGTCCAGCATCGAGAGCCATACTTGTGGGTAACTGCCGGCCTCTAGGGCAGTCATGGCCTGATGAAAAATAATCTGGTCCATTTGTTGGGTGGCTCGTAGTTGTACAACCAGATGAGTGAGGAAAAGGATACCAATGAGGAGAAGCAGTCCCAAAGTGCCCAAACCTGCCCACTGTTTTACAAAATCGAAAGCAGAAGAAAACCATTTAGCCATCTCAGATACAGAAGCAATATGTACCCTAGTAGAATTAGCTTTGACAATTTCGGTTCTAAGTTGTGAGGTAAGATTATCAAATTGAGATGACCAAGTAGAAGTAAGGTAAAGTGACAAATTACTAGATAACTCAGCTGCAGTGCTGAAATTATCATATACAATAGGGGTAACACAAACAGCTCTTAAAGAGTAAACACATCCCAGTCCCAAAAGTTCTTGTAATATGCCCACTTGTTCTTGTAGTAAGTCCACTCTTTGATTCACCAGGAGTAAGCCTGTTCTTAAATGTTGGTTTAGAGTTTCTTGAGTTTGTAAGGCAGTAGCTGTGTTTTCGGCCAAGTGATTGACTGTTGTTGTTGTAGGTATGGCAGTTGCTAGTGCTGCTGTTGCAGAAACCACTATTGCAGTGACCATAGTCGCTGTGATGCCAAATTCTCTCCTGTTTCTTGATAGTAACACTGGCAATTCTGCATCTGTAACAGAGACTGGGACTGGTAGGAAGGTAGGAACACACATTAAGTCTGCCAGCAGGAACCTAGAAGCATTTTAACATTGAGAGATAACACAAATCTGAAGTACAATTGAGAGAAGCAGTTGTTTTGTTACATAGTTGAACTGTTCCTCCTAAGAGACTAAAAAGAGGTTGTAAGTTAGTTTATTCCGTGGAAACACACAAACTGAGCCGCAGCTCCAGTAAAGCACCGAGTTACCCTTATTACCCAGAGTTAAAAAACCCCAAACAAAGAGACAAAGAGAAAGTTTATCTTTAGGGGACCTGAAGGTCTCCTTTATTCCCCCTTTTTGTTTATAAAGAGTATTTTTGAGGGTGAGATGTGTATGTTCAACAATAC